>NC_081415.1:47758641-48378016 GCF_030272615.1 Cryptomeria japonica | reverse complement strand
AGCATGTTGCGGTTGATCTTGGCGTGATTTTCAGTATTGTTATGTGTTTGAGAATTTGATTTAGGTCCATGTTATATCATATATCATTATATTGGTCTAGTGGTTGATCTTTGTATCATGTGATGTAATTTTGTAATTGTGAGTTGACAATTTGGCTGAACATGTTGTCAAGGTTGATGAATTGTATAAATAGGTGATATAGTCATGTAATTTAGGTGAAAAAGGTTGTGTCTACATTATCAGGGAGTGGTGTATGTGTAAACAAATGGATTTATCTTTCGATTGATAAGAGATTGGTGTAGAGCAAACAAATGTTCTTAACCGAAACTGTCATCAAGCATTAGCAGATGCTATTATTGCAGTTCATTCCTTCCAGATTGTAGTCTAAATCTTGTTGTAAGTTAGTGAGACTTCCCTGAGGGTTGTAGCCTTCTGGGTTATTGTATCTTAAGCAGTGAGCTCTAGGAAGTGTGCCTGAATGCACATGCATTCCCCATTGTAATTATTTTCACATACTACTGCAGAGTATCATCTTATTGTGGGTAGGTTCCCACTGTGGTTTTTCCCTTAACCGGTTTTTCCACGTCAAAATCTTGGTGTTGTGTGTTGTGCTATCAATTTTCTTATCTTTATTGTTGTTGCAGTTTATCAGATTTGTATTTGTGGCTAAGTTTGTTAATCCAGTGAAAACTAATAATTCACCCCCCCCCCCCCTCAATTTTCTTTCATTATTGTTGCCAATAATTGGTATCAGAGCTAGATCCTCTCGAAGAAGCTTAACTGCTTGAGGAGATCCGAGATGGCAACTAGAGGTGTTATCTTTAAGAAGGAGAGTCAGAGATTTGATGAAAGTGTAGACACTCAAAATTATCATGTCTAATTAAATAAATATTTTATTTATTTAATTATCTAAGCCTAATTCTTCTGTTAATTAAATAAATTTTTATTTATTTAATTAATTCATTTATCCTCTTCTAGCCTTATTTCTCATTTAAATAAATTCATTTATTTATTTAAATTATCCCTTTCCTAAATTAAATAAATATTTTATTTATTTAATTGTCCTACTTCTTCTATTAATTAAATAAATCTTTATTTATTTAATTAATTCATTAGTTTTTTCTACACATGACACATGTCATTCATCTCTTAATTCATACACTACCTACCTCTTTCATTATTTTGGTATTTCTTTTACCTACCCTCTAATCCTAGCCGACCTCTCTTTTTACACCTCTCAATCTTATCCCTCCATTTCATATTGTGTCTTCTATTTAAGGAGATGTTTTCTTCATTATCAAACGCTAATCACTCAGGCTAATCAACAATTTTGGAGGACTTGGCTACACTACAATCCTACTTGCAACCACATTCCGTTCTTTGTTGAGCTCTTGTGCATATAAAAATCTGAGAGCAAATATATCAAGCAAGATCAATGGAGATAGGAAGAATGGAGATCAAAACCCTATTGGACATGTGATGGTATAATCTTTGTGATTTTGAGTTATTTGCATTGTCTTAGGTAATCTTCATATGTTATGGTGGATCTTTGTTGTTGTTAGGCTAGGGTTTGGTGGTTGAATTCATTTAGCCTTTCAATTTTGTTATTATTGTTATCCATTTTCACCATACACATTTTGGCACGCCCGGTGGGACATGGATTTTTCTTAGATCTATGTTTTTTTTGCAGATTTTTTTAACCCTATATTGCTGTTTTGTAAAACAATTTGGAGAATAACCTTGTGCAGCTAGGGTTTTGGACACAAAATCAAGATCTTGGAGAGATTCGATCATATCTCATAAATGGCTAAGACATTTTGCACCAAATTTTTTTTGCAAGTTGAAGAAAGTATCAAGAGCTCTCAATCCAAAATTTAGAATTTTTGGAGCACCTTTTCATTTTCTATGAATTTTTTATGATTTTTCATAAAAAATTAATTTTGAGAGCAAATGAGAGAATTTTTCGGCTTTTCTTACATTTTTGGAAATCTCTCATAATTATACATAGGATATATTCTTTGTGAATTTAATTTTCATGCAAAATATTTCCATAAAAGTCAGATCTTTAAAAATTAGGGTTTTTCTTTATTTTGATCAGATCTCACAAACGGCTTCGAATTTTGACATAAAATTTTTTGTGCAGTTCAAGAAAAGTATCAAAAAGATTCAGTAAAAAATTTTAGATTTTTTGGATCAATTTTGCATTTTATATGAATTTTTTATGATTTTTCATAAAAAAATTAATTTTGAGAGAAATTAGAGAATTTTTCAGATTTTCTTACATTTTTGGAAATCTCTCAGAATTATACATAGGATCTATTCTTTGTGATTTTAAATTTTATGCAAAATCATTCTTCAAAAATCAGATCTTTGAAAATTAGGGTTTTGCATTATTTTACTCATATCTCACAAACTGCTTGGATTTGTTGTAGGAAATTTTTTGTGAAGGTTTGGAAGACCATCAATACTCTTCACTAAAAATTTGAGATTTTTTGGATCGATTTTATATTTTATATGAATTTTTTATGATTTTTCATAAAAAATTAATTTTTGGAGCAAATTAGCAAATTTTTTGGATTTTCTTACATTTCTGGAAATCTCTTAAAATTTTACAGGTGGTCTTTTTTTATGATGAATCGAGTCTTTGAATTGGTCAACAAAACGCATTGTTGAAGGCCCCTATTTCACAAAGTCTTTTGGATCTAAAATTTACCTAACTTGTGTGCTTGCAGGAAGGGGTGATCATTTGAAACAATCCAAACTACTAATAAATCTTTGTTGCAGGTCCTTGGCAAGGGTTTTTGGATTTTTATTGTGTGCCTTGTTTTCATAGACTAGCAAACACTTCAATTGGTGCACTAAAATTGAATCATTGTCGTTTGTGTCTTGAGCAATAGGCTCTTTTTGTTTAATCTTTAGAGGGTCTGTCTTCTCGTGTGGTCATTAGGACTACTAGTGAGAAGAGAACGACCCAAGTGGTAGCGAGGAAAACCTACCTCATCCAAACCACTATAATCAAATGTATTCATGGTGAAAACTATGAATAACGTGTGCTGATTAGTTCATACCGACACTATGTCTCCCCATAAACCCGTTTGATCAAATTTATTTGATCATTTGTAGGGTGTAACCCCTACCAGCTGGGAGCCTTCTGTATTTACAGAGCTGAAAGTGCCGCATGTATGGCCACATGAGCGGATGCCCTTACTAGCACCTTTTTGTTTTAGAAGCCCAAATCCTTCTAGTTGTTGGGGCAAGAGGTCGGACCTCTGGTAGCGGCCCACACACATACGGTTCTTAGTAGAGATACAAAGTTTTCCATGGGGAGTTTTCATGGGGACTGATGCTTGGCTGACCTGAGAAGTGAGTGCCGAGGGTGGAGCCAGTGAGGTCAAGCATCTAAGTATCCACTCTGAATAGCGTAGCCTCGGGGGTAAAACCCCATGTGGGATCAACAACTATTGTCTTGGCCAGCCATAAGAATTGTGCTTGACTTATGTTAAACATTCAAACAATCAAGACCAAATAGCAAAACATTGTGTCTTTTGTGTCTTCAAGTGTATGCAAAACAATTTTACATCAAACAACACACTTTTCTTGGAGTCATTGTCAGTCTAAACACTTGCAAACATTGAGTCCTCATCAACATTGTGTCCTCTTGTCACGAAAAATAGTCAAACATTCAGATTTGGTCACAACCAAAAACTTCACAAATTGGAAAAATTTCCCAGTCCAGCAAACTGTCACAACCCTCCTTTATCACCTTTTTTATTTAAATACAAACTCTATTATAATTCCTTGGATAAATTATTGAATGAATATTGTAAGGGAACAAAAATAATAAACCACACACACATGGAAAATACATATATATTTTTAATTTGTTATTTAATTTCCCTCACCCAAATTAAGGCACATGTTGTAGGAGGAATAAGAAGCTTCTAGAGGCTTCTCCACCACCCTTGCATGTAACTCCTCCCACTAAGCCTAATCAATTTGCATGGAGGCCAAATTGGGAGAGAATCTCCTTTTTTTCAATTAAAAAATTAGGTAGTGGGAATTTGAAATTTCTTTTATAAAATAGGTACAAGTTTCAAAATGAGTGTTGGCTATTCCATAAGAAATTCTGCAAGTTAAATTCTCCTTTGTAGTCAATTTTCATTCTCAGCTAAGATTTCGTTGGGAGGACTTCTCTTCAATTTGGAGGATCAAGGAAGACTCTACACCGTTTTGCAAGCACCCAGGTTCCTTCAAGCTTAGTTTTGTGCATCTTTTCTTGTTGTAGATTAGATTAGATTAAATTATTTTATGAAAATGAAATTCATTTGTGTTTTGATAAGAAATTAGTTTTCAGATTTTGATAAGAAGTAGATTAAAATGTTTGATAAAAAGTAGATTAAATTTGATTCATTGTTTCAGATTCTTGATAAAAATTAGTTCAGATTTTGATAAGAAGTAGATTAAATTATTGATTCATTTGTTTTAAATTCTTGATAAGAAATTAGTTTCAGTTTTGGAAGAAGTAGAATAGAGTCATTTGATGAAAATTAGATTATTGTTTTTAGATTATTTTTGATAAAAATTAGATCCATTCATTTCAAAATTTTGATAAGAATTAGACTCATCCAGATTAAATCATTGGAATATCTTATTAAGTTTTAGATTTGAATCTTTCTCTGGTTATTTGATTTAAAAGTCTGAAATGTATTCTTTTTTTTCTGGTTATTGATTTAAAGTCCAAAATGTATACTTGAAAGGATCTTGCTGTAATCAATCTCTCTAAGATTTCTCATCTTCTGGTTTTCTAAATCCTCTGTAAAATAAGTTTAACATTTCCCCTTTGTGAAAGATTTTCCCTGTGCATATAAACAAACAATTCTCTCTTTCTTTGTGAACAGATCTCCCTGTGTGTACAAACAAATTTACTTCTTTCCCTGTGAATAGATCTCCCTGTGTAGGAAACAAAAGGAATGAAAAAGAAATAAACTATCTCTTTATCTGTGAATGAATCTCCCTGTGTAGAAAACAAAAGAAATGGAAAAAAAGAGAAGAAGAACCCCTCTGGTTACTGCTTCATTTTGTCCCTGAAATTAATCTGCAACATTGTTATTTACCTATTATTTACCCTGCTCTGAGTAATCTTCAATAATTTTTAAAAAAAATTATAATACTCCTGTATAAGAAAAATGATAATAATAATATTATAACATATATATATATATATTTATATACATATATATATATATATATATATATATATATATATAACCAAAAAGAAAGAAATCATATCGAACGTTAGAAAAATCTCCCAAAACCCCCGTAACGCATGGCGTTTTCGCACTAATTGGACGTCGGCAATTGTGCATGGTCGGTTACGTTGTAACCGTCGCAGAGTACGGAGGGGCCCGCGGGTCCCCTCACCTCTGCGGACCTGCGCATGCAGGGCCGTAGGGGTGATGGGACCCGTGGTCCCCACCCCGCACCCTATCACTACCAAGTAAAATATGTATTTAATTTAAAAAGTTTCTCTTCCCTTTTCAAATTTGTAAATTGACATTTTAAATTGGAATTTTTTTTTTATATGTAAATTAATACTCCTTGTTATTTAATTAAAAAATTTTATTTTTTTTTTGATAGAAACAGCATTTAGGAAATAATGAAGTCTTTTTTTTGTGTAAGCCTTAAGATATCGTATTTCGACTTAGAAAAAAATAATTGGGCTAATATGTAGCAAGTTCATAATTAAATTGCCTTAGTAAGTTTTAAATTGTAGACTATATTCTTTTAAAATTAGGTTACTCAGCCCATTAAGAATCATTGGGACACTTGATTGGTCTTTAGAGATTAACTTACAATAAAAATACTCAAAAATTAATCATTATTTTGAACTCGTTAAGTCTTCTTACATCATAGATTAATTGCTTTCATTAATGGTTCATAGCATGCGAATTATTTATAGAATAATTATATCTTTCATGCAATTACTATTATGCAAGTTTCATTTGTTATGCAAATTACACTTCAAGTAGTTACTTCAATTAATTACACTTTCATTTTGTTATTCGTAGTTAGAAAACTAAACAAAGGAAGTTGGAAAACCAAAACTAGCAGCGTTCGGTATATATGGTGCCTCTGGGTCACGCTTACGGGTAATGCCGTCGTGTTGAACTACTGCACTTAACGCCTAATAAAGCTGCATTAACGACGTCTGTGGCATCGTCCCTATAAATCATCGGGGAGTAATAAGGGACATTTGGAGGTTAAAAATCCAAGGGGCGGGTAATCCCTCTTGGATCGATAATTTAATAAGATAACTTTTAAATGAATTTCACATCCGTTGAGATACACCATAGTAAACCCCCTTTTAAGGATGGTCAAGTTAAATACCCTCATGAAATTTACTTTCTTTATTTATTTAATTCATCTCGAAGGGATATTGGCGTTTTGCAATTGGGTGACGTTCATGATAAGTATTAGGATCTAGTTATTTTCTTTTA
The DNA here is from genome assembly GCF_030272615.1 of Cryptomeria japonica. NCBI lineage: Eukaryota > Viridiplantae > Streptophyta > Pinopsida > Cupressales > Cupressaceae > Cryptomeria > Cryptomeria japonica. The sequence continues at coordinate 48,371,519 of NC_081415.1, read as the reverse complement.
GGCCACAAGCAATAGGCCATCTTGAGCCTTCGCTTAAATGCTACCATCGTGGGTAGCAACCGCAGAGAAACTGTCTGGGACACTGACCCTAGAAAGGGTTGTGTACCCACAAAATCAGTTTACATCAAACCATAGATTAGAAAATAGAACTACATACTTTACGCCTTGATCCCGTGCCGAAGCGGGTATGTAGGCAGTCTTGGGATGGAGTTGTCCCTCGTACTCAGGCGTTCGCGGGTGGGGTCTAGGCTTGGTTGAGTAAGAATCCTAATTAAAGTTAAGATGATCAATTTAATTCAATGCATACTCGGAAGGAATCCCGTATGGATTCGCTTGACTTCCCGAGGCTTTAAGCCAAATTCCGAGGCGGAATTCAAGCTTGTATTATTATTAATTACTCCTAAGGACGGCGACCTCGGTGCATTCTTGTTAGAAGAGTGTAGTACTTAGTGAGTGGCTCAGGACCTGAATGGTCCCGATGAGTCTAAGTCTCTGGCCAGAGCATCTCCTATCCCGTTTGGATGGACGCCTACCCCGTATGGGTAGATGCCTATCCCGTATTGGATAGATGGAATTTTACGTCCCGTATGGACAATTGCCTAACCCGTATGGTTAGAAGCTCATCCCGAATGGATGAATGCCTAATCCTAATTGGATGGATGCCCAGAGTATGCAATTGAATAAAACATAATGAAAAAAAAATAATACTCAATTTTTTGTTGAATCAATTTTGGTGGGTTATTACATGAAATAGGAAATGAAGATGGGTTATTACACAAACAAAAGAAATCAGTTTCGGAATACTTGAGCTTCCTAGGTTGTTTCTTCAGGTTTCATCTAGCATTCAACCTGTCTTTGGGTCTCACATAGTCCATCATTGCTTCACATCTTGCTTTACATTCACACTTGTCTAAACTTGAGTCAAAAGGTCACTTTCTTGTCCTCATCATACTTTGTCAACACACTACATACAACTACACTTTGCTAAGTGGTCCCTCATCAAGGTTTCTTACCTTTGGGTCTCATTTGGTTTTACTTAGAGTCAAGGTCAGCTTACCTCATCAAGAGAAACGATCCTCTCTTTGGAAGTCACACCTACTCTACTACTTACATACTTGGTCTTACACTTTGGACATTGCAAGTACACCTCAAGATTCATTTACACTTCATACAACTCTTGGTCTTCCATACTCTTTCCATTTTCATCTAGTCTCTCACATCTTGGTCAACACCTAGTTCATGGTTGAAACACGCCTTCAAAAATCTAGGAGAATAGCTAAAGAAGCTCAAGAATCCGCAAACATGAGTTCTTATGAGTATGACAATGATTTATTCTTCAATCCTGAGCACACTACATTACCAAACATGGATGTTTATAGAAACAATCCAAATGTGGAAAACGCAGACACTACAAACAACAATGCTACACACAATGACAATGTGGACAACTTTTCAATACAATCAGCAGATGTAGAAGAATCCATAATGAATCCCCATTTCAATAGATTGGTTGAAGAGATAATGAAAAGGGATAGACAGTACTTTTTACACATGATGGCACAAAGTGGAGTTAAAATACCTCATGACTTTGACATGTCTCAACTTATGGAAAGTCGACCCTCACAACAAACTCAATCCAACATGGATCAAAGGAGACCAAATAGTGGAGGAAATAGAGGACCGAATATGATGCCTGAGTCACCATCAGTTTTGCTTCAAAAACCAGAGATCCCACATACACAAGCTCAAACATATGATACTTACCTTCGAAGACCATCATGGAAGCCTTATGCAGACAGATATGCTCAATCACATGCTCAAGGTATGGATTAATCAAAACAAGTACATACTCAAAGGCATCCTCAAAATTTTGACACAAGGAGACCTCATGTCAAAATTGGGGGCAACACAATGGAAAATGAAATGCCTATTGAATATGGTATATATGCACAAAATAGATATGGGGTCCCTCAACATGAAGTTATGCCAAGTGCTCCATATATGCCACATCAATATAGACCTCCATATGGACATGTCTACGATCAGTATCATCCATACATGCAACAAGCTCCTCCTCAAATGGGTGTTTCAAACATGGGGTATGCTACAAGAAATCAATCTCCTCCTAAAAACAATTTGGAGCAACGAATAAGAGATTTACAAAAGAAAATGGAGGACATGAGTAAATCAAAACCAACATACACTATGAGAGATATATGTCCTTATCCCTTCGATAAGAGCATTCCAATGCCTCCATTTCCTGCACACTTTGTGACGCCAAAATTTGACAAGTATAGAGGGAAAGGAGACCCCAAGGCACACATAAGACAATTCTTCATAGCCTGCATTGAGGTAGCGGCAGAAGAAACATACTTGATGAGGTTGTTCCCATAGAGCTTAGGCGATCAAGCTATGGAATGGTTTTCTCAATTACCTCCTGGTATTAAGTCATGGGGCGACTTAGCAGAGGCATTCATTCAGCATTTCTCTTACAATATAGAAACAGATGTCTCAGTTACTACCTTGTGCAATATGAAACAAAAGGAAGGAGAATCTTTCGCAACATTTTTACAAAGATGGAGAAATTTAGCTAGCAGATGCTCTTGTGAAATCCCATAGAAACAAATGGTAGAAATGTTCACTCAAAACATTAATAAGGCTATTGGCTATGATCTCAGGAAAGCTTGTTTGTCTACATTCAAGGATGTTATTGAAAAGGGCCTAGCAACAAAAAGAGTCTTAATTGAACAAGGAGTCATTAAGATATTCAAAGAAAACAAAGAGGACTTTAAAGGAAAGGACAAACCAAAATTTTGGAACAAGAACAAGAACACAGTTAATTATGGTGTTGTTGATGCCAACACAGTGAGACCCAAGTTCGTCTTTTCTGGATCAAGTTCTACCAACAATCAGGTGAACACTCAAACAACTTCTAGACCACGAAGGAAGTACACTCCATTGGGAGAACCACTTGAATCAGTATTCAAAAAGGTTGTGGCAAACAAAGTGATCACAGTTCCAGATTTTCCTCCATATGAACCAAAGGTCAAACCAAATTGGTGGAATGATGATGAGTATTGCGAATTTCATAAGAGTAAGGGTCACAAGATAGGTAATTGTCATCGATTGAAAAACATTGTGCAAGATCTCATTGATAGAGGTGATATTGAGATTGAGGGACATTCATCTAATCAAGAACATGAGGTGTTTAAGGAACCATTCCCAAAACATGACAAAGGAAAAGGCAAAGTCATAGATGATCAAGCCAATTACACTAGAGCACCTTACAATTATGATTCTACTATCAATCACATCTCAATGGACAATCATATCTCTACTATTACTATCAAGAACAAAAATCTTGAGAATCCTTCTCAGAGACCCAAGATTGTCCTAAAAGGTGTGGGATCTTCTTCTGAGCATACCTCTGAATGTCATGTTACAACTCGTCGAGGTAAAATCACGTTGCCAGGTGCCTCCACTAAGAATACCAATCCTTCATCAACCAAGCCTGAGTACGACCTTGTAGAATAGTTAGGGAAGACACCCGCGCTCATCTCTATTCTTGAGCTCTTACGCATATCCCCCGCTCATAAAGCTATCCTTGACAAAATCTTGAGAGACACTACCGTTCCTACTGATCTGAACGTGGACCAGTTTCAAGCCATGGTGGGATACCTTTCCATTCCACATTCCCTTACGTTCACAGAAGTCGATGACACCTCCATAAGTCAGCCACATAATGCACCATTACACATTGAAGCCTTCATACACAAACATACAATCAAACGAGTCCTGATAGATGGAGGAGCAGGTCTAAACATTTGTACATTGAGGACCATTAACCAATTGGGATATTCTGATAAAGCTGTGAATTCAACAAATCAAATCACCATCAAGGCATATGACGATGAAGAGCATTCATCCAAGGGCACAGTCACCTTACCTCTCAGAGTTGGGCCAGTTACAAAGGATGTGGTTTGTCAAATCCTTGATCTAGATCTCGCATACAACATACTCTTGGGACGCCCATGGATTCATCAAATGAGCGCAATCCCATCTACATATCATCGATGCATCAAGTTTCCACACAATGGAGTGGAAGTGACCGTCAAAGCTGACCCAGACCCATTCATATATTGCAACAATCTGCAACCTCGATCAGAAATAACAATCTCAGTCAATCGAGAAGCTATTCCTTCATCAGCATATGTGGATCCAGAATCATTAAAAGCTTCTACATCAAAACAAGCAAAGATCAAAGAAAAGTTCAAGTTCGAAGACATGGGATGTGGTGAGTATATCTTTCATGTTGATCAACTCCCACTATCTCCTAAGACATTCAATCGACAAGAACAATCTACAAACAATTTGCAATGCCAAGGAATTGGGTGTGAACCACCTAGTGTTGTGGCTACTAAGTCTGAATGCAAATCTCCTCTAGTGGTGCAAGCAACTCTTGATATCAATAGTCCTAAGAGTGGTTCCAGCAAAGAATCTATTGAGCGTATTGCCAGCCCTCTTGATAACTCACATAGCCTTACCATATCATCCACTACTTCCATTTCCACTCCTCTTCCAGACTTGGATCAACAAGAATTACAAAAGCCCTTACTCATTGGGGATCAAAAATCAAGCCTTGAAAAGAAAAATCTAAAAGTCAAAAATAAAGAAAAGTCCTTTAGTCCAAATCAAAATCAAAAGCTACTAGACTCTGCAAAAATCAAAGTCAAGGATAAAAATCCTATGAAGCAAAAAGAGAAAGAGTTGATCTCCCCTAATATCAAAATAACTGGGGGCAAAAGTTTTAAAATTTCAAGTCAAAAAGCATACTTGTTGATCCTAAGTCTCCATCATGCTATCCTACTCTCACTTCTTTTCACAATCATAAGCCTTCATCATTCATCCACTTGTTTCACACATTCATCCCCTTTTGGTGATACATCATGGACCTTTAATGGAGCTTCCTCAAAGGACTTTGCTATCAGTGATGCCCAAACTTCTTTAGGTGACATGCATACGGGCCTACGTAGTCCACACGCTAGTAATTCTATCTCAGTTCCTTCATCAAGGAAGACAGTCGCTCAAGCTACACATCATTCAGTCAAGGAACAACGCAGCTACAATCACAAAGTCAAGCCTCACGCATTTGAGGTAGGTGACTTAGTCCTCAGAGAGAACCCCAAGAATCAGCAAGACAGAGATAAGAAGGGCAAGTTCGAACCAAACTGGCTTGGTCCTTACATCATCACAGCAGTATATGGATCTGGGGCATATCAGCTCTCAACTACAGAAGGTGAACCCTTGGAGGATCCTATCAACAGCATGCACCTTCGCAGGTTCTACACATAAGCTCTTCGGAACATCCTAATTCAAAAATACAAAAAAATAAAAAAAATTCAAAAATACAAAAAAAATTATAAAACAAAAAAATCGTTACTTGGTGAAAACCTGGCAAACAGGCGCCTTGTGACAACAAAAAAATTGAAAAAATCGAAAAAAAAGTAAAGAGAAATAATTTCGTCCAACGGTGAAAACCACTTCGGTGGCGCCCTGGGCAAGTACCATGGTGAAAACTGAGTCACCAGCGCCATGCGTAGAGACTTTGCTCCTCCCTCTTTCAGGATTCTCTTTCATCTTTCACTTTGCACACACTCACAACCTATTCGTTCACAATAAACTTACCCATTCCCATCATGGCTTGTTATTGATCTACCTAAGATTGGTTAGCCATCCATAACCCTCCCTTTTCACTCCCTTTCCATCCATAATAAATCAGATCCTATCTGTGGCTAAGGCAAATCCTACGTCTAGTAATGGGTGTGGAACTGAGAACATCACATGTTTCGAGGAGTACAGTTTCTTCCAGCTTCCTTCAAGTCTATCTGCGCACAATCCGCAATAAAGCAACATCTGCATCGCCAGTCCACAATAAAGTTCCATCTTCTCCACAATAAAGTATCAGTTTCATGGATTCAGTCAGTTTCAAATGAGACACAGCAGCAACAATGAGCTTAAACAAAATCAAATCTTTCAACAGACTCAGACAACATATGGTTCAGTGTTAATCTATCCCTTTTGTGAAAGTGAACATTGTGACCACAATCAAACATGACTTATACAAGTGACAAGAGACACTAACTTGAGGACTACAGTGGATGTTGGTGTCGAGTCTTGGTTTTCTTTTGATTTTATCTTTTTGGTGACATGTCTTTTAGCTTTTCCAGGATGTCTTTGACTAGAGATTCTATCTCCAGGATGTCTTTGACTAGAAAGGCGAGGATGAGGTATCGTCACCTATTTGCATTTGTTGTCTGTCGATTGTCTTTTAGTAATGCTATGACTTGTCCAAGGATATGAGGACACTGTGAGTCTAGTATGAAATGGGGCATTCCTTGTTTGTGACTATCTTATCTCCATGCAAACAGGTACAATGACTTTCTGGGCCGAACAAATGCCTCAATTGTCATAACCTATTCTGCCATAATAAAGCTCAATGATGATAACGCACAAGAAGCTCTTTCACGTTCATATCTTCTGTCTTCCATCCCCCTTTCTTGATTGACTTCCATTGTCCTTCTCGAGTCTACGTAGCCCGCTATCACATGACTGAGTATAATGACACACCAAAAACATTTGCATTTCATATAGTTACACCTACATCACCACATATAAGCATTTCATACATACATATAGATGTCACAATTGCATCACATCCTGCATACAACACATGTTAGCACATCTCACATTTTCATTATGTAAATAATCATTTGCATTATCATATTCATTTGCATTACATACATTCACATTTGCATCATGCATCACATATACAACATAAAAGAACAAAAATATATTGCATTGCATCATATAAGCATCCATATCATAAAACATGTATCACATAAGAACATTTCACCACATAAGGTACACATGCATATAGCTGCCGCAAAAATGGATCATCTCTCATATATAATCAAAAGTGTCATGATACAATGATGTCAAAAGAATCATATGGCTACAAAATCACCCGCAGGTGTCTACAATACAAAAATGGTACAATACTGATACATAGGGAGCCCTCTAAGGCTATGATGAACTCCCTCCCTCGGAGCCGCCTGGCCTCGACGGAGTTTGAACCCTAGAAGGACCCACCCCAAGATCAACTCTCCTAGCCCCTGTGTCCCCTGCAGCCACCCCTCGTGTCGTCCTATCCAGAGAGAGGAACCCACTCATAACTCCTGTCAACACTATTGGTAGTGTTAATCCTGTCCATGTCATGGTATCCCATGCCACATGTCCCACCCTCATCCCTAGTCCTGGATCCTAGAACACTCGTCTCAGTGCATCCCTATCTCCATCTCGATCATAGGGTACTAACTCCCCATCGATCGGTATCCGTAGAATCCTATATACATCCTCCAAGGTGACTGTCATCTCACCCATCGGCAAATGCAAACTACAAGTCTCTGAGTGCCATCTCTCAGCCAGTGCAGTCAACAATCCCATGTTCACCTGAAACTCAGGCACATACAGAATGTATCTCAATCCCATAACCTCAATCGCAGCTCAGTCCTCGGCTGTCAACTCAGGTCGCAACCTCTGAGTCGATGGGAATCTCTCCCGTGACTCCAGCATCGGCAAGTACTCCTGCAGTCAAGCAAATCAAATCATGTCAGTCATAGTGGCATTCACTGTTTATCACAAAATGCACATAGCTATTTATCCTAGTGACACTCACTGTTCATCACAAAGTGTTGCTATCTATCCTAGTAGTACTCCCTGTTCATCACAAAGTACTACGTGTGTGACACTCACTGTTCATCACAAAGTGTTACTCACATTTGCACTCCCTGTTCATCACAAAGTGTTGCTCATATTTTAGTACTCCCTGTTCATCACAAAGTACTCTATCTTGGTACTCACTGTTCATCACAAAGTGCCTTGATCTATCTTAGTCTTCCCTAGAGGACCTTCTTGAGTGTATCCTCTCAGCAGCTTATCCAATCGACAGCGTATGTTCATCACAGAACTGTCGATTTGACCTGGAAGACACAAATTCGCATTTTTGGACACAAACACATTTTCTTGACATAAATGTGCATTTATTACATTACCTAGTATGAATTAATGACAATAATAAATGCATCAAAGTACGAGGAGGTTTTGTGGTACTCACTGGCTCTCCTGCCTCTGTTGGCCTCTAGAATCAGCGAACACGGTCAAATCTGTGAACAAAAGCCATCGCTGCTGACTATTGCTGCTTTATTTTTGCTTTGCACTATGCTCTTGTGACAGTGTAGATGACAATGAGGATGTATTTTCCCCCATGGTCTATCTTATATGTTGGGAAAAATGGTGTCTCAACCTTGCATTTATGCGAGGTTACTATTTATAGTAAGTTTTCATTTGAGCACGAAATGGTGCGAAACTCTCCCTAAAGCTTCTGGTTGGCTAGATAAGCATTCCGGTAAAGTTGCGTCGCAAGGTCACAGCTAGTTTTGAAGATATTAATGTTTTCGTCTTGGAGGGGTGCAATAAAATATTTAAACTTAATTTTGGAGACTTTAGAGGCTCCGAAATGCCCTGAAAAGTGGCCATAACCGGCGAAGCAGGTTACGAGGTGATAGAGCACTTCGCGAGCTTTCCGGTGCTTCAAACGGTTCGTCAATCGGACACCCGGTTCTCAAGTTATGGCCTCTGGAAGTTTGTACTCCTGAAATAGGAAAAATAATTTGTATCGAATACATAAATGAGCTGTAAAAAGGGAGCGACACGTGTTGATGTGTGCTTTAACATGTCATAGGGCATCTAGAAGGGAGATAAGGTCGGCTACACCTTATTGGGTGGTTTTAGCCCATGGTTTTGTAATACCGTTTGACAGTTTCTTGTATTGTATCTCCTATTTATGAGGTGTGAGAGATAGAGGTTGTGTGTAAGAGTCTTATGGCTATTGAGTTGCCTCTGAATCTCTGATTAGTGGTACTCCTGCGAAGAGCTTGCTCTGCAAGTATGTTGTAATCTGTTTTGATTGCTGAATAAAATATTGAGCTGCTTTTGGAGTGTGGGGTTTTTCTCCCGAAAGGGTTTTCCCCACGTAAATCATTGTGTTGTGGTATGATTGCTATTATATCTATTTCTATTTTCTGTAACTGTTGTAATGATCTGAAAAAGTTTTGCATTACCCTCCTCTCAAGGTTAGTGTAGGAAGTTGTTTCCGCTACTTAACTTCCTTACATTATAGACTGCCCTAGCTCTCATTTCCCGAGTCAGTCTTCCTTATCCCGTGACTTTGTCACTTTATCCGATCAGTCCATTCTATCCCGTCTTTCTTATCGAGAGATTGTCTACAATCTTTTCAGACATTTTCATCCAATCTCTCGAGGGGGCATATAATTCCCATCTTGGGGCAACTCTGTATCAGTTCATCTTATCTTCTTTGAAACAACGCGACAAGCCGCATTGTCTCAAAGAGGGGCAAAATGTAGACACTCAAAATTGTCATGTCTAATTAAATAAATATTTTATTTATTTAATTATCTAAGCCTAATTCTTCTATTAATTAAATAAATTTTTATTTATTTAATTAATTCATTTATCCTCTTCTAGCCTTATTTCTCATTTAAATAAATACATTTATTTATTTAAATTATCCCTTTCCTAAATTAAATAAATATTTTATTTATTTAATTGTCCTACTTCTTCTATTAATTAAATAAATCTTTATTTATTTAATTAATTCATTAGTTTTTTCTACACATGACACATGTCATTCATCTCTTAATTCATACACTACCTACCTCTTTCATTATTTTGGTATTTCTTTTACCTACCCTCTAATCCTAGCCGACCTCTCTTTTTACACCTCTCAATCTTATCCCTCCATTTCATATTGTGTCTTCTATTTAAGGAGATGCTTTCTTTATTATCAAACGCTAATCACTCAGGCTAATCAACAATTTTGGAGGACTTGGCTACACTACGATCCTACTTGCAACCACATTCTGTTCTTTGTTGAGCTCTTGTGCATATAAAAATCTGAGAGCAAATATATCAAGCAAGATCAATGGAGATAGGAAGAATGGAGATCAAAACCCTATTGGACATGTGATGGTATAATCTTTGTGATTTTGAGTTATTTGCATTGTCTTAGGTAATCTTCATATGTTATGGTGGATCTTTGTTGTTGTTAGGCTAGGATTTGGTGGTTGAATTCATTTAGCCTTTCAATTTTGTTATTATTGTTATCCATTTTCACCATACACAAAAAGTAATTGTGATATATGGAAGAACTGGATGGAGGTGCACTTGAGATGTCTTGGAGAAGATAACTAGAAGATTAAAAAGGATTCCTATTATGTTCCTCAGAATGGACCGATTACTGTTGCTGAGATCAAGGATGTTGAAAATAACATTAGAGCTAAGGAAGTATTCCTGAGCGCCCTAACTGATTCAAAAATTACTAATGTAATGGGACTTCAGACTGCACATGAGATCTGGGAGAAGCTTGAGACGTTGTATGAAGGAGATAAACAAGTCAAAGTTGCTAAGTTGCAGAGTTTGAAAGGGAAGTATGAGATGTTGAAGATGGGAGAAGATGATAACATAAACTCCTTTATGGCTAAGGTGAATGAACTTGTCCTAGGTATCCGATGTGTCGGTGGAACCCTTTAAGAAGATGAAATTGTTGCTAAGGTACTGAGATCATTGTCTCCTACTTACAAACATAAGGTATCTGCTATTAATGAGATCTGGAGTGTGACTACTGTGACAAGAGATATGTTGGTTGGAAAGATTGTTGTATTTGAACTGAGCGAATTTGGTGAATCACATGGAAAGTCCGAGATACAATTTAGAGCATCTGTCTCCGGAAAGCAGAAGTATGATCCTGATGAATGCAAAATATCTAGATATGAAAGAGAGAGAAGAGAGATGGAAGAGCAAGAAAGGTAATTGGATGAGCTTGAAGCATTGATTGCTCCGAGATTGCCTAAGGGAGCTGGTAAGTATGATGGAAAATTACCTCTGAAATGTTTCTCTTGCAATAAGATAGGACATTTTGCTTCTAGATGCCCGGAGAGAATGCATAAATATGATAGGCATGACAAACATGATAAGCATGATAAGAATGATAGATATGAGAAGCATGAAAAGCATTATGAGCCTTATAAGTCTAACTAGAAGTACAAACATCAGAAGAATTGTTATTACATTGTTGATGAAGGTGTTACCGATGAAGAATCAAAAGGAGATGAAGTTGTGTTTATTTCTATCAAAGAAGATGGATCGGTACTTGTTGACTCCACAAGCTACACAATTGAGGAGAAAGCTTTATCCGCTAAAGTTGAAGAGAAAGATGAATGGGTGATTGGCAACAGTTGTTCACATCATATAACCAATGATAAAAGGAAATTTGTGAGTATGGAGAGGTATGATAGTGGAATAGTAAGATTTGGAGATGACAAAGTCTGTGTGATCCATGGTAGAGGTTTTATTTCCTTTGATGGTAAGCATAACACTGATGATGTCTTGTATGTTGAAGGTTTAAAGCATAATCTTTTAAGTGTTGGACAGATGGTTGACAAAGGTTATGATTTACAATTCAAGAATAGAAAATGCAAGATCCTAAATGCCTCTAGTATAGAGATTGCATTTGGAACTAATACTTAAGGCAATATCTTTCATTTGAATGCTGGTGAGAAAAGTTGTTTGATTGCTCAAATTGATAAAAGTTGGTTGTGGCATAGGAGAATGTGTCATGTTAATTTTGACTCAATGATTAAGATCAGTTCTACACAAGTTGTTAGAGATCTTCCTAAAATTGTTAAGCCTGCTAATCCGGTATGTAAGGAATGTCAAATGGGTAAGGAGACAAGAATTTCTTTCAAGAGTAAGTAGTATACATCTAATGGATTGCTAGATATTGTGCATATTGACCTATGTGAACCTACAACCATTAGAAGTGTGCAGGATGACAGATATTTTATGTTATTAATTAATGATTATTTTAAAATGATGTAGGTTGTCTTTTTGAAGGAAAAATCAAAATTATTGGACAAATTCAAGATATTCAAAGCAAAGGTTGAGACTGAGATGGGCTTGAAAGTGAAATGTCTGAGATCTGACAGGGGAGGATAATTTTGTTCTAGTGACTTTGATTCATTCTATGAGAAGCATAGGATTAGAAGACAATTATCTACTCCTAGAACCCCATAGCAAAATGGAGTTGTTCAAAGGAAGAATAGAACTATCTTGGATATTGGAAGGACTGTGTTGATTGAAGGGAATGTTCTAAAGATCTATTGGAGAGAAGTTGTTAGCATTGTTGTTTACACATTCAATCAAGTCCATATAAAAGGTGATACTGGTAAGACTCCTTATGAGCTATGGTTTGGTCATGTTCCTACTGTGAGATATTTCATAATTTTTGGAAGCAAGTGTTATATCAAGAGAGATGAGGATATAGGAAATTTTGATGCAAGAAGTGATGAAGGAATTTTCTGGGGATATTCAACAAAGGACAAATCCTACTAGTGCTACAATAAAAGACTGAGGAAGATAGTGGAAAGTGCAAATGTGAAAGTTGATGAGAACTGTGGAAAAGATATTAGAGCATGCAGGTATGATGATGGTTAGCATGTTGTTCTAACACCTATTCAAATTGAAGAATTGAAACAGAATGATCTCGTAGAGACAGGTAACCCGAATATTGTTGGTGTTGGTGGAGAGGTGCAAGAACCTAAAAATTAGAATAATCAGAAGACTTCGAGGAATGTAAGATTGAATCATTCTGAAAATAAGATTATTGGTGATAAAATAAAGGTGTGATGACTAGAAGAAGGCTAGCTGCTGAAGAGGTATGTTCGATTTCTAAAATTAAACCTAAAGATGTTGTTGAGGCTTGGAAAGATGAAAATTGGATAAGAGCTATCGAAGAAGAACTGGATCAGAGTGAAAAGAATAACACATGGGAACTTGTGCCTAGACCTAAAGATAAGAGTGTGATTGGTACAAAATGGGTATTCAGGAACAAATTGAATGAAGTCGGTGAAGTTGTCAAAAATAAAGCAAGATTGGTATGCAAAGGATATTCACAAAAGGAAGGGATTGATTATGAGGAGACATTTTTCTCTAGTAGCTAGACTTGAAGTTGTTAGACTATTGCTTGTGCATATGTTGTGCATAAGGATTTCAAGGTATATCGGATGGATGTCAAGTCAATCATTTTGAATGGTGATCTTGATGATAATGGTATGATGAAAGAATAAGTATCTGGTAGATTACTAAGAGGGGGGGGTGAATCAGTAAACTAAAAAACTGATACAAACTTCCCAATCTGGAACTCAAACTCAAAAAGTAAACTTATCAATAGAATATTACTGTCAAGATCAATACTCATAAGAATACTTAACATCAACTGGTTAACTATTATAACAGCTTAACAGTAAACAACATTCAACTTGTAAACTTCTAAATGCTTAATCATATATCAACACACTCCATCTCTCAATGCTTCCAGTTATCATGCCTTATTAGAAGTTAATCAAATCAACAAATAAGATCATAACCACAAAAACATTCACCACATGACACAAATGTTTCTACGTGGAAAACCCAAATAGGTAAAAACCATGGTGAGATGAGACTCACAAGATAGCAATTTGAACTCTTCTGAAGTTCGCCTTCTTAGGAGCCAAGCTTGTTAAAGCTTTTACAATAAGTCATGTTAAGAACTGATCCTGTTAGGAATCACCTGGTTAAGGGATTTACAAAATGTCTTGATAAAAAGAAAATACCCTGTTAGGAGTAACCTCGATAAAGGATTTGAGAATCCAAGATAATGGACAACCTTGTTAGAGTATTTAAGAAGTAACCAAGCTTGTTAGAGCTTACCTGGCTAGGGGATTTCAATTTTGTTATAATTGTTAGAAGACAACAGGTTTTTCTTGATCTATCTGAATAGCACTACATTTGCTTGATTAGATCCTTTTAAGCTTCAATCTGCCTTTACTCAAACTGCAGATCCATTGTCCGGTTAGGCAACCACACACTCAAACTGATTTCAGCCAACACTTTGCCAACACTAAACAAAACAACTTCATCGACCTTAAATACAAATCAATTAGGTCGGTAACACAACAAAAACCTAATTCTCTCATAGAGATTACAAAAAAATCAGTTCAAGTGTGATCGTTGGATTTACATAGCAATCTATACACATTCTTCAAGAATATTCCAACTGCTCCATGATCACCTCTTCATCGGACTTGTAACTCATCACACGCTTTGCATTAGATGCAATCCACTTTGCTCATTCCCTAGACAATCAAACAAACGTGCCAAAACAATCTGAACTTATCTTCTTAAAATGATCACACGTGTCACTATCATTACCGCTCAACAAATAATAAACCAACATAACCATTTCAACAAACTTAATCAGTTAGGGTTTAACAAAAACAACTGGTAGGGTTTACTGATTACATAACATAGAAAGGGTTTAACCTTATACACTGGTTACCGGTTCAACTCACAAACTTACATACTGGTTTACAACATCTTCCTCAAATCTCTTCCTACCGATTACATGTCAATGTCAATAACAATAACAATATCAGCAATATCATAAATACCATTACCAGTTCAATTGACATCAATGACAACATAACATATCATTAATGCAATCTTCATGCAAATGCCAACAATCTCCCCCTTTGGCATTGATGGCAATATAAATATCAACTCCTTTGATTGTTGTTGTGAATGGTGAATAGGAATCCTGGTTTACATTACCAAATATTAACCATGCTCTATTTGTCTTCAGCTTGTCATTGGTTTCCCTTGGCCAATCACATTATTCTTCTCCTAATCACATAATCCTTCTCCCCTTTTGACAGCAATGCCAAATTGAAAGTAAAACATGTAATTATAAATTTTCACTGTGCATCAACAACATACTGCAGCTTGATCCTCCCCCTGTGGAATACAGCCACTTCTTCATCAATCCTTCTAAGATTTTGTAATTAATTCAGGCACTGATGCAATCAGCATCATGCTCAACTAACTTCATGAAGAGGGACAACCCCCAACTAACTTCTAAGATACTCAAATGTAGTCTTAGGCAGAGGTTTGGTAAAGATATCTGCAAGCTGCTCCTTGGTAGAAACATGCTCTAAGATAACATCTTTACTTTGAACTTTTTCCTTCAAAAAGTGATACTTCAATTCAATGTGCTTGGTTCATGCATGCAAAACAGGATTCTTAGAAATATTTATGGCACTTGTATTATCACATAAAAACTTTATAGGTTTTGAGATCTTCATCTTAAAACCTTCCAAAATGTGTCTCATCCAAATAGCCTGTGTGCAATTTATATAAGCTGCAACATACTCAGCTTCAGCAGTAGATTGTGAAGTACAACTCTGATTTTTACTACTCCATGAAACAAGCCTTCCCCCTAGAAAGAATGCTCCACCGGTAGTGCTTTTCCGGTCATCAACATTTCCTGCCCAATCAGTATCTATGTATGCCTTCAAATCAAAGTTTCCTCCATATGGATACCATAATCCATAGTCAACAATACCTTTCAGATACCTAAAAATTATCTTGGTTGCTATCAAGTGTGTCTCCTTTGGATTCTTCTGGAATCTTGCAACTATACCAACCGCATGGGCAATATCCGGTCTATTGTGAACAACATAGTGTAATTTGCTAATCATTGACCTGCATTCCTTTTCATCAACAGACTTAGATGCATCTTCCTTGGACAACTTACAACATATAACCATTGGTGTTCCAACTAGTTTACAGTCACTCATGCCAAAAGTTTTCAAAACCTCTTTCACATACTTAGATTGAGTAATGAAAATACCATTCTTCATTTGTTGTATCTACAAGCCAATGAAATTTTTTATTTCCCCTACTACAGACATTTCAAACTCATTTTTCGTTTCATCTGCAAAACTATTTCTCATGACATCATTTCCTCCAAAAATAATATCATCAACAAATACTTCACTGACCAGTATTTCATCTCCTTCAGAATTGAGATAAATATTACTATCATCATTGGTTCTTGCAAATCCTATCTTCATCAGATGTGTATGAAGTCGTTCATACCATGCTCTAGGTGCCTGCTTTAATCCATACAAAGCTTTATGCAATCTGCATACCATGTCTTTCTCATCTGTCAAAGCATAACCATCTGGCTGCTCTATGTATACCTCTTCTTCCAATATCCCATTCAAAAATGTAGACTTAACATCCATCTGGTATACCTTGAACTTCTTATGGGTTTCAAATGCAAGTAAAGTTCTGACACCTTCCAGTCTTGCTATTGGTGCAAAAGTTTCTCCATAATCTTTTTCTTCTTCTTGAGCATAACCCTTGTAGACTAATCTTGCCTTGT
Source organism: Cryptomeria japonica (assembly GCF_030272615.1). NCBI lineage: Eukaryota > Viridiplantae > Streptophyta > Pinopsida > Cupressales > Cupressaceae > Cryptomeria > Cryptomeria japonica. The sequence goes on along the minus strand of NC_081415.1, from coordinate 48,355,117 downwards.
TGGGAACTACAACACCATCTTCATTTAACTTATTTCTGAATACCTATTTAGTACCTATAACATTCTTATTTGTTGATCGGGGTACCAGGGTCCAAGTGTTGTTCTTCTCAATTTGATCCAATTCCTCCTCCATAGCTTTAACCCAATAATCATCACCAAATGCCTCCTTAACACTTCTAGGTTCAATGGTGGAGATCATGCAAGAGTTATCTCTTATTATTCTTCTAGTTAGTACTCTAGCATCCTTATCCCCAATAATCTACTCAGGACTATGGTTCAGTCTTACATACCTAGGAATAACATGATCATTCTCTTCAGGTTCAACTTCTTCATTATCATCTTCTTCTGGATTTATTTGTTCTGGTTGAACAGGTGCATCAGAATTTGCTTTTCCTGGTTTCTGATTTAATAGTTTTAGGTTCCAAAAGAAAAATGCAAGGATCTTCATCCTTTTTCTCTGAATTGGTTCCTTCTGAGACTTTAGGACATTCATCTACTTGAACATCAGCACTCTCAACAATTCTCTGTGTCTGGTTGTTGAAGCATCTATAGGCCTTACTCTTGGTGGAATAGCCAAGAAATATGCCTTCATCACTCTTAGCTTCAAACTTGCTAATGTAATCACCTCTTTTAATAAAACATTTGCTACCAAATATCTTAAAATAGCTAACATCAGGTGATATTTCATACCAATATTCATAAGGGGTCTTGTCCTTACCTCTTTTCACCAGAACTTGGTTCATTGTGTAGACAGTTGTACTTATAGCTTCTTTCCAAAAAAAATTCACTACACCTCCTTGTATCAACATTGTCCTAGTAGCTTCAACCACTGACCGGTTGTTCCTCTCTGTGATACCATTTTGTTGTGGTGTCCTTGGTGCAGAAATTTGCCATTTGATACCATTCTCATCACAGTAGTTAGTGAATTCCTTATAAATAAATTCACTTCCTTGATCTGTTCTCAAACATTTTATCTTTTTGCCACTCTCTTTCTCAGCTAAGGCCCTGAATGCCTTGAACTTACCAAAATCTCCATTCTTATCCTTCAAGAATGTGACCCACATCATCCTTGAACAATCATCAATGAAGATCATGAAATATTTGTCACCTTGAATGCTTATTGTTCTTATTGGTCCACATAGATTTGTATGAACCAAATCTAACAAGTGCTCTGTTGAGAAGGACTTTCTCTTGAAAGTTGAAGAAGTCATCTTTCCTAATTGACATTCTTTGCAAAGAGCATTAACCGGCTTGTCTAGCTGAGGCAGACCCCTTACTGTCTTGGAATTGCTCACTTTAACAATGTTATCAAAGTTTATATGAAAAAATCTCCTATGCAAAAGCCAATTATCATCTATCTTTGCAATCAAACAGTTGCTAACTTTAGGATTAAGATGAAACAGATTACCTCTAGTTTGTTTCCCGGTTGCAATCAATTCACCTTTGTTGTCAAAGATTTTGCACATACCATTTCTAAACTCTAGTGGGTATCCTCTATCATTAAGTTGTGCCACACTCAGAAGATTGTGCTTTAGTCCTTCAACCCAATAGACATCATCAACACTACACTTCCCATTAAGAGAAATAACTCCCTTACCTTTAACCATACAAGGTGAGTCATTGCCAAATCTGACAACACCACCATCAAATTCCTTCAAGGAAAGAAATTTGCTCCAATCACCGGTCATATGATGTGAACAACCACTATCAAAGATCCAATCATTAGAGTTATCCATCCTGGACACCAGTGCCTTTTGATCTGATATCTCTTCCTTAATATCTACAAACACAAAATCTTCACTAGCATCATCATCAGATTCTTTATCAGTGATACCACTATCAATAGCAATAAGACAATCTCTCTTGCCTTTACCCTTATACTTCTTGAATTTGTCTATCTTGTGTTCATTTTCACCATTAGGACAATTAGCTCCTATATGACCAATCTTGTTGCATGAAAAACATTTTAAAGTTAGTTTACCTCTATATTTACCAGTGCCTCTAGGCAGTCATTTTGCCAAAAATGCTTCAAGTTCCATTAGGTTGTCTTCATCATCATCATCTCTGTTGGATCTAGATTCATAACCATGACAAGTATCTCTACTTTTTCTCACAGATGTGTTAGAGACAAAAGCTCTGAATGCAGATTCTAATTTCAGTACACTACCATCATAACCAATTAATTCAAAAGCAGTAAGTTTGCCAATAATAGAGTTAAGAGTTACCTTAGTTTTGTCAATAGACTTCAGCTCCTAAATAGATGCAACTCAGATAGCATAGACTGGTAGCAGGGTTCTCAGTACCTTAGTGATCATTGTGGCATCTTCCACTTTCCCTCCTACACTTTTTTATTTCACCAACTATCTCTTTTTTCCTTTGACCATACTGTTGTATATTCTCACCTTCAGACATTCTCATGTCGTCAAACTTTCATCTTAGGCTCTCCTCTTTAGCAATCTTAACGTGTTCATCATCACTATAAATCTCTTCAAGTTTTTTCCATACTTCATATGCAATTTCAAGACCATGAACATCTACATATTCAACATCATACAGGGAACTGATAATAGCCTCCAATGCTTGATGATTTTCTTGTTGTTCTTTCTTTCGATCATCAGTCAGAGTTCCAGTAGGTGTAACATACTGAGTTTCTACATGATCCCAATACTGACTTCCCAGACTCTTAATGTAAATCTTCATTATGTCGCTCCATATCCTATAGTTATCTTTGTTGAACTTCAGACCTTCCTTCTTCATCATGAGCTACAAGATCTTTTCCTCAAGCTGTTAGGCTTTTAGATTTAAGAGGACCTGAGATGCTCTGATACCAATTGATGGTATGATGAAAGAATAAGTATCCAGTAGACTACTGAGAGGGGGGGTGAATCAATAAACTGAAAAAACTGATACAAACTTCCCAATCTCGAACTCAAAGTCACAAAGTAAACTTATCAATAGAATATTACTGTCAAGATCAATACTCATAAGAATACTTAACTTCAACCGGTTAACTGTTATAATAGCTTAACAGTAAACAACATTCAACTTGTAAACTTCCAAATGCTTAATCATTTATCAACACACTCCATCTCTCAATGCTTCCAGTTATCATGCCTTATCAGAAGTTAATCAAATCAACAAATAAGATCATAACCACAAAAACATTCACCACATGACACAAATGTTTATATGTGGAAAACCCAAATAGGTAAATACCACGGTGAGATGAGAATCACAAGATGGCTATCTGAACTCTTCTAAAGTTCACCCTGTTAGGAGCCAAGCCTGTTAAAGCTTTTACAATAAGTCATGTTAAGAATTGATCCTATTAGGAATCACCTGGTTAAGGGATTTACAAAATGCCTTGATAAAAAGAAAATACCATGTTAGGAGTAACCTCGGTAGAGGATTTGAGAATCCAAGCTAATGGACCACCTTGTTAGAGGATTTAAGAAGTAACCAAGCTTGTTAGAGCTTACCTGGTTATGGGATTTCAATTCTATTGTAATTGTTAGAAGACAATAGGTTTTCCTTGATCTATCTGAATAGCACTACATTTTCTTGATCAGATCCTTTTAAGCTTCAATCTGCCTTTACTCAAACTGCAGATCCATTCTCCAATTAGGCAACCACACACTCAATTGATTTTAGCCAACACTTTTCCAACACTAAACAAAACAACTTCATCGACCTTAAATACAAATCAATTAGGTCAGTAACACAAAAAAAACCTAATTCTCTGATAGAGATTACAAACAAATTGGTTCAAGTGTGACCATTGGATTTACATAGCAATCTACACATTCTTCAATAAAATTCCAACCACTCCATGATCACCACTTCATCGGACTTGTAACTCATCACATGCTTTGCATTAGTTGCAATCCACTTTGCTCATTCCCTAGATAATCAAACAAATGTGCCAAAACAATCTAAACTCATCTTCTTACAATGATCATACGTGTCACTATCATTACCGCTCAACAGATAATAAACCAACATAACCATTTCAACAAACTTAATCAGTTAGGGTTTAACAAAAACAACTAGTAGGGTTTACCGGTTACATAACATAGAAAGGGTTTAACCTTATACACCGGTTACCAGTTCAACTCACAAACTTACATACCAGTTTACAACATCTTCTTCAAATCTCTTCCTACCGATTACATGACAATATGAATAACAACAACAATATCAGCAATATCATAAATACCATTACTGGTTCAATTGACATCAATGACAACATAACATATCATTAATGCAATCTTCATGCAAATGCCAATAGAGGAAGAAGTCTACATTGAGCAACCTGATGGATTTTCATTATCAGAAGATGGAGACATGGTATGCAAACTGAAGAAAGCTCTGTATGGATTAAAACAAGCCCCTAGAGCCTAGTATGCTAGATTAGATAAGTACTTGTTGAAATTAGGATTTAGTAAAGGTACTACTGATAGTAATCTGTATTTCAAGATTGAGAATGATAACATCTTGATTGTTGAAGTTTTTGTTGATGATATTATCTTTGTAGGAGATGACAACTTGAGTATGAAGTTTGTTGGTGATATGCAAAAAGAATTTGAGATGTGTATGATAGGAGAGACAAAAAAATTCTAGGTTTGCAGATTTCACAGACTCAAAAATCTATTTTTATATCTCACACTAAATATGTGAAGGAATTACTGAAGAAGTTTGGATTAGAAGACTCTAAACCAGTTGGAACTCCTATGGTGACTGGCTGCAAATTATCTCAAAATGATGAATCTCTGAAAGCTAATCAAACCTTGTACATATCTATGGTTGGTGGACTGCTATACTTGACTCAGACTAGACCAGACATTATCCATGTTGTGTGCATGGTTGCTAGATATCAAGTTGATCCGAAAGAGAGTCATGTCACTGTTGTAAAGAGGATATTGAGATACTTGAAAGGAACTATGGGTTAGGGTTTTTGGTATCCGAGGAATGATGATTTCATACTATGTGCTTACACTGATGCTGATTGGGTTGGTGATGTTGATGACCGGAAGAGTACCTCTGGTGGTCCATTATTTTTGGATAAGAAATTGGTTTCATGGGCTAGTAAGAAATAAGATTCAGTTTCTTTATCCATTGTTGAAGCTGAATACATTAATGTTGCTAGTAACTGCACTCAAATAGTTTGGATGAAGCAAATATTGAAGGATATTAGAGTTATCTATGATGAGCCTACTGTCATATACTATGATAATTCCAGTGCTATTAATATGTCAAAGAATCTAGTGCAACATTCAAAGACTAAGTATGTATCAATCAAGTATCATTTCTTAAGAGAAAAACTTAGTGAAGAGGAAGTGAAGCTAGAGTCTATGTCTAGAAAGGAACAAATTGCTGATATTTTCACTAAGCCTTTGCCTGCAGATACATTTGTTTATTTGAGAGACAAGATGGGGGTATCCACCCCTCCTAATGGGAACTAGATGCATTGAGTTGCATCAATCTGATGGACTTCACAGTCTTATATTCTTGTCTAGATTTATGATTTTATGTTGCTCCTTGGTGGAGTAGTTTGTGTGTAGTTCAGTTGAGCTAATTTGTTTATCTAAGGGGGAGAGTTTGGTTTTCTTTTTTGAGAACTTTTGTCGTTGATGTCAAAGGGAGGAGAGAAGCATGTGAAAAAATATTTTATCTACATAATCTTAGGGAGAGTTTTTTGGGGATGTTTTATTTATTTGCATTGATTGTTTTTCACATCCATATGTTGCAATCAATGCCAAAGGGGGAGATTGTTAGACATTGTTTCTGCTAGGATATGTTGTTGTCATTAATGTCAACATATTCCTTTGATTTATTTCTCCGATGGTTGCAGATTGGTTTATTGGGATCATGTTTTGGTGTATGGAGTATTTCTAGTATAATTATATCTTTTTGTATTGGTTTTGGTGATCCGGAAGCTTAATTGATCATATCATATGATCCGGTTTACAGTTTGGTTTTTCTGATCAATGCTTTGGAGAGTTCAGTATTTCCTCTGGTATATTCCAGTGTGATCAAACCTTGAGCTAATATTTTGGGAAATTATCTGGGATATTCATGTGTATCTTCATTTCAGATGGTTCATGATTTGGTGCTCTACAAGTTATCTTTCCTTGTGACATTTGTTGTTGTTTGAGTGTTCTTGAGTTTCAGATGTTGATCAATGAAGATTTGATAAGTGGTGTTGGTGCAACTATTGCAGATGATTCCAACATGCTTGTTGGTTTTTCCTAATTGTGTCCTATTTTTTTTTATGGTCTGCATTGATCATTGTACAAGTTGTTGATGATTTCCATGAACTGGTGATATTCTCCGTGTTATGCAGTATTCTTGGAGGTGTAGCATGTTGCGATTGATCTCGGCGTGATTTCTGGTGTTGTTGCATGTTTGAGAATTTGATTTAGGTCCATGTTATATCATGTATATCATTATATTGGTCCGGTGGTCGATCTTTATATCGTGTGATGTAATTTTATAATTGTGAGTTGACGGTTTGGCCGACCTTGTTGTCAAGGTTGATGAATTGTATAAATAGGTGATATAGTCATGTATTTTAGGTGAAAAGGGTTGTGTCTACATTATTAGAGAGTGGTGTATGAGTGAACAAAGTGATTCATCTTTTAATTGAGCAGAGATTGGTATAGAGCAGACAAATGTGCTTAACCAGAACTGTTGTCAGGCATTAGCAGATGCTATTATTTCAATTCATTCCTTCTAGATTATAGTCTAAATCTTGTTGTAAGTCAGTGAGACTTCCCTAAGGGTTGTAGCCTTTTGGGGTATTGTGTCTTGAGCAATGAGCTCTAGGTAGTGTGCCTGAATGCAGGTGTATTCCCCATTGTAATTATTTTCACATACTACTACAGAGTATCATCTTATTGTGGGTAGATTCCCACCGTGGTTTTTTCCTTAACTGGGTTTTCCACGTCAAAATCTTGGTTTTGTGTGTTGTGCTATCAATTTTCTTATATTTTTTGTTGTTGCAGTTTATCAGATTTGTATTTGTGGCTAAGTTTGTTAATCGGGTGAAAACCAATTCACCCCCCTCTTAGTTTTCTTTCATTATCGTTGCCAACAGGTATGGTCCACTAGAGTTTATATGGGGGTTGAGGGTCAGGGGAGGTCACCAGGGTAACCCGAGAAAGGGGTCGGGACCTAGTGAAGCCTCACTAGGGTAACTCATGACAACGTAATGATGACACTCTTCCCTATTGCATACCTAGTGGTTCCTCTTGGTTTTGTCCTTTTGTGAAATACTTGGGCCTCTGGAAGTTGGTTGTTTTACTTTTGAGTTCCTTTGATCATATTCTTGTGGGTCTCTTGTGATTGTACTATTGTGAGCCTCGTGGGAGTCTTTGTATCATCTTGTTCTTCTTTTCATCACTTGGGTCTGGCTGATACCTCCTAGCACGTGGGGTGGACCTGATGGTACCACATGGTTGAGTGGAGTGCTCTTCGTACCCATTGGGTTTTGGCTTGTCCTACATCCTGATCATGATGGCTCGTGAGGAGATTGAAGACCTTCATTTTGTACTAGATTTTTGTATTCATTCCATTGTTGTACTCATGGAGATTACATCCTTATGGATACCTTGTAATGTAATCTATGATCTCATGTATATCCTAATGGAAATGTATTATATATCATGATCCTTGTAAAGGACAGTGTTATCATCATTATAGAAGTTTTATAATTTGTTCTTGTATGTATGGTTATGATGTCTTGAGTAACATCATTGTGGGGCCTTGAGGACTCTTGTTAGATATTTTATGTTCATTTTGTCCTTACCTTGTATCATCATGTAACTCTTTCCATTTGTATGGTTTAATTTTTTTAATTTTTTTTAAATTATTCGCATTTTTTTTTTTTAAAGTCCTCTAGGCCTCATAGCGAGGCGTTACACACACTAGAGGTAAATGGTCTAGATAATACACCATCATCTCTTGTTAAACTATTATCTATTGTTACATCATCATCTATTATGTACCATCATCTAGGCCAAGAGGCTATGATAACTAAGTCTTATGTTGGATGATGGTGTTAGTCAATGTGGCAGCTTCCTAAAGTGTCGACATCTCCATAGACTCCTCTAAGGCTACAAGGATTGTGACATGAATAATAGGTTTCACAGCTAGTGGTATATGATTAGGGTAGTTTTATACCTATCGATCCCCTAGTATATCCTTGGTAGAGCCTCCACCTCTACCTTGGAACTCCCTCATATAAAAATAATTAGGCATCTAATTAAGGATGAACTCACAATATAGTTTTCTCAAAATATATAAAGGCACCTTATAATTATTGCAAGGAGGTTGGTTGAAGACCATCCACTCATATCCCAAAGTTAGTTTCCATGGGCATGCGATTACACAAATGTATAGGAAACCTCTTTGAATTGAGAGGTAGAGTCTCATTGGTTCGAGAATTAGTGAAAATACCATCACATGTTAATAAACATAAATATTGTACCATAAACTTGAATACTCATTGCAATTCACCACAATGCATGCTACAAACAAAGCCTTCCCATAAAGAATCTCTATAGAATATCACCCAATTCCCAAAAATGCATGTATACAAGATTCTCAATGATGTTTCATATTTTTAAGTTGACAATAGTTGATCGTGTTAACTTTTATTATGTGTAGTCTCCCTCACACTTAATAGGATTTTTACATCACTATTTTTTTAAAACTAATGATATTTTTGTAAGGAAAGCAAGTGCGGAATTCGCTTCCCTAATGTCAATTCATAGAGGAGAAAACAGACCAGTGTAGACTAAATTTCAACATTTACTAAATATGGCACACATGACACATATACAAAACTAACACAGAGGGATAACACAGAGAATTAACGTGGGAAAACCCTTTCGGGAGAAAAACCCACCACCAGCAAATGATCAACTTTATTATTAGTATGTAAAAACAATACAATACAATCTCATCTACAAATATCCAACACTCTGTTATACAGTCATTCTAGATTGACATACAAACATTTGGATTAAACTCTTCACGGAACACACACCGGCTCTCAAGTTTTCACAATCCACTATGGATTACAGTCGGCCTCTAAAAAACTAACAGCTCGACTATTCATAAGAGTAACTGCACCAACGGCTCAAAGTCTAATCATCTGCCTGCATCGGTCTACATTCATGAAAAAACAATTATCCCACATGTAGTAGAGAACTGAGTCGGTTCATATTCATTTACACCGACGGTCACAAACATAGTGTCTGAGAGTCACCCTTTTGGATCTCAGTCGGACCTCACTCCCGAAGTCGTTGGCTATTGGCATAACATTCACAAAGTAAAACTGATGGCCCGATGATACCCGAGACTTCGCTCCCACAGTCGGTCGCTCCATCATCCATAGGTATAACATCCAGAAGGTAAATCTAATGGCCCGATGATACCCGATCACCTAAGGCGACTCCATCGGGTCACCGGTATAACTCTCCAAAGGTACTCCGATCTCTGATGGCTAGGAGTGGTCTCCATTGGGACATTGGAACAGGAACACAGCTACTACCCCGATCATCGATACCAAGAGCATGGACTCATCAACTCATCGGACCACGGCCAAAACTGTTATCCCAACCTGTATCGCCAGCCCGACAAGATGATTTCATCGGGTCATCAGAACACAGCTGCACAAGTCATTCCGATAGCCGATATGCAACCCGAACGTCAAAAAGTGACTCCATCGGATCATCAACATATCGCTTCACAAGTCATTCCAATAGCCGAAGTTACCCTGGACTTCATCGGATCATCGGGATGACTTCAAAACTATTATTCCGATAGCAGAAGACCCCGGACTTCATCGGATCATCGGGATGACTTCAAAACTGTTATTCCGATACTCGATAGAGAAGAACACGTCAACAAGAGTCACCCCGATAGAAGAGAATGCATTGGCAAGAGTCATGCTGATAGAGCTCACGAAGATCCTTCATGTTGTTTCATCAAAAAGACTTAACCTGATCAGTATAGACTATTGTCAAGTGAATTAGAGGCACATATTCCAACAAACTCCCACTTGACGAGGAATTCACTGGACCAAGATACCATTCTAGACGTTACTTACAGGCATGGGTACGAAGACCCATAGAATTTGAACACCACCTGAGCTTGTGTGTGCTCACTGGTTTCGTCAAGGCATCTGCAACATTTTCCAGAGTGTCTACCTTGTTAAGACAAACTTTTCCATCTTCCACCATGTCACATACAAAATGATACTGAACATCAACATGCTTCGACCTAGCATGGAAAGTAGGATTCTTTGCCAAACATATGGCACTTTGACTGTCACTCCAGACTTCAATCTGCCCTGCATTAAAACCAATGTCAAAACTCAAACGTCTAAGCCAGACTGCTTCTTTGCAAGCATGTGCGGCTGCCATGTATTCTGCCTCTATAGTGGACAAAGTGACTACAGCTTGTCGCTTGCTCATCCAACTAACTGCTCCACCATTCAGGACAAAAACATATCCACTGTTAGATCTCCTGTTGTCAATATCCCCTACCCAATCAGAATCCGTGAAACCACAAATGCTGAGTTTTCTTTTTGAATCCCTCAGATTACCATGATAACATAATGCAAAATCTAAAGTACCCTTCAGGTATCTAAACACTCTTTTTACAGCATCCCAGTGTGATCTCCCTAGATTCGACATAAACCTACTAAGTACTCCCACTAGTTGGGCAATGTCTGGTCTTGTACAAACCATAGCATACATCAAACTACCTATAGCACTTGCATAAGGTACATTTTTCATGTCTTCAATCTCTTTTGGAGATTTCGGACTGTCCAGCACAGACAACTTAGTTCCCTACAAGATGGGAACAACCTGTGGTTTACAGTTAGACATATGAAACCTGTCAAGAACATTAGTTATGTATTTTCTCTGGTTGAGCCAAAGTTTCCTCTTAGACCTATCTCTTTTGATCTCCATTCCCAGAATGTAATTTGCTGGTCCTAAATCCTTCATTTCAAATTTCATACAAAGCTGAGATTTTAAATCTGAGATCATATTTTTTGTGTTTCCTATGAACAACATGTCATCTACATACAAAGCTATGATAAGAATCCTATCACCATCAGTTTTGTAGTAAACACAATGATCAACTTTGGATCTCACAAATCCCAAGGACAAAACAAATGTATCATACTTCTGATACCACATTCTGGGAGACTGTTTCAAACCATACAGATACTTCTTGAGTTTGCACACCAAATGTTCTTTACCTTTTTCAACAAAGTGCTCAGGCTGGGACATATAAATTTCTTCTTCAAGATCACCATGAAGAAATGTTGTCTTCACATCCATCTGCTCAATCGCCCAATCAAATGTTGCTACAAGTGACAAGAGAAATCTAATAGATGTCAGCTTAGCTACAGGAGAAAAGATTTCCCCATAGTCAATACCTTCCTTTTGTGAATACCCCTTTGCATCCAATCTTGCCTTATACTTGTCAATGCTGCCATCTGGACCATACTTCTTTTTGAATACCCACTTATAGCCTACAGGCTTTCTGTCTTTAGGCAATGGCACCAAAACCCAAGTTCCATTTTTATCCAATGATGACATTTCATCATTCATGGCTTCCAACCAGGAATCTGAATCAGGCATTTCAATTGCTTCTTTTACAGTCCTAGGCTCATCAGTATCTGCAAGTAACCCATAAGCACAATTAACATTCAACATAGAATGACTGTACTTATTAGGTGTATACCTTTCAGGTTGCCGCCTCTCTTGAGCAGATCCTCTCAACTCTGGTGTTGAGGTTTCTCAAGGTTCACCAGGAGGCTCATTATCATGTTTTTCTTCAGAACTACTTGAACTCTCCTCATCTTCAGGTATCTTTGGAGATTCTTCTTTGACTAGAGGTACTTCAACCTCAACTTCTCCTTTCTTTTCTATTTTATGATCTAATGACATAGGCTTCATTTCATGAAAAATCACACTTTTGCTGAATAAAACCTTACCAGTCACTGGATTCCAAAGTTTGTATCCTTTCACACCAACTCCATAGCCAATGAAAATATATTTTACCGCTTTGTTATCCAACTTAGATCTATTCACATCAGGCACATGAGCATATGCCTCTGCACCAAAAACACGTAGGTGCCTTAAAGAAGGTTTCTTACCAGACCACGCTTCCATAGGTGTTTTGTCAACCAATGTTGAAGTAGGAGAACGATTCAACAGGTAACACGCTGTAGCAACTGCTTCAGCCCAGAATGTTTCTTCCAGCCCAACTCCACTCAACATGCTCCTAGCTTTCTCCATTAGAGACCAATTCAACCTTTTAGCGACTCCATTTTGTTGTGGAGTGTAAGGTACAGTTTTATGTCTTTTAATTCCATGATCAACACAGTACTTGTCAAAATCTGCACTACAAAATTCACCACCATTGCCTGTTCTTAAACATCTAATCCTTCTCCCAGTCTGATTCTCAACAAGGTTCTTAAACTCCTTAAACCAACTGAACACTTTTGTTTTACTTTTAAGAAAGTATACAAATGCCCTTCTTGAATAATCGTCTACAAAGGATACATAGTATTTAGACTTAGACAAAGAAAGTACATCCACTGGACCAAACACATCAGAGTGAACATAATCCAGAATAGCAGAAGATTTATGAGAACTAGAATAAAACTGAACACGGTTATATTTTCCATAAATGCAATGTTCACAGAAATCGAACTCAAAACTACAATCATCAAGACCTTCAACCAGATTCTTATTCTTCAAGGCTTTTAAACCTTTTTCACCTATGTGGCCTAACCTATTATGCTAGAGCATTGTTTTCTTAGCAGGAAGTTTAGCTTCCAATGAGTTTGCATTGTGCATTCTTATAGTTGTCTTATCAGACTTTTCAGAAGTTACATTATAACAAATAGGTTCGGCATTTAACTTGTACAGTGTACCAATGTGATCACCCTTTGCCAATACAATGGAACCCCTAGTCATTTTGCAACCACCAGACACAAAAGTAACTTGAACTCCAGCATCATTAAGTTTACTTACAGAGAGAAGGTTTCTTGCTAGACCTGGTATATGAAGAACCCCATTGATCCCCTTCACTTTACCATCTGGAAACTGAATTTTGATTCTGCCTCTCCCTACAATCTCCAATGTAGAATCACTAGCCAGATATACCTTTCCACCAACATATGGTTCATACTTCGAGAACCATTCCTTGTGGGACGTCATATGGAAAGATGTGCCAGAATCTACTAACTAGGTGTCATCTACGGTAGGCACTGCCAAGGCTGCAACAAAAGCATCAGCATCACTCTGAGAAGACTCAGTGTCAGAAAATTTCTTCTTCTTCTTCTCCTTCTTGTAGTCCTTTCGGATATGCCCTTTCTCCCCACAGTTCCAACACTTCACCTTTGACTTCTTGCTTGGAGATTTAAAATTTTCTTGAGACTTGGACCTTTTTTTCTTTCTTCTTTTCTTTGTCCTTCAATCTGCCTCGAACAGAGAGTGCATCCTTTGTCATCTCAGAAGACTTCTTTCTCATTTCTTCTGACAAAAGAGTATTAACCACAGTATCCATCTTGAATTGGGTTGTGGTACTGCCAATAGCCATCCCTAAGTGTTCCCAAGAGTCAGGCAATGAACACAACAACAACATGCAATGCTCTGCCTCCTGAATGGACACACCAACAGAAGTTAATTGTGCAAGAACCATGTTGAATGCATTCAAATGGTCTGCCAATGATGTTCCTACGTCCATCTTCAGAGAGTACAATTTCTTCCTCAAGAAAAGTTTATTCACCAAGGATTTTCCTTGATAAATATCACCCGAATTCTCCCAGAGAAGATGTGCAGACTTCTCCTCATGGACGTTTAACAAAATAGAATCAACTAGACATAACCTCATTAGACCCCTTGCCTTTTGATCGGCTAAATCCCAATCTTCTTGCTTCATGCCTGAAGGCTTAGAAGTTGCGACTACAGCACCCTAGAGATCTCTGTCAACCAGCAAGTCTTCCATCTTGAGTTTCCAAAGTTCAAAACTGGAACCATTAAACTTCTCCATGTCTACGTGTCCTGAAGTACTTGCCATTTCAATCTATAAAACAAGTAGACACTCTGCAAGACTCCCACTGAGACAGAACTGACACAAAAAACCAACCCAACCCAACAAGGATAACAAAACGGGACAGGCTCTGATATCACTTGTAAGGAAAGCAAGTGCAGAATTCGCTTCCCTAATGTCAATTCGCAAAGGAGAAAACAGACTAGTGTAGACTAAATTTCAACGTTTACTGAATATGGCACACGTGACACATATACAAAACTAACACAGAGAGATAACACAGAGAATTAACGTGGGAAAACCCTTTCGGGAGAAAAACCCACCACCAGCAAATGATCAACTTTATTATCAGTATGTAAAAACAATACAATATAGTCTCATCTGCAGATATCCAACACTCTGTTATACAGTCATTCCAGATTGACATACAAACGTTTGGATTAAACTCTTCACAGAACACACACCAGCTCTCAAGTTTTCACAATCCACTATGGATTACAGTCGGCCTCTAAAAAACTAACAGCTCGACGGTTCATAAGAGTAACTACACCAATGGCTCGAAGTCTAACCGTCTGCCTGCATCGATCTAGATTCATGAAAAAATAATTATCCCACATGCAGTAGAGAACTGGGTCGGTTCGTATTCATTTACACTGACAATCACAAACATAGTGTCTGAGAGTCACCCTTTTGGATCTCGGTCAGACCTCGCTCCCGAAGTCGTTGGCTATCAGCATAACATTCACAAAGTAAAACTGACGGCCCGATGATACTCGAGACTTCACTCCTGCAGTCGGTCGCTCCATCATCCATCGACATAACATCCAGAAGGTAAATCCGATGGCCCGATGATACCCGATCGCCTAAGGCAACTCCATCAGGTCACCGGTATAACTCTCCAAAGGTACTCCGATCTCCGATGGCTAGGAGTGGTCTCCATCAGGACATCAAAACAGGAACACAGCTGCTACCCCGATCGTCGATACCAAGAGCACGGACTCATTGGCTCATCGGACCACAACCAAAACTGTTATCCCGACCTGCATCGCCAGCCCGACAAGATGATTTCATCGAGTCATCAGAACATAGCTGCACAAGTCATTCCGATAGCCGATATGCAACCCGAACGTCAAAAAGTGACTCCATCGGATCATCGACATATTGCTTCACAAGTCATTTTGATAGTTGAAGTTACCTCGGACTTCATCGGATCATCAGGATGACTTCAAAAATGTTATTCCGATAGCAGAAGACCCCGGACTTCATCGGATCATCGGGATGACTTCAAAACTGTTATTCCGATACCCGATAGAAAAGAACACGTCGGCAAGAGTCACCCCGATAGAAGAGAATGCATCGGCAAGAGTCATGCTGATAGAGCTCACAAAGATCCTTCATGCTATTTTATCGGAAAGACTTAACCCGATCAGTATGGACTATTATCAAGTGAATTAGAGGCACATATTCCAACAATTTTAATTGAACTTATAAAAATTCATTTATTTCATAATAATAAAATGTTTTTAAAAAATAATATATTATAACCCTCAAAAATTTAAAACAATAATATCTTTCTTTTTCACTTATAATATTTTTTATTATTATATACTAAACTAAAATAAATTATAATTATAATAAATTAATTGTTTGTATTAATCACTATAGATAATGTACTGAAAAAACTAATAAAGAATTTTGAAACTTTTAAATATATTTGATACTCTAAATATTAATTTAGAATGATGCAACAAAGAGCATCTAACGAGCAATATAAAGAAAAGGTTATATTACCCAAAAAAATAAAAATTAACACAACAAAAACACTCAAATATTATTATTTATTTATTTAAAAAGGTCCACCGACAAATCATGGTGGTCACCAACCTTGCGTGTGGTGGATATTAATTGGAATTGAAGTTTTAGTTTTATTATGTGCATTACAAGCATAGCTTTTCTTATGATTTCCACCTTGCACCTTTAGAAGCATTGCTTGTACTTTTTATTTCCCTTTCCATTTTATATTTATAATTATCCTTATTTTAGTATATATTTTCCTCTAAATATTATTGTTTAAAATTGTAATTTTTTATTATAGAAATAAAATTATGTATTGAATAAGTAATTTTTTATTATAAAAATAAAATTATATGTTGAATAAGTAATTATTATTTAATGTAATTATATATTATGCTTGTATTATGTGTAACTTAGAAAACTTTAAAAAAAGTATAAATATTCTTTTAAATATTGTCTAGATCAAAGGATTGTAGTTCAATTGGTGAGGGTGATGATATGTTTCTTGATCAAGTCATCCACCAAGGTTCAAAAATCTCAGAGGTAAGATATAAGAGATGAGGCAAGGATCATGCCCCCAATAACTTTGTTTTGGAAGTGATTTATTTACCTAAGTCTCATATCAATTTCTCAAAAATTAGTCAATCCTCAATCACTTAATTTTTCTACCAATCTAGTTTTCAACCAAGCATTTAAATTCCTTAAACCTACTAAAAACATTAGATCTACTCCAAAAGAAATATATAGATGTCATTCTACTATAATCACCTATGAATGAAATCAAATATGCAAATTTAGATAACAAAGGAACATTCACAAAACCAAACACATCCACATGAATGTAGTCCAAAACCCCAAAAGACTAATGAGAACATGAATAAAAAGGAACACGATGTTGTTTTCCATATACTCAATGTTTGCAAAAGTTGAACTAGAGATTACAATTATCAAGGCCTTCAACAAGGCTCTAAGACCCTTCACACCAATATGGCTGATTTTCTAGTGCCATAATATTGTTTCTCCATTGGAAGCTTCATCTCCAAAGCATTGGCACGTTTAGGTATCCATAAAGCAAGACCATGAGATGTAGAAACAATAGTTTTTTCTTTGCTCAATTTGATGGTGAGGATGAACAATTACCTTCAAGTCAAATATGGCTGCTCTAGGTCAAAAAAATAATGCAAATTTGATTCTTAACCTTTTGCAAACACTATTATTTGATTAACAACACTATATCATTGACATTCAATCATATCTTAAATAAATTAAATTTAAACTAAGTATTTATGCATTAATAATATCTTTACATTAATAACAACAAATGATAGAAATAACCCTTGATATTCTTATTATAATAAATAATTTAACTAATAGATGGAATCTTGATTTGCCTTATCACATTAATGATTCTATTGCATTCCAAATAGCTATGTAATTTCAATAACTATAGCAACAACAATGATAAATTAGATCAATACAATACTATTAGAATCCATGTCCAATAAATCTCAAATATGATACATGTATGATATTTTCCCCTAAAATTGATAGGGTTTTCATCCTAGTATTTTCATGCTTGAACACAAGTTCTCAAAATGGATTTCAAAAGGAATTGTTTGAGTGTAGATGATAATATTGGAAGAATGCATTCACTATTTTATATCATCCACAAATAAACACGTTGACTACTATTCACACTAGAAACCTCAAATTTGAACAATGATCATGGTGGGAAATACTCCATAGATAATGAAATAAAAAATAAACTCTTGATAACAATTTGAACATGTTAAGAAGTTGGGTGGGAAATAGAAACATGCACAAAATATCAAGGAATAGGGCTCAAGCAACAAATGTTACAAAATGGAGAAGTTTGCTAAATACAATGGTAAGGAAAGAAACATATAGAAGTTGATGAGCCTATAAGCTGTCCTATTTATTCCATGTTTTATGAAATTTTACCCCATTTTTACAATTCCACTCTAATACATTTCCAAATATTACCTTGTTTTCATGATGCATTAACTAGGATTGATGATGTTTGACTAGCATTTGTATGTCTAGCTAGTTAATGCTAAATAATGGTAATATATTATGATTAATGGTTATTATAAAATGTTAAGTATTTTGGTAGGATTAACATGTTTTTTGTGATTGGTTTTAGTCATCCATGCAGCTAGAAAGAAGAAGGAACATGTTGGTAATTGGTAGATGCAGTTGTTGACTACAAGTGCAAAAAAGTCAAAAAACTAGTTTCAATAAAATGGGCATACCTCCCTTGTTTCTTAATGAAATTAAAATCTTCAAAATAATGTGGATTTCTTAAAAGGATATATAAAACCCCTTTTAACAAATTTATCTGATTTACAATATCTAATGAGAAGAATTTGCCAGAAGCCGACTCACACAAACTAGTAGATTTTTAGGAAGCAGTTAAGGAATGAATTCTAATTCAATTTGGACTCTTTCACCTCTCGCCTATCTCTTGGATTTGGAAGTTATTGAAGACAAGGAATAAAGGAGAAACTTTTGGAAATAATAAATCATGATCTTCATTAATCATTATGACATGTTTTTACATGTGTTTAGCGGTAACAATTCATGATGTTGTAAGAGTTTGATTGGAATTCTGACACCATCAACTCTTGTTAGTTTAGTCTTTATTATTAGTTTGTTGAGAAATAAGTCATCCCCTCATTTTCATGGAATAATGGACATGTTTTTTAATTTATTTGAGGTTTGTAATCAATCCAACTCTCAAGCCTCATGCATAAATATGAGATCTTGTTGAGTTAAGAAGATAAAGAGTATCCAGTTAGTGTCGAGTTTTGTTAATGGTGTCTATGTTCAATCAACAAGTCTAATATATGTCCATGTAATCTTTGGTTTGCAATAAGAATATTATTTGATCAATGAAACTTGTAGATTGAATGTCGAATGCTAATAACTAATATTGAAGCCACTCAAACAAGGACCACTTAAGGAACTGTGACTCCATACTAGTTTAGATTTGTAATAGTTTGGATTGTTGTTCATTATACTTTACTTTTATTATTGAGTTGCTTATGATAGGTTTTGTTTTAGCATATTTGATTCCATTAGTTTTAGAGTAGTTTGCCTATAGCCATTGTTGTTACAAATAACCAGTCACCCCCAATCACTATTGTTTAGATTTATTTCCAGCATCATTATTTTTCAATTAAGTTTACTATTTTGAGTTTATTTGTTATAGACAATTGATAGAACAACCTATAAGGCTTCCTTAGTGCACATACAGTTTTGAAATCATCTTTGAAGACACATCCCTAGTTGATAATTAAATGAACCTCTGCTTAGGACATTAGGTTACCCTGTTGGGTACATCCAACCAGGCTAAGTACATGACATATTGCACCAACCTTCAGATGTACATAGTGATAGTTCTGATACTAAATGTTTAGTACAGATGCCAAGCTAACAAGATGAGAGGGGGGGTGAATCATACTAACTCAATCTTCAATATATTCAACAAATTCAAGCTCGGTAACCTTATCAGAAAAATAGTAATGCATGCAGACTCATAAACAGATAAGATCACAAAACATATAACACCAGATTTAACGTGGAAACCCAAATAGGGAAAAAACCACTGTGGGATTTTAGACCCACTAAGAAATATACTCTTCTAGAGTATGCTCGGTTAAAAGCAAATCCTCTTAAAGATTACAAACACATTGCTAGATGTGACCCAGTTAAGGGATTTCCCTCAGATATGTTAGGATCTTCACCTTGTTAGAAGTGACCTTGTTAAAGGATTTCAAACACTCATTCAGAATGTCACCTTGCTAGAGGGTTTTACAAATAAGACTGTTAAGTCCACTCAGTTAAGAGATTTTCTGTCACTTTACAAAATAACAGTAATAAAAATATATCTGCAACTTCACATCTAAAAATGCTAAAGCAAATTCTAATTTGCTCAATACAATCTAGTCATAGGACTTATCTTGTCCTTCTATTGGGCTCTATACTCTGTTATCAAAACAAGTCTTCAAGCTTCAGTGCTCGGTAATCACTATGTAGCATCCTTGTGCTTACACTTGCCCGCATACATTGTTTATCAACAATTCCTTATTTATAAACAATTTGCCAACCGCTTAATCTCTTTGATCACATTTCCCATGATCAATCATAGCCATCAAATCTTCAATCTTGACCAAGTTCAATGTATCCTTCGATCTAAAAATGTTTTACCTCGCCTTGGAACTTGCATACATTTCTTGGAACTTGTGCTAAGGTATTGCGGTTCAATCTGAGCTGTAGATCTTCCTGTCGATCTTCCATTGCCATAGATTCTTAACAAACTTCATGCACGGCTTACCAATCATTTAATCAACTCCACCTCATCAGCTTCCTTCTTTAAATAACACATTTAATCATTTAATGCATTTTGTTACAGCTCGGTTGCAACTTGGCAAATACTAAACTTCACTCGGTAGACATTCCGCCTTCATTAACCGATAGCGATAACCTTAGGGTTTACCGACTAGGTTCCTTAGGGTTTACCGACTAGGTTATTTGCTTGGTAACATAGTATAGTATTAACCTTACAATCAACAACATATGTAGGATATCAAAACAATCTAAACATCATGATCTCATCATTGTCCAACTCAGTAATAGTTGCCCATTGAATGACTTATTCCTCCCTTATTCATCACATTCTTTCTGTGTCTTTTACCAACATCTTTATACTCATCAAATCATACTTCTTAAGATATGGCAACATCATACTAAATTAGAAAATCAATTTCTTGACATCAATGACAAAATAATAATATTAAGACAGTGAACATCCTTAATCAGTTATATCCATAATCATCAACAACCTTTTCAATATCCTTATTGAAATGCCAACAATCTCTCATTGGAATGCCAACAATCTCCCTTGTCTGTTATAATACCAACACATAGTAGAGACCAATCATTTTTGGGACCATTGCTGGGGATGGTGTCAAGCTAGGAGAGTCTTTAGGTTTCTTAGAAGATTTTTCTTAGTTTCTCAAAATCATAGTTTTCATTCAAAACACTTAGGATTGTTAGAATTTTGCAAATTACCACAATGAGGTCTACAACAGAAAAAATGGATTTGGAATCCATGAAGCACAACAATTAGAAGCTAATTTGTCATTACCAATGAGTTTAGAAATCAATGAAAATATGTTCTCTACTATCATAGAGGAATTGTATTCATGTATTGATGACAAGGTGTTGGTTTATGAGGAGGCAAATGAAGATAGCCTTTTTTTTTTAAATGAAGAAGTTAATAGATGCATGGTTGTTGTTCAAGATGAACATGATGTCAAGTTAGAACTCCTTCTTCAAGAAGAGAGTTGTCATAAAGTCAAAATCATTCCTTTCATGCTAAAAAGTAGAGAAGATATTGAAGAAGACAAACTTTGGGATGACTTAGATTTGTTTTGCTTAATTTTGGATGCTAAATCAGTATCTTTTGTAGAGAAAAATCATGAGCAACAAGAGCGTAATGTAGTAATTTCTATGTTTCTCAAATAAGTCATACAAAATGGATTTTACAAATCAACCATAAAAGCATCAAGGAGGATACCTAAGAAGGAGAAAAAAAAACATCACAAGTTATGTTTGCACCCAATATAAAGTTGCAATTTGTTGTTTATTAAATTTCTACTGATGTTATAAAGTGGAAAATTAGGAACCTTAGCCAATTCGCCACCTAGAAGAAAAGTGGGAGCTTAACTAAGGTTCAATTTTCACTTGGGCAGTCTTTACATTCAAAAGAGGGGGATGAATCTACTAGATCCAATCCCAAAAGATGCAAGGATTGAATAATAAGTAGATTGGAATGGGATTAATCCTCTTTTGTAAGTTGACAAGTTGAATTGGGAGTAAATGCTGAAAATGAAGACAAAGTATGTGAAAACAGTGAGCTATAGGTTCGGGATTTAGCTGTGCACCTGGATTTGAGAAGTTTGAGATGATGCGGATCTGCTTTACGAAATCGGGCAAAAGTTGCAAGGACCATGTGTTCAGATAGGGGCACCCTCCTATCAGTCCTCTGAACTTTTCGCACGTCAAAAAGGGTTTTACCATCTCTGTGAATAAAGGTTAATTTCAGAAGTACAACTACACACCTATTTCCTGCACATAGAAAGAAAGGGAAATGTGTTGGGAATAGGGCTTTGTCTTCAGATCAAACCCTGGTTTTGGAATTAACAAAGTGGTTGAAATAATGTAAATGAAATGATTGAAAGTAGGAATCCTCGTCTTTGAGGGGATGTTGAATTGAAAGAAATTGAAATGCTTATACCTCCTTGTAGTTTTCCTTGCCTCCATATGGAATTAGGGTAGAATGTTGATCTCCTCTTCAATGCTTGAAATCTTGCCTCTATTGTTGTTCCAAAGCTTGAAGGAAGATTGAAATTTCTCAATTGCTCTTGAATGCTTGAATGCTTGATATCTTGAATGCTCAAATGCTTGATAATGATTGATGATAGATTCGATAGGATTCCATTAGATGTCAAATGAGAGGGGAAATCCCTCTTATGTACTTACCAGTGGGTTCGATTGACTGATTTTCTAACTTGGGCCGACATAGGAGGGAATTCCCACTTCATATTTGAGTTAGGTCCAAGGGGAGAGGATCAAGGGAGGTCCCAAATACGAGATCGCAGGATGCCACATGTGGTCCCAGTGGATCTTAGGGTGCCATGCCCTCATCCTGCCCTATTTTGGGGCAAGATCAAGGTGAAAGCAAAGTGCAGGGTTGAATTGCAATGTGTTTTTGATGTGCATGAGCATATTCAGGTCTCTGATCAGGCTGAGGGGCATAAACACTAAGGTAAAGACCCAAATGTAGTCTAAAATTGCAAGGGGTGCAATTTTAGGATGTTACAACTCTTTTTGGTTGCACATAAGCATGTGAAGCATTTTAAGTTGATAAGAAACGGTATATATTTCATAGAATTAGAGAATGGTTTAATTTGAGTAAGTCTTGTTTACTGGTTAGTGTAGGTTAGGATAGGTTTTCCATTCAATAAGTGCTCTTGCATGATGTTTTAGATGTCTTTTTTCTTCAATTATTCATACATAGTTAGTTAGGTGTTGTCTAGTGGAGTTGTTTCCCCTATTTTTCTTATTTAAATGACTCTTTCAAAGGTGTTCACAACTGGTTGGTTGGTCATATTTCAAGGTCACTTATTTTTTCAAGGTTGTGAGTCAGTCATGTCTGTAATTTTGAAAGAGAGTCTTTACATATGTTGTCAAAAGGTTTCCATTATGTAGTTGGGTCTTCATAGAATCAAGAATGTTTGTCCAATTGGTCTAATCAAATTTTAATGATAATGGATTATATTTAAAGTCATTGGATGGAGAGATTTTTTTGCGGTAACTATTTAGGTTACCCGCAACAACTATTGTGTGACTAAACAGTCAACTTGCACCAACTTCCAAGAAACCTATAACAACTAAATATGTCAAATATGCAACACTCTTAAAGGGATTTGTGCATTCAACTATCCTAGGACGTGTACTTTTTACTCTTCACCAAATTTGCAACTTTTCACATCACCAAAGGTACTTACATTTATGATTTTCATTTATTTGTAATATTTATCATTAATAGTTAAGTAGTTATACCTATTTATTTCAATGTTTTATCAATTATCATTATTCTAATTACATGCTTCATAACCGATTTATTATGCCACACTCATCCATTCATTGTCATTTGAGGACAAATAACCTTTAAGTTAGGGGGAAATGTGCATGCTTTGTATTGTTGGCTTAGACCATTGGAGGATTACCTTTATTGTATACCTTCATACTTACCTCCTAAATTAATTTGACATTCTTTTTTATTGATTTCGATTTGCCACTATTGACCCAACTATACCAAACTAAGAGAAACAAATTGAATGGAAGGATCCATTATTAAGATGGTAAAAATTGGAGTAGGGATGCAAGTTATAAAATGTTTTGGGGCAGCAATCAATAATGAAAGGATAATTAAAAATGAATATCCTATAACGATATCACAAAGAGAAGAAAGCATGATAATGAGAAGAAGAAAGTTGATAAGAAAATAGTAACAAGTGTGATGGAAAGACTTGCGAAAGTTTTAATGGAAAGGTAGAAGTTTGTCTGTGATAGTCAATAGTATGTTAGTGTGATAAATGGGTAGTAATACCAATCATATTATAATGGAATCAAATGGTTATCTCAAGAATGGCTTAAAAATAGAGGATACTAAGAGAAGATGGAGATACAAAATAATTCTATCTTGATAAAGAAGGATATGATAGTTAAAGAACTTCATGATTAACAAATGTCTATCCCTTGGTTGAGGACAACCAAGATTTTAGTTGGGGAAGTGATTAGCCTATAAATTGTCCTATTTATTCCATGTTATATGACATTTTATCCCATATTTACAATTCCATTCTAATACATTACCAAATATTACCTTGGTTTCATGAAGCATTAACTAGGATTGATGATGTTTGACTAGCATTTGTATGTCTAACTAGTTAATGCTAAATAATGGTGATATAGTATGATTAACGTTATTATTAAATGTTAGGTATTTTGGAAGGGTTAACATGTTTTTTGTGAGTAGTTTTATTTGTCCACGCAGCTAGAAAGAAGAAGGAACATATTGGTAATTGATAGATGTAGTTGTTGACTAGAAGTGCAGAAAAAGAAATTTTTTTTTAGTAAAATGGGTATATCTCCCTCATTTCTTAATGAAATTAAGATCTTAAAAATTATTTGGAAAGCTTAAAAGGATATATAAAACCCCATTTAACCGTTTGGTCTGATTCACAATATTTAATGAGCATAATTCGCCAAAGTTCATTGAGACAAACTAGTAGATTTTTAGGAAGCAGTTAAGGAATGAGTTCTAATTCAATTTGGACTCTTTCACCTCTTGCTTATCTCATGGATTTGGAAGTTATTGAAGATAAGGAATAAAGGATTAACTTCCTTAAATAATAAATCATAACTCATTAATCATTATGACATGTTTTTACATATGTTCATCTATAATAGTTCATGATGTTGTAAGGGTTTGATTGGCATTGTGACACCATCAAATCTTGTTAGTTTAGTCTTTATTATTAATTTGTTAAGGATTAAGTCATCTCCTCATTTTCATGGAAGAATGTATATGTGTTGTAATTTATTTTAGGTTTGTAATTGTATGTGGGAAAAGCGGGTCGATAGAACTCAATATGTGAAAAATGGAGCTCTATGGAGCTTTGCTCACACACTCACAGGACTTCTTGGTGTGAGCTATGGAGTAATGAAGTATCACTCAGCTTCCCAAGGTTGGTCCCATGGTTCTCTATATTACACAGTCCCTCAAACCAATGTTTTTTCTCTCAGATCACTGAGCAAAATGGTTTAGGGATGGCAAATGCAAGAACGAGGGATGCTTTTTATTGATTTAATATGAGATGCATCCTAAGCTATGCATGATTCTAGAAATGCAATAAACTAACTATAAGATGACAAGGTTAGTAAACAAACTATCCTAGCATACTATATTAGTTAATGATTTAAGCTAATGATAATAGAAATACTCTAAAATGCATATTAGATTAATTCCTATTTTAAAGAGAGGCTAAATGATGAGCATAAAATGAGATATGAAAGCTTGAATGTATTTGAGCATAAGTATGATACTACAAACTTGGATTATCAGAATGGAGGAATGAGAGCTCTATTTATAGAAAAAATAGGGCAATGGATGGCCAGGATTGAAAGGTTTAGTCAAGGGTTGAGTTTGAAAGTTGGGAATCCATGTTTGCAATTGGCACCAATGAAATGGTGACAAATGTCAACATAAGATTGGTCGAGAAAAGGGGTTGGAGACATTAAATGCTTGAGAAGACCTTATGGTTATCTAGAGGGTAAGGGTCAAGCTTAAGTTAAGATTACCCATTGGATTAAGTTTTAATCCAAGGATAAACTCTTGTGCAAATGATTAAGGGATAACCATGGTCAAAGCAATAAATTCTTGATGAGACCCTTGGGTTACATGGAGGTTGAGTTTAGAGAAAGTCTCTAATCATGCTAGAGGGTTGAGTTAACCATTAATGGTTTGGGAGACTTTGGAAAATTAAGTGGTTGAAGACTTGAAGCCTTTAATGGTTATCAAAGACTTTAAGGGTTTGAGAAGTGACTTCCCTTTGCTTAGGGATGTGACAAAGTTTAGAAGATGGGTTAGGTTAATTTAGAAGTGATTAGAAGGGTCTAGAAGAAATTAGGAATAGGTTTTAGAATGCAAGTGGGAGATGTAGGAGAATGCAAGTGGATGGAGGGATAATAGGATTTAATTGAAATAAAGTTAATTTAATTCAATTTGGTTGCAATTTGGGGAAATTAAATAAATTAGATTTATTCAATTTAGGATAACTATTTGAATTAAATTTGAATTTAATTAAAAGTGGATAGGGGGGATTTAATTGAATAAAATGATTTATTCATTAAATGGGTATAGTGAATTTAATTGAGTAATTTACTTAATTAAATAGAGGAATGCGGGTAATTTAATTAAATTGGATTTAATTAAATAGAGAAATGAACATAAAATATTCATTTAGGAATATGGTCATTTTTATACGAACAGTAATAAATCCAACTCTCAAATCTCATGCATGAATATGAAATCTTGTTGAGTTCAGAAAATAAAGAGTATCTAGTTAGCGTTGAGTCTTGTTAATGGTGTCTATGTTCAATCAACAAGTCTGATATATGTCCATGTATTCACTGATTTTCAATAAGAATATTATTTGAGCAGTGAAGCTTGTAGATTAATGTTGAATGTTAATAATGAAGATTGTTGGTCATTATGCTTTAGTTTTATTACTGAGTTGTTTATGATAGGTTTTTTTAGCATATTTGATTACATTAGCTTTAGAGAAGCCTGCTTACAACCATGTTGCTATTGCAAATAATCAGCCACTTGTAGCCACTGTTGTCTAGTTATATTTATTTCTAGCACTGTTATGTTTCAATTCAGTTTATTTTTTAAAGTTTATGTGCTATACACAACTGATATAACAACCTATAAGGATTCCTTAGTGCACATACAATGCCAACATCATCTTTGAAGAAACATCCCTGGTTGATAATTAAATGAACCTCTACTTAGGACATTATGTTACCCCGTTGGGAACATCAGACCAGGTTGAGTGCAAAGAGCTCTATATTCTACATCACAATCCTTAATATCATCAAATAGTAGATTGCTTCAAATTCTAGAGCCTCTAAATCCTTATTTGGAAAGGTAGACCAAGTTTTTTATTAAGGAAAAAATAGGTTTTGAAGGGACTCAAAACCCTTTAACAAAAACAAAGATCAGTCTAGACTTAACAAGGAGTTAAGCCAACAAATATCACTAAAATTGAACAACCCCATATATAACATAATCCACATTACAACAAAGGGGCATAAACCAGACAAAGCGAAAAAGACAAAAACAATAACTAGTAGAAAAAACCAGACACAGAAAATCTAGCACATAACCAGCATAGGCACAACAACGAACCAACCCTAATCCAGTAATTTCATTGACCGTTCCATCTCTTTTTCAATCTTAACCATAGTGTTGGTGATATTCTTGAGCTTCTAAAATTTAGGAGGAGGTCCAACTATCTTTCTCTTCAAGGTACCTCTAGTCTATTTGCTGGGTCTCGAGGAGATGTCTTGCTCAGTATTAGCATCCACATCCACCACATCTCTCAGCTGGAATTGCTCTTCAAGGATGCAAATCATATTCTTGAAGCTTTCCATAGTGGCACGAATCACCATACGACTAGTTTTCACAACTACTTTGATAGATTCCTTGATTTTAGCATTTTGGTCTTCTAGTGTAGCCATTTTGGCTTCATAGCCTTTATTGAAGTTATTCAAAGCCTCCATAGTTGTTTTAAGGCATTTGATGATAGAGGCCTTCTCCTTCTCATACCTAGGTGTAATCTCATCCGACACCTACACTTTCTCCAAATTATCTTTGATAATCTTCAATTTGTTCTTATTAGCTCTTTGTTTGAGCTGGATGTCCTTAATCTCATGAAAGATCCACTTAAAAATATTAAAGGTATCCATAGCCCCATCTTTGGCTAAAGCCAGAACATCAATAACAACATCCTTCTCAAAACAAAGCAAATGTGAAGAAGGTTCAAGAGAGCTCGGAAAGGGCTAGCGATTCTCAAAATTTTGCATAGGTGGAGGCTCACTAGAAGCAAAGGGAGAAGGAATCTTACCCTAGTTGTGAGGGTTATCAACCGAAGCACCAGCAAGACTAGAATCAATCTGAAGATTACCAACAAGGGGTAGTTGGAGTAGCGAGGGTTTTTAGATTTAGGGCTCTTAACAATACTAACTTTCCCCTTATTTTAGGGGTGGTTGTAGAGGGAGAGAAGTCTTCATCATCAGTCTTGGTACGGTACTCATCCTCCAAGGACCGAGAATCCTCCGAGTCAGAGTTAACCTCATGGAGAGAGGACGTCACAGGCGGCAAAGATTTGACATGATCAAAGATAAGAAGGATAAGTCCTTCATGCAAAACATGGTTTTTGACAAGGTCCTTCTTATGATCAACAATGCTAGCATTTAAAGAGATCGCAAGAAGGAAGGGAAAGGAAATTCTCACCTTATGCCAGAAACGGTTCAGGAGTGCAAAATGGTAGGCAAAAGCTCTTGTATAGCACTCATCAAGAGTGACATACTCCATAATCACCTTCAAGACAACACCCCAAATGGACTTAATCTTCACAGTATTGTAGCTAGTAGTCCCATCTCTCACCAAATATCTCTTCTCCTTCTCCTATTTAGGGAAGAGTTTCACCGCCTTCTCGGAGAATTTTCTATCTTTTTAGAACTTAGCTCCATCAGTAGAGAGGCCAGTGATCTTTGCAATGAAGTCCTCATTGATAGAAATATCTCTTCCAAAAAGGTTTATAGAGCCCTTATTATAATTTCTGACAAAATCTTTCATAACCTTATCTTTAGCCCCATGCAATTTCTCAATATAGGTGGTGAAACCACCTTTCTCCAAAATTCTCCAAATTGTTTTATTATTTTTTAGCACTATGCAATCCATGGGCTCCACACGCTTCAAATCTCACCCCATATTATCACAAACACTATGCCTGAAAACTAGTCTACAAATAACCAAAACATTGTAGTTCTTCAAATAGGAAATGGCCCCAACATGTGTGTGAATGCAATTTGATCCCAAACGCACCTAGAAAATGTGCAAGAATAAGGCTCGAGAAGAGCAATTAATTTTGGCTACCCAAGAAGTGTCCTTCACACGCCACACACAACTCATACTAATTAGAATAAATCTACAGGACGATTTAGAATTATCATTATAATAATTGCAAATTAGCTTCTTGGCTGGCGAGGTTATCCAGCCTAGTTAACCCCCTCACTTCATCATTCAATTTGTCCCCTCTTCACCAAATTAATTTTTCATGGGCTTTAACTCCTAGGTTGGAAAAGTGGTCCACCACCTTATTATTTTCCCTATAAGTGTGGGAAATTTGACATTCTTCAAAAGAGTTAATAATTGAATGAGATAAGTTTATCCAATTAGCTATATTCCAAGATGGATTGACTTCCTTTTTGAGACATTGGATAATATTTGTAGAGACCCCTTCAATCCATACTTTTGTACAATTTATCTGTTTGGCAATCAGAAGGACTTGATAGGCTCCTACGACTTTGGCAATGTGGTTACTCTAGGTACCCAAGGGGAGTGCCATAGCCAAGATACAGAAAGGTAGACCAAGTTGATCTTGAAGTTGAAATAAGATTAGTCTTTTATGTGTGGCTTTGAGTGACATCCAGATAATTACCCTTGGAAACACTCACTTTATTTGTCAGTTGTACATTTATATTATTGTCTATCTTGTGAAGTAATTGCACATGCCACCAAATCAATCACTAGGTTAAAATTTATTTCAACTAAACCTTTTAGGTTGTCATTTGGTTTTATTATCCACTCTCTTTCTACCATACTATTACACTCTACAATGGGTTCTATAGTAGACAATTGAGCTTTTGTACTCTTTACAAATCGAACTTATTTCTCAATCTCCTTCAAGTGACATTTGATTACTTTGTCAGTATATTGCATAAAACTAAAACATGTAAAAAGTTGAATTCTAAATACATAGGCTATCAAGATCACCAACTCTGACACCACCATAATATCTTGGGTTAACATAATAATATAAATGTGATTCAATAGATATTAATTATTTTATTCACAACATTATGTGCCATAACATTTTGTTAGATCTTTAATAACTCACATTTAGAACTATTATTTGTGCATTAGAAACATCATTACATTTTGAATAAAACTTGAAAAAAATATTAGTTGATCTTCTTATATAATGAATAGTAAATAACATATGGAATATTAATTTTTGTCTTATTACAATAATGGTTGTATTGTAGTCAAGTGGTTTTGGAATTTTAATAACTATAATAGTAAATTTATACCAACACAAATAGTAAATTAGATCAATACAATGCAATTGGAGTGTGCACCTAATGAAGCTCAAATATGACCCCCGCATGACATTATCCTTTTGAGATCAATCGGGTTTTTGTCTTAGAATTCTCATGCTTGAACACAAGTGCTCAAAATAGATTTTGAAAGGAATTGATTAAGTGTATATGATGATCTTTGAGGAATATATTCTCTCATTTATATCATTCATACATAGGTAGGTTGGGCACCATACATACCCACAACTTCAAATTTTAATAGTGACCATAGACAAGAAAGGTTTCACAAATCATGTTGCCAAAAAATATACTAATAAAAATAATATGACATGTGCTAGGAGGTTAGGAAGGAAGGAAATAAAAACAAAGGTAAAATATTGGGGATCAAGAGTTGGGCATAACATAAAACTCAACTAAAGGATGAGGTATTAGGGTTCAAGCAATGAACATGAAAAGGTGGAGGATTACAAAAAATACAATTATGACGTAGGAAAAAAATAGAAGGCATGACAAGATGGATAAGTTTAAAATTTTGATAGGAAAAAGGGAAGAGTAGAGTTGGAAGAAAAAACATAATTGGGAATGGAAAACACATAATAAGTTTATAGACTAAAATTGATTCGAAAATAGGACATGACAAGTTTATGTGCTCAAAATTTAAAATTTCTTGTCCTCTGGAAGACCTTTAAATTCTACATGAAAATCCCTAATATGATTAAATAGTGAGTTTTAAGATTTAGGTTTTAGAGATTCTACCTTGTTATTCAAAAGGGTAGGCTAGGTTGGTCTTGTAGCTAAAATAAAAATAATATTTTGTGTGAGTATCTAAGTGGCATTCGTATTATTACTATCAAAAGCACTTCCTTCACATATCATTTATAAACATTCATTCATATAATATCCATCTTGTGAAGAAAATTTTCCATCATATCAATCATCAAATCAAACTTTATTTCAAGCAAATTGCCTAGGTTGTCATCTATGTCTATTATCCTCCCTATTTCTACCATATTTTTATTCTCTGAAATGGGTTTTGTATGAGACAATTGAGTTTGTACACTCTTTATAGATCAACTTTTTTATCACCCTCAACTAATATCCAATTGATATATCACTATATACATAAAACTAAAATATGTAAAAAAATCTAGACACAGGCTAGCAAGATCACCAACTCTAATCATATGGTAATGTCTTGGGTTAAATAAATAATACAAATCTGATTCTTAACTCTACAAACACTTATTATTTAATTAACAACACTGTTAGCCTAACATTCAATCATATCTTAGATAACTCAATTTAAAACTATTATTTATGCATAAAAATATCATTATATTTTGAATAACAAATGACAAAAAAATAACTCTTGATCTTCTTAATATTATAATGAAAAATAAATAATAGATGAAATATCGATGTCTATATTATTACATTAATGGTTGTATTACATTCAAATAGTTTGAAAATGTTAGTAACTACAATAACAAATTTATACCATCCTTAATAGTAAATTGAATCAACATAGTGTCGCTAGAGTCTGCATCTAATGAAACTCAAATACAATCCTTATATGGATCATCCTTCATAATCACTAGGGTTTTCATTCCTAGGAACCCATGCTCAAAGTGGATTTTGAAATAAATTGATTAAGTGTAGATGATCTGACCTTGAAAGAAAAAATACACTCTTTTATATCGTTTAGAATTAGATAGGTTGGCCACCATGCACACACACATTCAAATTTGATTAGTGATCATGGATGACAAAATTTCCACAAATAATGCACCAAAAATAGACTATTAGAAATAATATACCATCTGTTGGGAAGTTATGAGATCACCATAACATAATATGCAACTAAAGGATTAAGGATTAGGGGTAGAGCAATAGGGGTGAAAAGATGGAGAATCCAAACAAATATAATGATGAAGTAGGAAATAGATTAAAGGTATGAAATGATGAAGAAGTTTGAAATAGTTGGCAATATGTGTCATCATTGATGTTAATCTGGTATCTAACAACATATGTTGTCCTAGACTATTTTGGTCATTGATGAGATGATTGGTTGAGTAAGGTATTGTTGCAATTGTTGAGGAAGTGTTAGTTGGCAGTAGTGTTGTGACCGACATGAGTATTTGTGTGTAAGATTGTGTATATTGTTGAGGATGAGATGAATATGAGACTGCATTGACTATCATTTGTATGCTATGATTTTCTTAACTGGTGTGAAGAGGTTGATGAGAGGAATATATGGATATTAGTTTCAGATGGTTTGTAGATGTCCACCTCCTTGGTGTCTAATGTCTACAATGAGTTGGTTGTATTAATATTGTTGTTAATATTGATGGAAATGATGATATGTTGATATTTAGATAGGTTGAGATATTAAGATGAGGATTAGATTTATGAAAATATAATGAAAATGATGCATTGAATGAGAAGGTAATGTTTTCGAGATAGTTTGGTCCCTGGAAGTCTGATGGAGTGAGTTGCAAGAAGAAGTATGTATTGATGTGTGTTTGAAAAAATATTCTACATTCTTCCACTTTTGCAAATATGGTCTTGTGGACCTGGATATAATGTTTATGCTATGTGGACATTGTACTCCTATCTTTTCAAGTCCCTGGTGTTGCAACTGGTCTAGTTAGTAATTATTATTGGCTAATATACTAGCTCTTTATCAGAAGTGGTCCCGAAAATGCTTCACATTGATATTTTTTGCATTGTGTCTTGGAGGAAATTTTTATGCTTGTGTTGTGTCTTAGTTCAATTATCATATGGTGTTGTGGTCTGCAAGTAATAATATTGTGTTATGTGTTTGACTAGCTCTCTAAACTGAAGTATTTAGTATCAGTTATGTTCTGCCAGTATGATCTTGATATAAAGAAGTAAAGGAAGGCTTTGAGAATTTTGTTGGATGTCCATGGAACATCTTGGAATGCTCTGCATACTACCAGAAGGCCTATTTGATGTTGCATGGTGATTGGAATCTTCATTTCAAGGTAGCTACTTTGGTTCGACTAACTGGTGTGGTTCCTTGGGGTGTAGTGAATCTTTTAATGTCTTCTTGCTTAAAAGTTTGTGTTGAATTTATTTTGGGTCATACCTTGGCATGTGAGAATCCTTATTAGGCTTGTTCATCTGGAAGATACGTTTTGGGCTGATTTATGGCGTGTTGTTTAGTGTTTCTACATGTTACCTTGTTGATGACCTTTGGAGGATGATTGATAGTGTGTTAATTGTTTGTACCTACTTGGAAAGAAGTGTTAAGGTGTTTTAGGTCCTCTCTATCTTTTGAATTGGACCAATTTCACCACAATTATGTTTTGGTGGTTGATTTGATAGGACCTATGCTTGTCCTTTATTTTGGCTGACCTAATTGATGTTTGCAATGAAGAAGATGGTTTATATAGAATATCAAATTGATGTTGATGGTGTGAGTGTGGATGTGTGAGTGAGTGTGATAAGATCAACATGTGTGTTGTGCCTACATGATTATATCAATTGCAGAGGTCAATCATGACAAAGTTAGTGTGTGGTGATTGCTATGGAGTTGGTTGCTTGAGAACAGATTCAATGACAACTTCATGTTTGGATATTGTCGGAGGCTATATTGCCAAAGGCCTACTTGTTGTTGATTCATATATTCGTTGCATCCTACTCTAGAGAAGTGATATGTAGATTGTAAATTTGTATCTTGTCCTAGGGTTGTGTGCTCTAGCCTGCAAGTCTTTCCTGGAGAAGTACGCTTCCTTAATAGTGAGCCTAAAACTATATTGTAATCATTTCACATATTGTGAGTTGACTCTCATCGTGGTTTTTCCTTGTTTGGGGTTTCCATGTAAATCTAGTGTTCTCTTATGCATGGTGTTTCACTGTTATATATTGCATTGTTATTGATAAGAATAAGGTTAAATAATTTGTGGATTAAGTAATAAAGTTTAAGTATTAGGTCTGAATTGATTCACCCCCCTCTCAGTCCTAAGGTGTGATCAACAGAAATTTGGACAAGGGTAAGGGAGGAGAAGAGTTGGAAAAAAAAATACTCTACAAGAGAAATCACACAATAAATAGAAATTGGGAAGAGATAGGAACATTTCTAATATTTACAAACTTGGATTGACTACAAAATGGGATGCGATAAGATATACCTTTGGAACTGGATATGGATTTGTCATGTTGCTTATTATTCCTTTTACAACCTTATTTTGGTCTTCCTTAAATAATCAAAGTCTCTCTAAAACTTAGAGACACCTTCCATCTTATTTGAAAAAAAAAGAAGAAAAGAACCAACAACATCCTCTATACTTAAAGTGGCTAAAATGTCAGGCATGAGTCTAACAAAGAAATAATAAGGTTTGACATCTTTAATCTTCATCCATGTTCACACCTATTAAGTTTAATCAAGCCATATTCTTCTAGGTGGTCTAGAACTTGTTCACCTTCTTCCATGTTCAAGGAATAAGGCTTCTTCTTAAATAATATTTGCTCTCCTAAGGACTTGCCTAATATATTCCTCCAAGTTTCTTCCATAACTTTTTTGTAGTGGCTTCTTCATATACATTAATAAGTTTAGAATATACAAGACACAATCCAATTAGATATTTTTCTTTTTATTCTATTACATCACACTAAGCATCTAAAGTGACATTTGTAGGTCTCTAAGAGTTTACATCAATAGCATCCCATAGATCAAATCAATCAACAAAACTTTTATTTTTAATTTTTACATCTCAAAATTTGTGCCAGGAAACTTTTCCACCTTAATCCTCCCAAATTTTCTTGCCATCTTTATTTTCTACAATAAAGATCACAAAGTTTTCCTTTTGCACAAGATTTCACTAAAAAATGATCAAGGCTAAAAAATTACACTCTAGCCAATAACTAACTAAAAGTGGTTGGACTCTAATACTACATGTAAGAAAGCAATGTGTGCACAAATAACTTCCTATGTTAATTTTGAGAGGAGCATTGTATAAATAATTTTAAATTGATCCAAAAATATTACAAAAAGTAGAGAAATACATTCATAAATAGATAACATAACCATAACATAGTGATTTATGTGCTTGAAAAAGCCTTCTAAGAGAAAATTCCCACGCTCCAAAACCTACACATTGTATTATCAAATCTAAATAAATATTATGTCACACTTGTAATGCAACTCTTTATAGAATGAAATCACACTCATTTAATTATGGAGTAATTTCAAGGCAAAATTAAAAATCACCTCTATACCTACAAACTCTCATATCAAACTACAACTTAAATCACACAATTTGTAACCAATGAGCAACCTAACTTGGATTCCAATCCCAATACCACTTATGATGGTTAGGTCATTATGCCAAAAAGAGTGAATAATGCATCATGACAACTCACCAAATATGGGTGCCCAAGTTTTTAACTCAAACTACCCAAAATGGAGTTGCATGACAAGTGTAATCACCTATCTATGTAAAGTTGGTCAAGATTCTAATGTAAAAACCCTCTTATAAGCTCTTACATATAATAAGATTTTTGTTGAGGAATCCCCCTCGTTGGAATAAATAATTCATATATTAAATATTCACTTAATTGCATTAATTCACTAAATAATCGATGCCTTAGTTAGTGTATATGGTGAAAATGGACAACAATAACAACAATATTGAAAGGCTAAATGAATCCAACCATTAAACCCTAGCCTAACAATCAACAAAGATCCACCATAACATATGAAGATTACCTAAGACAATGCAAATAACACAAAATCACAAAGATTATACCATCACATGTCCAATAGGGTTTTGATCTCCATTCTTCCTATCTCCATTGATCTTGCTTGATATATTTGCTCTCAGATTTTATATGCACAAGAGCTCAACAAAGAACGGAATGTGGTTGCAAGTAGGATCGTAGTGTAGTCAAAAATGATCATTAGGGTTTGACAATGAAGGAAGCATCTCCTTAAATAGAAGACACAGTATGAAATGTAGGGATAAGATTGAGAGGTGTAAAAAGAGAGGTCGGCTAGGATTAGAGGGTAGGTAATAGAAATACCAAAATAATGAAAGGGGTAGGTAGTGTAGGAATTAAGAGATGAATGACATGTGTCATGTGTAGAAAAAGGTAATGAATTAATTAAATAAATAAAGATTTATTTAATTAATAGAAGAAGTAGGATAATTAAATAAATAAAATATTTATTTAATTTAGGAAAAGGATAATTTAAATAAATAAATGTATTTATTTAAATGAGAAATAAGGCTAGAAGAGGATAAATGAATTAATTAAATAAATAAGGATTTATTTAATTAATAGAAGAATTAGGCTTAGATAATTAAATAAATAAAATATTTATTTAATTAGACATGACAATTTTAGGTGTCTACAATTAGTAATTAATTATTGACATTTATTAGTTAGTTAATTAATTAATTACGAATAATTAATTAATATTTTTCTCCGTGCATAATGCAAACTAGGAAAAGCAAGCTATGTTTAGAATTTCGAGAGTTTCATACATTAATTAGTCTATTATGTTTTTTGTGCATACATGACTGATTCATGCATTCTATTTTAACTCTTAGTCTATCTTGTAGACTCCACCATTTAGGATTTCTATCTTTATAGTTAGATTTCTTTATAAGGATGTCATATCCTTCATTGTAATTAAGCAATTTCAAAGCAATACATTCAATTATTGTTAATTATCTTCTCTTTGTTGTTCAATTTTCTCTTTATGTGTGACAGGTATTCTTGCAGATGATTATTTGGGCTTGTGGGAATTCAACAAACATGAATTCTAACACCCCTAAATAGGGTGTTCCAAATTTGCTAAATATAACCACATAAAGGAAATCTTAAACAAAACCTTCCAAAGCATCAACATGTGACACATAATGCCAACTCAAAAAATATCACGCCCCATTTTTCAAGTGAGGCTAGTTAAATACTAATTAAATATGATATGTCTAATTGATTATAGAAAATGCCAAATAATAAATAAATAATTCTAAGAACTTGCAAAGTTTGACACCTTAATTCCCAACACCTTGGTAATTTAAAAATTAATGAGAAAAAAATATCTTTAAATGCAACAACATAGAGCACAAATCAATATAAATAGTGCTAAGTTGACTCACAACAACTATTGAAAAGTTCAATGAGGTATAAATTTAGATTTTGAGTTTTCAAAGTTGAAGGTTTATATTCAAAACCCTAAAAAGATCTAAGGCAAGTCCACATCCATAGGTCTAATCCATAGTTAAAAATAATAAATCTAGGGATCAAGATATAATATTTGGAGATGAGTGATAATAAAATCAAGGTAATTTATGTCAAAGGTGAGATAAATTCATGAATGGGTACACTACTTGTAGACTTGTTATTCCATTAAATGTACTCTAATGAAAGAGGGACCAAAATATAAAGGATAGGTATATATGTATGCATATTTCATCATTAATCCAAATCTAAATATCTTATTGACCTATATAAGATGGCTAAATTTAAGAAAATATCATGATCTTAGGGTTGAACTCTACTTTATGCAAGATACACAATAAAATTGACAAGTGAAAGCCATCAAAACACAATTAAGAAAAATGGTAAGCTATGCAACTTAAGTGAAATAAAAGATGTGTTGCATTTTCTTGTAACACAATCTTTTTAAAATGACCATTAGACATATTTATGCATATATTTTCAATCATAAAATTTAGTCAATGGGATCTTAGACCACAAAAAAATAATTTAAGTTTGAAGGATTCGTTATGAAACTAAACATTTGTAGAAATAACTCTCTTCACAAGTGGTGGTGGTGTTGTGACCACCAAAGTTCAAACCCCCACTAGGCCATTATGATTGTAGGCTTGTTCCTTCATTGGTCCAATGTGCTTGCGGGTTTGAGCCTTAACTTTGTTAAATGGGGATGAGGTCCCCCATTTGTGACTTCATCGGTTCATAGCTCTGGGTCAAAAAATTTTCACATGGTACTAGAAGGCATGTCATGCCAACATCACCAATCACGTTAAAAAGTTTACTTGACACTTTAAAAAAATTAAATTTTTTTTAGTTAACAAACACTTCCCTCTCAACTTAAAGAATTCCAAATAATTTATTTTTTTCTACCTTAAACTAAATAAAATTAATATTTTATTTATTTCCTCTATGCATTTACCTCTCCTTATCCTTCCACCTCATCAATCCATGTGTATTCAATTTAATCTCTACCATTGATCAAATGCAATGTGAGGTATATAAATCGGGTTGGGGGCCTAGCTTGGTTGGCGAGAGCTTCCAGTGGTAAAGCACAAGGTTATGAGGTCTAGTCTCCCCTAGCCCATGTGGTATAGGAGGACGTGCCATGCCAATGTCATCGGTCATGTTAAAAATTTTACCTGACGCATTGTAGTTTATAGTGGGTTGCTATACCCCATTCTTGCAGTCTAAAAATAAAAAATAAAAATGCGAGGTATATAAATATGACTTTCATTCATTCATTTTCCTCCTAGTACTTTTGAGCACATAAACTATTAGAGTAAAGGTATTAGTTTACTTAATTAATTAAATCATATTGATTTAATAATTAAATCACCTTTTCTCTATTTCACTTTGCTGGTAAACAAGTTCGTCACTTCGAAATGTTCTACTATGTGCCCAATGGAGGAGTGACAAAGAAAAGGTTCCCAACAGTTGGATAGATCGCTCTTTATATACGATCTTCCTCTGCGTTTGAGATGGGCAGCTCCCTCGTATGATAGGGGTATTTATATTTTCGAATAAAATTAATTTGAAAAGAAAAACGGGAAACTAACTATAAATGAACTTAGAAGAAATCTACACAACAAACATACGATTGCTATTAAGATTTCATTGATTTCTAACCTCATCACTATCAACTCTAGATCATGCATAAGAAGGTAGTGAAATGAAATATTGAAGTTTACATGACAACTATATACCCCAAAGATACCAAATAAGTTTATAATGTCATATGACCATTGTCTTCATAAAACTGGGAAAGTAATTTGAAAACTTGTTATTTCAATATCACATGATAATTACATAACATTGAGCAAATGAATACTTGACAATCATGGAAACACTTCCAGTTTGCTTTGTATTCAAAAGATGGAGTTATACAATCCAAAAAATTTAGTTGTCCCAAAACTCACAAAGTCCAAAAATTCCCTTAACAATCTATCTTTCCACTATTTATAATACCCTATGAGTAACTACCTCATAACCAACTTCAATCCTGGGTTAGTAACTAACTCTTTTTTGTGCAAATTACAATGAGTTAATAACTTAAACATTTATGTGCAGAAAAAAATTGAAACTTTCTAACCTTTGACTCCATGAGAAGGAAAATCTTAATTTATATCAATAAGACTGAAAATTAATATTTGAGACTAACTAATCAAAACACAACAAAAGATAATATACAAAGATGAAAGCATGATATTGTAGCATCCTAAAATTGTGACACTTGCAATTTCGACTGCATTTGGGTCTTCACGATGGTGACGCAACACTAAACCTGAATGGAGACCCCGAAACTTGTTCATGACACCAAAAACTGCATTTTTCAACACCCTGGCCTGATCCTCCTTGCACCCTGCTGTCCTTGGAGGTGGGACCATGGCGCCCAGCGCCCTGGTCCCTGGCCCTATTTTGGGCCCGGTCTCTTATGGGGCTTCGGGTCTTTAAGTTTGCAAATTGGAAAATAAGGTTGCTATGTCAGCCCAAGGTCAGAAAAATCAGTCTTTCAACCTTAATTGGCAAGTATATAAACTACATTTCCTCTCCCATTTTGAGGAGGGAGGACATATGTGTACAAGACGCGGAAGCGACATTCAAGCATTCAAGCATTCAAGCATTCCTTCAAGCAATTGATCATTCTAAGTCTCCATTCAAGGCTAAGTGTTGCATTCAAGACAAGGATTCAACCATTGAAGAGGAGATCACATACCACATACAACATACAACATACAACATACAACAACATTTACACCTTCACATGTAAGAATACAAACATTCTTACAACAAGGTATTAGTACTTGTTTACATTACAATCATTTACATTTACAACATTCTCATTTCTTGGTTAATTCCAAAACCGGGGTTTGACCTAAGGGCAAACCCATAATCCCTAACCCCCCAATCGTCCTCTCTTTTCTGTGTGTAGGTTGCAGGTACGCAGCTGTAATTGAAGATCTGGAACCCTGGTGCAGAGACGAACAAATACCCCTTCATTTCGCGGATTTTTCGGAGGACCGTGTGCACGTCGGGCGCCATCGTCCCG
Source organism: Cryptomeria japonica (assembly GCF_030272615.1). Classification (NCBI taxonomy): domain Eukaryota; kingdom Viridiplantae; phylum Streptophyta; class Pinopsida; order Cupressales; family Cupressaceae; genus Cryptomeria; species Cryptomeria japonica. Next base: position 48,314,403 of record NC_081415.1, on the reverse strand, counting down.
TCAACTTTCGCTCAAATTTGCAGAACAACATTATCTTGACATTTTACTGCTAATTCCAGGTCCGCAGCTTCATCCTATATTCCTATCTCTATTTATAAGTGAATCTTTCTCACTTTACATACATTCCTAGCTCAATCCTTCTATCTACATTCTTTACAAAAGAGGGTAGCCTTGCTGTCTTAACCCTTGAAACTCATTTAGAATCCAGTCTTGCATTGTGTGGGATTGGATCTTGTGGGTTTCAACCCCTCTTTTGAATGTAAAGTCTCCCCTAAGTGAAAACTGTCAACCCTAGTGACCTCCTTTCTCTCTCCTTGGAGTGGTGGGGGGGAACACTTAGGGTTCGATCGCGATTTTCCGCTTTACAGATATTAATTCTCAATATCATGGAGAAGCATGCTGGCTGATTACTTGATCCTACTAAACTGGTGTTTTGGACTTGAACAACCTGTATGCTTTGAGAGTATCTACCATGAACTTGTATCTGGGAATGATCACATTGTTCATCTTCAATTTGGCAGTAGCTTGACCATCCTGAATGTCAATCAAATCATGATAATATGAAGGCATGTCACAAGCATCCAAAGCAACGAACATAACATTGAGTCTCTTCACTCTATCTACATCTGAAACTCGCACATCTGCTAACTCAGTATTGATTCTATCATGAAATTTTCTTAAGAGAACCTGACTGTCCATTTGTTGAAATTGTTCCTTTACTGATATATCACCAACAATGTTCATTGTGTCCTCTATTACCTTCATTTTTGTTTTCTCACAAGTTACCCAAAGTTTTTGATACTCACCTAGGCATTGCTTGATATTCTCCAATTTCCAATTTATACTCTTGCACCATGTACTTGATTGGTTTTCTTCTTTATGAAAGAAGACTTTCTTAGAAATGAGTACATCCATATCTGTTTTACCTATTCTTTGGAATTCTTTCAAAGTATCTTGCCAAGACATTTCTTGTTCTTTGACATTCTTCAATTTTGCATCAATTTCTTGTTCCTATACATCAAGTTTCATGTAAACATCCTTGGCTTTTCCAATGAATTCTAATGTCTCTGACTTCATTTGATTAATCCATTCCTCTACCATTTTACTGTGTCTACTGCATTTATGTATATCTTCAATCACCTTCTTTTCAATAATTCCTTCAGGATGCATTAATGCCAAAGTCGATGCTAACTCCAACTGTGCATATGAAGAATCCACAATGGATTTGATATAGGATAAGACAACCTATATATCTGTTGCTTTAGTTGATCCTTTGTTTCCTTATCTTTGTTTGCTTTGTCAACAAGAATAGCTGCGAAAATTTGAAAATTATGAACAACTCCCTCATGTGTTGTAGGTCCTAGATCCACCTGTGTCACATTAAAAAATGCCTCACTACCTTTACTTACATCTTTTTCAATAATAGGTTGGGCTACCTCAACACACAAATTTCCTGATGAAGGACTAATTCCCAATCTGGATGCAACTTTTATTTTCTTGGGTTTGGCTGTCCTTTGAAGTGCATTTGCAACCACATCAAAACTAGAAGCTATTAACTTAATAGTTCTCTTCTTATCCTGTAAGCTCTTTTGTAACCCGAATGATGAGGATAATGGCAATGATTCATGACTATTCACAAATGTCGAGCTTAAAGATGTTGGATTGTTTGGAAAGAGTGGAGATTGAACTTCAATATGGACATCATTCATTTCAGCTTCCCCATGAATGACAAAATCATCATGTTGAGGTGATGAAATAATGATAGAAGGTGAGACGGAGGGGATTTGTTGATTATCAATGCTGGGAGGATGTTGAGGTGGCATACATTCCAACTCAGCTTCTAGCTCCTGGGAAATATTCATTGTCTTTCCTTTTATCTTTAACCTCTTTTTCTTAATGACAGAACTAACTTCACATGCCTTTGCAAGATCCTTCCCTTTTTTTGGATCTTCTCCATCATCACCTCCCTTGGATATATTTTGGTGTAGACTCATAGCTGGATTTGACCTATGTAAGTTAGTTGGAAGAGAAGAACTTCCTTGTGCACCACTTCTATCTTTTGAAGTATTACCTTTATGTGGAGGTCGGGTTGTTGTAGCTTCAATCCTCTTACTTTTAATCCATTTGAGTGTTCTTCGAACCATATAGGCTGATCTTTCATGAATGATTCTTATATCTGGAAGTGACCAATTTATGGGTGGAAGAGGAAGAAGTTGAATCCTCTCAAAATAAAAAGCATCAATCAAATCAGATTCATCATCCTCAATGCCATTCACATTTATTTCAATTTTGTAATCAACTATTTGCTTGACAGTGAGCCTCATCCAATCCCTTTTTCGTACCTCAAAATCATCTTCACAATCTTGCCATTAATCTTCTATATTAGGAAAGTGCTCAAATCCTACACCAAGTTCCAACTCTCCTGCAACATACCCTTTGCTATCAAAAGGAAACCTCATGTCTAAGCCCATATAGGTGAATCTTTGCTATGGAACTCTCGATACTTTGAGCATCTGAGTAGATCTCACAGCTATAATAACCGACTCCAATGGAAAAAGAGATAATGTTTTTTTCTTTTATTTCGGTAAATTTTGTTGACCTGTGCAATTTTCCTGCACACGTCAATGAGGATCAACTTATCTTCAACAAACCTTGGCAACATAAGAGGGCAGCCATCATAACCTCCTATCCGAATGTATGCGAACCTCGAAGACTGTATGAAGTAACTACCATACTTTTGTACCAATGCTGCTTCTTCTAGGGATATTCCGAGTCCAACGTTACCTTGTAGTTCTCTTACTGTTAACATAGTAAAGGTGTCATTAACTCGCCTGAAGTGATGGTAGCTTTCCTCCAACTACAGCTACAGATGATAATTGTAAATCTGAGTTGCATCATCATAAATGCCTTCAACATTCAACCCTGGCCATTTCTTCATTCTGACAATGGCGTAAAAGAGATATGATGTCATATAGAAATTATAATTCTTTCTCAATTTGAGTAGCTGATCACAAAGATTATTACTGATAATCTCAACCCAATTAATAAACGGTATGCCTTCACAGATGATATTGATGAAAAAAAACATCCACCCTTTCAAGTTATTTGAATCCTCATTTCCCATGACCCGGTTCAAGAAAGTAACCATGTTTGATATATCCTCCATCAATAAAGACTTGTGTATTATCTTAGGAAGCTGTTCTTTCCCTCTTCTTGGTTTTGCCAACCATTTTCTAGCTATATTATTCAGACATTGGGCTTTATTATTGACAAAATAACTATTTGCATACTCTCCATCTACCTCTGTGAATTGGTCTCTGAAAGGAAATCTGAACACATGGCAATAGAGATTGGATCAAGTTTAACCACCACATTACCTCCTACTATCCTAATTTCTTTCGTCTTCGGATTAAATGCTTTCATGCATTCTAAAACTAATTTCGGGCATTGGACTAATGTGGGGTATCCTGCCGCATGTACCAATCCACTATCTAGCAACCTCTAAGCCATGAAAGTTTTGTCCTTCTTTTCCATTGATTTTTGAAAATCTAAAAGATTCACATTTCCCAATTTCGTATCACCAATGTCTGGAAGCGTACATTTGAGAATGGGTGCCTAACTAGGGATATGAAACTTATACTTCATTATGATAGGAAAACTATCACCCACTCGGCCCTATTTTGATGTATGCTTGTAACTAACTGCAGTTTCCAATGTAGCACGTGTCACATCACGATGCTCTGATAGATGTTGGAAATCTTTGAAGACCATCTCAACAATGCATCACTTAAAACATTCCCTGCATCATTACATGCCATGAGATGGTTTCTTTTAAAATATTCTATCAAACTTCACTGTTGCTTGCTTATGCCCATAACCTGTTTGAAGACTCCCATTCATGACATCACTTGTGAGACATTCAGTCAAACAATTGAAGTGTGTTGCCAATGATTATATCCTCATTTTGGATAATTTGTCAAACAATTCATGGACCCGCTCGAGTATTTGCATATACCACATTTAATACAAAAATTCATTCAATTGTTTTGAGGAGTGTCCATACACTGTTTAGGGCTTCCATATGTATATAAACATCAAATGCAATTTGGCTTTAAACCTGTGAATTGCATTTGCTTTGGTTGCTGCTCATACCTTGTTCCAAGTCTTCTATTTTAGCACAGGCAGCGAGAATGACAACGAGATTACGAGTTTGGTTTTACACCTGCCACTTATATTTGTTTGAAAACTTTGAAATCTTTTTCAACAAAACATTGTATGCATATTGTGCAATCGTTGCATTACATGAGATGACATCTCTTTGAAGCATTATGTCAAATAGTTCGAGTGCGTTGTCTATGCTACCACATTTTGCATACGTATTACCAGTATAATTGCTGCCACGTTTGACAAAAATCCATTCCAAATATGCTTCGATGAATTTTCAATACCTCGCTTTATGCATGAAGGATGTTGGCAAAATTACGGGTTTGGGTTTACACCTGAGACCATATTTCTTTTAGACATTCGGTCAAACAATTTTATTCCTTTTCCAAAATCGATACAAAGCATACATGTCTACTAATGCAATCTGGCTTGACAACAACAACCAAAATTTGCATCCTTCAATCTCCCATATTGTGCATAACCTGAAATAATTACCTTCCAAGAGGCAACATTTCACTCAGAAATTTTATCAAGTCTATTGCCATCCATTCCACATTTTGCATGAGTATCGACCAAGGCTATGATTTTAAAACCTGACAAAATTCAAAATGGTAATTCTCACATGTTGTTTCAATACTTTTATTGCTTACAAGGTTGGTGGCTTTGTTCAAAAACCCCAAATTCAACTCCACTCCATCAAATTTTCATTGTCATGTGAAAAAGGTTAGGAATGCTCCAAAATGGAGCATTTCTAACCTTTACGTATAACTCATAAAGTAGGCCCACACAAGGTTAGAAAGGAAGGTTAGAGCTGCTCCATTTTGGAGCAATTCTAACCTCTTCTTTTTGAAGTTATAAATTTGGGTTAGGAATGCTCGAAAACGGAGCATTCTTAACCTTAATCTCTCAAAGGTTATGATTTTGACTTTTGGAGTCGTTGACCACGAAGTGGGGGAAAGGGAGATGAAAGGTATTTTTAAATAAGTTTTCCCCCAAAATGATCGCAATAGGAAATATATAGAAACCAATTTAAAATATTAAATTATTTTTGAAAAATAATCTAAATATTTCCCATTAAAATTTAATACCCAAATTGGGGAAAAATGGACATAACTTTTAAATGGTAAGGAGTTAGGCTCTGAAATTTGAAACATGCTTTCAAGGTAGGAAAATGAGCATATACCATCATTTTATCCTCATGATGAAATGTAAGATGAGGGATTTTAATATTTTTTAGAGCGAGGGACATCAAAATTTGAAAATTTAAAATATCGCAAACTGTGAACTAGGTTTAGACAAAAATTGGTCATATGGCACAAAATGATGCTTAGGACATGTTCACAAAGCGATTTCCCTCAATTCCTTGTAATTTTCAAAACTCTCTTTTTTTTCCATTTTGATCGACATATTTATGATTGACCACAATGTGGATTAAAAATAACAACCTTAGATCACATGCTCACTCATTTTGCAGAGACACATATCTGAGCCTATAAAGCGGAAAATCGCGAGCGAACCCTAAGTGTTCCCCCCACCACTCCGAGGAGAGGGGAAGGAGGTTACTAGGGTTGACAGTTTTCACTTAGGGGAGACTTTACATTCAAAAGAGGGGTTGAAACCCACAAGATCCAATCCCACACAATGCAAGATTGGATTCTAAATGAGTTTCAAGGGTTAAGACAGCAAGGCTACCCTCTTTTGTAAAGAATGTAGATAGAAGGATTAAGCTAGGAACGCATGAAAAGTGAGAAAGATTCACTTATAAAAAAAGATAGGAATATAGGATGAAGCTGCGGACCTGGAATCAACAGTAAAATGTCGAGACGGTGCTGTCCTGCAAATTTGAGCGAAAGTTGATGGGACGATGGCACCTGGCGTGCACATGGTCCTCCGAAAAATCCGCGAAACGAAGGGGGATCTGTTCATCTCTGCACAAGGATTCCAGTTCTTCAATTACAGTCGCGTACCTACGACCTACACACAGAAAAGCGAAGACGATTGGGGGGTTAGGGATTAGGGGTTTGCCCTTAGGTCAAACCCCGGTTTTGGAATTAACCAAGAAATGAGAATGCTGTAAATGTAAATGTTTGTAATGTAATAAAGTACTGATACCTTGTTGTAAGAATGTTTGTATTCTTACATGCGAAGGTGTAGATGTTGTTGTATGTTGTAAGTGATCTCCTCTTCAATGGTTGAATCCTTGTCTTGAATGCAACACTTAGCCTTGAATGGAGACTTAGAATGATCAATTCCTTGAAGGAATGCTTGAATGCTTGAATGTTTGAGTATCGCTTCCGCCTTTTTTCCATCTTGCCAAATGGGAGAGGAAATGTAGTTTATATACTTGCCAAATAGGGTTAAAAGATTGATTTTTTCAACCTTAGGCCGACCAGGAAACATTATTTTCCAATTTGCAAACATAAAGACCCGAAGCCCCATAAGAGACCGGGCCCAAAATAGGGCCAGGGACCAAGGCGCTGGGCGCCATGGTCCCACCTCCAGGGACAGCAGGGTGCAAGGAGGATCAGGCCAGGGTGCTGAAAAATGCAGTTTTTGATGTCATAGATAGGTTTCGGGGTCTCCATTCAGGTTCCGTGTTGCGTCGCCATCGTGAAGACCCAAATGCAGTCGAAATTGCAAGTGTCGCAATTTTAGGACGCTACAGAGCCTTCATACAACATTAGGACCAATTCAAAGTTAAAATTTTGGGTATTTCAAATGTGGGGCAACACACTTAAGCTAAATTTAGGAAGCTAAACTTAGGAATATTAATAATTAATTTATTATTAATTATTAATTACTTTTAGGGTTTTCTTTTTTAGGTTTGATCTCCTTTTATAAGGATTGATCCCTTTTGTAATTCATTATCTGATTATCATTATTGCATTCTTTTGCTCTAGGTTTTCAAAGCAATCTTTGTGTTTTGTGAATCTTCCATTGTTGTGACAGGTTATTTGCATATAGGTGTTCATTGGGTTTTGTGAGGTTGTATTTCACAACTTTAACATGGTATCAAAGCTTCACACCTAAGGCTTTCTTGTTCTTCTGATTGGGAGATCTACTAGAGCATGTATTCTATGCAATTTGGGTTGATTTGAACCTCACCATTGAATCTGACACATGGGAATAGTCAAGAATGACCTTTTGTTTGTCAATTTTTGATTCACGGGGTCAGATTTGTGAGGGTTTGAAAATTCAACTTTTTTTTTTTGTGATCAGGGGGGCACCTGTTTTTTGGAACAATTTGGGCAAAAAAGGACATCACGGTTGTCTTCTGGAGGCCAATTCCATGAATTTTGATATATAATTTGACTATTTTCTGTGACAGGAGCATCTGCGCCTTGTTCTTCATCCTTGACTGTACGGCTGTACCGCCGCTTGCATGCATTTCGAGAATTTTTTTTTAAGGTATTAAAAAAATAAAATTTCTTTTTGGTTTCTAATTTTTTCTAGATTTTTAATTTTTTTTTTTTTACATCTTACGATGCAAAAAAAACAAAACTTTATTTAAAAAAAAAAGTTTTTATCATTTTTAAGAGGGGGTGTACCCTCTGCGGCAGTCGTACCTCTACGCAGGGTACTAACAGTACCCGCAGGTACTGTTAGCTTTGCATGGGTGGCCCTGCTAGCGGTACCAACCCCGCCAGCGGCCCCGCCTTGTTCGACCCCCGTGTAGCTCGCCTCGTCCGACCCCCGTGCAACCCGCCTCTTTCGACCTCCGCCGACCTCCAACACCCCGCCTTATTTGCTGTCGCCGGTCCTTTTTCAACACCTCAACCGCATTCCCTCCTTTGTCACTGTCCTTTTTTGACACCCCAATGACATGCAGATTTTGCCGACCACATGCAGCGGTCAGATTTTTTTTCTGGTAGGTTTTTTTGGTGGAGTATTTTTTTGGCAGGGGGGATTTTTTCAGGCACCGGTTTTTTTTTCCAGCGATTTTTCTGATGGACATATTTTTTTTTCAGCAGAAGGGGAATATTCTTGGAATATTCTGGTGACATCAGCAGTACAAACTGCTACATGGCCCCTATGACCTTCTTTGTGCCCTAAAAGAAGGTTTTTTTTGTTTTGGCCATAACTTGGGCATACGATTTTGCTTTTTGGAAAACAAGATATTGTTGGAAAGCTGGTTTTGTCTACTTTCCAGATTTGTGAATTTCATCACCTGGTTTTTCTATTGGTGTATTCTACAACTATTTGAAGTCAAAGGTGCTATTTTTAGTCTCGAGCTCATATCTTTTTGCCAATTTCTTCATTTTTCGCAATTCCAACAGTGTTGGGATGATGTTTCAGAGCTCTTCACAGCCATCCATGCACTTTTTCTAGATTTTACTCCAGGTACGTTTTATTCTATTTTTTGTGTTTTCACACGGGTGAATTACTTGGACATATGAGCTTGTGGAAACTTCTAGTTTGTGTGGGATGACTCCTTTTTTGGCTGTTCTTCATGTATTTCCAGTCCTATGTCTTTTTTTGACATTCCAAGCTTTCATTGTAAGCACTTATGATTTTATAAATGCACTGAGATAAAGTGCCTCTATATTGCACATGTATTATGGGATCTTGCACACCAGTTTTGTGCCTTATTGTACTCACACTATGATATAAAGTGTCATGGGGGTTTGATGTTTGCCTTTGTTTTCCTTCATACCTTTATCATGTGTGTGTGCCTTGGTTTGCACACCCTTTGTGTTTGTTTGTACTTTCATGTTTGCACGGTCATATGTTCTTGGTTCTTCATGCACTACATTATGGCTTTCAGATTTAGTGTACCTGTCATACCTCTCCCTTGTCATCATTATGGGGGGGTTTCTACTGTTGGTGCTAACACTTCCTTGGTTTCGCGTTGGAGTGAGCTATGTGTTTAGTATTTGTTCCTATGTACTAGGCAGATGCAACAACTGGTTACCCATGCATTTCGGTGAGATAGAATACTTACCATATGGACACTCTTGCATTCCTATTTATGGAGGTGACCTTCCATTTTTTCATTTGATCAGTTCTTCAAACTATTGGTACTCATGCCATTTGTATCTTCGGATTCCAGATGTTTTGCCTGTGTTTTCCATCTGATTCGGATTCGAGTAGTGTCATTAAGGGCACTCATGCATATTCATGTCTTCTTGATCCTAATCATCTTTTGTTTTAGAGGAGGTTCTTATTTCAGCATCATAGGAGTCATTCTACGACAGAGTTTGCAAATTCTTCATGCTTCAGTGATTCTTCATGCTCATATTTTGTTCACATCTTTTGGAACATTCTTGTTTGGAGGCTTCTTAGTCCTTCACTTGAGCTTTCATCTCTTCTTGGAGAGGAGTTTTGTTCCCACAGGGTTTTCTCTTTTTTTCTCCATTTTATAGAGATTTCATTATACTTGGGTACCTCATCAAGCCTTGTTGTCGGGACCCATTTTTGGCTTTCATGCATCTAGTCATTAGTTTTTTTTTAGCTTCTCCCTAACCTCATCTTAAGGGGGGGTGTTAGAGTAAAGGTATTAGTTTACTTAATTAATTAAATCATATTGATTTAATAATTAAGTCACCTTTTCTCTATTTCACTTAAGCTAAATTTAGGAAGCTAAACTTAGGAATATTAATAACTAATTTATTATTAATTATTAATTGCTTTTAGGGTTTTCTTTTTTAGGTTTGATCTCCTTTTATAAGAATTGATCCCTTTTGTAATTCATTATCTGATTATCATTATTGCATTCTTTTGCTCTAGGTTTTCAAAGCAATCTTTGTGTTTTGTGAATCTTCCATTGCTGTGATAGATTATTTGCATACAGGTGTTCACTAGGTTTTGTGAGGTTGTATTTCACAACTTTAACATAAACTATAGTCATATTATCATTTTCATGAGCATTCTTGATCAAGAGCTAGCAATTATCAAACATCTATCCTTCATTATCATATAATTGTGCAATCATGGCTATGCCATTTTGAAGAGCAACCCACATATCAAAGCATTCAAGTGAATCTCAAGTAACAATGGAGTCCCCTTAATGCTACATTTTATGTAATCTTCTTGTAAAGGGTTTTAGGTCCCTTCAAAACTTGTTTTGCCTTAATAAAAAACAATGGAGTCTCCTTTGTTTATCATTTGATTTGAGCATAAATCTTAGATTTCATTTTGTGATTGTGTGGATTGTGAGTTTGGATCTTGCGTTGCATTGTTTCCATTATTTTGATTCACACTTTCATACCTTTCACAGTTATTTGTTCAACTATGCTTCATTTGTAATAATGCAAAAGTTCTTGTTGCATTTATTTATGTATTTTGTAACGATTACTAACAACTAGTTAAAATAGAGATTGACTTATCAAATAAAAAAGAAGAAATTATTATTGGTAGCGATATGAAAATTACGACTACAATGTCATATACATTGGCTCTGTGTAATTGTTAAGTCTATTTATGTCATGGAAAACATATGTGATTTGAAGGAGTGATTATGTGGATGTTTATTTTCAACCTTATACGAAGGACAAGAGAGGTGCATCTATCATTGTATAAGAAAAAACTCTAAAATCACATGGAGGACCTTGACATCTTAAACAAAACAAAAACTGAATGGATAAATACATATGTCATTACCAAAATATAATAGCTTCATTTTTGTCACCTTTAATAACAATTGAGACCCTAACTCCAAATTGAGTCAAGGGAAACAAGCTCATATAAAATAATAATATTGTGATGAAATAGTTAAAAATAAAATCACATGCAACAAGTTTTTTGGTCAAGCAATTTCATGTAACATTCATAGGCTTTTAATATGCCAAAATATTTAACAAGCAATGCAAATTAAGCTAACAACTACAATTGATCCTTGTTAGAATGCATATAAAGTTTAATTATATTGATCATTTTTGCTTGACATGTAAAGTCAATAAAAATAAAACTAGTTAATAGAAAAAAAACATGGAGAATATAGATGCAAATGGTCACCAAATCATGGTGAATAAATTGAAAGATGATTAAAAATCTACAATAAAGGAGTCACACGTGCATTAGTCAAACATCTTCATTTTTTGCGAGGTAGTGTCCTATATGGTATTGGTTGAATGTGAGCCTCACTATCTAATATCTTTAGTGCCTCCATAATAATCAGTTTGAATGTTGCTATTACATAGAAACAAAGAATACCCTCCAAAATAATCTCTCCATTATGCTTTGAGGATTATCCTTGTGGTTATCTAGTAGCAAGGAATAAAGAAATAAAGTTTCTTTAATATCCCATGATGTCGGGCAGTTTGTAGATGGGTCTACAGATGGCTTATAACAATATGGGGATACCTATACTCCTTGCGAGAAGCACCTAACTATGCTACAAACGAGGCATACATTCCTTATCCCCTAGTAGGATTTGAACTTGTGACCTCTCTTTCAAGAGCACAAGTTCTCCACCACTAGGCCAACTTAGGCAATAACTTGGGAATTATTACTACCTCGACAAGCTTCTATCCCAATCTATTATATAAAATGTTTTGTCAAAGTTTACACAACTTTTTAATTCTCCATGATCTTGAGCAATTCTATACTAAAGCTATAAATATTGTTCACCTATTCTTGTGATAAAATATGTCTGACCTTGCATAGTCATCTTGGCAAGTCCAAAATTCACAATGCAAGCATTCATTACATACTCTAGCAAAATTTTAGTGAACTTGATATCCGATAACTCATGGTTAATAAAATTGAGAAAAAAAAGTGTTGCAAAAAAATAATAATTCTAAAATAGTATTTATATGTGTTTATTAGTTCTAAAATAACTCTTAAGTTATCAAATTATATTTTTTTAATAGATATTTAATAGACCTATAGTACTTTCATAATTATTACATATCAAATTATATTTTTTTAATAGATATTTAATAGACCTATAGTACTTTCATAATTATTACATAAAACACATAAAAATCAGAACTTAAATTAAAAAGTATTTCTTGATTTGATCAAATAGAAATATTTTTGAGCGTTCTTACCACGCACGTTCTATTTTCCCATCGTCACGGCAAAACAGAGAGAAAATGTGTAAAGATGGAAAAAAAAAATCTTTCTACATCACGACCACATTAAGCTGTCCAAAATCAAATTCATATGAATCAATTATTCCGAATTGAGAGAGGTTTTAACATGACAGATCACCTACTTTCCTATCGCAATTACTTTGTGTAAAGTGATTTTATATACCTCCAAGTCTTCCCTAAGTCTCCTCTATAGGGAGGCCAAGTATTTTTCAATGTGTGCTCACTAAGGAAAACAAAAACTTTTTGTGATGATTGATTTAATAAGACACATACACATAGTTTAAGATTCATTAATTTATAATAATAATGTGATAATTGAAATATTAATTAGAAAAAGTAAACATGTAGTTTTTAGGTATATTGATATATTATATTATATATGAATTATGATGAATTTGTTGAAAATATTGAAATTTATTTTTTATTTTTTATTAGAAATTGATTTTTATTTGGGTACCATGCTTTCGAACTAGAATAATTTATCATTTGTAAGTTTTTGTTATTTTTACAAATGCATATTTGATTTCAAACTACAAACTATCTAGAACAATGCACATTCTTGCCTTCAAGTTCAATACTAATGATAACTCTATTATAAAGACCAGTGATATTTAAGAATACCTTTAGAAGGTTGCTAAATCAGTGAGGGACATGTTCTCCTAGGAATACCTTTACAATCATGTCGATAATCAAGAACATCATTTTTCAAATATGTAGATACTTAAAGGATAATTATGTAGACACTTATATAATAATTATGTGCTTCAATGTTAGTGTTAACTAGCATGCTCCTTTGAATGATATGCAAATAATGCTTAGATGTGTGAGGATGAGATCTGATACAAGTAAATGCCTTAAAACATGGATATATCAATAAATCATATAAAAATGTATTTAGTTGACTCATTGTAGGAAATGAATGGGTGTGAGTTGACCATATTTTGAATTTGAATTTTTAAATTCTAATGATTAGATTTGTAGGTGTAAGATGGACCCAAATGAAAAGGTTCCAAAATCAAGGTTGTAATGAAATATTTGGAAATAAGTGTATGGATAGGCAAAATAAATGGACAAAGTGAATATATTGGAAAGCACGTGTCTATGAATAAGGTGGTAGATACATGTGTAAATGTGATAGGAAATAATATGATAGAATGAAATCAACTTCACACAAATTTGCATCTTTTGTTGAGGTGTAATTGTGTTAAACCATTCTCTCTAAACACAAAACAACACTCTATCATAAAACTCATATCCTTGAACTTAAAAAGAAAAACAATATTTTCTATAAAATGTTTGAATAAGAAAATTCATACATCAAATTGATGTCAAGTAACTATATTCCATAATAAAAAGCATAACACAACTTTAAAATGTTCTTTTAGTCCTTTCATTATTTAAAGTCCACAATATATCTAACCTCCTTCGTACAACATAACCTTGCTTATTTTGAATTAAAATATAAACTTAACACAAATAAATATATTCAGACTTAAATCCAACACCAAATTAATAAAAAAATATTATTGCAACCCCTAGTTTAAGTCTTAAGAGTACATATAAATTAGTTTAAGTCTTAAGAGTACATATAAATTATTGGTCTTAAAGAAGCATTCAATTTTAAGGTTTCTTTCTTATCAATTTGAAAGACAAACTTACTAATAAATAGAAGAGTGTAAGATATTCACACACATAATATTCATTTTAATTTGTATCTCAATATAATCGTGTTTAACAATTATGCATACCATCTACTCCAATTGATATCTAAAAACCAACGAAACTATTAAAAAAAAAAGAAGTTATCATAACAAAACATGTCTAACATTCATAAACTTCACTCATCCTTGGGTCAATAACTTAACCAAATTATGTCCAACATTCAAATACATCACCCATCTTTAGACAATATCTTATAGCAATTCCATCCAACAATCACATGCCATCCATCTATTGGTTTATATTTTAACTCAATACCATCTAATAATCATACATGTCACCTAGCTTCAAAATTTAATACAACCCCATCCAACAATTGTGGACATCACCTACCCATCACTCCATCTCTTAACAAAAACATGTCCTACAATCACGTACGTCTCTTGTTAATTGATAAACATCTTAACAAAAACCCATTAATCACCTGCTGAAAACCCATCCCATAATCACAAACATTACCTTCCCATTCCATTACCCACTAATTACACACATCACCTTCCTATTACTTAACAAAAATTTATTCGACACACACATCACCATCCTATTACTTAACAAAAAAAAATGATCCATCACCTACACATCACCTTCATAACACTTTAAAAAAATAAAAATTCCACACCTGCATACATCATCTACTCATTGATTTCTATTTTAACATAAACTATTCAACAACTAAATACATACACCACCTTCCTATTGATTCCTCACTTAACAAAAACTCATCCAACACCTACATGTATCACCTTCCCCATTATTTTTCCTTAAAATATCTATTACAACTACACATGTCATCCATCTATTTGTCCACATCAAAACACCAACATGACTAGTAACACCAACCTCTCCCAACATCTCTCTTAATTGTGCCAAAACAAAACAAAGGCCCACTCAAAAACCAAGAAAAACTTCCCATAAACACAACACACACACACAAGAATTTAAAAAAAATCCACAAAATTCCAACAACTGAAAAACCAATAAAAACTTCTGAGAAACACAACCCAACCGATAAAAGCATCCAACAAGTCCTCTGGTCAAATGGCAGAAACGCAGATCTCCCCATTCTTTAAATACTAAACAAGGAGAAAACACAACAGAAGCCCAAATGCTTCGCCACTACAACACAGGATCAGAAGACAGACACAATAAAATTATCTCCTCCGACCTCTAAATTTTACCTTTGCCAAATACAGTCCCCGAACGGTTTCATTCTGACATCCTCTGCCGAAAAATAGCTCTGAACATTTTAATTCTTTTTCTCCACAATCAAACATAGCCCTGAACTTTATAATTCTTTATCTGTTCTGCCAAATATAGCCACCCACTGATTTTCTTTTTCTTGTTTACGCCTTGGGCAAATTTTAAGCCTCTTGTTCACCAGATCCATGTGATCGCCCGCCAACTGCAATGGCGGGGCCTTCGTCTTCCTCCTTTCCCTACAGACAACCTGCACAGCAACAGAGCGCGCTGGCGTCAAAAATTCTGCTGCTTTTGACAGTGCTCCCGCTGAGTTTAGCGCTGTTTGCCTTTGCACTGCAGTGGAGGGGAGAGATCAACGATCCCGTCAATCGATGGGCAGGAGATAGCGGGAAATTTCCTGGTATGAGCGGCACAAATTCGCCAAGCAACGGGCATTCTGTTACAGGGTCTGACTGTAGTACGGATTACTTGGCACGCAGCAGAGCCCCGGGGTTTCCGTACTACAAGGGCTGGACCTTCGAATTTACTGCAGATTCGCGCCCTAAGGTACATTTTTACAATTTGTTATTTTCCTTGAATTGTATTATTGTTTTTCTAATTTCTTTTTGAAGATTTTAAATGGAGGTTGTAAAGCTGACTAGGCAGTTTTATGATCATCCAGGTTGTTCTTTACAAATATTTTTGATGTCACTTTGTAGAGAAGCGTTGGGTAAATTTTGGTTGAGGGGTGTGTTTGGTATGTTCTGTTTGTGGGTTGACCTTTGGCTTAGATGTCAGGATTGAGGGATACGTTTGGTAAATGTTGAGTGGGAAGCGACTGTAGGATTAGATGTCAGAGCCAAGGGATATGTTGGTAAATTTTGGTTGCAGAATGATCTTTGGCTTAGTCGAGGAATAGATTTCGTAAATTTTGGTTGCAAGGTGACTCTGGGCTTAGCTGTCAGAGTCGTAGATATGTTTGGTAAATTTTTTTGTTGCAGTGTAACCTTTCACTTAGTTGTCATGAATCATAATTAAGGACGTGCCTGGTAAATTTTCTTTCAGGTCAATCATTTGCTTAGATGCCTTGATGTATGTTCGATAAATTTTCCTTTTTGGTGATCTTTGTCATCGATGCTGTGATTTGGGGATGTGTTTGTGGCAGATATGTTTGGTTAATTTTTTTATTGCGGTGTAACTTTTCACTTAGTTGTTACGAATCATGATTGAGGACGTGCCTGGTAAATTTTCATTCAGGTCAATCATTTGCTTAGTTGCCTTGATGTATGTTGATAAATTTTCCTTTTTAGGTGATCTTTGGCATAGATGCTGTAATTTGGGAATGTGTTTGGTATATTTTCTTTGCGGGGTGACCTTTGGCTTACATACCATGATTGAGGAATATGCTTGGTGGTCTTTTCCTTAGATGCCTCAACGAGGGATGTGCTTGGTAAACCAAAATACTCTAAAGCTACTCAAGTTACATATATCCTATACATGTACACCAAGAAGTAAATAGATAGTGCGATATGGAAAATTAAATTTGAAAGCTGATAACCTGAAGAAGAGTGGATTTTATTTGCGTTAATTTGTTTTTTCCTACCTTAAACTTGGACTTAGATTTAAAAAGGAATAGGAAAAGACAAACTCTGGTCCAGCTTTGATTTTAAATTTTAAATCTACAAACAGAAAAATCAAGAATAAAGGAGGAGAAAAGGAATGAGGCATGAAAGGCAGAGGGCAGGGTATGATTTGTTTCTTTTGCCTCTTCTTGATGCTCGAAATCCATCAAAAAGACTTCAGGGAGTGCCCAAGATGTGTACTGATGAGGATTTAGCAAGGATGGAAGTTAGAGGGCAAGCTATGCCTAATGCTGAACATTATCATTTATAAGTTCGTGACCACTCTTCTCTCCTTGTTAACATATCTTATGTGATTATTACCAAGGTGATAAAAACCCCTTTTTGCTAACAATGGGATCCTTAATCATAATGTTCATTGTGATAGGTCCTCTGTTAGTGAAAAATATAAATTTTTTACATCCTTGTTGGCAAGTTTTCTGGAACAAGGAAAACTAGAGGTTTGGCAAGGTGATTCACCACTCTGTTATGACACCTTAATCTGCTGCAATAGGTTTCAAAGCTCTTTTTCTGACTTCAGTAGCCTCCAATTTTTTGCCATTGTGGAGTTTCCTGGCTCAACGTAGTTATTCCATCTTTGATTATCAGTTTTGATCTGTAGAGGTTGGTTGCGATACCACATAGCCTACAACAAACTTATGCAAGTACCAATAGCCTTTACCAAATTATTAGATTGAATCCCCGCTCCTATCAAAAGCCACGCTAGCAGCTGCCTCTTATGATCATGAATAATTTAACCTGTTATGGCTTGATTGAGGTTGCTTTTGGAGCCTTATCTGATTTTAATTTAGCTGAGCCACCCTCTGCAGGAATCTATTTTCAGATTTTTTAAGTTTTGATGCAGATTTACCAAGTTTTTGTTTAGGAGATCAAAACAATTTGAGAATATAGAACTAAAAAAAAATTGTAAATTTCTATAGCAATTGAAAAATCTGGACCAAACTAGACAAATATGGATCTGGCCGGATTTGGTAACTATGTCATCATGACATCCTCCTTATTGGGCAGTATTTTACTAAAATATTGCTCATAGGTTAACTGCAGGTTATAATATTTTTGCACATTAGGTGAACACTTTTTAACATTAGAAGTCCATTGAGGAAGAGCGATAAGACCCTACTTTTCTTTTGTCATCTTCCAAAAGATTCTTTTGAATAAACTGCTGATTTCATGCTTGTCATGGTATGACCTTGGACCTCAATGTTATGTCTATGGACAACCACGCATTTTTAGAAGGTTTGAACCTTGAGCTTTGAGATGGATTCGTATTTTCTTCTTGTTGCAAATATGATGTTAGCATACAATGTTGTCATTGATGTCAACCCTCAGTATGTTGTGTTGCCATTGATGCTTGCACCTGGATGTTGATGATGTGCTATGTTGATAATACTGTAGTTCATGATTGGATGTCACGATGAAAGGTCAGTAGAGTGTGTATTATGATGACATATTAAGATGAGGATTAGAAGCATTAAGATGAGGATTAGAAGTTTCAAGAATGTGAATATAGGAAAATGTGCTGATGATTGGATGTCATGATGAAAGGTCAACAGAGTGTGTATCATGATGACATATTAAGATGAGGGTTAGAAGTATCAAGACATGAATACAAGAAAATATGTTGAAGGTTGCCTAAGAGAATGCTTTGCATTTCTCGATAGATGATGATATAGACCTGCGGTTCAGTTATTAGCTTGTATGTACTATGAAAGATGTATCTTTCCTTTTTCAAGAAACAATAGTTGTCATAGATGTTTCTGATGTTTGCAGTATGCAAACAATTTGATTGTATGGTAGACCAGTCCGAGAAACGCTCCACATTTCTGGCACTTACGGTTTGGTGGACGTGCTTGTGTTGTCTTTGCAGTGTCTCAATTCAAGTTTCAAGTGTTGATGTGTACTGCAAGTATGATTATTAATGTTCTATCTTAAGAATGTGTTTTCTGGCTTGCTTGGAATTAAATGTTCTGTATTTGCTTGTTTGTGCCAGCTTAATTCTGTGAGACAATATAAAAGAATGGTACAAAATTTACGACAAAATGACATATGATGTTATCTAGTGCTCTGCATTGGTGTTCTTGATCTTTCTACAACTGTTTGGTAATTGGATTGGATGTGTTAAAAGGATAAGTGGTTTTTCGCCGACTTGGGATACTTGTGCTAATGCATTGTAGTTTGTGCGTGCATAGAGATGTGTGATTAAAACAATGCGAAAACACGCAATGGATTTCAAAGAATTGATTGAATGAACAGAATGAGCAAAACGCTCATAAATAATACAAGTTATTTACAAGAATAGCAAGTTTCTAAAAAGAAACTGCTGAGAAGATCGAAGACGATCTTTCTAAAATAGAATGTACACTGAATGAGCATTAATACTAAAATTAACATATTTTAATATTCTATTACCCTCCCTTAATGCTCAATCTATTAACTACACCTATAATCCCCCTGAATTTTACAAATTTATCAGGACCAAGGGGCTTGGTGAATATGTCTGCTGGCTGCTCCGAGGTAGGAACATACAGCAACTGGATGGATCCGTCTTCAACCAGCTGTCGAATATAGTGACAATGCGTTTCCACATGCTTGGTTCTTTCATGGAAGACTGGATTTTTGGCGAGTTTGAGCACTCCCTGATTATCACAGAACAAGGGAGTAGGACCTGCCTGGGAGACATGCATATCCGCAAGCATTCGCCGAAGCCAAACCGCCTCACAAGATGCCTTAACTGCTCCCCGATACTCTGCTTCCGTCGAGGAGAGAGCCACTGCCTGCTGCTTCTTACTAGTCCATGTGACAGCACCAGATCCCAAATTAAACACATACCCTGCTGTAGACTTACGGTCATCAACCGAACCTGCCCAGTCAGAATCTGTGTAACCACTGAGTATAGGATCAGAACTCCGAGTGTACAGAAGTCCATAATCAAAAGTGCCACTCACATAACGCAACACACGCTTCGCTGCTAACCAATGATCAGCCTTGGGAGCTGTCATGAAGCGTGAAATGTAGCTCACTGCAAAACTGATGTCAGGTCTAGTAGCAGTAAGATAGATGAGACTGCCCACTAGTTGCCTGAACAGAGATTCATCCACAACTGGTGAGGATGACTGAGCTGAAAGTTTGAGCCCAGGTTCCATAGGAGTAGAGGCAGGTTTGCAATCCTGCATTCTGAACCTGTCCACAAGACTTCTGGCATACTTGGACTGAGAGAGAAAGATACTGGTCTCAGTCTGCCAAACTTCAACTCCTAAGCAGTAATGTAGAAGTCCCAAATCTGTCATATCAAAAGTGCGGCACAAATCCTGTTTGATCCCAGTGATCAAATGTGCTGAACTGCCAGTAATGATTAAGTCATCCACATAGACAACCACAAACAGAATATCATTACTAGTATGCTTGATATACAGGTTTGCATCAGATGGACTCCGCTGAAAGCCATGATCTGTCAGGTACTTATCAATTTTCATGTACCAAGCTCGAGGAGCTTGTTTCAGACCATAGAGTGCTTTGACTAGTCTACAGACCTTTTGTTCTTGACCAGCAACCTTGAATCCTGGGGGTTGCGTCATGTAGACTTCTTCCTGTAAGTCACCATTCAAAAAAGCACTCTTTACGTCCATCTGATGGACTTTCCAACTGAACTGAGCTGCCAAGGCAAGAACGAGCCGTATGGTACTCATTTTGGCTGTAGGAGCAAAAGTCTCCTCGTAGTCAATGCCTTCTTTCTGTGAAAACCCACGAGCAACAAGACGAGCCTTATACTTGTCTAGGGTTCCATCAGCTTTGTATTTTACTTTGTACACCCATTTGCAGCTAATGGGCTTCTTCCTTGAAGGAAGATCAGAAAGGGCCCAAGTGTGATTCTTCTGAAGACTCTGGAACTCAGCTTCCATAGCCTGTTCCCACTCAGGTATACCTTTAGCCTCTGAATATGTCTGAGGTTCAAAAACACTGTGTATGTTAGCCATGAGGGCAAAATTGACTGTATGCTGCTGTTTGCTCTTATTATGGGAGGTTCTACCCTCAATGAGCTCAGTATCCCTGAGATCACCAATGGTCTTGGCCCACCATTTAGGCCGGAGAGTAGAAGTGCTAACATCTGGAGGAGCTGGAAGAGGCTCAGGATCAGGAACAGGAGCAGCAAGAGAAGGATTATTCTCCGGAGGGAACTCAGGTAGTGCATCATCGAAAATAGATTCTGCATCATCCCTCCCATCAGGCGAACCTAATGGAATAAGAACACTGTGAGGCTGACCATCAGAAATCTGCTCAGAAGAAGGGGACTGAAAGAATCCTCTGTCTTCATCAAATACAACATCACGACTGAAGATAAGACGTTCAGTGCCTATATCTATCAGTCTGTAGGCCTTATGGTGATCACTGTATCCTGTCATCATGAGTTTCTGGCTTTTGGAATCCAACTTGGAGCGCTTAGCATCTGGAATCCAAACATAGGCAACAGAGCCAAAAACCTTCAGTTGGCTGATCTGAGGCTTCCGACCAGACCAAACCTCTTCTGGAGTCTTCCCCTTAACAGCCTGAGTAGGAGAGCGGTTAAGAAGGTAGACAGCAGTAAATACTGCTTCAGCCCAATACTTATTCGGAACACTCCTGTGTTGTAACATAGAACGAGCCATCTCAACAACTGTACGATTGCGACGCTCGACAACACTGTTTTGCTGAGGAGTGTAGGGTGTAGTCAACTGGCGTTTGATGCCATGGGTATCACAGAAGTTGGAGAATGCAGAAGAACAAAATTCCCCCCCGTTATCTGTCCTAAGAGTAATGATACTTTGTCCAGACTCTTTTTCAACAAAGGACTTAAACTTCTGAAAGATACTAAATACATCTGATTTATGTTTAAGAAAGTACACCCACATCTTTCTACTAAAATCATCTACAATAAGCAAAAAATATTTGCAACCAGTAACAGAAGATGTATTCATAGGACCACAAATATCAACATGAAGTAATTGAAGTACCTTAGATGCGCGCCAAGACTTTCCATGTGGGAATGAAGTCCGATGCTGTTTGCCAGCTTGACAGGCGCCGCATACTCCAAGATGCTGAGTCTGAATATCAGGTAACCCTGAAACAAGTCCCTCCCGAGACAGCTGAGAGAGATACTGAATGTTGAGATGTCCATATCTCTGATGCCACAAAGTGCTAAGAGGAGAAACACGAGCTGCCAGAGCCACTTCAGGAGAATCACCAGTGTCAAGGAGCCTATATAGGCCATGATCCTCTAGACCAACAACAACAGTAAGACGAGTCTCCCGATCAATGATGGAGCACTTGTGAGCACTGAACACCACATCTAGTTGAGGAGAATTCCTCATAATCTGGCTGACAGAGAGCAGATTAAGTTCCATTCCAGGAACATAATACACATTCAGAAAAAGAAGAGTCCTGCCACCAGACTGTATCTGAACAGTGCCTCTGCCAACAACTGTATACTCCTCACCTCCGCCAAATACAACGGAATCACTGAAAGGTGAGAAGTCTGTAAACCAGTCACGCCGATGAGAAAAGTGACGTGATGCACCAGAATCGATGTACCAAGCAGAAGACCTGGCATGATCTGAAGACCTCTTAGCCATAAAAGCATAAAAGGCAGACTCCTTCTGCTCGGAATGTTCCGCAACATGCGCCTTCTGGTGTGACCCTCCCTGCTTCTTTTGTTCAGAAGCGAGCCTCTGACGGCAATCTTTCTTCATATGGCCGTACTTGTGACAGTAATTGCACTGCACATTTTTCTTCTTAGCTCCATCCTGTGTCTGAGAAGAGCCTTTCTGCTGAGAAGACTGAGAGGACTGAAATTTGCCTTTATCCTTCTGAAAGGATTGAGCTGTGAAGGCATTTTCCGAGGAGGCTGATGTAGTACTACTACCAAATTGCTGTTTCCAGCGATCCTGCTGTAGAAGTTTGGTGCACAGTTCTGAAAACTTCAGATCAACATTAGTGGAAGTAATATTGAGAGTTTCAATGAAGTGTTCATACGATTTCGGAAGACTTTTCAAAGTGATTACAACCATGTCTTCTTCCTCCATAGTCCGACCAATAGCTTTGAGTTGATCTCGAATGTCCTTAATCCTCGTGAGGTGCTCCTGTAAGGACATACGTTCGTCCATCATAATGGAGAACAACTGATTCTTCAGAAAGAATGCTCGGCTCTTGTCGGATGTCTCATGCAATTCCTTCAGATGCTTCCAGATGTCAGAAGCTGTCTTGCCGGAAGGAATCTGCGGTAACTGATCATCAGTTACTGAGAGTTTGAGAAGCATGACTGCCTCCCGATTGCGTTCATCAAACTTATCTTGATCTGCACCAGGTGTACTAGGACTGAGTTCTTTGCCCAAAACAAGCTGGTCAAGACGCCTATATTCAAAAATGGTCAACATATGCTGTTTCCAGATGTTGTAGTTGTGACCATTAAAGCGTTGACTGCCTTCTAACATCAGATTGGTGAGAGAAGCCATTTGCACGTTTCCCAAGAAAAAATTCCTGGCTGACCCAAAAAAAACCAACAACAACCCAGAAAAGTGTGCAAAAAACCTAGAAGGATTCTCCTGTCAAAATTTGGATTCGCGGGCTCGAAAATAGAGGCACAAAAATCGAGGCACCCAGAAAAAATGGACAACAACCCAGATGAGAGTTTGAAAAACCCACCACGATTCTGCAAGAAAAACTGAACTGCGATGAAAACTGAAGGTAAGAACTTCAATCGAAGTTTGCAGACGACGATGCCATTGTTTGCAGACAGAAGGTATAATGCAAAGATGACGAGTTGCAGGTCACCGAGCCGAGCAGTCACCGAGGCGAGCAGAAAGAAAACAAGTTCGTTTCCCTGCAACTAGTCACCGAGCCGAACAGTCACGACGCGAACAGATCGCGCGAACAGGTGACGTTGCAGGCGGAGGTCACGGGAGCCGAACAGTCACGACGCGAACAGATCACGCGAACAGGTGACGTTGCAGGCGGAGGTCGCGGGAGCCGAAGTCAAAAACGCGCCCAGTTGTTGCACAGAGCCGTGAACACAGTGCGAACGTCGAAAAAATTCGACGATTCCGCCGCTAACACAATGCGAACGCCAAAAAATCGACGAAAAAGATCGACGATTCCGCCCCAGCCAAGAAAAACAGTGATAAATTTTTCAAACAAATAATTTCGAAAATTTCCACTAGGGTTAACAAATTTTCGAAAAAAAATTCCTGTGGCTCTGATACCATAAAACAATGCGAAAACACGCAATGGATTTCAAAGAATTGATTGAATGAACAGAATGAGCAAAACGCTCATAAATAATACAAGTTATTTACAAGAATAGCAAGTTTCTAAAAAGAAACTGCTGAGAAGATCGAAGACGATCTTTCTAAAATAGAATGTACACTGAATGAGCATTAATACTAAAATTAACATATTTTAATATTCTATTAGTGATAAGGTGATTTGAGTCCAGTTCATCTCTTGCCTCGGTCTGCATTTACTTCCCTTCCACGGTGGAAGTGTTTGAGGCCAACCTCCTTGGGGGATGACAATTCATGCCTACACATTTCATTCTGGCTGACTTGGAATATGTGTGCCACTATTTTGATGTTCTTGCATGCATGGATATGTGTTATACGTTAAATTTAAGTCTTGGTTATTCTTTGGATTGGACCACAGCTGTTCTCCTTTCTCCGCTATTATTGCTGGGGCTGACCTCTTGGATAGTACACGTTTCATCATAGTTGGCCGACCTAGTAAAGGTTTTAGGTGATTGTGAAGGATATATATGAAAGATCAAATCAGTTGCAATAGTGTGAAGTGGAAGTGTGTGGTGATAGTGGTAGTTATGAAGTGTTTCTAGAAATGCTTTAAGCATATTGGAAGCGGTGAGTTGAAGGTATGTACATTTGGATATATCCAAAAGTTTGTTAGAAGCAGTGAGCTGAAGGCAATTGATGGTGTAGTAGTGTTGCAATGGGAATTCATCAATCATTTATGATATTCTGAGGTTGTTGCCTCTTTTGTAAGTGTTGTGATATTCATGGACTAGTGAACTTCCTTTGGTTGTAGCCACAAAACTATATTTTGAGTGAGTTGTAGCTTCCTTGGGTTGTAGCCCTAAAAAAAGTTGTATACCTGTTTATATTATTGTGGGGTTGGATTTGGACAGTAGCTCCATGTAGCTCCTCACCATTGGTTTTCCCCTGTTGGGTTTTCCACGGCTATTTGGTTTTCTCTCATGTAATTGTCTTGATTGCTTTATCTTTCATTGGTGCTGACAGGTTTAAAGGATCTGAATTAATAGTTGAAGCAGATTAGAGTAAGTTTTAAGCAGAAAAAGTTAAGTGAACATTTGCCTATGTTAAGTCTTTTTGTACACCATAAAGTTCATAACATCAATGATATGAAAATAAACAAAAATCTATTTTCTACAATTCATGAGTTAAAACTTCTATTTTATTTGTTCTCTATATTTCTATGCTATGGAAATGCCCTTGAATTCTTTTAAAAAGTAGTTTTTGTCTCTTTTTCTATGATTCTTGTTGTCACAATTGTATTCCATATTAGAAAAGATTAAGTTTTAAGGGATATTGATTCACTCCTCCCCGCCCCCCCTCTCAATATCCGGTGTGTTCAACACTTCTACCATCCAAGCTCACAGCATTCAAGGATTTGAAGCCTATTTTGCTTGTATGATGAATCATAGGTTAAGCATTGATTCTTAAAATGTAATGTAACTTAAAGTCTGTTTTGTGAAAATATGTAATTGCAGATTTAGGAGTGATTTGAACTTTTTTTGGGGCCATTAAAGGGTGCATTTATATGTGACCATACCTTTCCCGCTAGATGAAAATTGAGACCCATCACTATTCTTCTTAGGAAATTGCTCATTCCCCAACCTCATTGAGGCCAAACTAGAGCCATCATCATTTTCTCAATGTTAGCGGTCGTCTCTCTTGCATCCAACAATATAGCCATAAACATTATTACAATGTGAGATGTCCCAAATAAAATAATTTTCTAATAACAACAATTCAAATTTCCTATTCATAAATTGCCCAGAAAATCACAATGACTTGGTGGCTATTTTATATCATAAAAACAACTAAGATCTGTGGGAAACTTCCCCAAACATTAATTACTTATCTTTAATGGATTATTAAATTTTTGGGATGGATTTTCATGTGTGATTTCTTCATATTTGTGGTTGTTCATCCTTCTTAGAAATTTGATACTATGTAAATCAGTATTTCAGACCTGATTTCTTCTTGTTATATAAAAAAATCAAATAGACTCAATTCTCACTTGCTATTTCCTCACAAACTGTGTAATGTTTTTTATTTTATTTAGTTTTTGTAATTAGTAGTGAAGACTTATTAGTGCACAACAACACTGAACAGTACTCTAGGAAACAATGCTTCTGGAATAGTACTTTTGGAAATAGCACGACTAGGCACAACAAAATTGCAACAAGATGACTTGCACAAACACTAGAACCACCAAATCTCTTGAAACTTTCATGTCCAATACAACCCTATATGGAATTGTCCTTTGTGAACAAAGGGTTTTCGTCCTCTAGCCACTTGAAACTCATGGGTTTTCGTCCACAAGCCTCCAGCTCCAATGGGTTTTCGTTCACTAAAGACGATACAATCAGTATCAAGCTATGAAAAGATGGTAAAATGACAAGCTTCACACATTTTATATGCATTTAGCCCAAAACATCAATGCCCTTCTCGATGAAGATTCCTTTAGTGGATGCCAAAATCAGTGTATGACAGTTCTCATGCAAATTGTCATAATCGTTGGTTAAAGTTTAAATTGTCAAAGATTCTCTTTTTAAATTTTGCATTCAAAACCTAGATGTTTCTAGAATCCAATGCCCTACTTGTGCTAACAAGTATTCTATTTAATATTTAATTGTGCAAAAAATGGAGATTGCACCATGACAATATTAAATATTGAATAAATTATTTTCCTTATGTTGCCCAATTAACACACGGGAAAATAGGATGGGTTAATGAAGATTCTAAACTCACCCTATTTAGAAAGGGGACATGACAAGTCCTCTCTCCCAAAATTTGCTTGTCCTCAAGCAATGTGAATCGGGATGCTCAAGTATTTTAGGCCCTTTCTAGGTGGCATCCTCAACTAGCAACCTCTCCCACTTGATCAAATATTTTGTAATGTTCCTATTTCTCAATCGTCTTTCCTTGGTATCGAAGACTTGTTAAAAAATCAAAACCAATTTCCCTTGATCATCCAAGGGTGGTAGATCTGTTGTGGGTAAAGCTTGCTGTCCAAGAACTTTTTTCAAGCACGAGACATGAAAAACATTATGAATATTGCTGTCCTACGGAAGCTCCAATTCATAGGCTACCTCATCCATCCTTTGTGATGATTTTGTAGGTCCAAAGTACTTGGGCTTGAGCTTCACCGCCGCATTCTTCTTTAGAGAATGCTATCTATAAGACTGCAACATTAGAAAGACCAAATCACCTACCTCAAATTTCCTTGTGCTTTTCTTGTCAGCATACATCTTTCGTTGATTTTGAGCATGCTGCAAATTATCCTTTATTGATCCCAAAACTTCTTGACTTTGATTAATAAGACCACTTTTTGTAGGTACAAAGCTATCTATAAACAATAAATTAGCAAAAGAGAGTGCATCATAACCATAAAGAGCTCAACATGGAGGCTTATAATGGACATGTGATGCGATGTATTGTAACAATACTCTCTCAAGTGCTGCCGTTTGACCTAAATAGTTTGCTCATTTGACATGTAATTCCTCAAGTACCCCCTCTATTCGCTTATTAACAATTCCTATTTGATCATTTGTTTGTGGATAGTAGCTTGTGTTTGTTGTGAGTTTTGTTCTTGTTAAGTGAAGGAGCTTCTTCCAAAAGGAGCTAAGGAATCAACTATCTTTGTAACTAACAATGCTTCTTGGCAAGCCATGCAATCTAAAAACTTCTTTGAAAATAATTTTGCTACTTGGAGTGCCTTGAACATTGAGGTGATTGGAAAGAAATGTGCGTACTTTGTCAATCTATTCACCACTACATAAATACAATCCCTACTTTGGACCTTGGGAAGTCGTGTGATAAAGTCCATGGAAATGTGTTCTCGCTTCTACTTAAGTATTGGAAGTAGTTGAAGCAGGCTTGGAAGAATAAGTTGTTCTCCTTTGTTTTCTTGGTAGGAGATGTGTTCTTTGATATGCTTGTGAACATCCTCTTTCAGTCCCTTCCATGAGAATCTCTCACAGATATGCCTATATGTTTAATAGTACACTTGTCCAACTAAGGGAGTATCATGGAAAGTTCTTAAAATCTTCTCCTTTATTTTTGATTCTTGGCACTAAGAAAATTATGTTCTTGTAGTAGATCAGCCCATGAGCTACTTTTTACTTGTCATCCTCCATTAATTCATCCTTGTCATTAGTTGCAAATGAATTTTTAGCGTATTCAACAAAGATAGAGTCTTTCCAATTGATAGAAATAGTAGAAAATGAACATAAAGTAGGTCTCCTAGAAAGTGCATCAGCCATGACGTTTCTCTTGCCCCTCATATATTCTATTTCAAAATCATATGCTTACAACTTGCTTACCCACCTTTGTTAGCAATAATTCAAAACCTTTTGATTCAAAAAGTGCTTCAAACTATTATTGTCAGTCTTCACAACAAATTTCCCACAAACAAGATATTGTCTAAACTTTTCTAGTTCATGCATGATAGAATATGATTTCTTTAAATGACTCAGTTTTTGCTTTCAAAAGCAATTGTATGTCCCTTTTGCATTAGGACAACTCCAACACCTTCTCCTGATGCATCACATTCAACTACAAAGGGTTACGAAAAATCAAGAATTGCAAGCACTATGCATGAACTCATTACCTCCTTAAACTTGTCAAAAGTTTTTTGAGCATGCTTGGACTGTGCAAAGGCTCCTAGGTTTGTCAAATCAGTCGATGGAACAACCAATCGAGAAAATCCCTTCATAAACCGCTTGTAGTAACAACATAGCCCCAAAAATCCTTTAAGCTGTGTTAGATTGGTAGGTGGAGGCCAATCGAGTATTGCTTGAACCTTTTGTTGATCTACTTGGACAACTTTGGAACTTATGATGTGACCCAAGTAAAGAATCATAGTTAATCCAAACCCACATTTGGACAAATTAGAATAGAAAGATTGTTGTTCCAAAATACCCAAAATTGTATTTAGATGCTCAAAGTGTTCTTTCCAAGATTTACTGTAAATCAATATATCATCAAAGAAACTAGAACAATATTTTTAGTTGCTTACTAAATACTTTGTTCATGCATGATTTGAAAGGTTACTGGAGCATTAGTAAGGCGAAAGGGCATGACCAAGAACTCAAAATTTTCATAGTGGCATCAAAATTTGTCTTCTCCACATCTTCATCCCTTATTTGAATTTGGTGATAACCCAATCTTAAATCAATTTTGTAGAAGCAAATAGCTCCATGCAACTCATCAATGAGTTCATTTATACTCAAATTAGGATATCTATTTTTAACGGTCTTCTTATTCAATGCTCTGTAGTCTATGCACATCCATAGAGTTCTATCCTTCTTTTTCACAAGAACCACAAATGTTTCAAATGGGCTAGAGATTGTTCTAATGAAACCCATATCCAAAAGTTCCTTGATAGTCTTTTCTATCTCTTCTTTATACCTCATGGATGTCTATATGGAGAAGTTATAATAGGTTTGACACCTTGTTCTAACTCAATCACTTGCTGAAATCTCCTATCGAGAGGTAGTCTTGGAGGCAAATCATTGAAAACTACACTATACGTATCTAATGTTTTTTGAATTTCAAAGTGATATTTACCTTTTCCCTTTGTAGAACTTGTAGGATGTAATAACCACCCCTGTTCTGTCCCACTTTCAATCTTTTCACAGATTCTACTATTAAGACATTCTGTCAAATAGTTGCTTGCTTCAATGTATAGTGGTTCGGTCTTGCAAAGGATATATATCGCTTGATTTATTAATAAAGGGCAGAGATATAACATATTGCAACAAGAGGAAGCATAACAGAAATTTAAGTTACTTTTGCCAGGGTTAAATAAGCTCGTTCTTTATTAAAATCTCAGACCATAACTAGTTTCAGAAATAACAACACCTGACCTCAATGCTTACAACATTTATTACTGATGAGCTGATTATGCATGAGTTGATGTAGCTTCAGCAGATGCTAAGAATATTGCTGTCATTACAAAACTTCAAGGACTGTCATTAACTGCTGGTAATAGCTCCAAGTCACCATGTAACCCTTTGCAGTCTCAATCTGTAGCCCACCCGATGTAACAGTAACTAAACACAACAAACAAGGATTGGCCTGCAGTAAGATCAGCCCCAAGCAAGGTGATGTGGTTTCCAAATCAGATAAAACAGCCAGCCAAGGTAATACGCCTAGCAAAGGAGAAATACAGCCCAACAAAGAAGTGTTACAGCCCAGCAAAGAATGAAATACGACCCAGCAAAGTAAGTAATACGGCCCAACAATAGCTGTGTTCACATGCATATGCTGATAATGGACCAACCAAACTGAAACACAATGTGAATTGAAATAAATCCACCATCAGATGGAATTGGGTTTTCGTCCAATCCAAAGAACCCAAGGGTTTCCGTCCTAGGGCATGAAACTGAAAGCTAGAAGCTCTCAAATTCTCCAAGAGAAAATAGTAAACCAAGTATCTCTGAAAATGAACTCTTGGAAGTCTTTTATAATACCCACATAAGAGCGAGCTCACTCAACTTGCAAAAGTGGGATAAATAACATTACTCCCGTTTGCATTTTAAGTCTCCAATGTAATTTTAAATTAAGAGGACCTTTAAATATTTTAATATTTCCCACTTAACTATAGTCCCCACATTAATAATGTTAAATATTTATATTTAATTTGAGAACTTAACTTTATCAATGCACAAATAAATCATATCTATGATATTAAATTCTCCAGTCAATGTTGAACATTTACCATCAATATGATACCATCACTAATGATTGAGACCTGACCCAATTGACATATTATAAATAGTAAGTATCTTGAAAACACATCAAAACACTTCAGAATCGCATGCAACTGAAATTGCGTAGGCCAAATATCCATAAGATCCCTTAAATGTCTTGGTTAGCCTATGAGACCAAGGAGAAATAGGCTAATGACAACATCATACAATGTGTGCTAGAAAGGGGACATTACAGTCCACTCTTCCTAATATTGCTTGTCCTCAAGCAATTTCAACTCCACCATCACTAGACATATTCAGCCTGTAACCATGAATGATCCCAGGGTTCCAAGTAAACCTCAAAAACATTGCTCCACCAATCCGTTGCGCCGCTCTGATATAAACATCACTATGCCCTGAGTTGTGAAGTAACTCATCATGATCCATAAGGGACAATGTACCAATCATGTCAATACTTGGGCCCCAAACCAATCTATCCCTCTGGCTATAGGCGTAGTAATAGACCATCAAAAAGATGTGAAAATAAATTCCCATATGCACATAGATCAACTCATTGGGCCACCAATCGCAGATGTTGTAATTCAGGCCAGCAATAAGAATGATTTCAAAGGTGTCACCAAACCCTTGTATAGGAAAGATATCTATCTCATATGCAAAATCCAACAAGTAGACATGCCTCCACACACTCCCAAACAACTCAATAGGTGTTGTAGACCCTGCCAAATCTGAAAGTGCAATGGAAACCCAAGTAGGACTGCCACTAACCACTAAAGAATCTATAAAGATTAAATCACCAACCGGTAAATAAACAGCTGCCATATCTCATGTAATTGGTGACAATTCTAAAAGTGAATTATAGATCCCTTCATCACCCATCAAAGACAACTCTTGAGTGGCTGATTTACTACAGGTGTCATCAAATAAATCAACATCTCCACCAATGAAATGATCAACATCAAGTGAAATTTCAGGACAAGAAAACCTTTTCTTACCATCATCAATTTAGTAGTGAGCATCATGGATTTGTTGAGGATGAAGCTTGGTTTGTTGAGCCACGAACTTAGTTTTCTTTTCTCTTTCTTGCCATCCTTCATTCAACTTTTGGCTCCGATCTATATCAGCTGTTCCAAAGCGCAAAAAACCAGTCCTATGATGAGATGCAACATCAAACTTATTATGTCCCATTCTTGCACCTTGTGTACCACCAATGGTAGAATTTATATCATAAATTTCTTCATAACTATAGGCTGCAATATCTTGAGTAAGAAGAGATATATCACTGCTGTTTGTAGTCAGAAAATTGGGACTGCTCTCATCCTCTTTGTCTCTGCCTTAGAAATCTTCTGTGGTTTGTTGAACCAAATCAGAACCTTTGGGGCTTGGATTAACAATATATATGTCATGTTGATCACCCATAACTTGAGTGGCTACATGGAAAGACTGAATTTTACCATCATCCTCATGTGAAAGATCTGCTACCTCGTGTTGGTGTGAAGAGATACTACTTCTGTTGTAAAAAACAGAATTGTTGTCATACTTTGTGTCATGTCTTCATGTCTTCAACCTTTACAAGCACCTCTTCATTGAAAATGTTATGGCCAGCACTTGCTCTTTGAGTACCAACACTTGTAGACTCCTCTTCATCAGTTATTCCATGTGTAAAGGCTGCAAGCTCATGAGAATGGGAAGGTAATCTACTGCTGTCCCAAACCAGAGTTCTGGGCTCCTCCTCTATCCTTTCTGTGGACTCATCAAACATTACCAAACCTTGACTTGTCACATGTCCTTTCTGAGTGATTAGAGGTGGTGGTGCCTCAAATAAATCTTCTTCAACTGATGTCACAAGGCTGCAAGGTACTTCCTTGTGAAGCTCTTCAATCCTTTCATCAAAATATTGGGTCTCTTTGGAATCATGGTGCCCCATTTCCCTCTTAAGGAACTCATCAATCCCTTCCACTATTGTTTTGATCTCCATCTCCCTTTTACCAACTTCTTGCTCCATGGTTATAGCTGTAGTAGATATTTGATTTTCTGCTTTGTATAGAGAGAACTGAGTCATACTCGGTAGCAAAGATCATCAGCCTCTTTTCTCATGTCTCCCACAAACTTGATAGCAAGATCCCTATCCTTTAACAGCCGCAAGTAATCTGATTTCATTTTTTCAAATGCTTCTTTGATCAAGCGCAATTGAGTACTAGTGACTCCACTTGCAATTGCCATTTGTCTTAAGATCTTCAGTGTACTTGTGAGAATCATTTGCCCTTGTTAATACTTGCACAATCTTCTCCTTTGTGACCAATAATCTATCCTTCAAATCTTGCAATGCTAAAGGCTTTTGTTCAAATTCATCGAAAGAAAAAAGTTTGTCACATTGAATTTTCTGATTTGTTCTCAACTATATGAACATTTTCACCATCACACTTAATTGTATCTCTTGATGATGTCATGCACTCTCCATGTAGTAATAATGGAACATGACTATGATCATATATGGATTCATCAAAGGAGTTCTTCTCTTCACTAGTTTTAATAATAATCTGCAGGTCACCAATTATGAGTTTTGTATACCCCTCACCTGTGGTAATTGATTCTGCCTCCATAATATCATCCTTAGCTGATTGGATGCCATTATCTTGTTTGCTTTCAACATGCCCAATTTCAGATGTATACAAAACTTTTGTTGTAGCTTGCTCCTCATGAGTCAAGGTACCATTCACATTTGTATCTTTGTCCCCATCACTACTTGGCAATCGATCTTTCTCCTTATTAACCCCGCAATTATGATCAAGTGTCCAAGCCTCCTGACATGGGAAACAAATCTGCTCTCTCCTCATTTGGTTCTTACTCTTTTTGGGAGGTCCTGTAACTTGTAAAGATTAGTTCATTTTCAGTCAACTGTTTCCTAAACCTTTCAATTTTCTGCTCAATCAACCTTTTTGAAAACTCATGAGTACTAGGTGAGACAATCAACTCCTTTCTCCAAGTGGCTAACAAATTTGATTGCAACTTCCTATAGATATCATCATCTTCATCCATAATTAAAGACAAAATAGTTTGCATACTTGCTTTAACATTGTCTGAATGTTGTTTTCTTTGTTTTCTGACTTGGGTTAAAAAACATCGAAATATTTGAAGAATCAATTTATCACAGTTGAGATCCAACATAATGACAACTGATCTAGCTCTTGCCGTAATTTCTAAGTTCTTAGCCCTCTTACCAAAAGTAGGGGCTTTGATATCATGTAACCCATGAAGACTCTCCGCATTCAGCTGTAAAACCTTTCTTAGTATATCATCATTATAGGGTGCTATAGGAGCTGTTATTCTTATGATCTCACTGATACAAGAAGCAACTGTAAGTCTTACCTCTTCACAACGATGTTCCAAAAACTCATGCTAGACCAAGGGAAGCATTGCCGGCTTCAAAGCCCAATTCAAACTCTTCCAATCAGATTGGTCTACTTTGGACAAATAAAAGTCTAATTCTTTCAACTTAGAAAGAACACCATCAAGAAATTTCATGCACTCCAATTCTTATCCAATTATAAGGAGCCAATTTCCAACTTCCTTTTCTTTCTGTAAGTCCCCCTGCTGAACACATTTAAATGTATCATTGAATTCTTTTGAGAAAGGACCAATTTTTTGATTTGCTCTCGGCTTCATACTTTTCTGAGTTAAACTTGAAATTCACCAAATCTGATGCACAGTTAAACTCAACCCTACAGGCTGGCAGGATGATTTGTGCTCTGATACCACTGTAATAACCACCCCTGTTCTGTCCCAATTTTAATCTTTTCACAAATTCTACTATTAAGACATTCTGTCATACAGTTGCTTGCTTCAATGTAAAGTGGTTCAGTCTTACAAATGATAGATATCTCTTGATTTATTAATAAAGGGCAGACATATAACATATTGCAACAACAAGAAGCATAACAGAAATTAAAGTTACTTTTGCCAGGGTTAAATAAGCTCTTTCTTAATTAAAATCGCAGAACATAACTGGTTTCAGAAATAACAACACCTGACCTCAATGCTTACAACATTATTACTGATGAGCTGATTATGCATGAGTTTATCTAGCTTCAGCAGATGCTAAGAATATTGTTGTCATTACAACACCTCAAAGACTATCATTAACTGCCGGTAACAGCTCCAAGTCACCACATAACCTTTTGCAGTCTCAAATCTCCAGCCCACCCGATGTAACAGTAACTAAACACAGAAAACAAGGATCAGCCTGCAGTAAGATCAGCCCCAAGCAAGGTGATACGGTCTCCAAATCAGATAAAACAGCCAGCCAAGGTAACTCACCTAGCAAAGGAGAAATACGGCCCAACAAAGAAATGTTACAACCCAACAAAGAAAGAAATACGACCCAGAGAAGTAAGTAATACGACCCAACAATAAATGTGGTCACAGCCACCACTCCTTCAATGCTTCAAATCGAACCTCTTGGGCTATATGCATATGCTGATAATGAACCAACCAAACTGAAGCACAATGTGAATTTTGAAATAAATCCACCGTTAGGTAAAATTGGGTTTTTCGTCCAATCCAAAGAACGCAAGGGTTTCCGTCCTAGGGCAGGAAACTGAAAGCTTGAAGCTCCCAAACTCTCCAAGAGAAAATAATAAACCAAGTATCTTTGAAAATGAACTCTTGGAAGTCTTTTATAATACCCACATACTCACTCAACTTGCCAATGTGGGATAAGTAACATTACTCCCATTTGCATTTTAAGTCTCCAATGTAATATTAAATAAGAGGACCTTTTAATATTTTAATATTTCCCACTTAACTATAGTCCCCGCATTAATAAGGTTAAATATTTATATTTAACTTAAGAACTTATCAATGCACAAATAAATCATATCAATGATATTAAATTCTCTAGTCGATGTTGAACATTCACCATCGACATGATACTATCACTGATGATCGAGAGCTGGCCCAATTGACTTACTATAAATAGTAAGTATCCCAAAAACACATCAAAACACCTCAGAATTGCCTGCAACTGAAACTCCCCAGGCCAAATATTCATAAGATCCCTTAAATGTCATGGTTAGCCTACAGGAGCAAGGAGAAATAGGCTAACAAC
This sequence comes from Cryptomeria japonica, assembly GCF_030272615.1. Lineage (NCBI taxonomy): Eukaryota > Viridiplantae > Streptophyta > Pinopsida > Cupressales > Cupressaceae > Cryptomeria > Cryptomeria japonica. The sequence goes on along the minus strand of NC_081415.1, from coordinate 48,278,562 downwards.
AACATCATACAACATGTGCTAGAAAGGGGACATTACATAGGATGAGTCAAGCAATTTGCTGTGCAAACAATTTGACCTCTTTAGAATGTTCTGTCCATCTTCTTTGTTGTAATAACCCACTTACTTAATCCAAAGACTCAACTAATTTTTTTTTTTTTTGGATAAAAGCAATTTATTACATGTATTTGATTAAATCAATTAACAAAAACTGAGAAAGATTTCCTTGCAAAAATCTGAAATGGATAAAAGAGATTTCTTTTAAAAAAATAAAATTAAAATATAAATTTTCTTATGTGCAAAATTCTGAAAGAGACGAGAAGAAGATTTTCTTTGAAAAGAAAAAGCAAGCAATGCATGTGCAACAGGGGAACCTGGATTTGAATGAAGAACCTTGTTGACCTCCTTCAATTCCTCCTTGAAGCTTGGTAATGATCTTTTCCAAAATCTTGCAACACATCTACAAAATTTCTCTTACAACTAACATGGTATTGAAAATAAATTCATAAGAATTTCAAGACTACTTTATCATCCAAAAACAATGAACTGCCTTTTTAAAAAATTTAGAACTCAATATATAGAAAAGAGAGTCATTTTTCCACTACAAAATAAATTAATTGATTTCCATATTCTTTTCCCAAAATAATTTCATGCAAAATGATTAATTGTCATAGTGGGGGTTACATGCAAAAATTGAATTTGAAATTCTCTTCTAGAACCTTCTCATTTCCTCCTACAACATGTGCTAAATAGCATATTGAGAAAATAAACAATTCCTAAATTAATTTCATGCAAAAATGATTGTTGTCATAGTGGGGGTTACATTTGACCATGCATTCAAAATTCAAATTTGAATTCTCCTCCAAAAATGCATTTTGTAACTCCTTTGTCATAAAAATGCCATGAATAGAATTATTCTTGTCATAGAATAATTTTGTAACTCCCATGTCATATATTTGCTAAATATAATATTTATTCCTTAATATTTTGAATTTAAAATTTCTTTTCTAGAATCTTCTTATTTCTCCTACACCATGTGCTCAATTAGGATATTGAGAAAATAAGCAATTTTCAAATAAATTATGACCTTATGTGTGTGTCACCACTTAAATTCCTTTTTATTTAAAAACTTCAACTTCATTTCAATATATATTTTATTTCTAACATTACACATTAAATTAATATTATAGTAGTAATAATAATAATAATAACAAGTCATATCAAGGTCCAAAAAGAGGGTTATGACATTTGTTGTCACAAATCGTCGAGCTCCATTTGAAAGCCCTTTTAGAACAACTTTCCCATCCTATTGAAACTTAAATTCCATTGTCTAGTAGTTTTGATAATATCCTCCAATTGAATGCAACAACCAAACACCTAGAACAACATCAGTTTTACCAATACCAACAACATAAAAATCATCACTTACTTTATAATCAACTAAGGAATTACCCTTTATGGGCAAAGGATTTTTTGCTCTGCTCACCTAAAAATTAAAACTCATGGGTTTTCATCCATAAGCCTCCAGCTCCAATGGGTTTTCATCCATTGAAGACAATATAATCAGTATCAAATTATGAAAAGATGCAATACCTGCAAAATGACAAACTTCACATATTTTATATGCATTGAGCCCTAAATGGGTGCCCAAAATCTCAACACCCTTCTTGATGAAGATTCCTTTGGTGGATGCTAAAATTAGTGTATGGCTGTTTTCATGCAAATTGTCATAGACGTCAGCTAAATTGTCAAAAAATGCTCTTTTTAAATTTTGCATTCAAATCCTAGATGCTCCTTAAATCTAATGCCCTATCTATGTTGACAGATGTTTTATTTAATATTTAATTGTTCAAAAAATGGAGATTGCACCACGACTATATTTAATATTAAATGAATTATTTTCCCTATGTTGTCCAGTCAACCCATGGGAAAATTGGATGGGTTAATGAAGATCTTGATCTCATTATTTTTAGAAAGGGAACATGACACACTGTTTGTATTCACATGGTGCCTCTCCACCATGTTGATTTATGTGTCACCCAGAACAAGCCATATAGCATGTAGGACTACCTTAGCTTTAGTTTTGAGGACGTTCATCAATCTTTGCTTAGTGATCTTATCGAGAAATGCCATTTGGCTCTTTTTGACCCTCAAATAAATGTCGGTATCCATCTTGTAGATGTGTAATAGAAAACTTTCATCCCTGCTGTTTGCATGTAACATAATGCTTCCTTTTTGAGGATTAATGCTTAGTGTACTCTTTAGCATGATCCTCATTATTGTGGCTTATCCTTCACTTACTTGCAATCATAATTTTTACCTCTTTGCCTCCATCTCACAAAGCTTCTCATGCCAAACATATGTCATATCCAAGAGTAATTGACCCCGTTCCATATCGATTGCCTGGTTTGCAGCTTGATCCACCACATCGTTTCCTTCTTTGAACACGTGGGATATTTGAAAGTCATCGAAGTGATCTAGCACCTCCCGAATTGGTGCTGCCCACATTTTTAATTTTCAATTTGGCATATATTTCTTACATATAGCATTAATTGTTATTTGTGAGTCCCCTTTTAGGTGATTTTTTTAAAATTTGAATTTTATGCATATTGTCAATCCTAGTAGTCCAACTTGAAATTCAGCAGCATTGTTGGTTCCTTGTGGTAGTTTTTTGGCAGCTCATATCTTTTTCTTTCCCTCCTGATCTCTTTCTACACATCTTGCTCTTGATAGTCTTGTGTTTTCACGAGAAGCACCATCGATATTGATTTTAGCTGAACAATATTCAAAGGGAATCCATCAAGCATTATCTCTACGGTTAGAAGCCAGATCAAGCCGCTGAGCCCCATAAATGGTGGGGACAATCAACCTGCGACATTTTCTTTGTTCCTTGTCCCAAGCCATGAATGTACCATGTTTTAGGTTCTGATTTCTAGCTGCATTATTGACTATTTTCTCAGTTACCGGTTCTTGCCAAAAATGGCTGGGTCCTGGTTTTGGTTCATGCCCGGTCTTGGTCCGAGCCTGGTTCGACCTGGGTCCCACCCGGGTCCTGCCCAGGCAGCTGGGTTCCTTGGGTGGGACCCAGGTCGAACCAGGGGGGACCCGGGTGAACCCAAGCCTGTGGGTTCCCAAAAACGGGGCCCATGGGTTAGAAAACAAAGAAAAACAATTAAAAAACAAATTTTTTAATCTTATTTTAACATTTTGAAACTTGAATTAGTTGAAACTTGAAACTTGAATATTATCTTTTTTGCAAGTTATGAATATGATATTACATTTATGATTTACGATATATTAATATCAGAATATTTATTGGCATTGGCAATTATGGATTTATGATTTATGATTTATCTGTTATCATTTATGTATCATTGTATGGGAAAGTTACATTGTATGTTTCATATTTGTATATTTGAACTGTGAACATATATAATTTTGATGTTTGAATTTTGAACATATATATATATAAAAAAAACTAAAAAATATATATATATATATGTACGGACGAACCCGTACCCGTACCCAATTTTTATTTTTTGCTGAATCCGCGAATCCGTACCCGAATCCGAACTTGAATCTGAACCGGAACCGGTAACTTAGACTATTTTCAATATGAGATTTTCTATCTTATGGACCAAATTTTCCTTAGACGTTTCCTTGCCTTAAATATCTTTTGGTTTCTTTCCTTCAATATTTTCCATAATATAGAGGGTGAAGCAATCCAAATGCTAGAGAAGACTGCCTTTTGTGTATTATCGGCCACATGTTAAACATTGTAATGAGATCCAAAGGGATCAAGTCAATGGGTTATTGGATCTATCCTTGGGGAAATCTTGATTCCTTCCCAACCTCCTTTATTCTTGCCCCATTCATGCTTCTTCCCATGGCTTCATCCATGATGATGAATGAGAAACAGGAGAGTTGATCACCTTTTCTAATACTTTAAGAAGATGGAAAGAAACCATGTGGACACTCAAAACCTTGGTTCTAATATGCAATTTTAACCTATTGAATCCATTCCCAGTAGAAGCCAAATCTCTTCCATGATCCATGACATCCAAAAGGAATTGTCTATACACTTGATCATAAGCCTTTTTGATGTCTAGTTTGATTATCATTCTCTCTACTTTTGCCTTGCTCTATGAATGGTTTCATGTGCTAGAATTATGCCTTCAACAATAGATTGTCTAGGGGTGAATCCACCTTTTGTTCCTCTAAGATAATATCAGCCAAAACTTCCTTCAATCTATTGGCCATTAACTTTATTACGATCTTGTATATTTTGTTGGATAAATAGATGGGTCAAAGAGCATCCTTTGTTTCCTTTTTGGGAATTGTTGGATCAAATTGTCATTGATGCCAAAGGACTCTAGCTTGATCGGTAAAGGAAAATTAATCATCTAGAGCAGAGATCAGTTTTAGCAAATGCAAATATATATATAAGGGCCTACCTCATTAATAACAAGCCTTATTCATTTTTAGAGCCCCCCCACCTTTTATTAAGGACGACCTCTTTATATGAAGCACCTATCTTGGGCAAAACAAAAAGCATCCTTATGCTGGCCGACCTAGGATCTAGTGACCAATTTGGAGGGTCAATAAAATTAAATATATATACTTTATGTGGCTGGCCGACCTCACTTTGGGAGGTGTAACCGTTGGGGAAAAGACACCTTAAAGGTGTATAAATATGGATTACTTGAGAGCTAGCTTGCCGGTTCGGGTTCGAAGAACCGGTACGGCAAAATTTTGAAAAGGGGTTTGGGTTCGTTAGTACAAAAACATGTAAATTATATATATATATATATATATATATATATATTTTAATATTTGTGCAGCCTATAAGCATGAATTAAGATTAGCATGTCACATAGCATCATATAAACAACAAAACAAACATAAACTTGTAATCATAGCATCATATACATCAAGTTTAATATAAAAATGACAAAATATTCAAGTATCCCTATCTCAATGGTAGGTTTTAATTGGGTATATCTCATATCTTGCCCTACAGCTCGCGCTCAGAAACTGGGGTCCTTTTTCTGTAGAACAACAATTGCTCAGATTTGCTCTTGCTCTAGCCAAACATGTTCTGCAATCTTGTACTGATATATCTCTCCAACACTGAACTAAACCATATAATGTTCCACTAGCATTATATTTGGCTGTTCCAACAGCGAAACGCTTATTTGCAGGGATGTAAGCTTTCTCAGACAGATTTGACAAAAGGCTGCTGGTTGTGTTCTTGAAAGCATCTCTACTTTTAGTAATATCCATTGTGTTCACCAAGAGAATTCTTTGTATCTAGTCTTGAAATGAAATTAGAATTGTGATAGTGCATGAAACAATAATCCAGCCATATTTTCCCACCTATGCTGTTGGGGCAAAGGTCGTGAAGGGTTTTATTTGCTTCCACTACACATTTTGAGCATCTATCTGCTGATATAGTTCTAGTGCACTGGAGAAGACCATAGACCTTATTGGGATATTGGCCATGGGAAGAAGTGTTGAACCCTGAATTTTTAGGTGCATTAAGATACAGACCATTCATAACTAGGTTTAAGTTTGTGGAATAGGTGCTGCCATTGGTGAAAGTTGAGGAATTATCGCATGTGTGCCATGCGTAGATACACATGACTGATGGAAACTTTTGTACAAACAGCAAAAAGAGGACGAACCACCTAGGCGGAATCGAAAAAAAAATTAAATTTGGCATTAAAAATCACTTTTTGGGCTGCCTAAACGCTTGGGTTTGCTTTGGGTTCTTTGTGGTTCTCTTTGGTTTGACTTGGGTTCACCCAGGTTCGAACCATGACGAACCACCTCTGGGTTTTAAGAACCCTGGTCGAACCCAGTCGAACCACGCCCAGAACCACGAACCAGTTCGAACCAAAACCCGAACCAAGTGTTGATGTGTCTTTTGTACACGACCAAACACAAAATAAAATACCTAAAGGTACCTTATCCTCTCTTGAATAAAGCTTCCCCAAATGCTGAAGATCTTGCAGAAGGATCAATTGGAGTAGCTCCAAGGTTCTGATTGTAGGTTCTCTACGTGTGGATAAGCTCTTGCGGTATGATGTGATTTTGCTAGAATCACAAGGGGACGTACATTCGATGACCTGAGCGTCTGATTTGCTTTGGATATCACTGGAACGTGGGTTTTTACTGATCCTTGATTTTTAAAAAAAGGGAAAAGGATAAGGGTTGGAGAAGGATCTAATTCTAACACTAAGATTGTACGAGCAATGGATGACCTTTGATGAAACTTTAACTAAGTCTTGCTTTGACATGCTAGGATCATCTCCACAAGGTTAGTGCGATCTTCTAAGGAAAGCTTTATGATGTTCAGATCACTGCTACAAGCATAGACACCGTCATGTTGATGCATATCAATGAAGAAGCGATAATTGAAGTTAAGCTTAAGCATGAATGATTCCAGTTGACTACGCAAGGCAAGTTTGCAATCAACAAACCGCTAGTAGTATGGATATGCAAATTTCACCATTGATCATACAAATTTCTTCCATTCATCTAATAACATGAAATTAAATTTGAGAAGTATAGAGACCATGCAAATTGTAGAATCGACACATAGAATTCACCATTTCGTCGATGAAGTTTACATGTCTTTTGCAACAATCTCTTGGCAACAATCTTTGCCTTCTCTTTCTACTCTACTCTAAAATGCTATCTACTATTGAGCTACTAATTATTGACTATCTCTCTTTTGCTAACTCCTAACTATTCTCTGACTATTAATTCTTACAAATGAGGAGCCAAGGCTTTATATAGAGAGCCCTTTACAAATTGATGGCTCTGATTGACTTAGAATCAATGGCTAGGATTACAAGATAGAAACCCTAATTAAGGTTTGTTATAACAAACTTCCTTAGCCAATGAGAAAATTACATTCCAGGAGTGAGGACCAATAGGAAGCAGGGGTAGGTACACCGAAGTTTGTGCCGTCCTCGATGAGTCAAGTACATTGAATCTGGACATGCTGAGGTGGACCAGTCCAACTGGAGGAAAAATGACTGGGATGCCACCTTGTCTGATGTTTGTGTCTTGGTTGATCTCTTTTCTGTCTTTTGACGCGATGAATGATGTACCTCCTTGACTCCCATATGCTTGATGAGGCTTCCTCATTGCCAAGTCTTCTTTCTCTGGTAGCATACCTCGCCTTGGAGTGTCATTCTTCTCTGTCATCATGTGGTTTCTTCATATGGTAGAATGAGGTCTTGAGGCTAGCTTGCAACTCCTCGAACACTTGAAGTCTTCCAACGCTTCAAAACACCTTGAGTCCTCCTTTATGCATTTGGGACGTCCTTGATGGTGATGGGCTTAGAATAGATCGTCCTTTTCCTGGCCTGATTTTCCTCCATCAGCAAAACAAACCAAAAGATGATTAAGTACACATGACATATTTATCTCACATAGCATTTTCTACCTTAAATCATCAACAAAAAGGCATTAGAATGAAATTCGCTCAAGATCCTCCCCAGGGACAGGCCCTATAAGAATTTAGCTCTGGACCCTTTGGAAGGGTCATGAGCGATTTTGCTCAATTTAGACCTCATCTCCTTGCCTTGAACTTCTCTTGACCTTTGAATCGCTTTCTCCTGAAGACATCATTGATTTGACCTCCAAAAAGACCAAAAAAATGGATTTCGCTTTGGACCTTGGCCAAGGACAAGACCTATAAGGAATTTCGCTCTGGACCCTTTGGAAGGGTCAGGAGCGATTTTTATGATTAGGTCCAAATTCCATCATTTCTTTACTCCAAATGGCCTCCCAATGCAATCATACACTAGTCTCTCTCCACCAAAGCCTAGGATCCATATCTTAGCCTCCATCATGAGCAAATTAGGTGATTTTGAGAATTTCGTTGTGGACCCTTTGGAAGGGTCAGGAGTGAAATTCTTGATTTGCTTGTTTTCCTTCACCTAGTTTCATTCTTCATACCTTACTTTCCTTTGACTCTCCCTTTTGGATCCCCCTTTCACGAAGACAACACTTGTTTGACCTCAAAAAGGCTTGAAAGGAGAATTTCGCTAAAAACCATGGCCAAGGATAGGACCTATAGAGAATTTCACTCTAGACCCTTTGGAAGGGTCAGGAGCGAAATTCAAGTTTTAGCTCAATTCCTTCACATTTGGTGGTCACAAGCTATTCAAAGGCATGCCTAGGGGTATCTCCAATCTTAATTCACCCTGATCCACACTTTTCTTGACACAAAATTGGGAGAAAAAGGAGATTTTGGGAATTTCGCTCTGGACCCTTTGGAAGGGGCAGGAGCGAAATTCACGTCTTGAGCTCATTTCTTCATTTTTTCAACTCCAAACTACCTCAAATGGCAAGGACACATCACTTCACTTCCATCCACGCCATAAAAACCAAGGATCTGACCTCCTCGAAAGGGAAAATAGGTGTTCTCAAGAATTTCGCTCTGGACCCTTTGGAAGGGTTAGGAGCGAAATTCATGATTTAGGACAAAATCCTTCACTCCTTCACTTCTAATCACTTCCTAAGGCAAAAAACATGTCAATCCACTTCCAAATATGCCCAAGGAATTAAGATGTTGGTCCAAACAAGGAAGAAAATGAGGTTTATGGAGATTTTCGCTCTGGACCCTTTGGAAGGGTTAGGAGCGAAATTTCCATTCTAGGTTGATTTTCACCATTTCATCACCTCAAACCTTCTTTCAAAGGCTAGAACACCTCAAGGTCACTCCAACCATGCCTTAGAAGTCCAAAACTTGGCCATGACAAGGAAGAAAATGAAGGTTATGTGAATTTCGTTCCGGACCCTTTGGAAGGGTCAGGAGCGAAATTCTTACTTGGGCTCATTTCTCACCTTTTTCCTCCCTTCTTTGGCTTGGATATAACTTCTTAGGCCTCCTTCCATCATGATCAAGTGAATTTGCTCCTCAAGTTGGCATCTAGTTCAAGATTTTGTGAAGAAATAGGGTCTTATATGAATTTCGCTCTGGATCCTTTGGAAGGGTTAGGAGCGAAATTCTTCCTTGGGCTCAAATCCCAACTTCATTTCCCACATTTCTTCATTCAAACAAGTGTTTTTCCTTCACTAATGCTTGGGGATGAGCTAGTTCCTAGTTTGGGTCAAGGTGGGGTGTCTTATAGAGGAATTCGCTCTGGACCCTTTGGAAGGGTCAAGAGTGAAACCTATTCTAGGCTCAAATTACCTTGAATTCGACTTGACTTTGCCTTAGACTCAACCTTTTGATGCACATCCTTCCATATCCTTGCAAATTCGCTCAACCACTCACTGACTTAGGTGAAATCTTAGGTCCTTTGTGAAATTTCGCTTTGGACCCTTTGCAAGGGTCAGGAGCGAAATTTGACATTTTAGCCTCTCCGTTAGGATTCATATATGGAATATAACATTTAAGTATAAGAGAAGTCATATTCCATATATATTGTCAGGATGTTTGCGAGTGGTTTTGGACCTCCAAGAGTTATAATGCAAAATCTAGTTTTTGGAGAATTCTTCAATTTTTCCAGACAGTCAAATTTCAGGATCAGGATGACATTCCAGACAGCCAAATTTCAGGACATTTGAGGATCAGGATGACATTCTAGACTTCTCAAGGCAAATTCGCTCTGCCCTTGATGTAAGGGATGGGACCTAGGAGGACATTATGCATTCAACCAAGGTTTGATTTAGCAACTTGAAGTGTGACCAGATAGTACACAAAAAACACACGAGGAATGATCTAAATTACCTCTAGTCACTCAATTGACCCGACCTCTTGAGTAGATCCACCTGACTCAAGCAGAGCTTGCTATCCTAATGAGCCCCCTGGAGACCCTTCAAATACAAAAGGTCAATAGACAAGAACCTAGAAGACCAAGAAAACTAACCCTAGAAAGCAAAAGGTAGGGGTCCCCATTTGCAATGGGGCGATGTGTGAATACGTCACAACACCAGGGGGGTCCAGAGGACAATCCGGTAACTCAGCTTGAGAGGACTTTTAGATCATCAAATTCATTGCATATCCTTTCATTAAGAGCAGACATAAGGAGCAGTTATATGGAGAAAAACCATACTAGCATATGAGCAGATTTCTGGGATTTAAATCAACCTCATCTTGGAGGTGAATTCATGCAAATTTTTGTGAAGACTACAGCCAACTTTGTTCATATTTTTATCAGATTTGAGAGCCTAATTTTGAAGACTATTTTTTAGATCTGAGTGAGGGTTTTTAGAGCAGATTCTCAAGGCAAACTTATTAGGAGTGGGGGGCAGACTTTTGAAGACCTTCAAGCAGAGTAGCCGGAAATCCCTTTGTTCCTCCCTGGGCACGTGTATCCCCGTATCTGTTCTCGTTTCCAAAATGGATACATATCCGATATAGCCCGGATACACGTCGAATATTGTACCCACGTGTGCCTAAAAAACCTTGATTTCCAACCATGCTAGATACTATGTGATTTGATTTTTAAAAAAAAATTGATGTAAATCTTCCTAAATTTAATTTTAAAAAATTTCATTCGTGCATTTAAAAAAAATGGTATTAACAAAACCTACACCAAATGAGAAAGACAAATGAAATGTTTTTCTATTTCAGTGACCCATTTTTTAGGTTATCTTCCAATGCAACTCTACGATTTTTGCATATTGTAAAATGTTAAATCAACTTATCATTATTTATGTAGCAATCATGTGTCTATATTGCTTTTGAAGTAATGAAAATCTCCTCGAATAACTTCGAAAATTGTGTTAAATATAGGTGTATGTGTTTTTTATGAATGACATATCCAACTGTATCCATATTGGGGGTCTTAAAAAATGGCCGTATCCGTATCCGATACCCTATATCCTTATTTGTATCCATATCCATGTCCATGCAACTTTGCCTTCAAGGGATCTGGGGCAGATCCAACAAACATTATTATCATCTTACATTTGAAGGTTGGAGTCTTCTATTTCACAAGTGCAAGAGGTTGGAGCTTCTCATTAAAAGAGATCGGAGTCTCCTGCTGAGTTGGAGCTCAGTGCAGGGGATTGATGTTTTCTGTGGGTTGGTGCCTACAAAGATGTAAGAAGTTCTTTATAAAAGCAATATTTTGCTGTGGTTTTCTCTTGCAAGGGTCTACACGTAAATCATGTGTGCAACTTGTGTTCCTTTTTGTTAGATCAAAACTGTGTGGATGCTTTGTTCATTGCTCTAAGATTGCTAAAATTATAAATTAAAAAGTTGGTCTTTATTGATTCACCCATCTTTAAGTATAAGTGTGTGCATGTGTTTTCTTCAGGAATTAATGATAAAAAGGTGTTGTTATATCATTTAGCATGGTAGTTTTCTTTCTTGATTCTTCAACAACCTCGGTGAGATCGTTTCCAATAATGTTCCAAAAGGATTGGAAATTTTTCTAGTCTTGGAGCTTTATGTAGGCCTAATTGAAATGTGGCCTTTCTCACTTCAGCTTGAGTGATTGGTTGGTAAAGTTTCTCAATTTAGACTTCACTGATCTGTTTTGGAATGTAGCCAAGAATTTCTTCTCTCATTATTGGCTGTTAGTGGTTCTCCATTTAGAAGTCCAAAGTATTTCACAGCCTCATCACCTATCTCTTTTGGCGATTATATTTTAACTTCCTCAAAAGTGGCTATTTTAAATATTCTATTCCTGAATCTCTTTGCCTTGGTCATGTTGTGAAATTACTTATATATTTATTTGTTTATTCTATACAAAAATATTAATATTTAAAATATAATATTATTTTAATTTATTCCTACTTATTTTATTATGGTTTTAAATTTTTAATTAAGATTTAAAAAAATTAAATGATAAAGTGAATTTTTGTTTTTTTAAGTTTAAATTATTATTGTTTATTTAGTTCTTTATATTTAAATTTTAAAATTTTAATATATTTAGATATATTTTTTTTTAATTTATCATAAAATTTTGCTTTATTTTATTTTAATATAGATTTAAATGACATTATTGATAATTTAATTACAGATCCTGGTATATATGTTGTAAATTGTTAAATCAACTTATAGTTATTTAATAATTTATGTAGCAATTATGTGTCTATATTGCTTTTAAACTCATGAAAATCTCTTCTAATGACTTAGAAAATTGTGTTAAATATGTGTATGTGTTTCGTATGAATGTCATTTCCAATTAAATCCATATTAGGTCTTGTAAAAAATGGTCGTATCCATATATTGTATCCATATCTGTGTCCTTGCAACTTTGTGTGTAAGCATTTCTATGTGTCCACAGATTTAATGGCGTTATTATGGCTCTCCATTAATGGGGAGTCTATTGGGTGGTAGCATGTCTTACCATGCAGTGGGATTTGAACCTTGGTTGCTCACTTTTGAAAGCATCCCATTGCCATTGCACCACAACCCAATGGACCACAGGGTTTAACTTTTTGCCTCAACAGTTATTTATATTAAAATGATGAATAGCAGGCTATAATGCCTCATAAAAAATATTTTGTAGTCAATACTTTTTTAAAATCATGAATAGTATTCAATCAGGCATGTTCATTAGCCCTACACAAATCTTATTGTTTAAGCCAAGGCTATTGATCAGGTTCTTATCTTATATCGTTGGGATCATTTCTTATGCTGCAGATTGTATTACAGTCCTCTATTGAGAGAGAGTTTGGAGTTAATCTTTCCTTAAGGATAGTTGTATGGCAAAGTAACCTTTATTTGGGACTACATTCTTTTTCACTGAAACAATTACAGAATTTATTGTGGTACTTCTTGGGAACACAATTTTTTATGTCTTTTGTTGTATGAGATCTTTTGGTTCTTCTGCAGCTCATACATGTATGATCATTTTAAGAAAGTGTTGCTTACCAATATGTATCATATGGTTATTCTTGTCTCCCATCACGTTATGTTTTTATGCATGTATTTCTTTGTTATGGTCAGTGGAAATTTTATAAAAATGTCAGGGTGGTTGTTTTATCTTCTAAATCATGTATTGAAGGAAACTTTCTTATTGTGACCTGCAGATATGTATAACGACAAGTACTTCAGCAGGGCTTGACCAGATTCTTCCTTGGATATATTACCACAAAATAATTGGTGTAACCAATTTCTTTTTATTTGTGGAGGGAAAGGCAGCCACTTCTAATACATCAGCTGTTTTGGATAGCATACCGGTTAGTTATATTTTTGGATGTATGCCACTCATGTTCCATGCATCAGGATGTAGTTATAGTGATATCTTATCCACTGATTTTCTTATTGTTATTTTCTGATCGTTTTTTGCTACTTTCAAAGGAATTGCTTGTTAGAATTTGACTGAAATGGTTTTTGTTGCCTATTTGTTTTAGGGAGTAAAAATTGTGCATCGAACGAAAAAGTTAGAGGAAGAGCAGGCTAAAAGGTTTTTTCCTTTCACTTTGGTCTCTTAATTTTTTTTGACAGAACTAATGTTTCTCAAGCGCATTCTAGAAATTATATCCTTTCAAGTTTTTCCCATCTCTTATTTGACCTGAATATGACAAGATAGGTATGTGTATGCTTTAGGGAACCAGATGGTGGAAATACAACCATTCACTAATTTATTGATCCTTTGTTTTCTTGTTCATCAAAAATTATAATGCATGCATAAATGGAAGAAAGTAAACTTTTTGTTTGGATTTGTTAAGTAAGGGTTGTATATATAGGCCTTCCATAGAAAGGTCATATCTAGCTGAACTCAAAAACATTGGTTTGCTAAGTGCAGAATTAAACTGCATCATACCCCAAAACATTCTAAAAATAAAAAATGGATTACAAAGATTAGAGCAATTTTTTCTAGGTATTTCTCTATGCATGGTAAAAAGTGGTATCTGTCTAACCCAAACAGTCTCTCGTAAACAACCAAAATGCAGACTAATTATGCACATGATAATTGACTTCACCAGCTGCCAGAATCCCACCAATCACAGCCCATAATATTTAGCAGCAAACAGAAGACCAACCACAAGTCCATGCTCAGCTAGCTGTTGCTCATTTGATGCGAAGGAAGGCAGTAGCCTTCGGGATCACTGTATGCAAAGGATATTGCCCTGCCTCTTTATAGAGGTATCTATACCATTGGGCTTGCACACTGCCCCTCCTACACTGTTTTCTTTACCTTTGCAGCAAACCTGAATCTCACAACAGGTTCAAATCTCGGGCTTTGTCAGGGTACTTGCTACTCCTAGTGTTCCATCTCAATGGACCACAAAATTCTTGGATGTATTCCACTAATTTCAGACACAGCCTGCCTCATTTCTCTTTGCACCCCATGCATGGGCTGAATTTTGTCCCTTAGACAAGCCACTTGCAGCTCCAAGTTGTCTCCTGTTTCAGTGTTTTCTCATTCCACATGCTGGTTCAACTCTTCCTCCTGCACCTCATTGTTCCACCCCCACAACACTAACAGATTTGATGTAAGCACCCTGGTTTAGATCCAAGTATATACCTCCTTGTTGCTGACCTGTTTAGCCAGTTTTATTTAGAAATCATCCTCTATGGATTCATGTGTTGTCTTGGCCCGTGTTGGTCATGCCATTCTTGTCTACAATACTTTGCACTATAAACAACATATTCCCACTACTATTGTGGAATGTATTCTGTTGGTTGCAGTTCAATATTGCATTAACATAGGGGAAGGCCCTTAGAGTGTATCACCATTGAAGTGAGCAAACTGAGAGAGTATAATGTAAATGTTGTGAGGGATGCAACATCCATAATAAAAACTATTTTGTTAAAGCACCCTAGCCAAAATCCAAGTATACAGCTCCTTGTTGCCCAGCCATGTAGCTATTTTTTATCTAGAAGTCATCCTCTATGGATGTAAGTATCTCCCTTGTGTCTGTGTTGGTTGTGCCGTTCTCTACTATATACTTCACATCATAACCAGCATATTTCTGCTGCAATTGTGTAATGTATTCCATAGGCAGCAGTTTCTTACTGCTCTAACATAGGGGGAGTCCCTTCAACTTTTGTCTGTTATTGTAGGAACAAATCACAGAGAGAGCATAGAAACAAAATGTTGCAGAGTGTGAGCATTGTGAGGGATGCAACATACACAACAAGATATTTTGTTTTCATCTTGATGATGGATCACATGATCCAAAATGTTGGAGCAAAACAAATTTACACAATAATTCCAAAAGCTCTCTAATTCATCTCCATGGATTGTGGAAGAAAAAGGCCTTAAATTTTTTTCTTATTTGAGGATTTGGTTATATACTATGTTTAATGGTGTGATGGGGACAAGGACAGGGGGATGACAATTTGAGGGTTATTTTGTGGAGATGATGGGAATATAAACATATATGAGTTTTCTTGTGGGCAATAGGGTTGGCTAGAACACAAGACTCAACTAAGAATGAGGCATCAGAGGTCTACCAACAAGCATGACAAGATGGAGAAGTCTGAAACTCTGACTGAAAGAAGGGAAGAGTGGAGTTGGAAGAAAAAACATACTCATGAAGGGAAAACACACAATAGATGGAAACAGGGAAGACACAAGAATAAACCTGATATATATAGACTTAGATTGATTAGTAAATGAGACATGACAAGTTTGTCCCACTCAAAATTGGTTGTCCTCAGAAAGAGTCCTATATTCTGGATGATAAGCCATAATATCATCAAATAGTGAGTTTTGGCCTTTAGGTTTTGGAGCCTCTACCTCCTTATATAAAAAGGTAGGTGTTGATGTGTTTTTCATGCACAATGCAACACAGATTGAAATACTAAGTATTCTATCCTCTCTAGAACAAAATCCGCCCAAGTGCTAAATTACATGATCAAATGGGATGACTCCAAGGTTCCGAATGTCAGGTCTTGATGTGCTCTTGGATAGACTTAGTTGTTTGATGTGATATTGTTGGAATCACAAGGTGGATTCACGTCGAATCTTGAATGCTTGAAATGCTGCTGGAACATGGGAAACTAACTTGATTTAAGAAAAGAGGAAAAGGGATAGGGTTTATGAAGCTAATCTAAGCCTAGAATGTAAGAGCAATGGACAATCTTTGGTGGGACTCAACTAAGCTTTGCTTTGACATGCAGCGAACATCTCCACAAGGCTAGTGCAATCTTCTAGGGATAGCTTTATGATTTTCAAATCACTACTACAAGCATAAATACCTTAAAGATGAAGCATATCAAAGATGGAATAGCAATTGAAGTTAAGCTTGGCTAAGATGGATCCGGTTGACTATGGAAGACACTTTACAATCAGCAAGGTGTTAGTAGTATGGATGTACGAATTTCACCATTGATCATGCACAAAGTTCTTTCATTCATTTAAACAACATGAAAATCAAATGAGAAGTAGAGACTATGCAAATTGCTGAATCAACATATGAATTTCACCATATCTTCAATGAAGTTTACATACTTCTTACAACTAAGTCTTGGCAACAATCGTTGTCTTCTCTTCCTACTCTACTTTAACTGCTATTTGCTATCGAACTCTTAACTATTAATTATTCACTATTAACCTTTACAAATGAAGAAGTGGAGCCTTATATAGTGCTCTCATTACAACGAAGGGCTAGGATTAAATCCACATCAATGGCTGAGATTAAAAGATGAAAACCTTAATTAGGGTTTATTACACCCATTACAAAGCATTTAATGCTTGACCAATGATAGATTTACAACAAAATGGACACATGTCCTTTGGAAATTCAACCAATAGATGACAAGGGTAGGTGTATCAGACTTTGTGCCCATGTGGTAATTGTCCTCTTTGATGGATGAGTCAGGTACATTGAATCTAGACCCCTTATCTTGAAGTGATGTGATTGGATAAGTAATGACTAGGTGCCACCTCAGCTAGCTGATTGTAACTCATCACAAGTTGTAAATGAATGGACATATCTCTTGATACATAACATTTCCAAGCCCACTCATGAATGAGACGATGGTTGGAGACGTTCCCGAATTACATCATCTTCCAACTTTTATTAACTCTTCTGAAACTATCTCTTTTCTCGATCTCCTCCGCATCTGCTTCCACCTCTGCTATATTGGCGATGATTCTTGGATTTCCAGAGGAAATTCAAGATTGTGAAATATCTTCCTTTGGCACATGCACTCTCATATTTTGAAGCCCTTCCTTTGCATTGTGGTGGATTGATCTCCTTCATCATTCATTCAATCACCAAAACCTGAAAAGAAAAACATACTTGTAAATGAAAATGTAAGAAATTATGAAGGGAAAATGTTAACGCTACAGTCTTGCATTCCTAATTGCAAAAAATCAGAATTCACAAGTTAGTTCTTAATTAAAAAAAAACCCTTCACTTTGATGAATTCTATCTCTCTTGTTTATAGAGTTATGTTCCTTTTTATCCCCATCTTGGATTCCATATACTTCCATCTTCTTCCCTAATGAGTTGATCTTGATATCTTGGGAGTTTTTGTCACTGTCAAGTCTTTCTTCTTGAATGCTACTTGTATCTCTCTCTCTCTCTCTCTCTCTCTCTCTCTCTCTCTCACTTGGATCGTAAAGTCCTTCTCATTCTTCTTTTTTCTTGCAATCATTCATCTTTGTCGAAATCTGACTCTGTGATTCCTTCCCAACTTCTGATCTGAATTTAGATTTATTATCTTAAATTACGTGGTTTGAATTGCAGAATGATCTTATTTTCCTTCATGAATCTCCTCCTCCCTAGTATGGAATTCACTCCTTATTTGCATAGCCTTGCCTTTGAATGAAATTCGCCCTTCTGAAAATTATTCTCTGTTTACGAAAGAAAATCGCTGCTTATTAAGAGGATAGGTCGAATGAGATGGTTGAAATGATCAACCATCTTAAATAGGCATTGATTTTAAAGGGAGGCGTCTCTTGGTTTTTTATTTTCCCATAAGGCCGACTTGCTTCTCAATTTCATTTTAATGATTTTGCAAAATTCAAATTCCAATGTGGGGAGGCCGACCTGTCTTACAATGTTTCCCAACTTCTGATCTGACTTTAGATTCATTATCTGAAATTACGTGGTTTGAATTGCAGAATGATCTTATTTTCCTTCTTGAATCTTCTCATCCCTAGTATGGAATTCACTCCTTATTTGCATAGCCCTGGCTTTGAAAGAAATTCACCCTTCGGAAAGTTAATTCTCTGTTTACAAAAGAAAATCGCTGCTAATTAAGAGGATAGGTCAAATGAGATGGTTGAAATGATCAACCATCTTAAATAGGTATTGATCCTAAAGGGAGGCGTCTCTTGGTTTTTTTATTTTCCCATAAGGCCGACTTGCTTTTCAATTTCATTTAAATGATTTTGCAAAATTCAAATTCCAATGTGGGGAGGCCGACCTGTCTTACAATGTTTTTATTTTATTTATTTGAATTTAAATCCCATCAGTCATGTTTCTAATGGAATGCCTCTTAAGAGTTGGCCTTTCCTCTTTCTATTGGTGCCAGCTCATGTTATGCTTGTCCATCGTGGAATTCGGCCAGCACAAGAAGTTCATACATTTGGAGGGCCAAAGGAAGTGCTGAGTGTTTGGTCACGCATTTAGGTGGTCAAAGGAAGTGGGAGGAGAAGGTTCGTGCTTTGAGGGAGATGAAGGAAGTGCCAAGTAAAAGTTAAAGGTTTTAAGATGGCATTGACAATGCCTTAAAAACTTTTTGATCTCCATCCTAAAGTTCGTGGGGCCCAAGCATGTGCCGCGGTAGTGGAGGGGGTCAAAGATAGTGAGTTGGAAGGGATGCCGTGGGGAAATGAATGGTGAGGGATACCATGGTGGAAGGGGTTAAGGGGTGCGGGTTAGGATAGGATTGGGGTTATAAATGGTGGTAGAGGGAGTTGAAGGTAATGTTGAAGGTGGAGGATGGAAGGGTAGAAGGGAAGTTGGAAAGGATGGAAGAAAGGTAGGAAGTGGGGGTGAAGGTGATAGGAAGGAAGTGGAAGGAGATGGAAATGGGAGTGGGAGAAGAAGATGGAAGTGAGGGGAAAGGAAGTATGTACTAATGGAAGGAAGAAATGATGGAAGGAAGGGGGATGAAGGAGGGAGATGGAAAGATAGACGGAAGGAAATTGAGAGTGAGAGTGGATGGAAGGAAATGGAAGGGATAGGAGATGGAAATGGTAGCAGATGGAAGTGGAAGGAAAAGGTGACTGGGGTATGAGAACCCATTGGCAGTGCTGGGAGAGGCAGGCTGAAGAGTTAGGAAGGCAAAGGAAATGACTAAGGGAGGGTCGCTGTTTTGACATCCCAAAGGAAGTGCACTGATTTGGGGGGTCAAAGGAAATGAGTGAGCTGGATCAGGGATCTAAGGGTGCATTGACAGTGTCAAAGATACCAACTATGCTCACTCATCAATCAGTTCAAGGCACTTCAAATCGCTGCAAGGAGATTTCACTTAGCTCCATCACCATGATCTTTCAATTAAAGTTCATCCTTACCAAGCATAGAGACTCCATCACTTTGACAATTCTCCAAACTCACCACTTCTTTTCTGATTTTGCAGGCAAAGGATGATGATCGAATGGAATGATCATCATGAAAACTTTCATTTCGTAAGCCTTGAGATCTCACTAATGTTTGTCCAACTCAAAGAGAGAGACTTGACTTGATTACCTCTTGGCCACCTAAGAGACTACACCTCTTCCAAATGAAAGGTCTTAATAGCTAAAGATACTGCAACTATCCTAGAAAGCAGAAAAAAGTGGGGGTCCCCATTTGCAATGGGGTGATGTGTGAAAATGTCACAATAGCAGGTCAGCTTGGTCTTACAGTTGAAACTAGAATAGCCTTTTGTGTGTGGCTTTGAGTGGCATCTAGATTATTACCCTCATAAGCACTAGCTTCATTTGTTGATTGTTTAGGCATATATCAATCATCAAATCAAACTTTCTTTCATCCCAACCAGGCTGTGATCTGAGTTTATTCTCTTCTCTTTCTATCATGTTGTTGTGCTTTACAATGGGTTTTATAGAAGATGATTGAGTCTTTGTCCTCTCTACAAATTGACCTTGTTTCTTGTAATGTCTCCCTGTTATGGAACACTGAACTGCCAACTTTTGCAACCTGCTTGTTCTTTTAATTTAAAATATTATGTTATTTTGAATTTAAAAACTAGACGGGAATTGCAGAAGGTATTGCATCTTGTTTTGAAATGTCAATGTTGAACAAGCCATATTTTTTTGCATTAAATATAGTTCTGAAATAATACC
Organism: Cryptomeria japonica; assembly: GCF_030272615.1. Lineage (NCBI taxonomy): Eukaryota > Viridiplantae > Streptophyta > Pinopsida > Cupressales > Cupressaceae > Cryptomeria > Cryptomeria japonica. The sequence continues at coordinate 48,258,394 of NC_081415.1, read as the reverse complement.
AAAACTCTGCAACTTGAACTAAAATTTCAGATTACGCTTTAGTTTGTGAAGTTACAAATCTGGTGTAATAGAATAAGGAATAGGTATGCAGTATGTTTGACAATTTAGGCTTAGGCATACCTAAGTGGTGTCCTTTGAGAACTGGATGTAGAAAGGCTTTCTTAGCCAGTTGTCTACAGATCTGATATGGAGTTAGCAGCCAACCAGCTCAATCAGAAAACACTTGAAATTCCTCCGAAACTGCCCCTAAAACCAACCAGAACTGACCAAATGTTGATATTTGAGTTAGACACCTCCAGTAGTGCAAAATGGTACCCAAACCCAAGGTGATAGTAGTCAGTAATGCCTTCAATATGTACAGCCTGCTTTTATCAAGGGAATAAACTGGAAATGATTATTTTTTGTTGTTGTTACTCTGCAACATCCTTAAAAATCTGCGGATAGGAGTTCTGCTCCTGTTTGTGAATGAGAAACTATCTTAAAGCCCCTCTGAACAGCCATAAACTGATTTCAACAAACCCCGATACTGCCCAAGAGTGGTCGGCCCAGCACAAAGCCTGCTCACTCAGAAAATCCACATCAAATGCTCTTGGGTCTTCAAAAACAGATGTAAACTGACCAAATCTGCTGGTATTAAATGAATCTTGCAAACCCAATGCCGAAATGCAAAGAGAAGTCACTTCTCTTTGCTCCAAACAAGCCAGCCAAAGAAAGGGTTGGCCTCACAAGCAAGCACCTAGCTCAGCCACAACCAGCAAAATTTCTTGAAAACTGATTTTCCTTTGATGCTTCAATGAGATCGCTGAAGTAGAATCTCCCTACACACCCGGAAATGATCTTCCACAACTACATGTGTGATGACTTGTGAAGGGTTTCGTCCTCACAAGCTGCTCCAAACCCTAGGGTTCGGCCAAGCTCCTCTCAAGAGGCCAAAGGAAGAAAATAGTTAGCCAAAAACCTCTCCAAAATGTACTCCAAAAGTTGCTTTTTATTAGACTTCAAATCCAAACACCTGTTGTGACCATTTCACACATCGCCCCATTGCAAATGGGGACCCCCTCTTTTTGCTCGTTTTTGCTTGCCTTTCGCTTTGTTTTTTAGGGTTTTGGTAGTTTGTCAGTTGTCTGGATTTAGGGTCAAGCCTTAGGGTTTCCTTTTCAACCTTTTCAGGCCAGAGTCCAGTCAGTCCTGAGAGCTTTTTTTGAGCTTCCTTTTGTAGGATGCAAATTTTGAATGAAATGAATTCGCTAGAATGGTCTATTTTCAATTGGCATTTTGAGTGCAGAGTCTTAAATTTGTCTAAGTGTTGATGATGAAATGTGAATTTTGTCCAATTGAGTAATTTTGACCAAATTTTGACCTTTTTGATATTTGATCCTGGGCATTGGAAATGATTTGTTTTTGCCTTGTGAAGTGATTAAATTTGTGAAATCTTGATATTTTGGCCTGTAGGAGCAAAATCGCTCCTGTCCCTCAGTGAAGGACTGGAGCTCGTTTTCAAATATCTTGCTATCCTTACAGGGTCAAGATGAATTTCGAATTGGAAGTGGTAGAGAGAGGCGTGATCTTTCCGTTGAATATAAATTGAAGAATTTCACGAACATGGAAATGCCTCCAGGAGTCAAAATCGCTCCTGTCCCTCAGTGAAGGACCGGAGCTTAAAATCAAATATTGTTTTGTCCTTGCAGGATTTTAACGACTTGATGATTTGAAGAGGTCCAAGGAGAGATGTTTTATCAAATGAATATAACTTTAAATGCCGTTATGAAGGAGAATGAACTAAAATGCCAAAATCGCTCCTGTCCCTCAGTCAGGGACCAGGGCGAAAACCATTGTAGCTCCCGTCCCTCTCCAAGGGACCAGAGCGAAGTTCTTCATAAGGTATATTCTGGGCAAAGATCAAGCAAGTTTTATGTTTGAAGGCAAGAAAGGAGGTGAGTCGAATCCGTTGAAGATAATTTTTGAAGGTGATAAAGTGAAATGAAGCCTACAGGACCAAGATCGCTCCTGTCCCTCTCCAAGGGACCAGGGCGATACAATGATAATGTTGCCTTTTCTTCAAGTCCAAGGCACTCCAAGTTCGGACATAAGGTGGCAAGGACGTTTTAAAGCGTCTCAATCAAACATAAGGCATCAAAGGTCACTAAATCGAAGGATTTGCAATAAAATACCTAATTCGCTCCTGTCCCTCTCCAAGGGACCAGAGCGAAATTCTCATAAATGCCTAGATTTCAAAAGTTTATCAAGTATCAAGTGATTAAGAAGGATCAAGGGACTTTATTCTACACGATAAAAAGTAATTGCAAGTTGGTCGAAATAAGGACTAGCTCAAAACGTTGAAGTTCGCTCCTGTCCCTCAGGAAGGGACCAGAGTGATATTGATTATTTTGGCCAAATCCTTCCAAAACCACGTTAAGTCAAGGTTTTGCAAGGTCGCACAAGGTCAAAGGTATCTTTTGAAGATGATATACGAAGGTTCCAAACGTCAAAATGCTATCAATTAAGCCAAGGAACTTATATCGCTCCTGTCCTTTGGACAAGGACCAAAGCGATTTTCATTAAAACACTCATGCTCCTTCAAAATCAAGACAATGCAAAGATAGGCAAGATCGAGGACGTCATTTGGAAGGTAATGAACGAAGGACAAAGGTTAAGAGATTGCAAATTTGAGTCAGGACACAAAGATCGCTCCTGTCCCTCTCCAAGGGACCAGGGCGATATTCCTCTAAACATCAAAGTGCCTTGTAGAATTCAAGTGAAACGAGAGTGGAATGGAAGAATAACACTGTTTGTCCCTCACAATGAAGATTGAAGTTCGAAGTTACAAAGATAAAGGAGAAAACACTAGATCGCTCCCGTCCCTCTCCAAGGGACTAGGGCGATATTTGTTAAATCACTTATTATCCTTTGAAGGTCACGTCAAAGCAAAGTTGCACAAGGTTTAAAACATCATTTGGAAGGCGATACAAGGGAGGTGAACGTTAAGATGTTACCAATTTAAGCTTGAAATGGAGAAAACACATGGATCGCTCCTGTCCCTCTCCAAGGGACCAGGGCGATGATCCTCCAAACATCAAAACGCCTTGTAGAAGTCAAATGAAACAAGCATAGAATGAAGAAATAATGTTATTGTTCGCCTTATGATGAAAATTGGAGATTAAAGATGCAAGATCTAAGTGAAAACATCTAGATCGCTCCTGTCCCTCTCCAAGGGACCAGGGCGATAATGGTCATAAAGGGCACTCGTTCACACAAGCAAATCAATCAAGCTCGAAGAACCCAACGAAAATGGCAAATTCAACGTGGAGATGGAGACTTTGAACGTCAAAAATGCAAGAATCAAGACCAAGATGATGGATCGCTCCTGTCCCTCAGTCAGGGACCAGGGCGATGAGGTTTGCATTTTTTCATCTTTAAATTTTGGCACTCAAGCACATTTTTGAATTTATTTAAATGCTAAAAAATTCGATAAGTTTGAAAATTCAATTAATTAGCATTTAAATATTGCGCTTGACATTTATTAATTATTTTTTGCCTTTGTAAAAAAAAATAAAAAATCGAATTTATTAAATAATAATAAAGGCATTTAATAATTAATTATTAATCAATTTAAAAAATTAAAATGGAGCGCTTGGATTTGGTTTATTTTATCAAGGTCGGCCATTATTATTTATTTAAAAAATCGTTTTAAATTGCCTTATTAATTACCAAGTCGGCCTAAGTGAATGGGTGGTATGAGCGCTTATAAAGGGGAGGTGAGAATTGTCATTTTCACATCATCATTTATCATCTCTTACATGCGATCTTGAAGGAGAAGTGCGAGTTGTAGTTAGAAGTGCGAATTTATATTCAAAGGTGGTGCGAATTTCATCAAAGGAAGACGTAAACATCAATCAAAGGTGGTGCGAACTTAAAGCTTCATTTTGTGCAAGCTTGTCCAAGGCATTGGAGATCACATCAAGGACATATCAAAGGTGGCGAAGTTCCTAATTTGAAGAAGAGATCACGTTGAAGATTATCTAACATCAATTTTGCCTAGGCGATTTTATTCATTTTGCATTCTAGAGTTAGCTCTCTAGTGAGGTATGGCGATTCGGTTTTATTGTTTTAATTTTAATTTTAGATCGTCATAGCTTAAATTTTGAATTCCAGCTAGCTCGATCGTTTTTTAGGAAATGATAACTCAAGGACTTATCATGATGTTTCCTAAAATCTACTCTCTAATCTACGTTATTCATTGCAAAATCTAGTTTCTTATTGTGAAATGTTGTGTAGGTATGGCGACCCCTAAGGCGGGAGCATCCACCAGTCGTTCAGCTCTTATGAAAGAAGATCAAAAGACTGAAGAAGTGGAGACAAAGATCGTGTCGAAGTGGAGCAACATTGGAGATACCAACTTGGGTAACTTTAGCACGAAGAAATTTCGAGAGGTCCCTTACATTGGCAAGCCATCACCTGTCGCCCGGAGAATAATCGAGAGTGGCATCATTAAGGCGGCCGGCTTTCCTCCAGCTGTTCAGTGTCATGAGTTGATGATCGAGTGTGCTCGTCATTATGATCCTCAGTCCAGAATGATCGTGTCCAATGAAGGAAACACTTTGGCGTACCTTTCAGAGGAAGCTATAAGTGAAGCTTTCCATCTTCCAGAACACAAGGACATGATATACAAGAGCATAGAAGGAGCCAGGTCAATGTACGAAGATGATCCAGATGCTTGTCTAAGCATAATTAATAAGAACTGGTTACTCAAGAGCCGTCCCCGTCTAAGCAAGGTCCTGAACACACCGCACAGGATTGATTTCTAGGAGGAGCACAGAGATTTGATCACGATGCTCAACCGAGTTACAGGAGCCCCTCACGCCTTCTACTTTGAGAAGTGGATGTTCTACTTCATCCAGGTGATTGTGCAGGGAAAGGGTACGATACATTGGGCTAGGATGATTAGCCATTGCTTAGACGTACAGTTGAGGAGACTCAAGGCTACCAAGTCCTTCCACATGAGTTCATACGTCATCTATGCATTGATCAGGAGTTTTGAGTACGCAGGACTACCTCATAGAGGAGTGATTGGAAGAGGACTCGGCGAGGTCAGAGCTTGTGATTCCTATGCCTACTTGCATCATCCGCCAGGAAGCAACTACAAGTTAGTTAATGATACCTTCATGATGAACATCACAAGGACGTTGCAAGGTGGGATTCACAACAGATTGTCTCAAGATGCACAGGAATTGGTGAAGAGGTACGGTGCTTGGTTTATCCAATTTCCGAAGTTTACTTATATTAGAGTGCATGGATGTCCTTTACCTCCATACATGTTGCCGAGATATCCGACAGACAAAATTGTGTTACTTGAAGTAACAAGACAGTTGGCAGCGTATGCGAAGGCATTCAGACACAGACATGGGAATGGAGTTCCAGTACCTATCATTTTGGACAATTTAGTTGAGGTATGTCCTAATGCTTTAGCCATGGATGACGCAGAGAAGGAGTTAGCCTTGTATTCTTTTTCATCTTTTGCTTTGAGGGAAAGCTTTGATCCACATGGACATTTAGAGGAGACAGTCGATAGGAAGTTTAAGCATGAGTACCAAATAGAAGATTTTATGATGAATCTCTTAGATGATCTTGAAGTGAAACGAAAAATGCATTCTAGATTGCCTTTGGATTTCATCAGGAAATGCAGGATTTACAGAGTGGCCGACCAAGCACAGGACAGTGGCAGACATATCCAGTTATCCTATGATCGAGAAAGTAAAACAATAAGGTTGGATTGGAATGAGCCTGAGGTCGTGGATCTAGATACTTTGATGGCTCCAGTCTTGTCTTGTACTCGCAGATGGGTTGACGTACAGCATCAGAAGTTGAGAGAGCAAGGCATAGCTATGACTTTCACTTTGGAAGAGAAACCAGCCGAAGGTGGAGCTAGTGTGAGTGAAGGCAATCCTAATCCTAGAAATTCAGGTGAAGGTAATTCGATGTGCCAGTGAGGGCAATCTCCATCCAAGAGGTTCGAAGAGGAAAGAGAGACCTGGAAAGAGAGAATCTTCCAAGAAGAAACAAGAGGCTAACAGAGATCGATCATCCGGTACTTAGTCTTGTTCACACGAAGTCACTCTTAGGGTTAGACTAGATTAAACCTCTTTCAAAACCCTATCCTTTTGTTATTTTTGAAAAGCTTCTTAGTTTAGTACAATCTTAGGCTTTCGGAAGCGTAAGACCCCTTGAGGATACAACAAATCACATCATACCACGGTGAGCTTGTCCACACGTAGAGACCCTACTAACCAGAACATTGGAGTCATCCTAACTGATCCTTCATGCGAATCTTCAGCAGTTAGAGACTTTATTCAAGAGAGGATAAGATGCCTTTAGGTATTTTATTCTGTGTATGATGGTGTACAAAATACACGTCAACAACACCCTAATTAGGGTTTCTTTCTCAAGTTCCCACTTTAAGATTTTAATTAATTTCTAAAGTCTCATTAATACCTTTTCTCTCTCCATCCTAGTGCCCACCTTTGCTTTAGCTTAAGTTTTATTTAATCTTCACTAATACCTTTTTCTCTCTCCTCAAAGGCTGCTCACTCTCTCTAGACTTAGTGTACTTTGGAGGAGTAGAACTTTAGCTTTAATAAATTTTTAACTTGGCAACTTCGAGATTTGTTAAATAATAACTGATACCTCTCGTTTCACTCGAGCAAACCATCTGAACCCATAGAAAACTAACACAATCATGCGTCCTCTATCCATTACTTTAGTCCATGAGGACCTGGTGATAGACTAACCCTGAGTGGCTCACGCTGGGTAAGAAGGGGCATTTCCTGATCTCCCTCAAGTGATATCTAATTACTTTGTCATGGTACTGCATAAAACTAAAACATGCAAATTTGTATTTTGAACAGATAGGCTAGAATTTGGAAAGATTACCAGGATCACCAGCTCTGATAGCATTTTAATATCCTGGGTCAAAACAATAATGCAAATCTAATTCTTAGCCTTCCACAAATACTTATCATTTGATTAACACCATCTGCCCTAGCATTCAATCAAGTCTTAGATAACTTGGATTTAAAACTACTATGTATACATCAGCAATATCATTACATTTTAAATAGAAAATGACAAGAATTCTGTATTTTCTTATTATAATGAATGGAAAATAACATATGAAATCTTGACTTCTGTCTTATCATATTAATGTTTGTACTATATTTAAGAAGCTCTGCAATGTTAGTAACTACCATAGCAAATTCATACCAACAACAATGGTAAATTAGATCAGTACAATATAACTAATGAAGCTCAAATATGATTCTTATATGAGACTGTCCTTTAAGATCACTACGGTTTTCATCTTAGGGTTCAAATCACACAAGGAGATAGATAATCACCATCCAAATCACACATCATAGAATTATCTACCAAATAGTTTACTAGAAACTAGCATCATATTACAAGTAAGCAATATAAGGGGTAAAATACTGACATATAAAATTCCCAACTCTACCTATGAGGGTAGCCCAAACAATAAAACTTAGAAAACCACGAGAATGAATCCCAACAATGAACATGTGTGAGAAGTTACAGCGAGACAAGCTGGGTGGCAGCTGAAAAGACAAGTCTTAAGTTTAACACAATGGGGTTACTCCATAACCAAGGTAAGTAAAGAGAAGGATAAATTCAACTGTCAAAATCTCTAAGACGCTACTCAAGACATGAAGGTCAAACTAACCCAAGGATTGTTTAGCAGAAAGCACCATTTCGGTCATTAATCATATAAAGATATCATCCATATGGCTCACAAGAGAAGATAATATTTGAAATAAAAACATTACTCATATCAACATCTCAATTCCATATGCCAAGAATTATGTGCAATCATTTTAACATCATTGATCACTTCCATAGACATGCAAGCATCTAACTCATTCCTTCGTATACATTTTAAATCAAATAGTTCACAAGATTCACGTTGCAAGGCTCACACATTGGTCCATTGGGACACCAAGTACCATAATAGAGCCAAGCTTCCATTGAACTGTAGAATCGTTATCCAAGAGCTACAGAACCAGTTGTTATGATTGTCTTAGGGTGATTTTCTGAGGAGCCCTCCATACATTTCCAACTTACTAAGGGTGCTAACCTTCAAGAGAGATATAAAGGAAAAGTTCACACATAGTAGTATGGTGGGGAATGTGAATTTGATTGTACCATGTCCCGTCCCATTTTCAACTCCCATTCTCACAAAAGAGGATTTTCCAGGCTGTCTATACTGTTGTACAATCTGCCAGGGAACTCTACTTGATATATCAGTCCCATAGTGCTAGATTGTAGACCTTCGGCTGTTAGGTGTTGCTCTTAGTCATATTTGTTTTGCATAGATACTTTTGAGGCTTTATTTCCCTTTCTATTGTGTTTATAGTGATATAGTGGAAGCTGGTGGCACTTGGGTAGATGTTGAGTAGAGAGACCATCTAGCCTTGTCTTGTACCCTTGTGAGTGGGTCATTCTTGGATTGTTGAGCTGTGTTAATATCTATGTTCTGAGTCCCGACCCTTTATTTCCCTGAAACTGACTTTGAACTGAGTGGAGAAGATTTAAACTTTTATTTTGAAATTGCTTAATATAGTAAACATGTTAGTTGAAAGGTTTCTGAAAAGTCATAATGATAACATATTAGCTATTTGTAATTATTGTCTTGAAACTTACTAAATAGAAACTAATAGATTCTATATGATGAGGGCAAGTGGCAATTTGAGTTTAATGTTGAATGAAATTGATTTGCAACTTTATGTGAGGTAATTGAAACAATGTTTATTTGAACATTGAATGGAAATGTTCCTGGTGTGCTATGCATTGTAAATTACGCTGTGTATTCATGGAAAAATGACTTACAGAAAGAACTTTTGGCTGTTAAGTTGCCTAATTAATGTGACATTTATTTATACACGTGTCAGAATCATATATGAAAGTTCTATGTGTTAGTGAGGGCACTGACATGATTATCGTTCTATCATAGTAAGGCCACTGGTATTATTATTCTCTTGGCATTTGTGATGTTACTACAGGGCATGTCCTTGGTTGTGTTGCATGATTGTTTCTCTTGATTTTTACCTTGATGATGTTGCTCTCCATCTTTTTGAGGTGTTGGTGAGAGAGATACCTTGAAGGTATTACTCTCTTAGGGAGCACTCACGTTTGTACATGTCTATTGCCATTTTTTTGGTAATATGTAGAGTGTGTTACTTAGAGATGTGAGCCACCTTCCTTTAGGATATGTAGTCATTTCATCCCTTTCTTATGTGGCTGCCAAGATGTCTCCTCCATGTGTGTTTGTTAGGTCAGGTGGAGTCACATGTGGTGATGACACCTGTGTGTGCTTGTGCTTTATTATGAGTGATGCATGAAAACATTGTTGGATGCATTTAGCTGAGTTTTGTTGTTTTTGAGCAACACCTTTTCACTTTTTCTTTCTTCTCTTCTTAGGGAGTATGATAGTACGAGGACCTTCCATTCATTTTCTTTATCGTGTTCTGAATAACTATTCGGACCTTGAAAATGTATATGTAACAACCTTGTGGGGTTTTTCTAGTAGTATTTTTTTTTAAATGTCCTTGAAAATGTTTCTTGGCATTCTGGGTGGTTACTATCTTATGTTTGAAACATTTCGCATCTATATCGTATAGTCTATATAAATCACCCCAATGCTGGTTCTTTAGTTCCTTTGTATGCTGTTGAAAGAAGAATAATCTGCTTCCTTGTTCTGTTTTGCAGTCGAATTTGGAACGAGACATGGCTTTCAAGCTTTTTCTATCGGCCATGCAATTATGAACTCTTTGTGAAACAATCACTTAATATGGAGATGGCAATTGTAATGGCAAGGGTATGCAATTATCTCCTGGTTTTGTTAGCTTCGCTATATATGTTATTATATGATTTACTTCATTGATTATAATCTTCGAAATATGGTTTGTTATTGTCTAAAGATTTGAAAGATATTACATTAATAAGCATGGATGACAACAAAGCAATCAATGTGATCTCTGCATTTATAATGTACAATGCACAAAAGGGAGTACTTGGTGCATAAGTGAGTCTAATGTATTGAGTTATCCATCCTTATCAATCATGATATAGCATGGAGTATGCCATAATATGTCTAAAATTATCACAAGAAGATTGAGTTTCAAAATTTCATGGAAATTTCCTGTGCAAAGCTTTCTTGGTGTTCCATACCTCCCTACAAGGAAATGCCCATTTTACTGACCAATTAGCATGAAGGAAATGATTTTTCAGAATTTTCATGGTGCATGTGATTGAAGTTGATTTTCTAAAACATATCCCAAGCAATAGTATACATTTTTGTATCAACTTTGCTAGTATTCAAATGTTAAATGAAATTGGTTTTTTCATCTATTTTCCTCTGAAAATGTAGTATTTGATTGCTTGACAAAGAAAAACTCAACATAGAACATTGTGGGTAGGTGAATTCAAATTGTGGAATCGGGGTGCACACACTTCCATAAGGGTGCTGAAAAAGAAAAGCACAAATTACAACATTGAGAGTCAAATACTAGCTAAGACTGTCAATCTACTTTCTTTTTGCATGATATTAAAATCATCTAATGCTTAGCCAAGGTTACTAGGAGACCAGTTCTGGTACTAATACGGGAGATTGGTACCAGTACCTGTATGTCTGTTATTGAAAAATAGGAGATGGGGTTACTTGGAGATGCCATCATTTTTTAATATAATTTAATAATTTATTAATTTGCATAGTTGCAGGGAGATCAATATAATTTAATAAGCTATCAGATATCTCTGGTTGCATGAAAAAATATAGTTGACAGGTGAAAATAAGCTTGCACGATCGAAATGGTGGGAAATAAACTCATGCGATAGGCCAACAGGGACAAAAATGATATCATGTGCCATGATTTAGTTTTTTTTTTCTGTTTTTGGTTTTAGGCAAAAGTTTCCTTCATTTTGAGACGTCTCCGGTACAGGAAATGCATCCCTGTCCTTGAGACGCATCCCAAGGGGTCGGAGGTGCATCTCCCTGCAACTATGTGCTTAGCCTTATTCTGAGAGGGCACCTCTCTCTTTTTAACCTCAACCTAGTCTTGGCCTAATGAAGATGAGGTGTGTTGAATAGTCTTGAATCTTGATAACTTTCAAATGCTTCATATTGCCATTTAGATCTATGTTACCCTGAGTTTCCGGGACGGGGGGACAAGGAAATGGGTTTCCGGGACGTTTTTTTTTCCCCGTAAATTAGAGTCTTGATTCTAATTCTAATTATGTAATATCTTTGAAATTTGAATCAATGATCATTCATCTCCTTCTCCTTGCCTGCCTGCGTGAATTCCTCCCTGCTGCCGTGAACTCCTCCCTGCCTGCCGTCGCATGCCCAGCACTGTTTTTAATTTTTTGTTCAATGTTTTTTTGGCCTTTAGTTTTTCCGTATGCGTTTTAACTTTGGGAGAATTATATATATATCGATACCATATATTATTAAAGTAACTTTAAGATAAGGCAGAAACTTGTTAACTATATCGATATCAGTCATCAGACTTGTTGACGTGTTTTTTATGACTCCGTCTAACATAGAATAAAGTTGCCCAACGGTCACTTCACTCTCTCTTGATCAAAGTACGATTGCATGCTGATATAGTAGGAGAAACAGACAACCGACTCCAAGGTTCCTTTTATGCTGCGGATGTGGCTCAGTTGGCCGATGTGATTGCTGGTAATCCAAGGGGCCTTACGTATGTTGAAGAAATCTATGCAAGCTCGAGAATTTATTGATGCGGATGATTTGCAATGAAGCTCTAAGTTTTAGATTTTCGGATCATGAAATATGCAGAAAGTAAATAGGAATAGGGTAGAGGGAAACTAAACTAAAGGTAATCTAATCCTAGGAACAAGGAGACGGGATAAACTTGTGCAAAATCCAATTGCGCTTTGCTTCGCCAGCAAAGCACAACTTACACGAAGGCGGTGCAATCTTCAGGGGGAGTGCTAAAGATTTTCAAATCGTCAAAAGAAACCATCAGATAGAACAATCTCTTCTAACAATCGAAATTGAACATACACTTATAACGAGGCTCAGACCAACTTTGCACGGCATGCAACAATCAGCTGCACACCAAAAGTATGAGCAGGAATTTGGCAACAAGCGATCCTATCAAATCCAGTTCATTTAATTGCATGAAAACAAATCTAATCTATGAAGAGAACGAGACCATGCGAGTTCCTAAACAACACAAGAACACACCAACAATCGAACAATGTATTAAGTGTTTGCTTCAAAAACTCTTAGCAACAATCTCTGACTATAGTCTCTCCTCCTTACAAATGAGGGGGTCACCCCCTTATATAGGTCTCAGCCCAGATTACATGCAAAACCCTAATTAGGGTTTGCCCAAAAGATTCTCCACACATGATGCAACAAGGTGGGAATCTGCATTAACTAACCCACTATGCCCACTTATAATAAATTTAAAAGGGCCTAAAAGAGCACCCCAGATAATAATCATGCCTGGAATATAACTGACGTTGTCATAAATACCCATCACCCTTCAAGCGATGGCGACATGCAAAAAGAATCCGTCATAAAACCATTATGAGGGGACGACATGCAAGAAGATTCCCTTATCCTGTGGTGGCATGCGTTGACCGGTCCCGTGCCTAGTCAATTGTTCCCTTCAGCCATAAATACGCCATCATGGTTCAGTCAAAAGACTTTCGTCCAAAAACGGACGACCATTATCTCGCTCATTAATGGCATAAGTAATGAACCTACCTACGACGGCTTCCAATTCTCCGATGGAGGCACTTGGCACATTCTCGATGTTGAATTCCATCAAGGCAATCTCCTCTTCACTTCTGGAAAAGAAACTTTCCCAATCCGCCATGGCTTCCTGTGTTTTCTTCATCATACCGGAGAATGAAGAAACATTTGCAAAATGTTCTTTGGGAAACGAACCGACAAAGAAGAAATCATGCAACTGGGATTTCAAAGAATTCACTGTTATTCCCCCGTCGCTGAGTTTTCTTGAAAATAAAGCTTCCATGGCACTGAGGATTTCTTCTTGTATCCCTCTGATGGATTCCTTCAAGGTGACGGAATCAATGCCGAATTTATCACGAGTGTTTTTCCCTGAACAGATGGCGTAGAACCATCGGGGAAAGTCGTAGGCTTCATTCTCTTGGATTACTTTCCCGTCTACCAGTGTTTGCCTTGGAGTACTCATCAGAGCCCTGAGTTGGGAAATGGTTAAGTCTTGGTAGACATCAACATCTTCCCATAGTCCTTCCGCCGTTTCCAATCTACTTAGGAGGGCCACGAACCTTGAATGGAGCTGAGCTGGATCTTCTACAAATTTCCCTGCCTCAGCATAAACATCCTCTATCCATTCTCGGGAATTCTGTGCCATTGCCTTTGTAAGTTCCGCATCGTCAATTACTTCCTTAGGAAGGAAGGGAGGGGGAGTGGTTGAAGGACCTGCTTCCCTGAGGGGTTTCTTGAAACTCCTGACATACTCGCATAGAAGTTTGTTTTCCTCCTTCAACCGCTTGTACTTTGCTTTTGTTTTCAGCAATTTCTCCTTCATGGCAAAGGAAGAATTGTCGAAATCTCCCATTACTTGACCAGTGGAAGCATGGCCGAGATCCACCTGTCTGATGACGTAAGCTTCCTGCCTGATCTCACTCCTATCCCTATCCACAGCAGGTTCAACAATGTGCAAGGTCCGGGCTCCGGATTCTTCCTTGACTACCTTGGAAAACTTCCGAGGGGCCTTCCTTTCCGGTGGCTGATCCATCCTCTTCAATAATTCTTCTAATTCCTGAGCAGGATTGGGCTCCCCTCTTGCTTCATTCCCCAATCTGCCTACCAACCAATCCAGCGCGGGGATGTGTTGACGTGTATTTTGTACACTATCAAACACAGAATAAAATACCCAAGGGTACCTTATCCTCTCTTGAGTAAAGCCTCTGATTGTTGAAGATATCGCGGAAAAGGATCAATCAGGATGACTCCAAGGTTCTTCGTTGTAGGATCTCTACGTGTGGATAAGCTCTCTGTGGTATGATGTGATTTGCTGGAATCACAAGGGGACTTACATTTGATGATTGAACGTCTGATCTGCTTTGAATATTGCTGGAACATAGGCTCTTACTAGCTTTGATTTGAAAAAAGGAAAAAAGACGAGGGCGAGGAGAGAATCTAATCCTAATACTAAGGAATGTAGGAGCAATGATTGATCTTTGATGAAATTCTAACTAAGTCTTGTTTTGACATCCCAGGACCATCTCCACAAGGTTAGTGCGATCTTCGAAGGAAAGCTTTATGATGTTCAAATCATCACTGTAGGCATAGACACCGTCAGGTTGATGCATATCAATGAAGAAGCGACAATTGAAGTTAAGCTTAAGCTGAATGATTCCAGTTGACTACACAAGGCAAGTCTGCAAACAACAAACTGCTAGTAGTATGGATATACGAATTCCACCATCAATCAAGCACATTTCTTCCACTCATCTAATAACACGAAACCAAATACGAGAAGTATAGAGACCATGCAAATTGTCGAATTGACCCATAAATTTCACCATTTCTTCAATGAAGTTACTAGTCTTTTACAACAACATCTTGGCAACAATCTTTGCCTTCTCTCTCTACTCTACTCTAATTGCTATTCTATCAACTAGCTAATCACCTTCTAACTACTCTCTATCTATCTTCTGTTAACTGCTTCCAACTATTTCCTCTTATCTATTACCTTTACAAAATGAAGAGTCGGGGCTTATATAGTGCCCACAATACAATTCGATGGCTAATATCAATTTGAGATCAATGGCCAAGATTCAATAATGAAAACCCTAATTAGGGTTTGTTACAACCATTACATAACATTTAATGCTTGACCAATGAAATAATTGTATTGCTTGGACACATGTCCTCTTTGGAAAATTCGACCAATGGATAGCTGGGGTAGGTACATTGAAGTTTGTGCCACCTTCCATGAGTTAGGTACATTGAATCTGGACATGCTGAGGTGGACCAATCCGACTGGAGAAGTGATGACTAGGATGCCAACTCGTCTGACACTTGTAGCTTGGTAGATATTCAATTTGATGTTGTTGAGAAGCTAGCTTTAATTAACTCATCTGGAACTATCTGCTTCTTCAACGAACCCTTGCTCTGACTTCTTGTGTCCTTGATGTGCAGGATGATTGATGTACCTCGCCTTGGAATGCTGGATTGGAAGAGGTCATCCTTGTTGATGTTAGGCTGGAGAAGGTCGCCCTTGTCCTTGCTTGATCGTCCTTGATGAGAACCTGCCGACTTGTAGATCCTCCGGGCTTTGGAGTCGCCATCTTGATACCTACACAACATTTCAAAATTAGTAATATATCTTGAAATCTAAAAATTAAACTTTAAAAGGAAGATTCAAGATTTTAATTAGGAAACTTCATGATAAATCTTGAGTAATCATTTCCTAATTAACCATGCAATACTTAGACTTTTCTAAAAAATGTCTAAAAAAATCAAACCTTGAATAAGGGTGTCAAGATGATTTTGCCATACCTCCTCTTGAGAATTAACTCTAAGAAATGATGTAAAAATAGATGAATTTTGCTAGGCGAAATATAGATCAAAGTCCTTCCTTTAGCAAAATGCGCCTCCTTTAATCTTCTCAAGCATCAATTCCACCACCTTTAGTCTTCAACACTTAAGATAATTCGCTCCAAATAGGCTAGCTTTCGCACCTCCTTCCTTGCTCCTCAAATCGCACTTGAAATAATGAATGAATGATTAAAATTGCTCAAAACACCCCTACTATATAGGGCGCTCACCACTTCATCTCTCCATAGGCCGACTTGGCAAAAAAGGCCAAAAAATAAATAAATTTGCAAAAACAAGAGGCCGACCTAATAAAATGGATAAAAATAATACCTCAAGCGCTCCTTTTTCAATTTTAATTTAATAAAAATTAATTTCACAAAAATTAATTTTAAATGCCTTAATAATAAAAAAAAATCGATTTTTTTGAGGCTCAAAATTAATTTATTAAATGCCATGCGCCTTTATTAAATGCCAATTTAATTGATTCTTTTTTAAATATTTCGAAGTTGATGATTTTGGCATTTCATGCGATTTGGAGGATGTCAACGTTAGGATATGGCAAAAAAATAATGAATGCACATGTTAAGCGCTCTGGTCCCTTGGAGAGGGATAGGAACACTTTTTCATTTTTAGGCTAGGATTCTCAATTGTTTGGAGTCAAACCTTTGTTCATCATGCTTTAGAAGATTCTTCCCATCTCATACAACGTTGCCTTAGCATAATCTCGGAGGGAATTTGTTGTTTTCAAAAAAAATGGGACGGTCCTTCAGTGAGGGACGGGAGCACTTTTGAGTCCATTGCATGAATTCTTGATCATATTAATCTTCAATTTACCATCAAGGCATAGAATATCACATTTCACACCATCTTGAGCCTTAGTAATAAAAACATTATTTCAAAATGCAAGGTAAATGGTCATATTTGGAAAAAGTGGCATGGTCCTTCAATGAGGGACGGGAGCACTTTTGCCAGTTGTCGTCAAAATTTGCAACTCCCGCATCTCAATTCAACTCCAAGGCATTTTAAACACTTTTTCAAACTTGCGCCTTGGTCTCAATTTGTCCAAAATTGGTGAGAAAGGGAAGATAACATATTAAGTGGCATGGTCCTTCAGTGAGGGACGGGAGCACTTTGAAAAAGTGGCATGGTCCTTCAGTGAGGGACGGGAGCACTTTTGCAATTACAAGCTTATTTGTCCTTTGCTAGCCTTTGAAATTATCTTCAATGGATGAATCTTGCCTTCTCTCATTCATTTCAATCACGCAACTTGCCTTGCCTTTGCAAGAAATTTGTATTTTTAGAAAAGTGGGATGGTCCTTTAGTGAGGGACGGGAGCACTTTGTCTTGGTCCCTTGGTGAGGGACGGGAGCACTTTTTGTCATTTTGGCATACTTTTTGCTCTTTAAACCTCTCAATTGCGTCCAAGGCATAAAACATCATTCGTCTTTCCTATCCAAGTCAAGTTTTATCATAAAATATCGAACAATGAAGAGAAACTTGAAAAAGTGGCACGGTCCTTTAGTGAGGGACGGGAGCACTTTTTGCGTTCTAAGCCAAATTGTCTCACTTTTCACCTCAAAATTCCTTTGCTAGAGAAGATTTCATCTTACTTCATGCTATGATTAGAAGTTAATGTCCAATAAAGGTCTAAAATTGTGCATATAAGGAAAAGTGCTCTGGTTCTTCAGTGAGGGACGGGAGCACTTTTTACCTTCTAGGCAAAAACTTCATCATTTTATTGTTTTCAATCAAGTCTAGATGTTCTATCATGTTCATTTCGTCCTTCACTATGCCTTTGATGTTTCAATTTGACCAAACAAGGCCAGGAATGGCTCAAATAAGTCCTTTCGCCTTGGTCCTTTAGTGAGGGACGGGAGCACTTTTGCCTTTTCTGGCTAAAATATTCAAAATTTAGGTCTCCAATCACTTCACAAGGCAGAGTTAGGTCATCTTCAAGGCTAGGAATCAGTTATCTTGAAAAAGTGGCATGGTCCTTCAGTGAGGGACGAGAGCACTTTTTTGTGTTTCAGGCATCATCTTGCCTCCGAAATCTGATCAAAATTTACTTAAGCAAGAATATACAATTTCATCTTCAAAATGCTAACACTTAGACAAAATTTGAATTTTCCCTCAAAAAACCCTAACTATACCTAACCTGAGACATATTTGACCTTCCTGACAGACTCACCTTATTTCAAAAAATCTCAATCTTCGAGAGGATACGCTTAATAACTTTCAAAATTTGACTGGACTCAGCTTGAAAAATATTCGGAAGAAACCCTTAAGGTTTAGCCCTAGCCCAGACAAACAACTCACTCATTCAAAACCCTAAAAGCAGAGAGAAGAACAGGCAAAACAAAAGCGAAAAGAGGGGGTCCCCATTTGCAATGGGGCGATGTGTGAAAACGTCACAACAGGATGGAATGGCTATACTCCCCTGCATGCACCTGTTCTTGAGATTCCTCTTCTATTTCTCCAGGGATAGTCTCTATGAAATTATCCTGGCGAACCTCTTCCAGGCGCGGGGAAACCTCTTGCCTCTGACTTCTTGGCTGATGGCGGCCCTGTGAAGAATTGATGTTGAGTATATCAGGTGCTGGAACGTTTCCTGGAAGTGGTCCTGCGGGATGTGGGAACATTTCTACTTCTTGTACGCTCGTGGAGCTGACTGGTGAATGTTCCCTTCTTGTCCTCATTCTCTTTTGTGGAGGCTCCTCCTGTTGGGTTTTCTGCTGAACCACGCGCGGGATTTCCTGTTGAGCATCCTTCGTCTTTGTTATCCTTGGCCTCTTTGGGGCACTTTTTCCTTTGTCTATTCGGGCCTCTCTTCCTGCCTGACCTTGTGAAGAGTCTTTAGTTGCCTCGCTACGAGAATCTAGATTTCCCATCAGCTGGTATGTCAGAGGGACATGGTTTTCAACCAACTTTCTTGTCTGCCTGTCAATCCAGTGCTTAGTGAATTTTAGCACTGGCCTAGCCAAAATGTTCAAATCATCTACCTCCGGCTCCGACCAATTTGGCAACAAGATAGGTTGATCTTTTATCCTCTCGAATTCGGGTTGCATCAAATCTGAGTCTTCCTTCACTTGGTCTGGCACCTGATGGATCTCACTTATTCTGATAATGTCGAGGGGCAGTCTGGAGTGCTTTCTTCTCCGGACCTCAAAGTCATCCTCGGCACTGGCCCAGTAATCCTCCAAGTGAAATCTATGTATGAATTTGACACCGGCAACTTTCCTGATCTAGCTGTAAGGATCATATTGGGCCCTGGAAGTGTAAAATGGTAGTCGGTAGAATGCCAACTTGCTTGCTGCACTTTCAGTGGCCTCCAATCCGGGGCATATCTCCATGAAATCCCCCAAGACAACTGGAAATTCAATAGACTGCTTCTTCTTCTTCTTCTGCAGTTGGTCGTAGGTAGTCAATTGCCTCATGAGTTCGAGCAATATAAGCTTATTTGACGGATATCTAGGCAATTTGTAAGATTGGAAGGAGAAACCCTGTGTCTTGATGTAGGTGAACTTGGGGAACTGCAGGAACACGACGCCATACTTCTGGACCAAAGCACTTGCTTGCGGAGACAACCTCATGTGCAGCTTATTTTGCATAAGTCGTGTCAGATACATGGTGAAGGTGTCATTCGCCAACTTGTAGGTTGTGGAGATGTAGCTGAGGATAACATTCATGCACCTTTAGCTGAGCTGGCCCGCAGCCCATGATTCCTCTTGCTGGTAGCCCATCGAATCCACCCCTTCGTGCCAGCATATAGAACAGATAGGAACTCATGAAGAAGGATTGAGACTTTTTCTCTTGCAGGTTCTTCAATTGTTCATGCAAGTAATGGCTGATCAATCTGGCCCAGTCAATCAATGTATTAGAATTCATGATCTCGCCAATGTAGAAGAACATCCAAGGCTCGAAGTTCATCGTGTGCGAGCATCCCATTACTCTGCTCAACATTTTTATCATGTCCACATATTCTTGCTTGAACTCGAAGATTGTGAGAGTCTTGGGCATCTTGGAAACGTGCACTCTAGGTTTCAGCAACCATTGCTTGTTGATCAAATCAGCGCACCTGGTGGGGCTTGCTTCATAGACTGCTTGGGCTCCGCTGCTGGTCCTGTATGTCATGGAGTAATGTGAAGGGATTCCGAAGGCTTCACCTTTGGAGTCAATGTTGCTAGTAACTTGCCGTCTGGCGTTGAGATTGTCTTCCGCTCCAGATTGTAACGTGCTGCACATTCCAAGACTAGATCTGGGCATTGAATGGCGGGAGGAAAGCCAGCTGCTACAACTATTCCGCTTCTCACAATCTTGACAACTGTCGGAGATGGATTGTGTCTTGCAGTTCTGAACATTCTTATCTTGAACGCAGCCCAGTTGAACGTGCCGAAGTTGGTATCACTGATCTCTTCCCATCTTGAATTCAACTGAGAATGGGGAAGAAAACCCTTCGTCTCTGCTTTGATCATTGCTTACTTGGAGATATTAGCTGTCCTGCTAGGTTCCGCCATTTTGGGAATATTTCAAAATGATGAAATAGAGACTAAGTATAGAAAACTTTTCACCTCTTCACTCTTTCTTTCCTGAATCTCGCACGTGAAAAATGAAATGTTATTTCCAACTTATATACAATTCCCAAGAGGTATCAAATAAGTAACTGCATTTATGGCGCGTCATACTTTCCTTAATTCAACATGCAAGGCAGTTTCCCATGCATGTGAGTTCGAATTTAGAACCTTCCTTAAATGCTCCCAGTCATGCGTCATACTTTGGAAGATTCCTCCTGCCAACTCGTTGATTCTGTTCTTTCCAATTTTGGAGGGAGATTGTAGGGTCTTTCTCGGGATTTGCTCAATTCCACTCTGACTTGTCATCTCGTGCCGTTGAAGGAACTTTCCCGACCTTTCTCCATATCCCTATTTTTTAGGGATCTTCCTAAATTTTAGGAGTCAGGTTCATTGGATGAGGAATTTCGTTCTGATTCGGAATCTATAAAAATTTCCATATTTGGCCAAGATTTGATGTCTAAAAATAGCATAATTGAAAATTCGCCCGAGGGGAATTTCTGTTTTTTAACCTTCCTTGACTCCTTGGATTCCGTGCCTTAGGCAAAATTTCAAATTTTCTGCTTGGGTGAAATTTTACCACGCCAAGGATTCATGAATTTTCCACTTGTGAATGCCTTCTTGATTTTAGCGCCCCAAGCCTGACTTGGGTGCATTTTTGCCCTGTCCATGGAGAGGCGGAAAATTGGAGTTGTGAATGCATTCTTGGTTTTAGCGCCCCAGGCCTGACTTGGGCACATTTTTGCCCTGTCCATGGAGAGGCGGAAAATTGGAGTTGTGAATGCATTCTTGGTTTTAGCGCCCCAGGCCTGACTTGGGAGCATTTTTGCCCTGTCCATGGAGAGGCGGAAAATTGGAGTTGTGAATGCATTCTTGGTTTTAGCGCCCTAGGCCTGACTTGGGAGCATTTTTGCCCTGTCCATGGAGAGGTGGAAAATTGGAGTTGTGAATGCTTTCTTGGTTTTAGCGCCCCAGGCCTGAGGGCGCATTTTTGCCCTGTCCATGGAGAGGTGGAAAATTGGAGTTGTGAATGCATTCTTGGTTTTAGCGCCCCAGGCCTGACTTGGGCGCATTTTTGCCCTGACCATGGAGAGGCGGAAAATTGGAGTTGTGAATGCATTCTTGGTTTTAGCACCCCAGGCCTGACTTGGGCGCATTTTTGCCTTGTCCATGGAGAGGCGGAAAATTGGAGTTGTGAATGCTTTCTTGGTTTTAGTGCCCTAGGCTTGACTTGGGCGCATTTTTGCCCTATCCATGGAGAGGCGAAAAATTGGAGTTGTGAATGCATTCTTGGTTTTAGCGCCCCAGGCCTGACTTGGGTGCATTTTTGCCCTGTCCATGGAGAGGCGGAAAATTGGAGTTGTGAATGCATTCTTGGTTTTAGCGCCCCAGGCCTGACCTGGGCACATTTTCACCCTGTCCATGGAGAGGTGGAATTTTGCAATTGTGAATGACTTCTCCATTTCAGCGCCCCAGGCTTGACCTGGGCGCATTTTCACTTTGTCCGTGGAGAGGCGGAATTTCTTGCTTGTGAACGACTTCCAGGCTTAGAATATTTTTGACCTTCCATTTCAGGGATGATTCTTTAGATTTAGCCATTTTAGACCTCTGCCTGTCTGCTTTCAACTTTCCAGATTTAGAAGTGATTGTGCATGTTGACTCTCTGTTGCTTGCTAGCCTGATCCTGCCACAAATAGACTTTCCCGAAATAGAAACTTTCCAAAATGTCAGAGTTAGAGCCCAAGACAGAGCGCATGATGACTTACTAAAAATAGAAATTACTAAAAATAGTAAGTTTGATTTTTGGCAAAATGGCGACATTCTGGGACTCGGAAAAATTCCTAAAAAATAGGGACTTTCTAAAAATAGAAAGTTACTCCGTTTGGGCTCAAATTTTGCTGGGAGGTCCCCTGAAGGGTCCTGACTCTAGTCGTATGCTTAGTTTTTCCAAAACCCTAATAGGAACCCCTAAAATCTAGGACAGAAGGCAAAACCCTAGAAAAAGGACAAAACAGGCCCTAGACCTCACAGAATTTGCTTGACAGAGAAGCAGATTAACCTCAACTGACTCCCAAACACCTGCAACGTGGAGAGATTGAAGAGATTGCCACTAACACACACACAAAAACGAAAGCCAAACAACCAAAAGGGCCAAAAAGCAAAGGGGGGCCCCTATCTAGGATGGGGTGATGTGTGATTAGGTCACAACAAGACTATATTGATATTAAAAAATAATTAATATTATGATTATCGTTTGTAATTTGTAAATTATAAAATTATTATAATATTTATTAATAATTATTAATAAATAATAAATATTATAATAATTTACAAGAGATTTTTTAAAAATAAAAATAAAAATTACTTTTTTTTTAATAAAAAAGTTATTATAATAATCACGGATCTGAATTTAAAAAAAAATTAATTGCTCTCAAAACTGAATAATAATATTTTTTTGAATTTTTATAAAAAAATATTTTTTAATTGCCTTATAGCTGGAAACGGCTACCCGTCTCTGGGACAGCTAGGGGAGTCCCCTGCTGTACCGGGGACGGTCAACGGGCTCCGGGAAAAAAGTTGACCATCCTCGAGTTTCCAAGACGGTTTCTGAAAATTTTCGGGGATTGGGGATGGTTGGAAACGTTTCCGGCCGTTCCCAAGTCCCCGGAATGGTTTCCGTTTCCGAGACGGCTGCCTTGAAAGGCCGGAAATGTGTTTCCGGATAACACTGATTTTGATTTTTATCTTTGAAGCCAACTTGGCTTCTAATCTTGCTGGATTACCTGATTCTGAGCCACGCCTTTGAGATACAGATTTGGATGCTACCATAAGATTGGAAGAGTTCATGATCTTAGCAAGGATTAAATTATATCCTGACGTGTCCTCATCCTATGCTATGAAACAAAAAAAACATGACCTAAGAAAACAAAAAAACAGTCCTACGTCTAGCTTAAGTGTAATTAATTAGGTGGCTTTCCTGTTTTACTCTAAAAATTGCCCTACACGTGCAATGGCAAATGTGTTGGTCCTATGAAATGTTAAACATGCTTACCTACTAAAAATGACTTTATTCAGGATTCTTTGGATTAATCGTGACCATAATAATATCTAAATTTTGTTAAAAAATATTTTGTAATTTCAGTTAAGGATTTTGGTAATATTCCTGAAACAACATAAACTATCCTTTCCTTTTGATCTAAGTTGTAAAATCAGAATTGGGTATCGTTGTATGGCAGTGGTATGTACATACCAAAAGAAAAAACATATAAGAATCATAAACATATACATATTTGGGGCCTATAAACAGGAATTGAATTCAAAATACCACATATCGTGCATATGCTAAATAAAAATAGCATAAATATTACAAATAGAGTATACTAATTTGACATGAATTTGTAAAACTTGAATGCCATGATAGATATTCATTGTACAAAATTAATATAAATTAAATAATACCTAAGGGCCCTGTCCGTCGGATAGTAAATGCATTTCCTGCAAGCCTCTTTATCTTCTTTTGTTTCCCCCAATTCGTTTGCTCATTAAAAGACATGAAAAATAACCAGCAGGAAATGGCAACTGACACATAAATCATTACTGCCACAGAATCATTACAGTTTAATGATTTATGTGTCCTGTGTGCTTCAATAGTGCCTACAAAGTTGCTCAAAGTTGTTCTGCCCAACAGAACTGTGCGGGAGTTTTAGCAGCATGTCAAAGCAGTTGAGCTTATGCTGCAAAATCCTCAGCACATGGGTGATGGATAAATCCTTTCTAGGATGGGCATGCAACGTCAATTATGCCACCATGTAATAGGCCGCCCCTATTTGCCAATTTTTTCATTGTGAATCTAACTGATGGTTTTTCATCAAACAGTTGGCAAGCTTCATTAATGGATTGGTTTTTTCCCCTTTCTGATATTATCTGTGGTTAAGTTGATACCTGGTGTGTTTTACTTGTTTTTATGTATGCATACTTTTCAAATTCTTGTGCAACAAGGATTAATGATCAACAAGTTCATAATCAAGAACCACAGGTAATATTCATTTCATAATTCAAATCACACTAACAATGGGTTTAACACATTATATCGAACAACTCAGCTCATACTATATATCTACATATTTTTCCAATTGACCTAAATTCAATAGTCAATATACTCCAACCCATTATTTTCAGATGTTAACAGATTGAGTATCAGTGACTGCTGTACGTGTGCATGGGTTGCAGAATACTCCAGCGACTCTCTTCTTCTATCTTCCGGTACCAAGAATGAATTAGCAACTTTCACCCCCCAGAATGCTGATGAGACTCTGCCAGGAAGTGCAGTTTATCAGTCACATTCACCACCTGTGAACCTGCAGCTCTTCACTTCACACACCCAGCCATGGTATGGTCGGTTGCAAGGTGCTAGCTCGGTGTCATTAATCTTCAATTTCCCCTGCCCCTCTTCCTAATATTTCTTCAGTGATACGCACGACTTTGGTGACTACTGTTGGGCCTGTTTACAATGCATACTAACTACATTACAGCCCATGATGTGATTAATCTGAGAGGACTGCGACCTGTAGTATAAGATGTCGTCATCCAAGTGCAAATAGCTTCAATCTTAAACTCCAATGCAAGAGGGATAGTGGTCGCTAATTTCTAATGCTAACACAGCCACTTGGTAAGTTCCAGGATCATGCACAATGCTGGCTGAAGGCTATACTGAGCTGTGTGGCACCACTGAACTCATCCCAGCATGTGTTCTACTTTCTACTAAAGTATATCAGACCTGTACAGTAGACTAAGCACTCCAAGTGATGGTTATTTGCCAAGAGATAGCAAGAATCTCAAATCGAATTCCTCCAAACTTCGGCGACTAACTGGAAAGTTACACAGTTACAGCAAAACAATCTTACCTTTCCTCCAAAATTTCCAGGCTGTATCTTTCAACAGTGTAGGAATTGCTGGCTAAGAGGGATTTTGTTCTCAATGCCCAAAATCTCCAGAATTATCTTCCAGAAATCACCAATCCAAAATTCACCATTTCCAAGATGTCTTTTCCAGCATTAAATGCCCTTATTTAAGACCTCATTTGGGCTCGAATCCCAATGCAACAAGAATGTGGGATAAATAACTTTCTTTTAAAAACATCACTTCTCACTTAAGTGAATAAAAAGTACCTTTTAAAAATAAAGTGACTTTATAAATAAATGTACTTCAATTTAATAGTCACTTTATTAATTTAAACTCCCTTTTTCCTCTGAAAATGCCCCTTCCAATAATATAATAATATTTTGACACATAAGGTCACTGTTTTATGCTCCCAAGATTTAAAACATTTTGCCCTTGTTCCAATGAGCTATAATACTAAGGTTGGAAATAAGTATTTTAATTGAATTTAAGCAACCTTAGGAAAATAATTAAAATAACTCATTAATGCACCAAATTTGTGAACACTTGTTAGAACACATCAGAATCGAGTTCCGATTGCACCGGAGTGATCCTGATGATGAATAATAGCAAACGGGGCTGATAGGGCGACTTACTAAAAATAGACGGCTTCTCCAAGATTCTTGGATACCAATCCAGAGGCCAGAAATCACTTCAGAAAGTGGCGTATAACTCCACTAAACCAATTGAGATCGTCGGAAACATCAGATTACTCATCTGAACAAGCTGACGTGAACCCAGAGTGTTAGCTACTAAAACTCGCTAGAGAACCTGAAAAACTGGGGACATTACACACCAAAAGTGGTCGCCTTTGTAAAGTCAATGCTAAAATCCTTCTGTTGCTGTTTGCTGACATGCTGGCAGAAAAGAGAAAGGGTACTGACTTTTTAGTGGAAGAGAAAGTGCAGGAAATGCTGAGGCTGAAGTAAGGGTTTAGGATAACTTTTTTAAGGTCACATTGAAAATGATGTCCATAGCCTAGAAATGTCCTAGAATCGCCTGGGAATGCATGGGTTCAGTATTTCATTCCATGCCCGAATACACAGACAAACTGGTTCTGATTCGGGTTCCAAAATGCTTTGTACCCAGAGTTGTTTGGGTTTCAAGCCAATATGGTAACTTGGCTTTTAAATGTTTGTGTTTGTATGCTATGCACAAGTAATCCTCCTTTTCTTTGTTCCTCTTGTAGTTTTTTTTTTTAATTGTCTAAAAGGCCCAGCTTTCATGAGAAAAGGTCTCAAGTGCAAGGTATTTATTTGCTTTAATATCTGTGAGGCAAGATTAGCTGAGGCTTTATTTGATGAATTTATTTTTATGATCAGATTGTGGATTTTGCAAACTAGAAGGATGTGAAAAAACTGCTTGTTACGTTGTGTTGAAATTAACTTCTTAATTGATTGTAAATAGTAGAGGCATGGAAAACTTTCAGTGTGTAAAATCAGAGGAAGAATTATGGATATTCACATTCTTATTATATGGTGCAATATTTATGGTGTGATATTCACATTCTTATTTTATGGGTAAAATCAGAGGAAGAATTATGGGTAAAACCAGAGGAAGAATTATGGTAAAACTTTCATTGTATGGTACAATATTTAATTAGCCTGTTTTCTTTGGCAGGAAGCTAACATGGACTGGATTATCCATCTTGACACTGATGAACTGCTTCATCCAGCTGGTGCCAAGGAGTACTCATTGAGACAGTTGCTGTTGGATGTTCCAGATGATGTTGATATGGCGGTCTTCCCAAATTATGTAAGTAACCTACATAAAACATTCCTGATCTGGCCTTCTTCCATTGGGTTTTGAATTTTCCATCTTACAATATTCATTTTTGTTTTCTGATTTGCCATTTCAGGAAAGTGCCATTGAGCGGGATGATATAAAGGAGCCATTTAGTGAGGTGAAATATGTTTTTGAATCAGTTGTTCTCCTTCCATTAAATTGTTATGCCTTGTATGTATCTTACTATTTTATGGTTGAAGGCTTGAAGCAAATCAAGCCTATCGAGTAATTTATTAGTTGCACGTAAGATAAAATGCACTTTTGGATTGTAGAGAATGCTATGACCAAGCACAGTGTGGTATCGAGTGAATTGAAATAATATTTTCACAAACAGGCACATGCAGTTTACCTTTAAGAATAGTCACCTTGACTTGGTTATGTGAATGGATGAACAAGAGGGACATTATATTGAATGTCTCTGCAAACACTAACTCAGAAATAAAAATTTATGTGAATGAAAAATTTTGAGCAATCATATGGAGAAAGAATTCAAGTAGGAAACACCAACACTATTTCCATGATTTAAAATCCAGCTGATAAACATTGTGAACAGTATATAGGGCCATAAATCAAATGGAGTGAGAAGATTTTAATATCTAAAATGAGGATATGTTCAAATAAAAAAAGGTCTCAAGCATTTATATCGAAAACACTGAAGTAAAAATTGAGAAAGCAGGATTTGTGTACCATGCAACTGTTGGAATAGTTGTTATTGATGTCAAAGTACATAATTGAAATGTTCACTGATGTCAAGTATATATATATATATATATATATATATATATATATATATATATATATAAAGACACTTGGAAATTATATATGTCATGCCCCAGGCATCACAACATACATCAACCCTAGATGCAGCGTTAAAACCATATTCGCTGCCTTATGCCACCATATATATATATATAAAGACATTTGGAAATTATATATGTCATGCCCCAAGCTTCACAACATACATCAACCCTAGATGCAGCGTTAAAACCCTATTCGCTGCTTTATGTCACCATGTATGGGTGAATAAATGAAAATGGAATGAATAAAACAGATATAAATACAATATATACACCCCAATAAGAATGTTGCCTCATAATAGGGTCTAGCCTTAACACACAAATTTATGCAATAATATAATATATATATATATATATACATATATATTAGTTATTTTTTAAAGATAAGACATTTACAACTCTCAAACATGTGAGCAACTACAACAAACAAGCATGAAACAAAGAAAGAAAATCAATCACAAGACAATAGATATACGTTTTAGCTTGGAAACCTTAATGTGGGGAAACCAGCTAGAAGTGGTAATTCAGCTTCCCTTTCTTTCTTTGGCGAAAAATAGTTAGAATGAACTCTTGGTAGAGCATGCTTAGTATAAATTAGTTACAACTTAGAAAGGGTTAAAAAGATTCATGTTAAAGAACATACAATAGTCATCTTACTTTCCAACTGTCTTTATCTGGTCACCAACAAATCTTGCGGCTATAACCTATGTCAAAGGTTTATGTTTGTGTTTTTAGTGTGGCAAGGAAAATATTTGGAACAAGTTTGTCATAGATAAAACTAGTGATTTTCTTGTTAAGCTCAAAGAAAATAAATCTGCTTTTTTTAATTATTTGTAAATTCAATTTAATAAATAAAGTCACATGTTTTTCAAAATAATTAAAGACTGCAAATTTGATTCGAAAGCATAAATTGTTGTAATGTATATTGTAAATGAAAACTTTAAAACTTAAAAATTAAAACCTAAAAGACAAATATATTATTAAGTTCAGTTCTACATAAAAATATGATTATATAATTTAAATTTAAGAGTTACAACTTATAATTATATCAGTGTAGTTGTCTAGCTGTCTTACAAAATATATTCAAATTTTATTATTGTGTTCAAGAAATTTTAAAATTTAAAAAATATTATAAATCTAATCTAATAAATATTTTAATTTTTTGAAAATGTTTGAGAATATATTGAATTTAAAGTTTTAGCACTTCTAATTTATCATTTGAATATAATATAAATCTTAGAGCCTAAATTTAATTTTTGAATTATTAAAATTTAATCAGTAAAAGTATAAACCTACTAGAATGTTTAAGTTGAAAGGTGAAACGTGTAGGAGATGAGAGTGGAATTTGGAGGTCGAGTCAGAGTAAATTTTAGTAGGTTGAAGATGAAAGAAATGGCACACCAGAAGGTAAATGGAAATGATAAATGGTGGTTTGATGCACAACAGAAGATGGATGGAAAGAGTGGTTTGATGGTAGTGGTACAGTAGAAGACTTATGGTGGTTTGTGGTCACCATAACCACGTGGAATCACAAGCCCTGAACCCTTCTAGTAGTTAATTTAGGACAAACAAAATAATGAAAAATGAATATATATGTTTGGGAATATTTACTTAATAAAAGCCCCCCAAATATTTTTTTGTTATAATAAAAGGGAAAGTTGTTTTTGTATCTGCAGTTTCCAATGATTTTAAAGCATTTTTGAATTCAAGTGATTTTTAATGATTTTAAAGGGTTTTATTTATGTTTGCTGTATTTTTAATTTGGATGAACATTGTCAAACTTTATTACTTCACTGACAACAAAATAAACTCTTAAAATTTCCTCTCATGCTTTCTCTCTTTTGTTCTCTTATGCCTCTTCTATATGATAAATTGGAAATTTGAAGGTGCCATTTCATGCTGTAAAGAACTTCTAAAGATTGAGGAACATGAAATGTCACCTTTTGTGTTGTTATTTCTTCTTGTATGTGCAAAAAGCAGAAGCTGCGGAACTGTCATAATCATGTAAACAAAATTGCCTTGTTATTTAGGAAACCAATATGAAACTTACATATTTGCTTTGACATTTACAAAAGTGCCCTGTCACGGCCACAGCTGTCACTGTCACATGCAAGATTGCTGTGGTTACAATGCAACAGGTACCCTGTTATTCCTAACAGGATTTTCACTATGCAAACAGCCTTCTGTTTTAGCTTTGTTTTTTATGAGTTTTTAGTTTGTGGAAGTGATTTGTTTTTCTTATATATATGATACAATTGTCCTTTTTCATATTGAAGGAGTTTCAAGTGCTAACAAGATGAAAAATCACCTTTTCTGTTGCTACCTTCTCTTGTATGAAATGACAAAACCACTATGGATGTCTAGGAAAAAGCACCACGAGACTTATAAAACGGCCACAAAACATTTGCAGCTGTCACCCTCACATGCAAAACCACTTTTGCAATGAAGACATCACTACTTTGCTGTCCATGGTGGTTTTGTGGTTGTGCAAACTACTCTTTGTTCCAGCTTTGTTTTTGATGAATTCTTGGTTTCTCAAGGAAGAGATATAATTTTGAATTCTTATGGATCAACCTATCGTAATTTGCACTATAATTTTCAAATTAAAGTAATATTCAACTGTATAAAACATGAAGTGTGAAAGCTTTAAACAATGTTGTCATTAAGAAATGTTCTGAACGAATCAGGTATGCCTTTTTGACAAATAAAGAGAGACTAGAAACTGATACTAAACAATCATGATGCTTGACACACTAAAGAGATATGTGTTGTAAGTGGGTATTTATAAGCAATTGGATTGGGGCTTTCTAAACTCTCAAACAAATAATACATTTTCTAGTTTTTTTCTGCTTAAAGTTTGGATTTTCTTTTTGTTCTCAGCCTTATGTGGTGCTAACATTTTTTGGACATGATTGTTAATTTCTAAAATTGCAGTCTTTGGTGTGTTATTATGTGGACCTTGGTATCTATATATAATCTCCATAGCCCAGAGAAATGGATCTAAAGTTAAGTGAAAATCACATATCTTTTGGAATTTTATACCAGATTCTCGAGTCGATTTTAGTCACTATACTAAGTTAATTTTGGTCTTTGTGGTTTAAATGTTAAGCCAATTCCTAAGTTGTAGATATCAGAGAAAGTTATGACTTTTGGTTGGCTAATATCATTTTTGGTGAAGGTGATTTTATTAAGTAGCAGAAATATAGCTACCACCAATTCCTTGTAGTCCATTCTTCCAACTGCAGTTATTGGTTAGAAAAAGATAAGCTATATGGAAGATTGGGGTTTTCAAGGGTAGAGGCTGCAGTTAATTTGTTGAATAATGTGGCTGGAGGTGGAAATAAAGCTGAATTTTAACTTGTTGATAATCAGTGGGGGTTATGGGCAAAATGAATGAGGCAACAACGGTGATTGTAAGAAGCAGACGTAGCCAATTATATTGCAAACATAAGTTGTTCAACATTTACATTGGAGGATTCAACAAGTGATGATCTGGACATTCCTACAATGTGACATTTCTATAATGTGACATTTCTATAACAGTACGAATGGAAATTTTAGAATGCAATTCACTAACTTTCGAGCTCATTGTTGATGAGCTCAGGTAAATTTTTAGCTTCCCATTTAGGAGAATATCTGTTTGAAATAATCCCATTTTGCAGCAATTCCCTTGATCTCAGTATATTATTTTTCTCTTATGCAACATTTTATATTCACTTATTTAGTTTGCTTTCCAGTCATGGATAATATTACAGGTAATTTATTTGTAAGGATATCTTTCCCTTACGAGTTTAAAATTTAAATATTTCTTTCATTTGTATAGAGTTTATTGTGTTCTTGCTTTGATGTTTTTGGATAGGATGAAGTTTATTTGTTAACTGGCTCTGTTATATTCATGGTCCAGGTATCTATGTTTAAGAAGAATTATGATCATGTTACAAAGGAGACATATTTTGGCCTATATAAGGAGGCAACTCGTGGCAATCCAAATTACTTTTTAACATATGGCAATGGAAAGGCTGCTGCACGAGTTCAAGATCACCTTCGTCCTAATGGTGCACATCGTTGGCACAATTACATGAAAACACCTAAGTAAGCTTCTCTTGTCTGTCTATCAATAAATTAGGGAATATTAAGATTGGTGTGTGCTTTTTATTGCAGTCTTGTGTATGCATTTTCATTGATGCATGTGTGTATTCTTCCACTACAGCTTAAGAGTTACACCTTATGTTGATTGAATTCAGAAGCTTCTGCAATTATGGGACTTTAAGTTCCCGTGTTGACTGGAAAACCATAAGTTGTCATTGAGTGTTGTATATACTGAAGACTACTTATTCATAAGCTATGTCAAAGTTTACAAAAGAGTTTTTCAAAGCTTAAATTTTGATGTGATATGTATGATTCATCCTAGGGAGAATTTTTGAATTGAGTTGAGGTTCAACCTTGCATATTGATGTCAACATTTCATTAAAAGGATATGATTAATTCTTTTTTTTTTGATGTTTAAGGCTCGTTGTTGTGGTATATGTTTTATTTAACATGTTATTTTGAGGAATACTTTTTGTTATTGAAGTTGACTAGTATATCCATTTATTGTGCTTGACTGTTTGAAGGTATATTTAACCATGTAGATGGTTTATGAAGCAGTCCATTCAGGATTTC
The DNA here is from genome assembly GCF_030272615.1 of Cryptomeria japonica. NCBI lineage: Eukaryota > Viridiplantae > Streptophyta > Pinopsida > Cupressales > Cupressaceae > Cryptomeria > Cryptomeria japonica. Next base: position 48,226,010 of record NC_081415.1, on the reverse strand, counting down.
TATATCGCATTTTATTTTTGTTACAGGGTACTATGTCTATCATGTTTCTTCAACTTTAATGCCACCTATGACTCTCTATGGTATAAGGGGGAGCTCAAGATTATAGTATTGCAAAGTATAATAGAAAGTGATGACATAGAGAATGATTACCAAGATATTTAATATTTACAGAGGAGCAAAAGTTTCCTTAAATAATTATTACGAATGATTTTACAAATAAGGATAAGATTGCCAATTAAGAAAAGTAAATGACAGTTAAAAGAATAAAGAATATACCTAAAGCCTATCCTAACAACTAAATTGACCATTATAACTAAATATTAAAATTTTATTTTAATATCCTCCCCTAATGGTCAATCTATTAACTACACCAAGCTTATCCCAAAATTTTACATATTTGTTAGGACACAAAGACTCGGTAAGAATGTTTTTAGTTTGGTCCTCAGTTTGGATGTTGTACAACATCACTAATCCATTTTCTACATTTTGCCATATGAAATGACAACTAAGCTCCACATGTTTTGTAAGCTTGTGGAAGATTGGGTTCTTGGCCAACTTTTTTAGCACCCCCTGAGACATTTGCATGTCTGAAAGCATCCTTCGTAGTCCTACTGCCTCATATGCCACTTTGGCTATTCCTAGATACTCTGCCTCTGTTGAGGAAAGAGCTACTGCCTGCTACTTCTTATTGGTCCATGTGATTGCAACTGTACCAAGATTGAAAACATACGCAAAAATGGAGTTCCTGTTATTAATAGAACCTACCCAATCTAAATTAGTGAACCCAACCAGCCTAGGATCTTTTCTTCTGCCATATAGAATGCCAAAGTTGAGTGTCCCTTTCACATGTCTCGGCACCCTCTTCGCTGCAATCCAATGTTCTGTCTTAGATGTTGTCATGAATTGGGAGATGTAACTCACAAGTCACAACATATGTAATGTCCCTTTTTGGGATTTTCCTAAATTTAGGCTTATGAACAATATTACTCACTAAAAATTGGTATTAGTAATATTAGGTAACAAGAAATTATGATAAGATTCAAATCCATATATCAAAGCATAGTTGAACTACTTGCCAAAACCAAAAACTCTCCAAGGCCCCAAACTTAAAAAATTGCTTAAATTTAATTAGAAATGCATTTTTTTGCAAAATTCAATGAGAAGATGCATCCAACGAGTCAATAAATGAGAACACAAAAGAAACAAGCTGAGTCTAGATATATTTAGATGCAAAGTGGGTACAAAATCGCATCCTAATCAGAAATGCTGATGGCTAGAAGGAAAATAGTAAATAGTTTTTGTAGAACTAAAAGTAAATGCATCAATACAATTACATCTTCCTCTTCCCAGTTCTAGTAAAAACTAGGCGAGAGGTAGAACTAGAGGGTATAGTCCTAGAAGTCTGTTGTGGGCATGCCGCGTGACTATGCCTCCTCGCTCAGTATGACTGGCTTTGGTTGTGTGGCTCGTCCTCCATTTTGGATGTAGCTCTGCCTCTAGCTGCACCTGGCACTAGCAATGACTCATCCTCCTCATCCTCCTCAATGTCATCCAGTGTGAAACCAAATCCACCCCTTCCTCCTCCATAGCTTGCCTCTCGAAATCATTGATGTCATCCTTTGAAAACAATGAGGCTGCTCCTATGTTGTCCAATTGCTATGAGGATCTATATCATCCAAATCAATTGGATCAGTTGGTGCTTCCTCTACCTTTCTTATGAGCAACCGAAGATTATATTGCACAAAGACAAGGCCATTGAGGCGTTTTTGGGCTAACTTGCTCCTCTTCTTCATATGGATGGCCTTAAACAAGCTCCAATTGCGCTCACAACTGGATGAACTACAAGGCTGACATAAGATTCTGAGGGCAAATTTTTTGAGATTTGGGGTATTTCTACCCCAACTTTGCCACCAAGCATCTGCAAAATAAAATTAGGTTGAGGGTAGCACCCCTTGCGAGGGTCTGAGGGTGAGAAAGAGAGGGGTAGAGAGATAGGTCTAGATCTTGGGGGAGAGAGGAGAGAGTGAGATGGAGAGTGGTAGAGAGGGGGATAGAGGAAGAGTGATAGGGAGATAGATAGGTCTAAAATTTGGGACAAATAAAGTGAGTGAGATGGAGAGAGCGAGACAGTGCTAATAGGAGCCTACTGATTATTGAAATTTGATTGTTTGAAAATTTAAAAGATCTTCTAAAACCTAGAATTCACATTATAACTCTTAGAGATTTGAAACCACTCTCAAACATCCTGTCAATATTTACATGAAATATCACGAAGTATAAGTTATACTTAAATGTTATATTTCATGTATATATTCTGATGAAGAGAATGAGATTGACTTGAAAAAAAAATTAGATAATTTTTGACATGTTTTGGCCCTTTTTTTTTTTTATGCAGCCGAGTTTTTCTTGGAAACTTGCTGAGTTTTTGTGAAAAAATCGCCGAAAACTTAGAACTCAGCGAGTTTCTTCTGCGAGTTAAAGTCATAAATACTCGCCAAGCAAAAAAACTCGCCGATTTTTCGACGAGTAGTACATGTATGATGGCAATGGTATGATCAAAGTATTATAATGTTTAGATCAATAAATAATAGCATCATTAATATTGAGATCATAGCATATTCCTCATAGCCGATCACATCATGAATTTCTTGGAAATGTTTAAAATCAGCAATTCCCAAGGCTGACCGTCCTTGACTTGTTGAGAGCATGGAAGGTTGGTCACCCTTCCATCCCTTAGTTTCCTTGGATGTTGTTTGTCCTCCTTGATCAAGTCCAAGAGCATGGAAGGCTGGTCATCCCTCCTATTTGCAAGATAGTTCACAAATCCAAGACATGATTTCTCGAGGAGTTTGCTAGATTATTGCTAATTGCTTGATTTCTCTGGATTTTCGTTTCTTGAAGGATTGATGAGTGGACGTTTAAATAAATTTTGAAGGAATTGATGCTTGAATGATTGATGTCTTAGTGATTGGTATTTGAACAATTTGATACTAGAATGGTTGATGCTTAAATATTTGATGTTTGGATCGCAAATGTTTGTATGTTTGATTGATTGAATGAATTGATAATTTGTGATGATGATTTGCTGATTGATTGTTTGCTTGATTTCAAAATTGATGATTTTTGGCTGGATTCATTAGTGCTGATTTGATGTATTGGCGAGCAATGATTGATAAGTGATCCTTGAATTCTTGGAATGATTTCTCCTTTATACTTTATTGGTGAAAGGGTTGCCACCTTTCATAGGAATTGAGTCACCACTCTCCATTGTTGCCTTTTGAGAATAATAAATTATTTTCCAAATTGATCTATCTTGCATGTCGTCCTAAATGAAACCTTCTTCTCTTTATATCTTTGAATGTGAGGGAGAAGTCACACATCTTCATCATGTCTGCCCTTTGCAAGAGTCACAACCTTTCACACTTACCACCCTTGAAAGGGTACAGACTTTCATAATTTCTGCCCTTTGAAAGAGTCACTTTCTTATTTTCTTCCCATTACTTTCTATTAATCCTTCCTCGGCCCATATGCTCCACTGTTTCTTCCTTGCTTGATGATCTCCTCCCAATGAAATGATCCCCCTTTTATATCTTATTCTTGAGGGAATCACAATTCTTCATTTCATGCCTTATTAAACTTAATTAAGTTTTAATTATTATTTTTTTATATTTCAATTTATTATTAGATCTCATTTTAAAAAGAGGACATTACAACATAGCTCAAATCATATCTAATAGTTGTAAGATAGATAAGGCTACCCGCTAGTTGCTTAAATGTTGACTCATTGATCACCGTTGGAGTCTATTTTTGGCTGAAAGCTTCAGCCCTTTCTCCATAGGTGTAGATGAGATCTTGCATTATGTCATTTTGAACTTATCTAGCAAACTCTTGACATATTTAGATTGAGAAATGAAAATACCACCACTTGTGTACCAAACCTTGACACCTATGCAATAATGTAGGAGGCCTAAGTCTGTCATGTCAAAAGCCTTGGTCAAATTCCATTTAATTTGCTTAATCAAATGTGCCTCACTAACATAAATTATTAGAACTAGCTTACATGGGGATGTGTCCCCTGCCCCGAAACTTGGCATCCCCGTTCCCTAACCATTCAAGGACGGGGGAACGCCAAGGAGACATCCCCTTGCCGTCCCCGCTAGACCAAAAACCCTAGGAAGCCTCCCCAGCCATTTTGGGATGTTTTGCTGATGTTGCCTTGGCGTCCCCCCATCTCCAAAATGGCTGGCTGTCCCCTGCGGCTGGGAATGATTCCAAACTTATATTTGCTTCTATTGGTTCATGGGAGGCCCACATGGATTTCTAAACCACAAAAGAACGCTAAAATGACATAAAGAGTTAAAACCAAACAAAACACTAACCCAACAACTAGGATTGGTTAGGCTACCATTGGATGATCCACTTCTGCTAGAGGGCAATAGTGACGTAGATGGTTTTGAGACTTCGAATATTCATAGCTTGAATAAGGCTTAGTCTCATAGGTTTTCGTATTTTGACGGTTGAGACTTTTGGAGATAGACCATGGTTTTTGGATGTTTAAGACTACTGATATAATGTTTTATTGAAATTTATTATGCTGTTATGTTACTACTTGCTTGATTTATTTACATTTTGATATCGTTGTTATCAATTATTGACATATCTATCTCTCTTTCCCTCTCTCTCTATAATATATTAATATATTTTGAAAAAACTCATATTATTTAAAAATTTGTATACTGCTGTCCCTTGCCATCCCCTAATTTTGGCCTTCTAGGAAACGTCCTCGAAATGCGTTCCCTGCCGTCCTTGAAATGCTGTGGAACATAGGATTAGAATGATGATGTCATTGCTGCCTACGCTTTTAAAGTACAAGTTAGGATTTGAAGGACTTCCTTCAAACACTTTGAATTTTAGCCATAAGAGCAAAGTTAATTGTGTTTTGCTTGCTCCTTCATCGGATGCTTTGCCTTTGGTAGTCTCATCATCTCGAACATCACCAACAAGTTTTTCCCACCACTTAGATCTCTTTGAAGAAACCCCTCCATCCAAATCAGCATTGGTCATCATGACTTGTACTGCCTTGTACCATATCATCTGGGTCCTGATCCAAGTTCTCTTGAAGAAATTCTTTAGGTATAGGTATTGGTACTTGCCTAGGAGATCCAACATACTCAGAATCATCAGGCCCCCCTTCTAGTGTAGCTAATGGAAGATGGACACCTAAAGCGTTAGCCTTCAGATTTTGATCTTCAAAACTCTTGATGTTAGAAGAGAGCTGAAAAGGCCCAACTACATCATGAATCATGACATCTTGATTGAATGTCAAGCGATCAGTGTCCACATCAATCAGCCCATAGGCTTTATGATTGTCACTGTACCTTGTAAGCATTAACTTCTGACTCTTGGATTCTAGTTTGGTTTTGTTGGCATCTAGAATCCAAATGCGTGTAGTAGAACCAAAAACCTTAAGATGGCTCACTCTTGGTTTCCTCTCAGACCGTGTTTACTCTGGGGTCTTCTCCTTCATTGCCTGTGTTGGAGACCCATTGAGAAGGTACACAACAGTGGAAATTGCCTCTGCCCAAAATGTCTTGGGAACACTTTGGTTCTACAACATGCATTGGGCCATCTCCCGTAATTGTATGGTTTCTCCTCTCAACTACGACATTTTGCTGAGGGGTATAGGGTGTTGTGAATTGGCATTTGATATCGTGTTAGCACTTAAGTACATGAGTTTGTTTGAACAAAATTCACCCCATTATTAGATCTAAGAGTGATTATTGAACAACTAGACTCTTTTTTAACTAATGACTTGAACTTCTGAATTTTTTTTAACACTTCCGATTTTTCTTTTAGGAAATTACCCACATTTTCATACTGAAATCATCTAAAAACAAGAGAAAATACTTGGCACCAGTGATCAATGCATATTCATTGGTCCACATACATCTACATGAAGTAGCCAAAGGACCTTCTATGCATTCCAAACCTATCCTTGGGAAAATGGAGTTTTGTGATGCTTCCCTTCTTGGTAAGTTCCCAAACACCTTGTATGTGCTGTTGGATTTTAGGTAAAGCTTCAACCATATTCTCTTGAGCCAACTGAGAGAGATATGAAAGGTTGAGATGCCCATAATATTGATGCCAAAGTAAACTAGTAGTAGATGAACTCTTTGCAGCCAATGCATTCTCTTGAACCTCTCCAGTGTTGACAAGCTGATAAAAACCATGATGATCTATGCTAAGTGCAATGGCTTTCTTGGAACTCCTTGTCAACAATATGGCACGCTAAAAATGGCGTCCAACTTGGGATAATGGTGCATTATTTGACTCACTGAGAGTAGATTGAGCTCCATTCCAAGAACATACTATACATCAAAGAAAATAAGAGATTTCCCTCTGGAAGTTATCTGAACATTGACTTTGTCAATAATTGTATACTCCTCACCACCATCGAAGATCACTGACTTTGAGTAAGTCATATACCCAGTGAAACAATCCTTCCTATGTGTAAAATGTTTAGAGCTGTAATTCAATATACCAAGCAAAAGTCATATTGTGGTCTGTTAGTTGTTTGGCGATAATAACTAGAAGGTTGACTCTTGCTCAGAATGCTCTGTGGCATGAGCGTTTGGTGGAGACCCTCCTTGGTTGGATTTCTTTTTAGCCAATCTCTTTCTGGAGTGCTTCTTCATGTGACCAAGGTCACCACAATAATGACATGTGATATTCTTTAGATTCTTTGAAGTATCTTCATTCTATCCTTGACCTTTCTTTTGGGGCCACTTGCCTTTGCCCTTGTCCTTGAATGCAAGGGCATGTTCTACACTTGGTGATTCACTGCTGCCACCAAATTGCTACTCCCATCTATCCTACTACAAGAGTTTGTTGCATAAATCTTCAATCTGCAAGTAAATATCGCTAGACGTGATGTTGAGTGTTTCTATGAAATGATAATAGACCGTGGTAAGCTTTTCAACATTAAAATCACCATGTCTTCTTCCATCATGCAACTAATAGCAATTAGTTGATCGTGAATGTCTTTGATCTTCATTAAATGATCCTGCAAAGACATCTTCTCATCCATCATGATCAAGAACAACATATTTTTGAGGAAGAATGCACCGCCTTTATCTATAACATCTCATGCAAATCTCGTAGGTGTTTCCAAATCTCCATAGAAGATTTGTGTGATGGAATCTTTGAAAGCATTTCATTTCCAATTGATAATTTTATGAGCATAATGGCTTCACGATTATGCTCTTCGAACTTGTCCTGGTCTTTACCCACAATTGTTGGTTGGATCTTAGTCTTGAGGGTGATCAGATCAAGGCATCAGCATTTAAAGATAGTGAGCATCCTTTGTTTCAAGGTGTTGTAGTTTTTACTAGCGAACCTCTAGCTACCTTCCAACATGATGGTGGTCAATGAAGCCATCCTCTCGCAATCCTACTTCATGGAAAATGAGAAACTTGTTGACAAAAAAAAGATTTTTCTTTTTCAAAACCTGAATGTGTAAAACCCATGCTTTTATAAAAAAAGGGGAAAAATTGTTTAATTAAATTTTTTGAGAAATTCGTGACTTAATTGTTGTAAACCCTAGGCACTATAAAACCCACAATTTTACCCAAGAATCATAAAAAAAGATCAGAATAAAATTTTAGAAACCTTGGGTTTTTGTTGAACTGATGCAGGAAACTCCATGATGTTTAACAAAATCATCACAAAATCAGGTCTGCAAACTTGTTGCGTGCCTAGAAAAAGATGTCATGTGCCCAAAAACACAAAAAATGATGCCTGAAATATGCAAAATTTGTCAGAAATTTGAGAAATTGGTTGCCCAGGTTAAACAAGCTCGGTGCAACTTCAAATTTGAAGAAATAACAGTCGCATGGTCAGAAAATTGTTTGCAAAATCCTGTTGAAAGTTTGTCATGGTCAGAAATCCGGGAAAACATCACGATTTTATGAAAAAATCTGTAATGTCCGTTTTCTGAAATATGATTTAATAATAAATAATAATAAATCAAAATATAAAAAAAGTATAATAAAATAGAGCAACATATGATTATAAAATATAAATTAAAATTTAATTAAGTTTAATGAATGTTCAAAGAGCATGATATAAAGACTTACGACTATTGGAGGATTAAAGGTATAAAAGGAGTGAATAAATCATCAACTTGGAAATGAATGGAGCAAAATATAAGTGACTTGATGAAATATAAAATAAATAATTATCGAAAGACAGCAATTGAGGATGAAGAGTTGTGACTCTTTCAAAGGGTAGAAATAGTGAAGACGTGTGTTTTAAGATATAAAAAGGAGATCAAATCATTTGGAGAGGCATCAATTCAGATCATAACAATTCAGAGCAGAAATTCTGAATGACACTCAGCAATAAAGGAATTCAAGAGATTTGGTAAATGAATTATTATTATCAAAAGATAGCATTGAAGGGTGGTGACACAATTCTTGTGAAAGGTGGTGACTCTTTCACCAATAAAATATAAAGGAGAGATCAGTCCAAGAATTCATTCATCACTCTACCAATTCAACAATCATTTTGTCATCACTCACCAATACATCAAATCAGGAATCATTAAATAATCACTCATGAATCCATCAAAGGAAATCATTCAATCATCCAACAATCATCAATGGAGATTCATTAATCCAGAAATTCATTATCAAAAACCAATTCATTTATCTATATATACAAATTCAGAATTCAATCAACAATCATTTTAGAATATCAATTTACAATCATCTATAATCAATGAAATAATTCAATTAATCAATTCATGGCAGAACTCCAAAAATTATAGTCAGCGATACATATAATTTCATAATTTCATAATTTCATTCAAGAATTATTCCTAAGAACATTCAAATATTGTTCAAGAGATCAATCCATCAAGAAATATTATTCAGCAATGTTGATTTAAGATCAGAAATGTAAGCAATCAGAGAAGCAACACAATGAAGAATGAACAATGAACAGTATTTTACCCTGGGAAAACCCTCCTACTTGAGGAAGAAAAACCCAGCAAAAATATCTCATATATATATATATATATATATACATCAGATGAATAAGAGCAGAAATCTACTTTACAATCAGACCCTTCTCAAGGGCAAACTTGATACAATAAATAAGAAGAATCTCTTCAAAATACAACTGAGTATAAAACTCCTGGCAATCTGATCTACTACTCAAGGATAGCCATCTGCTGCTGAAAGATCGAATAGCTTCTTGAAGGTATGATTGAAGATGAGAATTATTGAATGGTCTCCACCTTGATATATACAAAACAATGTGTCTCTTCATATAAGTCGGCTTCCATTAAGAAAGATAATAATATAAAATATAATTTGCAAGTCAAGGCCAACCTGCCTTGAGAAACATTATTTTAATTTTACTTGGGAGAAAATATCTCCCTAAGCTACAAACACTAACACTCCCTCTTAGCTAGGGAGGTATTTTCCAGTTATCCTCGTCATGGAGTCTCTCAACATGACGCCCACAATGGCTACACCCATTTGTGGAAAGCTCAAAGGTTCATCATGGAGTCTCTCAACGTGATGTCATCATGGAGTTCTCAACATGACGTCCACCATGGCTACTCCCATGTTTGGAAAAAACAAGTACAAAGGGTTCACACGGAGTCTCAACGTGATGTTATCATGGAGTCGCTCAACATGATGTCCATCATGACTACACTCATGTATAGAAAGAAACATGTGCACAAGTGTCCATCACGGAGTCACTCGACGTGATGTCATCATGGAGTCTCTCAACATGATGTCCACCATGGTTGCTCCCATGAGTGGAAAAACACAAGTACAAGGAATTCATCACAGAGTCTCTCAACGTGATGTTGTCATGGAGTCTCTCAACATGACATCCACCATGGCTACTCGCAGAGGGTGGAAAGAACCACATCTCCGTCTCAGAGATGGACAAGGGCTTTCACCTCAAATTTCTCCGTCTCAGAGAAAAAATGCATTAACAAGGGCTTTCACCTCAAATTTTTATGTCTCAGAGAAAAATGCATTAACAAGGGCTTTCACCTCAAATTTCTTCGTCTTAGAGAAAAATGCATTAACAAGGGCTTTCACCTCAAATTCCTCCGCCTCGGAGAAAAATGCATTAACAAGGGCTTTCAGCTCAAATTTCTCCGTCTCAGAGAAATATGCATTAACAAGGGCTTTCACCTCAAATTTCTCTGTCTCAGAGAAATATACATTACACAAATCTTCATGATGATGTGACTCCCTCTGAAGCTCCAAGTTCTTGCATCAACCTCCTGACCTCTTTGTCCAAGGTTGCCTCTAATGGTTTGTCAGACTCCCTCTAAATGTTAATTCCTCCTCTTCGAAGAAACTGATCACAATGACAATCTGAATAGGTTCTTCCTCTTCGAGAGATGTCTCCAGTTATGTGCCACCAACTCAATCCCATGGCAGCAAGCTGTGTCTCCATTCTTCAGCCTGCATGATTTCCTCATAGGATGCATCAAGCTCTTCCTCCCTTGAATGCGATCTCTCATCATCCTTTTGCTCCTCGATCCATCCTGAAGCATTTTAGAGAGAGATTACTAATAGTTCATAGAATTAAACTATCCTGAAGAGAGATACCAATGTTATTGCATGAATTAATAACTACATAAGACATTCATGAACATTATTCAAGGATATTAAATACTTATCTCTTTATTGATTAATCTTCCTTGCAATTCACCAATTGTTCTTTCTTGATCTTTGCACTTGAAGATTCAGATCTGGTGGACACAAGACTTCCAGATACGCCCAGATTTGTTCTTCACTGTTGACTTCAGAAATCAGATATCAAGGATGACAACATGTAAAGAGACAACATACACCACTCCATCGCTCAGGATGCTCAAAGATCAGGGAATCACTTGCACAGAAAATAATATATATATATATATTAGTCCTTTAACTCACAAGGCAGACTATGCCAATACAAAACATAACCACCAACGTATAGGAAATTCAAAGGGTTACAGAAATTGATTATAAGTTCTTTGCATAAACAAACTGGATAATAGCATACCCGCACCAATGAGCACACATACGACAATCGCTCAGAATCACACCAATCCTCCAATGAATCTCTGAACTGAAGGTTTCAAGTGATAAAGCTATTTCCAGAAATGGCCCCGCATCATCTCCTCATAGCCCGTCGATGCTCATAGAGAAACTTCACTTCAAGAACTGCTCTGCTTGATATCATAACAACAAGTGATGCCGGCAATAGATATTCCTGCTATGTGTTAAGCCCGATACTGGTCTGGGTGTTCCTGTCCAATTGAAAGCAGAACAATCTGGGATTGAAAAATAATGATCCCACTCCGGCTGTGCATAAAATATCACAAATGGCACCTGACTCCAGGTTATTGATGACAATATTAAGAACAAGGCCCGATAAGAAGGCCACATCTCTGATTCATCTCCAAACGATATTGATCTTCAATGCCATTACAAAAAATATCTCGGCATCATGAGAAGTTTAGTCCTTCATGACTTCTTCTTTACAATCAGACCCTTCTCAAGGGTGAACTTGATACAATAAATAAGGAGAATCTCTTCTTAATACAACTGAGTATAAAACTCCTAGCAATCTGATCTGCTACTTAAGGATGGCCATCTGCTGCTGAAAGATCGAACTGCTTCTTGAAGGTACGAATGAAGAATGAAGATGAGAATTATTGAATGGTCTCCACCTTGATATATTCAAAACAATCTGTCTCTTCATATAGGTCGGCCTCCTTTAAGAAAGATAATAATATAAAATATAATTTGTAAGTCAAGGCTGACCTGCCTTGAGAAACATTATTTTAATTTTACTTAGGAGAAAATATCTCCCTAAGCCACAAACACTAACAAGCAATAGGCTAGCAAAAATACCAACTCATCAGTTTTGAATTCTTGTTAACCTTACAAACCAGAAGGGTTTTGAGCCCAGGGGGATGGGCTAAGGTTTGGAAGGACAGCATCTTTTCCTTTGGCAAGGTAGGGATTGGGTCTTTGGTATTGTCAGCAGATGGGGTCTGGGCTCATAGGGTGAGCTAGGTTTTGGAAGGATGAGGTCTTTTCTTACCTTTGACAAACTAGGGATGTGGTCCTTGGTTTCGTCACTATTGAGTTAGGCATAGGATCTTTTAGCTCAATAGATTTGCAAGGTATTTACGGGTAATTCATGATTTGGTCAACTTGGGTATTGTGCTATGATTTATTGACTTAATGTATTTATATAGAATGCAATCCTTGATAAAACTATTATATCTTGAGTGAATTCTATTATTTTAAGGAATATCCCAAAAAGTGACATTACACAATCATCAAAAATCCTCAATAAATCCTCGTGGGTAGAGCAAAAACTTGGTCGCACCATTTGTGAGAAACAAAAACTGACAGAGTATATGAGAAGTCCACCAAAACAAGGCGTGATTTTGCCCAAAACCATCATGGTTTGAGCAATAATAGATCCACAATTTTCAACAAAAATGCCACAATTTTTTTTTCAGAAACTCTTGATCTGCAGCAGAAATAAAACCCACAAATTTATTTAGAAAAATCTTCCAAAAAGCTTCAGAAAAACACCCACGAATTTATTCAAAATTTTTGCCAAAAACGGTGTACGAATATATAGAGCTTCCCTTGGCATGATCCTCTGTGTGTCTTGCATGCAATTCGTCACTGCCACAGTCCGTGGAATTCATGCTTACTGATCCCAAAGTTTTCAAAGTCCAAGCTTTGATACCATTTTACAAGAAGTAACGACATAGAGAATGGTTACCAAGATATTTGATATTAACAAAGGAGCAAAAGTCTCCTTTAATAAGAGTTGCAAACGATTTATCCAATAAGGATAAGATCACCAACTAAGAAAAACAAATGACAACTAAAAAAATAAAGATCTTAAAGTCTATCCTAACAACTTAATTGACCATTATCTTAAAGTCTATCCTAACAACTTAATTGACCATTATAACTAAAGATTACAGTATTATTTTAATACAAAACACTTGTTTATATTGCATGCATGAGACATTCATCACGTTTCTGCAAGCAACTCATTCACATGGAGAATATTTCTTTTGGTCACTGCAAATTCGTCACAGATTGACCTAACCAATCACAGACTTTTGGAAAGTCATGATGTGATCAAGAAGAGCTTGCTTATCTACGAGGTTTACATATTTTAATCATCATTATTATGCAGTGACATGGATTCAGTCCTGCACCCTATTCTTGTACGACGAGTTTAATTACTGAAGTTTTATGAATATATTGTTAGATACATTGCAAAATTTAATGTCATGGAATTTTTTATCCTGTGTTGTACAGTTCTCATAACTTAAAAATATGTTGAGCAATCCTAATGCTTTAAATGTTATGTCATAGGTTTAAGAGTGCTTCTCAACGTGGCTGTTAAATGATTTTTTAGCATCAACGATTTGGATCACACTCTTACACCATTAGGATGAGGAAGACATAAGATAGATAGCAGACTTTGTCTTCTAAATAGAAGGAAGGGTAGGAGAGGGGGAGAAAAAAAGAATAAACAATAGTGTGGGCATTTGAAGACATAGTATTATATGTTTGTAGCAATAAGATGAGAGAAGAGATAAACAGAACTATTATTATTTTTATTTATATTAAAGCATAAAAATAAAAAATAGCCATACGATCATAATGTAAGTATTACTGTAATGAAAAAGATAATATAATAGTATTTGTAAATAAGTTAGAATAAAGTTACAGAAAAAAGGTTTGAATGGGATATTACTAAATTCTGAATTTTAAACTAATTTTATTGCTTTCTTACAATTTCATGGCATTTTTTGATTTTTGTTAATAATTTCTTTTGTCTTTATTTGTGTGCCAACTATGAAATTTCTGTTTACTTAGGATACTAATATTATTAGTATATTATTATTAGAGGTTTATCATTCTACTGTTTTATTATTATTGTCTATAGGCGTTGATACTATTGTTCTTTTTAACTGTTCTTGCATCATAATAAATTTGTAGCTTAAATTATCCTATATGAATTTAGATGAGATTCTTGAGGTTTTGCTTGATTGTTGTGTTATTTTGTTAGAATATTATTATTAGAACAATTTGACAAGTTACACTAACATTATTCTCACTAGATATTTCTTTGTATTATCTTTGGCTCTTGATTAATTCTAGAAACAGTTTTCCTTCTCCATCTTGTTTATGATACTATTATCTTTTTCATTACAGTAATACTAGCATTATGAAAATATGGTCGTCTTTTTTTAAGAATAATAAGACGGTTTACTTTATCTCTTCTCTCATCTTATTGCTACGGGCATATCTTATTATGTCTTCTAATCTTCTTTTTTAGTTATTCTTTTTTTCTCATTTGCCACTCACCCTGCTCCTACCCTTAAATCTATTTAGTAGGCAAAGTCTGCTATCTATCTTAAAAACTTAATATAAAGTCACATTCAGAAGCACTCTTAATAAATATTAAATACCATTGATTGTGGCAATATCATGTCTTTTACATCTTAGGATTCTTTGCTAATAGTATTATGCTGTGCAGTGAGATCAAACTGGAAGAAGCAGCAGTATTACACTACACTTACACAAAATTCAGTGACCTGACTTCTAGAAGAGATCGTTGTGGTTGCAAGCCTACAAAAGAGGATGTTAAGAGATGTTTCATGCTGGAATTTGATCGTTCTGTAAGTGTTTTCCTTCTATTTTTTTGACAAAAAAGAGAAAGGCTAAAAGGATTATGAAAGTATGAGAAGTATTATTACAATGCTTGTAGCTTAAGGAGCCTATTTAGCACAAATAAAATAACTATACTATAATAATAGAATCTTATAATAACAAGACTATAAGTTGTCAAAAGTTTATCCTTGATGAAAGATTTTGACTTCCACGCTTGGATATTTTACCATTTTATGTTTTTTGTACATTTTGATGTTCATTGGTTATAATTTGTGTCTGTCATTATATGTAGTTTATAGTCTATACTAATCTTGGAGTGACTACAGGCATTCATAATTGCATCAACTGCAACTGAGGATGAAATGCGCCGCTGGTAAGCTCCACTGGCATTTATTTGTTCAGATGTATGCTTCTTTTGTTGTCCAAAGTGAACATGTTTATTGGTTTGGAAATATTTACTTGGAAAAAAATTTGTACTGGTAAATTAGTTGACTTACCTCACTTAATTTGGGTGGTGGATTTGACTTCATCATTACTTTGATTTTTGTAATTATGTCTTCATAATGGTATGCTTCTTTCATGTGTAGTATCAGCTATATAGATGTCATATTGAACTCTTAGATTTAAACTATGTATTCGAACCTCTTTATTCCATTTCAAGAGAAAAGAGATGCATTTCACTGTTGAAATTTAGAGAGGTCTCAGTTTTTCTCTTTAACAATCGATTGACAAACTTACATGATTCTACATTTTTTACAATTTTTCATTTGGTTAACATTATTAGGTGTCTAGATGGAGTTAGTGGCATGGAGATGAGCATATGCAAGATTTTAGTGTCCACAAGACTCGTGTACATACATTTTGGATTCTACTCCCACCATGCAATATATTCTCGCATCTAGCATCTGTCACAAGCACCAGTTGTGTTCAAGAGTTCCTCGTTTTAGTCCTAGCAGAGGCTTCCTTCTCCCTTTTTGTGGTTTAAGTCATTATGTGAGTTGAATTTGGTTTCTCATGCATTTGGAGTTTGGACTATCTTTCTAGATGTGTTCGAGTCTTCCAGTTTAAGATATTTTGGAATATGAATCTGCAAAGACCACACTGTCCAGTCACTTTTGCATGTTTACCTTTTTGGATGATGTCATCTTTTTCTATTCATCATGACTTCATAACACAAATTATATCTGTGAAATTTTTTCCTCGTGATTGGATTTTCCATCTACCTCTACACATCTTGCTTTTGCCTGACGGCAACATTCGGGCTGCAATTGATCACTGAGGAGACACATGCTCATGTTATTCCAAAACTTGCATTCTGCTTTTTTTGGTGTTATGGTTCTGCTTTGTTTTAAAATATATTTGGACAGCCTTATTTGGTTCTACTGTGCATCTAAAATGAAAAACAAAAAAAATTCAATTTTATTGTCCAACTTTGAGTTTCAACATTAATGTAAGAGATGATTTTTTATTTTTATTTTTATTTTTTAAACTTAATTATGTCTTTAATAGTTGCTTGCAATGTTTGAGTTGTTTTGTGCAAAGAGGTCCCCTTGTGCAAATCTATAACTCTCAATCTCTTATGTTATCTTTACTTTGTGCCGAAGATCATGTACCATTTGATATGAGATTTGTGTAGAGCCCACTTATAACCTCATCAAATTTGAAATCTAGACAAAATTGGATTGTTGGATTTAGAAAATAAGCAGTTTTATGTAGGGGCATGTGAAGTTGAAAGTGCTATCGTCAAGCAATGATGTCCAATATGGGACGATACCAGCCTCAACAATAGCATAAATGGATCTAATGGCCTTTTTGGCCTTATCCATGCTTTCATATATATAGCTCATTGTGGGTTTCTCCTCATAACAACTCAAAAAAGAACAACTAAAGATTGTCAATAAAAATTATTATCAACCATTAATATAAATAAGTTTGAACCAAAAAATCTATTAGAAGGGAAATACAAACAAAAATATCAAATATGAACTAACCTTTACAATCTTTTTTTGTCTGTAGTTAGAAGTAATATTTATAAAAAATCCAATCAATTATTTTAACCCCAGCATTGGTCTTAGCATATGATGTAGATCACTCTTCACTAACAAGCATGTATTTCAAAGCAGCCTTTGACTAAAGCAAACATTGCAATGTGATAACATTCATTGCAAAATAGGTTACTTCAAGATTAGCCAACTCTTTGTTCAGATATTTTCTCATTAGGTTGAGGACACAAAAATTATTTATATGTATTAACAAATGAAATAGTTTTACAAAGTTTCACATATGATTTGATCCGTGGGATTTCACAAAGATCTTTTAATACGAGGTCAAGGTAATGAGCAACACAAGGAGTTTAGAATAAGGATGTGTGTTCTTATCTATGAGAAGTTTACCTGTAACAAATGGCAGTTTCCAATACGATAACCAGGTAAAGCTCAGTAAAACAAACTTTGCTATTTATGATGCTAAAAGAGAGGGTAAGTCGAAAGCTATTTATATCCCTTTACTATTAGAATATGAAAAATAAAAAATTGTAAACACTGAAATGGGAGGGAGGTAGTTGCTCCAGGAAATTTAACAGTTCTTTTGGTGATTTTGCTGGAAAGGAACCAGTAGGAGGGGACGGAATTGCCAAAGCTGCTTGAAATTTATAATACAAATTGTGTGCCATTGAAGCAGCTTCTTGATGACCTCCCATATCTGGGCAAGAGTAAACCGAAAGCTCAATATCTGGAGACTGGAAATAGGGAAATTGGACAGTAAAGAAGCTAGTTAAGCAGTGGACAAACCTTCAGAGAAAAACAGTTTTGTGTTTGAATGTTTTTAGCAGTTGTTGATGGAAATGTATTTGCCACAAATATGTAGCATCTCAAGTATCATTTCTTAATACATCTGAAAACATATATCATCCTAAGTTTTCAAAATAATGAAAACATTTTACTTTTTAGGTTTCCAAAGTCTAGCCAGAGCAGTTATTTTTGATGTTATTGTGCATTTGTCATAGGTGTTTCAATGTGCTTGTTGCATGCAAATTTTATTTTCTCAATGAATATGTTATTGTACTGTAACAAATCCTGTGCTGTTTCCTAGGTACCGTGAACGCATAGTGTGGACTGACAAGGACCTGAATTTGAAGCTTATGAGGAAGGGTCTATTGACACGTATATATGCGCCAATGGTGAGTTTCAATCTGAAATTTCTTTCTAAATGTTAGTTTTTGTAAACTTTAAAATAATATTGGTATGGAATGTGTCCCTGGGTTAGGTGATAGTCCAAGGTTTGAGGGAGTCTGGCATTTTCACGAACGCTCTGACCTCTGGGCATTCTCTTCTTGAGAAATCAATGTCAAAAGAGCAGTTCCTGTCATCTATTTCCAATTCAAGCACAACCAATTCTTCTATGGCTTCAGTTTCTAATCATTCAAGTGATGACAAACATAAAGTGAAATTGGGTAAAGCAGGGCAAGGCGAGTCCCAGGCAGCATCAAGAAAGATCCTAGAAACTTCAGATGACTCTTTTGCAGCAGTTCCTCCAATGGCTCCTCCATCTTTAGATGCTTACACAGAGGACTTGTCAAAAATGTGAAAACATGATGTTTGATATTTTCATCAATTAATTTAAAGCATCTTTAAAAGGAGATAGTAACAAGCAAGAAGCTGATGCCCAAGATTGTTTTTTTCCATGCTTTTTCGAATAGTGGATGTACAAACAGTTTTGTAAGTGCCAGTTACAGAGCTGAGGATGAAGAGAAAGATATTTTTACATGATTTTAATCTCAGAAATGGTGCTTAGGCACCTTCCATAAAGCTTGCTTTCAGTTTCCTTGTCTTGATGGAGAAACAAGCTCTTTACGAGTATTTTTTGAAGGTCATTCTGGTTGCAGTCTGAATCCAGGTCATCTAAATTGAGTGGAAACATTCCCGATCATTACCCAAGCGCAGCTGTAAAATTATTTTAAATGTTTTACAATGGACAATGTACACCGTAGATTAAGATTGCAGTCATTTGACTCCAATGGTATATTTGGTTCAGATTTTTGTCAGCATGATAGCATTATTTTTATGAGGCAATTTAATCTGCTTTAACTAATTGAACTTTTATAGAATGAATGCAGAAGAAATGCAAGGATGATTTGATTATTTTTACTTATGGCAATCCACAATCTTGTAAGGTATAATATTTTTGGAGACAATTGCATTGATGATACCTTAGCATCAAGTTTTGGGCCACATTTTGCACTGAATGGCACTTACCAAAAAATATCTACTTGCCTTGAGATATTAAAGTCTCATTTTAAGCATCACAACTATTTTAAAATAAGACAAAATTCTATATGTATTCACGTTACATGAGTGGCCAAGATGTATGAGCTGAAGCCTGAAACACCATTGTAAAAGCAAAACAAACCCATTTGTCCAAATATCAAATCCTTATTTTAATCATCGCAATACTATGAAATTGGGATAAAATTCTACATATAATTATATTTTGCAAGCAACCAAAAAAAAAACTACCCTCGTTGAGATATCAAATACTCATTTTAAGCATCGCAAACCTCCAAAATGGGACAAAATTCTACAGGTATTTTTTTTCACAACGAACAAGGTTCACGAGATAAGTATATCTAAGACACAATTTTCAAAAAATAAATCCGCATGTCCAGATGATGAGTTGATGAGTGTCAACTCATTTTAATCATCATAAGTCTATGAAATTGGGATAAAATTCTACATATATGTTGTGAGCAATCTATGGCAGTATGTGTCACGAGGAATTTGGGATAAATTCTGCATATATTTTTGTTATATGTATTATATAGGTGTATACCTCAGAAGTTAAGTGGGATAAAAATTTACATGTACTTTTGTCGCATGTAATATATAGGTATAAGCCTCATGAGTGAGAATTATAAATTGAAATACTATTTCTAAGAACAAAAAAAAATCATTTTGTTAAGACGTGAAATCCTCATTTTAATCATCAGAAGCCTGAAATTGGGATAAAATTCTACAATAACTATATGTTGCAAGCAATCTGTAGGAGTAAGTGTCACGAGGATCCAAATATGAGGTGAAATAACCGTTTTCAAAAATTGAATGCAGCCTGTCCATAAATTCTTTGCTGAAGGCATAAATAATGATTGCTTCACCTCACCGTTTTCAAAAATTGAATGCAGTCTGTCCATAAATTCTTTGCTCAAGGCATAAATAATGATTGCTATAAGCAATTCAGCATGAAGCTTTCGTGAGCATACCGCATTGACGAATACAAATATGAATCATTGAGGTAATCCTCCCATAAAATGTAACACATAAAAAATGGACGAGATGACAAGCCACTTTGAAATTGCTTATCCATTGTTTGTGGTCCAAAAAGCCATTTTATGTGTGGGTGTACCAAAAGTCAAGGAAGCATTTCAACTAAAAATGCTTTTGGAATCCTTTGGGAAGGCCTCTAGACAAATCGGCAACAAAGAAAAATCAATTTTTTTTTTTTTTTCTCCACTCCTATCCCCATACAGATTAAGATTCTACAAATTCTGAACTGGAGAGCAGGCACACTCCCACGTATACTATTGGGCATTCTAATTGATAGAGGATTGAGGAACACTAAGCTTTGGGACCCACTAAAGCTAAAGATGGATCATAATACAAAATCCTGGAAGGGGAAATGGCTTTCATGGGCTGGCAGATTAGTTATGCACCAAGCAATTATTTCGGCTCTCCACATCTATCTTTTATCCTTCTTATCTCTAACTGCTAGTGCAAATTCCTTCATCATCAAGAAGATGAGAATTTTTTTTTCGCAAAATACTGAAGAAAAACAAAAAATTGCCTTAATTGCATGGGATAAAATCGTCAAACTTAAATCTTTGGGGGGTTTAGGAATCAAAGATCTTAAATTGTAGAACAAACCCCTAGGAGCTAAACTAGTTTGAAAGTTCATTAAAGATCCCAAAGCAACATGGGTTAGGATGATGGCAATTAAATATCTAACAAATGGGGATCTTCAAAACCTCCTTAGAGCTAATTTTCATCCAAAGGGTTCTAGAACTTGGAACTTCATTGTCTTTTGTAGAAACTTAATTTCAGATTTCCTGTCTTGGGATATTCATGATGGTTCCTCTAGCCTCTTCTGGGAAGATTCATGGGGAGGATACCCAAGCAATGAAAGTTCTCTTAACATTCCAACAACCAAGCACTGGCTTAAGCAACACTGGGGATCTCGAGTCAGCGACTATATGGTTTTGGAAAGGTCCTCTAGCATGCAAGGATGAAGCTGGAAGCCTATGGAAGGATTGCCTATTCCAATTACTAAAATTAAACAACTTTTAGATTTTATAAGAGTAAGAAATATTAATCCTAGAAGACGGAAAGATACTCTTATTTGGGCTTCCTCGAAAACAGGTCAATATAATGCTAAAGATGGCTACAGAGTTCTAGCTAACTTTTGGAATCAAGAGGACCAAGATATTCCAGTTAGGCTCTTTTGGAGCAGTAAGATCATCCCAAAAGTAGGAATCTTTGCACGGTTATCCTTCAAAAAGAGGATTCTTATTGCAAAAAGGATTACTAAAATGGGCTATGAAGGGCCCTCGAGATGCATTATGTGCAAAGCCCATGCTGAGATAGTTGATCACCTTCTCTTGAATTGCCCCTTTGCCTCAAAATGCTGGTGATGACTTTGTGCACAATTGGGGTGGATATCAGCCTTGCCTAATGATATAATCTCTATTTTTCAATGCTGGCCTCTTCCTTTTAAGGAAAGCACTTTAAGCCAGATTTTGGAAATTTCTCCATCCTACCTTGTTTGGGAAATTTGGAAAGAAAAGAATCAAAGACTTTTTGACAACAAAACAAGGAGTTTTGAATCAATTTTAAGCTCAAATGAAACCTCAGTTGTTGAGACAGTAAATTGCAAACTAGCTTTCTCAACAGATTCTTCCAAAAAACTTTCTTCTTGGGATGGTAGTATAAGTAATAATTGGCAAGGAATCAAGATTCCTCCTTCATTTGGGAAAAAACCTAATGCTCGAAAGGAAGCTATATGGTCTCCTCCTAAGCAAGGATGGTTCAAATTAAACTTTGATGGAGCCTCCAAAGGTAACCCAGGTCCTTCAGGTATAGGATATGTGGTTAGAGACTATTCAGGGTCAACTATTGGAAATATGGCCAAGCCAATGCCACCAGATACCAATAATATAGTAGAATTCAAAGCTTTACTGTCAGGCCTATGGGATTGCCTCAATCATGGGTTAAGAAACCTCATAGTGGAGGGAGATTCATAGATAGCAATCAATGCAATCAAATTGAAGAAAACCCAAAACTGGCGGCTATAGGCAATTCTGGATAGTATAATTGACAATCTGGCTATATTAGAGCAATATGAGGTTAATCATATCTATAGAGAAGTGAATGCAAAGGCAAATGCTCTCTCAAAATCTACAGTGGAAGGCATTTCTTTTCCTTGGTGGGAGCAGGGAGACAATCAACAGGGCTAACCTACAGAGTATTTCCATCATTTGCCAAAGCTTCTATTAGAGGCAAACCTTAATTTTAAAATCTACAATAGATGGTTTCCTTTGTTTTGGCGAGACCATGGCAAGAATTCCCAAGGTCAATCTATCTTGCTTAGCAGAGGTCTCCTTTTTCAATTCTTCAGAGTTTACTTTTGGTGTTAAAGTTTGGTGAAAAAACTACTTCTTTGAATTCAAACTTTTCTGCCAACTTTAAGATTTAAAACAGACACGTCATCTTTGACGTCACCTATTCTTGGTCTTGCCATCATCGGATTCTCCCACTCGCCTCCCAAAAAGACAACCTGCGCTCCACCATCATTCTAAGTATGAGGCATGCGTTGTGCATTGGATAGAGATTAACCCTTTAGTCGGGAGATTTGGCATGATTAGAGAGATATCCTTCGCTACCTTTGCAAGCGAATTCATTGCAAGACATTTCTCATTAATGCATGTTGAAGAAAGTGTTGTCAAGCCTTTATTCAGCTTCCTTTGCAAGTTTATCAACTACACTATCTCTGCAATTGCATTCAAAACACATTAAGCTTCTTCAGACCCTCGATTATCAGCTAGGTTACCTTTGCAATTGCTTGCAAGAAGATCAAGGTGATACAAATTCTTGAAGCTACGTCTAGTGAGGAGCCATTTGGATTCATAATGAGTGTCTACCCTAGACTAACCTCATGTTTTGGTGTGGACACTCCCATTTCTCTCTCAGCTTCCACCCGTCAAGTCTCCTTTAGGAAAATCACGAACTTAAGGCTGAAGAGGCTACTCGAGCCATTAATTATCCTGGCCATAAAGCTCATCCTTGGCAGTGGGCATATTAGCAGGGAGGAATACCCCCGCGACAATACCAACATTTCATCTTGGTTTGTTGCCTCCCTCATGGATTTAAAGCTTGACAAACAAGTAGTTTGGCCCCTCACCAAAAGGCTATTTCCTAATGACAACCTGCTCAAATTGCAAGAGGTTCTTAACAAGGCGCAACATGATTCAGGGGCTCCTCGATCGAGCGAGAGAATTCTCTTCAACATTCCCAACAAGTTGATTAAATTCTACCCTTTTCTACTTGACCTTACTAGTAAGGACCTTGAAAAGCATAAATCATTTGTAGGCATTGGTCTCAAATTCCTGAAATGGCATTTTCTTGGGGAAAATTTAGAAGATTTGGGCACGGAGGAAGAACTTCTAGAATTTGCTAGACTTAATGGTGTCTTGCCTTAAAAAACTGAAGCAGAGGAACCCCAAGTAGAGTAGAGCAAGCGAGGTGGTGGTAGAGGATCGCGTCGCAATTCTGGCCAGGGTAGGGGACGTCCTCCAAGTAGAGACTCTAGAAGAGGCCGAGCTCCAAAGCCTCCATCAATGCTAGAAGAAGACTCTTAATCAGATAGGTGTTTCAAGCTGGTGGTTTTTTCTTTTGAGGCCGTTTCAGAGCCTTTAGTTGTTTTTTTAAAATCTCTGTTAAAATTAAACTTTCATAAATTCTGCCGTGACTTGGTTTTCGTAGTTTTAAACATTGAAGATATTTTTGAATGGCTGAGGAGGTTTCATAAGGGTTAATGTTTATAAGAAAAACTTTATGTTCAATTTGAGCCCATTAATTTTTTGAGGGCTTTGGAGTTGGTTTCCCTTTCTTTGCATACTCAGGGATTTAGTTTCATACTGTCTGTCTTTAGGCCCTCTGGGCTTTTTGGAAATCTTGAATTTATGCTGTAATCTTTCATATGAATCAATATATTAATCTGGCATTGCCTTTATCGATAAAAAAAAAAATCCTCTCCTAGATGCAGAAAAAATGTCTATATGATTTGATGCTTCAAAATTCCTAAAGTACGAGACTGTGATCTGTAGAAGCATATTAGCAAAGATGCGGTAATAGAAGGGCAATCTTCACATTAATAGGCAAAGCTTAAAAGTGACGTGTGTAGCTTATTAAAGGGTAGGTGCAATTAAATTGCGTGATGTGTTGGCTGTATCTTATTAAATGGCATAAGTGCGGCTTCTAGTTCCTATATTTTTATATGTTGTATTAGGAATTGTTTGTATGCTCCCCATGGTCTTGAGTTCGAGTCCCCGACTGTGTTAACTCTGTGTGTGTTGCTACCTTGTGAGTGGGTTGTACACACTGGGGGATTAGTCTTGCTTCGGCAAGGACACCTCCAGATTCCACGATAGTGAATATAAAAAAATTGTTTGTATGTTACTGGTTCAAAATGGTTATTGAGGAGTAACTAAAATGGAGGAAGAAGACTTGGATGAAGCAAACCAAGTGGATCGACAAGTGGGATATTGCTTTGTAAGATTGGCCCAAAAATAATGATGAGATTAAAAAGTTGTGTTTGAAAAATTTAGGATTGCACTGTGGACAAAGCAAGTTGGTTGAAAAAAAACACATTATATTGAGTTCAACCCTTTGGGGGACCGTGATGAAAAAGACTACATAAGGGCAACAATTAAGGGAAAGGCTAGACTTCTAGTTGCAGAATTCAAAATTGGGCCCCACCATCCTATAGATGTAAGATGGGTGGATGGTTAGTCTCTAAGGAAGAGTATGATGAAACTACTTGTCTTTTTTGCAATAAAGGGGTGGTAGAAACTGAATGACCTTCATCGTTGAGTGTGCAACATACGAGGATATTCATACATAGTATGAAGATAATTTGAAGGGGAGCAGTCTAAATGAGTTGTTCCTTTACTGATCTAAATTTATTTATTTCAGATTTTGAGGTGTTTGCCTCTTTTATTTTATATCTTATGATGTACCCATGCTTTATATAATTATGACCTATGCTATGGATATGCATGTTTTATAGAGGCATTGTTCTATAATCTCTTATGTTATTATAGATACTTAGTTCATTTCTCCATACATTTCATGATGATCCTATGCCGTATAGCAATGATGAGCATACATTAAGAAATGATCTATCATGTGATTCACCTACACTTTCATTAGTGTACTTAGTAACGATATCTCTCTTACATGTCATGATAGTGTTATGTCCATAGATCCATCTGCTTTGAATAAAACCATCTTCCTTTTTCATGGTGATGCAATATATGATGACCAATCTTCTACATCTCATGTTAGATCTATAGATATTTTCATTCACATAGATTTCCTGATGATATCTTATGTTTTGATGATACTCTATTAGCTTCTCATGTAGACTTTATGGTCTAAATTGCATGATAACATTATAAATCTTATTGAAAAACTTTTACATAATTAAAATTAGTCTAATGAAATATCTTTACATGTAAAATATTCATACTAATTACCCACACATAAATGATGACATTCTATTGATTAATGATAGAACTTTATATTAATCGAACTCATCTTGTTTGCTTTACACTTCTTTTACTAATTTGAAATGCTTTACTTTGTATTTTTAGTTCTAATTCACACAAGCTATAATATAGAGTTAGAGATAACTTCTTTTGATCCCTAACCATATATCAACATCACTTATACATTGTATACTTTACTTTCATGCATTCTCAACTTCCCATGATTATGATATCTTGTGGGACATACCCATCAAAAGTTTTGACGACAAGATATGTGAATCTACCACCTATCCTACCTACTTGATGCAGGAGCATCGATCCATAAATCAAAGAAAGATAAAAGAAAGTTGAGAAAGTTTTGATTGTATTCCTATTCATGTAAAAATAACATATTAATTGAATCATAGAGATCAAGGAAGATGTTCTAGCTGACTAAGTCACCATCATATAATTTGGGTATATCTCCATCTGTAATGTGACTTCACTTCTGCAACAACATAAATATATGGTGCATCTTTAGCTATGCCTCGTTTTCACTTATTCAGCAACTTCGGTTACAATGTCATCTTCAACAAAACCAATCTATGTAACTTAGTCAACTGAGACTCCTCCTACAGCAAGGAATGAATGGCAGTTGGAGGAAATGATTTACAGTTTTATGTTTCTCAAATGACTCCTACCATTATCTTTTCAAGAAAGGGGGGGAGGCTGACTGTCAGAAGTAAGGGGAAGGAGAACCTGATATTGAAGGATATCATCCATTATTGGGCATATTCAACCTTGTGTCCATTTTTGTTGCCTTTTTCCCTGAGCCTGTGAAGGGACATCTTGTTAAATTTAATGAAGATTACTTTGTTTTGTTCTTCACATGGCATGTTTTTTTTTTGTTGTTGCTGTGGGTGGGTACTTTAGGTTGACTCTCTTACTTAGATTGCATCATTACTAATGCCCTAGATTTACCTTCCAAAACAAGAGAATGACATTATTCAATAAATGCAAAGAATTCAAGTTAGGTAGTTATGATACATGTGGCATACAATTCTAATCTACGATTAGTCATATTATTATTATCTATTGAGCACATGAAAAACGATAAATAAATTTTACTTACAAAATTTTTGAAGGAAGCATTTCTTTTGTATACTATGGTGTAATGTGATGACTTAATCGTTAAATAATTTTTAGCGGATAATTTAATTGACCTTTAAGTAACATATCTATATTTTGAAAATCTATGTAAAATATGTTGAATAAGAGGAACGCTTACTATTAATGAATTTAAACTTTTCAAATTCCTTATATATATAAACCAAACTCGTTACTAATCATAATATAGTTAATGTTAATTAAAACTAAAAGATTTATTCTTGCAACCAAGGTTGACCCTCTTGCTTATATTGCAACATTATTAATGTTGTGGATTTACCTTCCAAAACAAAAAAGTGACATTATTCAATAAATGCAAAGAATTCAAGCTAGCTATAATGCATGTCGCTATGATACTTGTGGCATAGTATACTAATTCACAATTAGTCACATCTTTGATAGTCTATTGGCCATATGGAAAATGATAAATAAATTCTAACCACCAAATTACTTAAGGAATCATTTACTTTGTATATAATGGTGGAATATGACGACTTAACCATTAAATTATCTTTAGTTGATAATGAATCTAGTATTATACTAACATTCATATATTTTGAAAAATCTATATAAAATAAAACATTGATATCATTCATGAGAAGACCTATCTATCTATCTATCTATCTATCTATCTATCTAAGTAAAGATAATTACGAAAGTTACTACTAACCAAAATATAGTTAATTAAAATTCAAAGATTTTTAAAGTTAAAACATGTTGCATTTAATTAAAAAAAATATTGTCCAATGTGTAGTTTTACCATTTTCTTAAAAAGAGTGTTTATTTATTGTGCGTGTCTTATGATTGTATGTAGTTTTGTAAGTAGCTTAATCAAAAAAATCTTAATGAATTTTAAGAATTTAAATTTTTGGGATATTGCTACAATCTTTCAAATTATAGTAGTTTAATCCCCCAAAGAATTTTGTTAAGAGTCGTTCAATCATAATGTATTGTTTTAAACCATAGCAAAATCTTAAACAAAATTGTTAAAGAAAAAAGTCATGCAATCAAGAGGCTTAAACTATAAAGCTTTTGCTTTTATAGAACATTTTGGAACTTTAAGCTACCAGTACTTTTTTCCATCGTCATATTTAATTTTGAAAAGCATATTTACGTAAGGAAAAAGTAAATTGCACATTGTCAACTATGCTTTCAGTTTTTCTTCTTTATCCTTCCCTACAAAACAAGATCAAGATCTAAATACTACAAACATGTATATATGGTGAAGAGATTTCAAAAAAAATCCATCATTGTTTTGGTTATGAATTATAGTCAAAATGGAAGGCCTAAAGATAATTTTGAAGTCACCAAAGTCATTTCATAGGACATTTCCAATTTTGATTTTGTTTATGTTGTATAATACTATCTCTTTTCTCCAATGATGAAAAGGAAAAGGAAGACATCATCCATCTTCATGCCTACAACTAATCAAAATACAAGAATGGGACTCAAGCACAACAAGTTTTTGATTAAGGAAAATCAGGTTTTAAGGGACCCGAAACCCGCTTACATTACAAAAAGATAAGCATGAAAGAAGCGAGAGAGAACAGAACATAGATAGAAAAGATGCAAAAGACCAGTAGAAAAACAACAGCTAGGGAAAGGGACAACACAAAGCCAATGAGAGACTGGCAAACAAAGACCAATATTACATATCAGATAAAAATTTTTATAGACTCTTCCGCATCCTTCACCAATATCATCATAGCCTTAGCAGCTTCTCTCAGGTCTTTGTTCTCCTGCTTCAGATGAATGTCTTTAGTCTTTATCTCCAAATCATAGGTAGTCTGCCTAGTTCTTCGTCTGGACGTTTGGCGAGAAGAGTTAGAGGTCGGCATATCATCGATGATCACCATTTCTTTGTTCTGTTGGATCCTCTCCAGACAATCCACCAGGGCGTTCATATTATGAGACGAAACCCTCAAGACCTCAAGAATGTGATTCATAAAATTCTTCAATGCCTTCTCAGTTTTAGCAACCTGATTGATGATGATTTCATTTTCAACCTCGGTCTTATCTTTGACAATTTTGATCACATCTTCCAGATGCTTCAAGTCTCCCTTAATCATATCTTTTTTCGACCAATCCTGCATTTCAATTTCATCCTCTACCTCACTAGTTTCCACCTTCGCATCCTTTTTACCAATATTGGTATCCTTAATCAAATCCTGAATCTTATACTCCAAATCTCTTTGTTTATTCTGAATACTGGTAATATTTTCAATCACCCATTTCTGTTAATTGAAAAATTCCAGAGTGTTATTTCTAGCAGCATTCAAAATGGAGTTCGTCGTTTCCCTACCCTGCTCAGAGCTCACAGATTTAGGGTTAGCTTTCTCTGTGGTATTCTGGGCAACATTCCTGCTATCCAAGACAATAGGGTTTGAATCAGGCTTTTCAACATAAAATTTTCTCTTTACCTCCTCCTCTTCTCCTATGTCCTCTTTCTTCTCACTCCCCGCTTCATAATCAGCTGCCTTCCCCTGATCCTCCTCCATATCAACTTCCACATCCGTGTCCTCTTTATCAACATCATCAACCCTCCCTTTTTTATGGAGAGGAACGTTAGACGAATCATCGTCAGACTCAGAACCATCACGGCTATCTGAAATATGGGCATTTGCCACCAAAGGATCATCCTTACTAACCCTAGCTTTTTTCTTCAAGTGTTCGTAAATAAGCAGGATGAGACCTTGATGAGCTATGGGATAGGATTTGGGTTTTTTGGCATGGCCAGCCAAGCTCTCATTCAAGGAAGAAGCTAAATAGAAAGGCAAAGAGATCTTAACCCCATGGCGGAAATGGTTAAGAATAACAAAATGATAATTATAAACCTTCATAAACCTACCATCAACAATTAGGAATTCCATAAAAAACCCTTAACATCTTCTGCCAGAAGGACTTAACCTGATGAGGGAGGTAGTAAGAAACATTGTCTTTCTTGGCGAGCCGAACCTTCTCATCATCAGTTTTAGGGAAATTTTTAATAGATTCTGCCACAAACTTTCGATCTCTGTAAAACTTGGTGCCTTCCTTCTGTAATCCCGTTACTTTCGTCACCAAATCCTCATCAAGCTTCTAGGTCTCCCCAAATAGAGTGACTTTGTTGTTATTCCATCCCTTGGCAAAGCCTTGAGACATTGACTTTTTGCTGCCGTGCAATTTTTCCATGTAGTCTGTGAAACCATGTTTATGTGGAGCCTTCTCCAAACTTTCCGCTCACTTTTCCAATTATCACAGCCAGAGGGCTCATTTCGGTTAAGGTTACCTCCCATGTTGAAATGCAGGCCGAGGTTTTCAATAGAGCACAAAATACTCACAAATTGAAGACCAAGACTTAAGCGCAGGCTCTTGAACAAAATGCTGGGTTCAAAAAACAGGGTACTTTCCTTGAATTTGAAGAGGTATTTAATAATGGTCACAATGAGCCAACACTTATTATGATTAGCCCCGTCACACCAGTGATCATAATAACGATGCCTAAAAAAAATCATCAATTGACACTTCACATAACCCCAAGCTCTGTCTTTGGTATCCGGACCCAAAGAAGTAATGATAAAATTAACTTGAACCATGGACACGATCAAATAATAATTGCGCCCAGACATCCTTCTTACAATAGGCTTCTCCGATATGTTTAGCATCCTCCTCTAAATAAACCCCCTCATTAGCTAAAAGGTTAGCAACTTTATTACCTTCCCTTAGAGTATGGGAAATGAAAACACTATCATAGTCATTTAATAACTTTTTAGCACTTTCAATAATATTGAATATGTTCCAAGAGGGAGAGCTAGTACCTTTGATAGCCTGAATAATATTGAGGGAGTCATGTTTTTTTAAATTTAAAACCCTGAGCAAGTTGGAGGCATTTCAACATGGCTTGAGCTTCAGCAACATGATTGTTTTGAACTCCAAAGGGAGAGGCAATAGCAGCAATAAAAACACCATGAGTATTTCTGATGACTCCTCCCCCTCCTGACTTCCCAGGATTGCCTTTGGCTGCCCCATCAAAATTCACCTTGACCCAATCATGACAGGGAAATCTCCAAACAACATTTTCTCTCCTAATCTTAATGTCCGATTAGCAAACCTCATGAATCAAATTCCATTCGGTGAGGATACCTTTCTCAATGTCATTCATGTTAGAAAAACTCCATTGCTTGTTGTTTCTGTGAGGAATATTTATGTTTTCTTTTATAGCCCTGCAAATCTTCTCAAAAACCACCTGAGACGTACACTTTGCCTCCCTAAAAATTCTGTTATTTCTCTCCTTCCAGATATACCAACAAGTCATAGGAAGGATCAACGACCAGAGGTTCTTGATGAGAGGATATTTGGTGGGAAAGATCCATTGCCAAATAACTTCCTTGAGACTGTTATGCATAACCCATTCAACTTTACATTGCGCCCAAAATTTACTCTAGATTTCCTAGGTAAAGGAGCAATGGATAAACAAATGATCCACTAATTCTTCCTCTTTCTGGTATAACTCACACCTATTAGGAAACATGAAACCTCTACGAGCCAAGTTATAAATGGTAAGAATCCTGTTGTGAACTGCAAGCCAACAAAATATGTTAACTTTAGGAATAAGAACTCTATTCCAGATTTTAGTCCATATTGGGTTGCTGATCTGAGTAAAAGTTTTTTTATAAGAAGAAGCAACAGTGAAGTTACCCCTGGGATTACTCTTCCAAAGAAAAACAACATCAAAATCTTTATTAACAGAAAAGGACAACAGATCCTGTTGAAGCAACGAAAACCCAACATAAATAGCATCAAGCCTCACCCATTTATTCTCCTTCCAGTAATTACAAACCATAGGCCCATACCTTCTTTTGCCTTCATCAATGAATTGATTGCAGTCCTGATTAAAGAGAGGTTCATCTTTAATCCAAACATCCTCCTAGAACCTAATTTTGTCACCTTTGCCAAGGACCCATCCAACTCCAGCTTTGGCAACTTTTATGGACTTGATTATACTATTCCATATGAAAGACCCAACAAGGATGTCTTCAGAGTAGAGAAGAGAATGAAGAGGTTGGTCATGAATATATTTATCAAACCACACCTAATTCCAATCTTTCTTAATGCCATAAGCCCTCCATATATGTTTGGCAAGGAGAGCTTTGTTAAAAGTTTTAAGAACTTTAATACCTAAACCCCCCTTGCACTTAGGCTTACACACTTTGTCCCAAGCAACCAAGGCAATCATTTTTTTTTCTTCAACCCCTGACCAAAGAAATATTTTTTGAATCCTCTCTAAAGCTTCAGCAAATTTAGCCGGAATACCAAATAGACTAAGAGCATAGACAGGAAGACTCTGAAGGGTTGCTTGAAGAAGCTGAAGCTTTCCTGCTTGAGATAACATAGATCCTTTCCAGCCAGCCAATTTCTTGTTGAGTTTATCAATTAACAAGTTCTAGAAGGAGTTTGGGGGAACCAAACCCAGAGGGAGACCCAAATAAGTGGAGGGAAGCATTTCCACCTTGCACCCAATGATGTTAGCAATTCTCTGCTGCCTTATAATAGGGGTATTCATGAAATAGATAGCAGACTTCTCCCAACTAACTTGTTGACCTGTCGCCAAAGAATATGAGCTAAGAGCACCTTTGAAGGCAGAAACCTCCTCAACAGAGGAGTATCCCATTGAAATTGTGTCATCAACAAATTGTTGATGAGTACAAGACACATTAGTAGAGGAAGGTTGAAGACCTTTGATGGTTTTATTCACTTTCATTTTTTGAATCAATCTGCTCATACTCTCTTGTACAACAAGTTACAATAGCTAATTGGGACTACTAAAGGTAATTCTTAGAAAAGCCAGTGTATACATGTTAGGATAAGGTGACATTAACCTTGCAATCCTAAGCCATTCATATGTCAGCATGTTTCTTGGAACGTGTTCCCTAAAACATGTGAGAAAAATATTAAATAATTGTACTTTATAGCTATTTGTAATTGCATTTTAAAGAGGTGAACATGAAGAGGTGATAAAGATAGATTAAAATGGACAAAATACATTCTTTCCCATGTCCATATTGAGACGTGAAGGATCATGCATAAGGCCCAAGTTTGGGAAGAAAAAGGGTGTCTATTTGGGGATCTAAATAGTCAGTGAAAGTTATAGAGTGCTTAGAATGTCTACAATCTTAGTGGCTTTAGGGTTTGTGCCCAAAGAGGAGTCACTTGAAGAGTTTTATTATTTCTTTTGGCTATTCTTTCTTCAAGGCATAGTTTTTTGGCAAGTGGTTTTGGCCCCTTGTTTTGGAAAATAATAGTGGGTTTTCTTTTATATTTGGCTATAAATTGGAGCCAAGGCATAGTTGTTTGATCATAGTTTCTTGAGGTTTCCAAGTAGTTCTATATCTTTTGGAGAAGTGAAGTGAAGTGTATTTTCATTGTAATATTTCTTTTGAAGATTAACAATATATCTGTCCTCATTCTCTAGTGGAGTTTTTTTCTTGAAAGGGTTTCTCCACACAAATCTAGTGTCTCTTTTGGTATGATTGATTTCATATTTATGTTGAATGGTGAAATCGCATGTTCATTTCAGATTTAATTTCAAATTTTATAATCTTTTTAGATATGTAATCACATAAGAAAGTAATATTGCAAGATTTCTTCACCTTGTTTCTCAAATTTGGTATCAGAGCTAACAATTTTGCTAAGAGGGGGACACCTTTCTCTTTAAGTGTTGAAAGTTTATTGCTATAGTGGGATCTTTTTTAATGTTTTTTCATATTTGAGAAAAGGATTGAAAGCTATGACTTCTACTTCTTCCATAAATATTGAGAAATTTAATGGCACTGGCTATGAGATGTGGAAATTGGAGGTGGAAGATCTTTTGGAAGAAAGAGATTAGTGGTTGCTATTTTCAAATGAAAATAACCAAAAGACTCTACTTTGTCAGATGATGATTGAAAGCAATTGGACAAGAAGGCATGAGGATCCATTCATTTGTGTCTTATTGATTCCATCCTCTTGAATGCCTCTGGAGAAGACTCCACAT
Organism: Cryptomeria japonica; assembly: GCF_030272615.1. Taxonomy (NCBI): domain Eukaryota; kingdom Viridiplantae; phylum Streptophyta; class Pinopsida; order Cupressales; family Cupressaceae; genus Cryptomeria; species Cryptomeria japonica. The sequence continues at coordinate 48,192,301 of NC_081415.1, read as the reverse complement.
ACAAGTTGTGGAAGAGGATTGGTGACATTTATCAATCTAAAAGTTTATCCTGTAAGTTATATCACAAAAGGAGGTTATATTCTTTGAAAATGAAAGAGGATAAATCTATTATAGATCATTTAAATGCTTTTAATTTGATTATAAGTTATCTTGAAACATGTCGAGGCTTCTAATTCTAATTTAAATTCGATGCTAGTCTAATAACTCCTAACTTAGGATAGTTATCCAATTTGAGCAACCCTTCATGGACTAGAAGCTACATTTAATTGTCAACCTAGGGACATGTACTTGAAATAAGTTATCACTGTATATGCACTATGAGAGACTCTAATCTATTATAATGATGTGTATAGGAAATTAATTGAAAGCAATAAAAAAACTAAAAACATAACAATGCTGAAAATAAATCTAACTCTACAATAGTGGCTACAAGAAACAATGTAATAACACATTAGTTTGTTGTGGGTTTCACTACTATGGCTATCAAAGGTGCAAAATATCTTAAGTGGCCCTTGCTCAGATAATTTACACTATTGGCCAAGTGCTCAAAACTCATACACAAATAACTTGCTTTATTGAAAATATAATTTGTTGCTACTATAGATTTGTTGCTACAGAATGACGACTCTCTAATTTTAATTATCATATAATACCCTTTGCTTGATTACAAATTCAAATATATAAGCTACTTGAATCTCTAGCAACCATCTAATATGTGTCTCATCATCCCTTTAAATGAGGAAGAGACTTATTCTTCTACGTGACAAGAAAACAATGACTAAGGAGTAGAGTCCTATTACAACTTGTCTTCTTGGATTTGTTGGTGTTAATAAATAGAATACAATTCATATACAACCTCCTTTCAAGTTAAAATTTGAATTACAATAAATGAAAGATATTTGACCAAGTCTGTTGTCTTTCCTATGGTCACACCAATTTTGTCTCAGTCCATTTTTGGTGAATGGCGCTTCTTTATTACTATAAATCAATGCAAATTCTTTAATGTGTTTTTAGATTTCCCTTTAATATTTCCAAATCATTTTGAATATCTTAATTTCATTAAGAAATGAGGGAGATATGCTCATTTTACTAAAATTGAGTTTTGATTTTTTCAGCACTTCCAATCAACATCTTCATGGTGATAGCTATCAACTTGTTTCTTCTTCTTGCCAACTGCATGAATGACTCAAATATCTCAAAAACAAAATTCTAATACTTCTTAAACACTTAACATTTGATAATCACCATTCATGTAATAATTTACCATTATTTAGCCATCAACTAACTAAACATATAAATGTATTAATCATCATTTACCATAATCAATGCTTCATGAAAATATGGTAAGGTATGAAAATGTATTGGAATGGAAATATGAAAATGGATTAAAGTGACATATATAATGGAATAGATAGGACAATTTATAGGATCGTCACTCCCCCCGGTTGAAATCCTGCTTGTTTTGAAGCAAGGGATAGACATAAGTTATTCATAAAGATTGCCAATATGAAATCTCGATTGTCATATCCTCTTCCACCATGCATAAAACTAAAACCAATTAAAGTCACAAGGAAACACATTGTCATAAAATACTAGTGAACTTAAAGTTATTGCCACTATCATGTTATCACTATGATCTTTTATCTTCAAATCATGCATCACTCTCAGGATCTCCTTGTTATCATCATTCTGCTACCCCTTCATGACTCATAACCATTCAACTTTATTTTCAACTTTGTTTCTTCACTTCTCATAAATATTATCTTTGCTAAAATTGACATATGCATTTTGAACAACAAACTATCCTCTTAATTCATTATGCTCCCTTAAATGTTTCTCTCTACTATCATGCAAATTTCATAAGAACATCCATTTGGCATATCATTTGAAACAAGGACTCTTATGACTTCCTTGGAGTTGTGACTTACATTGTTCTTCAGAAAGTTATACTTTAGACATTATCATTGGCTTTTAAGGACAATTCTCTCTTATGGATCATATTACTACCCTTCATTTTCTCACTCTTATTTGGTACAACTACCATCAACACTTATAACACTTCTATCTTTTATCACTTTGATTCTTGCATATGTCTATGAAAGTGACGATGAAGCTTGTGGACATACTAACAAGAGGATAGTCTTTCTTCAAAAGGTAGGAGAAAGGGAACATATGGTTCAAGACAACAATACAAGGCATGTACACTTCCGCCCAGTTGAAAGGTCATTTATCCTCAAATGACAACGTACAAATGATGGTGGGAGAAGAAATCATTTATGAAGCATGTATTTAGAACAATGATAATTGATAAAACATTGTAATGTATATGTAGGTAATCAACTAAAAAAATTATAAATATTATTAATGAATGAATAATCATAAATGCAAGTACCAACTATGATGTTTTGAAAAGTTGTAGACATGGTGTATAGCTTGAATGTACAAGTCCATGAATGACTGCATATACAGGTCCCCAATTAATTGCATATTTATAATCTATTATGTCACCTCATCATCTAAATATTCACTTTGAATTTTGTTTCCTTTGGTTGCTGAAACTATCTTAGGCACTGTTGCCAACATTTGCAAGACTGTCTCAAGCACTATTGTCAACATTTGCAAGAACTATCTCAAGCTATGTTCTTAATGACTGTAGAAACAGTCTCAAAAATTATTTTCAACATCTACAAAAGCTATCTACTATTTGACTATAATAACATAGTTGGGTAGTACTGTAGTAATTCTCTCTATCCAATGACTTTTAACTCAACCATAGATGGTGGTTGACTAGAAAACATCATCCAGATAGATATTTCTTATCTCATAACGGAAAAACCTCCTAATAGAAATTTTTTGACAACACATGCTATGACATGACTCACAACCTTGGAATACAAATGACTTTGAAATACTATGAATCAGTTATGCACACCTCCAAAACAATCATTTAAATAATAAAAAATAGGAAACACCTATGCTAGACACACCTAACTAACTATGATTCAATATTTGATAAAAGGACATCTAAGCCACTCTGCAACTACACTTATTTAATGAGAAACCTATCCTAATCTATCCTAACTAGCAAAACCTAATTTCTCAAACAAAACCAATGACTAGTTCTATGAAATATTTGCCTTTCCTTAGCAACTTACAATGCTTCACATGTTTCACATCAACCAAAAAGAGTTGCAACATTAATAGAAACTTAATAACCCGTTGCAAGACTTTTGGAAAGAAATAAACAAACTTACTTACTACTTCCTTTTGATAATATATACTATTGTTTTGAAGTGCATAGGTAAGTTGAAATAGTTCTCCTTTGGCTGCAACTGCATATTTACCTTCATCTTCAATTGTAACTTCTTGCTTTGTTGCAAACATAACTTGCAATGTTTTGCTTGCCTCTCTCTGAGCTAGATGTCTGATAGGACATCCTCATGAAATGAAAAATTTATAAACCTCCTTGTCGTCTTTGTTCTGATGGGCTTCTTCTTTATCCTCTTCTTGAATTGTAAAGTCCATTTTGTGTGACTCATTTCTACATCATTTTCATGCAGCTCATGCTTTTTATTTTCAAAAGATATTAGTTTGACATCTAGTGTTGAGCAAAAACCTCTAAGTCATCCCATAATTGGTCTTCTTCAATATCTTCTTTACTTTTCTGTATGAGGGGACTAATATTTTCTTTATGCAAGCTTTCTTAAGGATTCTCATGAACATAAGGATTCTCTTTTTGAAGCATGAATTCTGATTTGACATCGATACTTGGAGAAAAGTCTTCTATGATGCTTTCAAAAATGTCTTCATCAATATCCAGCTTACTCATCATGTTATTATGCTCCATGGATCCAAAATCTTTGTGTTTCCCTGTTGTTGCTTGTGGTACGTTGCAAAATGCTCAATAATCCCAAGTACTTTGAATGAAAACTATGATTCTAGGAAAACAAGAAAGAGCTTCTAAAAACTTTAGAGACTCTCATAGCTTGACACATCCTCAACAACAAATCCAACATGTTGAGGCTTCTAATTCCACTTTAGATTTTGTTTTGGTCTAATAGCTTTCCTAACTCAAGGATAGTTATCCAATTTGAGCAACCCTTCATGGACTAGAAGCTACATTTAATTGCCAACCCAGGGACATGCACTTGAAATGAGTTGGCACTATATATGCACTATGAGAGACTCTAATCTATTCTATTGATATGTATAGGAAATTAATTGAAAGCAATAAACAAAACCAAAAACATAATAGTTCTGGAAATAAAGTTAACTGTAGAGCAGTGACTGCAAGAAATAGTGTAATAACACATCGGTTTGTTGTGGGTTTCGCTATACTATAGCTATCAAAAGTGAAAAATATCTTAAGTGGCCCTTGCTCAGATAATTTACACTATTGGACAAGTGCTCAAAACTCATACACAAATAAATTGCTTCATTAAAAATATATTTTGTTGCTTCTATTAAAATTGGTGCTGCTACACATTTGTGATTATAGTTTTCTTTGGTGATAATAGTTTGAAGAAGGTTATTGGTAAAATAAGGTAAAGTTGTGTTTCAGTGATGGAAGAGTAAAAACCATTGATAATGTTTTGCATATTCTAGGACTTGTGAGAGGTCTTTCTATTTCTATGTTAAATCATTCCATAATGCATGTGACATTTGACAAGTTTGGTAAGAGGGATTTTGGTGATAGCTAAATGATCTTGAATGAGAACTTTGTTTAGGCTTAATGCCTCTATGTTTGTAACTTTGCCAATGTAACATGGATTGATAATGCATGTATGATGTGGCACTCGAGATTGGGTCAAATTGGTGAAAAAGGTCTTAAGACCATTCTAAATAAAAAGTTGGTTGACAATATTTCTGATATTTTATTAGCAAAAATTATTTATGTGAGCATTGCGTATTTGATAAAAAGAATAGATCATTATTTCCTAAAGGAATCTATAAGGTAAAGAGATCATTAAAAATTATTTATTCGGATGCGTGTAATCTAGTGGATGTTGTTTCTTTGGGTAAATCTTAGCATTTTGTTTCCTTTGTTGATGATTTCTCGAGATACACTTTGATTTATGTTATGCATTGTAAATTTGAAGTGTTCACTAAGTTTAAGGAATTTAAGGCCTTAGAGGAAAAATAATTATATTAAAAGATAAAAGTGTTGAGGACTGACAATGGGGATGAATATTGTTCTAGGGAATTTGATGACTTATGTAAGCATGCAGGTATTCTTCGACATAGGAATACTCCTTACACTACCCAACAAAATAGGGTAGTAGAAAGAATGAAACAAACCATAATGGAAAGGGCTATGAGCATGTTAAGTGGTGCTAAGCTTGATATATGATTTTACATAGAACCTATTAGTACTACTTGTTATTTTCCTAATAGATCCCCTCATTCATATCTTATTGACAAAGCTCCTTATGGAGTGTGGATAGGTAGATAGCCTTTAGTTGCATAGTTAAGGGTCTTTGGTTGTGAGGCATTTATTAATGTGCATCAAGGGAAGTGATCTAAACTTGAACCAAAAGCTTAGATATGCATCTTCATTGGTTGTGGTGAGAATGGGAAGGGTTATAAGCTTTGCAATCATCTAACCCATAAAATGATCTTGGTTAGAAATGCTATTTTCAGGGATTTAGGACTTACTTAGGTGAAGAGAAAGCAAAGGACAAGACAAAGAAAGTGCACTTCGAAACAAAAATTAAGAAGTAGGAAGATGCACATGAGGAAAAATATTTAGATGTATCTAAGAATGGAGAATAAGAAGAGGGTTTAGTGAGTTTAGATGATGTGTAGGTGAGCACAAATAGGAAGATGAACATGTAGATCCCATTACTCCTACCTTGAGGAGGTCACCAAGGTAACATTATCAATTTGATAGGTATACTCCGCCATATTTTTGTTATATATTTGCTTCTTTGAGTATTGATGATGAACCTAGATCCTTCAAGGAGGCTCTCTCATTGAAGGAGAGCTAGTCTTGGATGCAGGCCATGCATGAGGAGATGATGACCTTGGACAATTGTGAGACCTACAATCTTATTAGTTTGCCCAAAGGAAGGAAACATTGGATGCAAGTGGGTATTGATAGGCTCTAGAATTGATACTATTTTACCTAGTTTATTCTATCTTTCACAAGACATTTATATGTTCTTAAGACATTATCCCAAACTTTGTTTAAACTTAATAGGTAATATATGACATATAATGGATGAATGTGTTATGTGGATATTAATAGATGATATATAGCTTCATAAGATTATGAATGATGATAATGTGGATGAATGCTTGTTTTTACAATATTGACCTGCAGTTGGATGATTGACTGTTGGCCCATAGACAAAGAAGAGCACAAGAGGAACCATTCAAGGATGTGCCGATTGAAATGAAGATTTTAAGGTGTTTTTTTGACTTCATTGCTTAAGAATAAATGCACTTGAGGGATATGAAGAAGTTTGTAGGATCATGAATAAATTATTCATTATGACATTATTTTGATTTGTACGTTTCATGTCCTTTCTTTTTCTAGTTACAATAAAGAGTCCAATTAAAATTATGATTCATGTTAGTTGAATTGTTACTTTTAGTTTCATTGGAGAACAAGTTGTCCTCAGTGTTAGGGAGGAATGACATATGTTCATAATTTGTTTCTAGATTTAGTCAACCCACTTTCTTGGGATAGTGTATAAAATTCTAATCCTATCGTGAGTTGGATAGTTCAAATCATATGATAGTTACTAGATTTTGTAAGATAGTGAATTTTTTATTGTCAGTCATGTACTGTTAAAGAATGAATTAATTTTTTTTTGATGTTCTCTTGAGTTAGACTATATTTGTGATCAGAGGTTACTACACTCAAGAAAGGGCCCCTTTAGGTATTTTAATCCTCTTTTATAGTTAGATTGTTTAGTAATAGTATTAGTTAAATTGTTCATTACTTTTGATAGATTAGCTTGTTATGTTGTTATTCTTAAATTCGATAGATATAATATCTTAATGATACTGATTGTAAAGGATTTGTGTTTAAAGTTGCAACATAGTTTAGCTCTATATCACTCACAACTAGTGCTAAGTCATTAGACCAGTTACCCACAACCATTGTTGTGCATACATGTTTATTTCTAGCATTGTTTATGTTATATTTAGTTGTTTAATTTAGTTAAATTTCTTTTATGAAATTGATGTGTAACTTGGAGAGTCCTTAGCTGCACATATAGTTCCAACGTCATCCAAGAAGATATGTCCCTAGTCAATAATTAAATGAACCCGTCTAGGATTGTAGGTTACATGATATAGGATCTATTGGTCCATCAAGTGTATGTGTTCATGTTGTATGCATCAACCTATTGTGTACCATCTATGATCGTTTTACATAACTTGTCCTTGCATTTGCATTTCATTCAAAAGATACTCTTCCTCCTCCAATCATATTTAAGGGTTTCTTTGTCTCTAGATATTTAGATTCTTCTCAACATCAGGTTCTCTCTTGAATCTATTTTAGCTTCTTCAATCCCATGTTTTCCTTTTTGAGCCATTGTTTCCCTTTTAGGGTTTTGAGGATAGTCAACAACTTTCTTAGATTAACTATAAATAAGATATTTCAAGGATTTTCCTTCTCCAAATGACATTTTTCCTCATCCCCTACCACTGAATCCTCCCCTTCTTCAAATATCTAGCTTCACACAATCCTAGATAGTTTTTCATCTTTGCTAGGTTTGGAAGTGTTTTCTCTTCCTCTATTTTGGTTTCCATTACCTCAGTTACTAGCCAAATTATTTTTATAGGTCATCTTCTCTTCTTCCTTTATAGAATAATTAAAAGATTCATCCCCTGTAGATATTTTAACTAATGTGATCTCATCTAAAAGTTGGAACCTAAGGCCATTCACATATCAAGCAAGAACTTGACTTTCACTTTCTTGTATATGTATTTGAATTTAAAGCCTCACAAATTAATCAGTATAAGCCTACATTGAATGATCTCTTTGTTTTAAAATTTAAAATTATATAAATATTTTTTGTTGGTGATCTAATGACAAACATCATACTTTTAGATGTTTTATCATCTTAGGCGAAAGTCAAATTTTATCTTTCCCTTGCTTCCTTCTGAACCTTTGCACATTTTCCCATCAAAGGTTTGCATGAGACTTCATCTTGGAAGCACTGATTTTCGCTCTTTTGGATCATCTTCGTTGGTGCCTTCCATCTCAAAAATTTTCTCTAACTTTTGGATCTAGTTTAAGAATATATTAGGGTCAATATTTCCTTTAACATATGAAATATCCATCTCTACTTTGAAGTTTTGTTTTTTCAATGGTTCAATAAGTCTCTCCATAGGATTTGATATCCTATTAGCACTCTCCAAGTTCTCTAGTTGCTCTTCAGACTCATCCAATTTTAGTTTTGCCTCAAAGGTCTCTAATCATGAAATCACTTCACCAATATTGATTCAATGGCTTGTATTCCTCTTTCCCTTTCTGCTCCAATTGATGTGGACTCTCCTTTGAGCCATTGCAAATTTTCTTTAATACCAAAAATTGATGCAAATAATACTAATGTTCCTACAAGTTCTCACGAACAAAAAAATTAAAAGAGGATTGGAAATGCAATCAATAATTCCAAACAACCATAGACCCAAAAAATAGGTAAACCAACAATAGTGTGCAATTGAAATCATACAATTGGAGACCTTACTGGAGGAAAACCAGGAGAAATCCCCGTTGGAAACAGAAAATTAGAAAGATGAGGAAGTAATGTAGAATGGAATTAGCAACACTTCTGTTTCGAACCCTTCAAGGGAGATAGAGGTCGAAACTAGTCAGATTCCAAGGAATGAAATAGCCAGTTCTCAGCCCTTAGTGAATACCTCTCAGATGGGAAAAACAACAGTGAGAGAGAGGGAAAATGGTGGAAATCACAACCTCTCTTATTCGATATTTCATTAACTCTCTTAGTATAGATATTGAAAGAAGAAAGATCACAGTGCCCCCAAGCGCTATTCCATGGATACAAAGCCTTATCTCCTTTCACTACATCTCAGTGGATAGGTCAATAACAGACCCGTGCTATCCCAATGTAATACCGTCAATCCCAATCTCCCCTCTGAAAGAGAATAGGTTGTTTTTAAAACACTACAAATCCTCTTTTCTGAAGGGTAATCTAAATCATTTTGATCAATTTGTAATTATTTATGGTAAAAATGGATAAACAATATTGAAAGACTAAATAGATTCAACCACAAAACCCTAGCCTACCAACAACAAAGATCCACCATAACATATGAAGATTACCTAAGACAATGCAAATCAAATGAAATCACAAAGATTATACCATCACATGTCCAATAGGGTTTGAATCTCCATTCTTCCTATCTCCATTGATCTTGCTTGATATATTTGCTCTCAGATTTTATGTGTGCACAAGAGCTCAATAAAGAACGGAAATGTGGTTGCAAGTAGGCTTGATTGCATATGAAAGTTCAAAAGCGTAGTTGGGAAGTCAACTGATCAGGGTTGATAATGAAGGAAGCATCTCCTTATATAGAAGACACTATAAGAAATGGAGGGATAAGATTAAGAGGTATAAAAGATAAATGATCGGCTAAGATTAGAGGGTAGGTAGAGAAAATAAGAAAATAATGAGAGGGTAGGTAGTGTAGGAATTAAGAGATGAATGACATGTGTCATGGGTAGAAAAGGCTAATGAATTAATTAAATAAATAAAGATTTATTTAATTAATAGAAGAAGTGGGATCAATTAAATAAATAAGAGTATTTATTTAATTTAGAAAAAGGATAATTTAAATAAATAAATGTATTTATTTAAATGAGAAATAAGGCTAGAAGAGGATAAATGAATTAATTAAATAAATAAAGATTTATTCAATTAATATAAGAGTTAGGCTTAAATAATTAAATAAATAAAGATATTTATTTAATTAGACATGACAATTCTAGGTGTCTACATTTTGCCCCTCTTTGAGACAATGCAACTTGTCGCGTTGTTTCAAAGAAGATAATATTAACTGATACAAAGTTGCCCCAAGATGGGAATAATATGCCCCCTCGAGAGATTGGATGAAAATGTCTAGAAAGATCGCAGACAATCTCTTGATAAGAAAGAAAGGGTAGAATAGACTGACCAGATAGGATAGAGTGACAGAGTCACGGGATAAAGAAGATTGACTCAGAAGACTAGGGCTAGGGTAGTCTATAAGATAGACTACAAGGGAAAACATCCTCATTGTCATCCACACATCTAAGAGATCAAAGTGCAAAGAAAGTAGAGAGCAGTCAACAGTGATGGCATTGGTGCATAGATTTGATCGCGGTCGCCGATATCAGAGGCCAGTAGATGTAGGAGAGCCGGTAAGTACTGCAAAACCTCCTTGTACTTTGTCGCATAAAATGTTGTCATAAATGCATGCTAGGTAGTGTAATATGTCTTCAAGGTCGAATCGACAGTTCTGTGATGAACATACGCTATCGATTGGATAAGCTGCTAAGAGGATACACTCAAGCAGGTCCTCTAGGGAAGACTGGGGTAATAGATAGGGCTAGGATTGACAATTTTGTGATAGAACATATGTTGCCAATCAGGAAATTACTCAAGAGGATACACTCAAGTAGAGCCCCTAGGATAGGATAGATCGAGGCACTTTGTGATAAACAGGGAGTACCAAGATAAAAAAAGTAGTACTTTGTGATGAACAGGGAGTACTAAAAAAGAGAAGCACTTTGTGATGAACAAGGAATGCCACTAGGATAGAAAGCAGTACTTTGTGATGAACAGGGAGTACCACTAGGATAGAGAGTAGTACTTTGTGATGAACAGGGAGTACTGCTAGGATTGACACAACTGATTTGCTGGACTGCGGGAGGACCTACTAATGTTGGAGTCACAGGAGAGGTTCCCTTCGACTCAGAGCTTACGACCAGAGCTAACACTCGAGGATAGAGCAGTGGTTGAGGCTATGGGCTTGCGACATATTCTGTATGTGCCTGAGTTTCGGGCGAACATGGGGTTGCTGACTGCACTGGCTGAGAGATGTCACTCAGAGACTTGTAGTTTTCATTTAGCTATGGGCGAGATGATAGTCACCTTGGAGGATGTATATAGGATACTGAGGATATTGATCAATGGGAAGTTAGTTCCTTACGATCGAGAGGGAGAGAGGGATGCCCTGAGATGAGTGTTTCAGGATCCAAGACTGAAGATGAGGGCTGGACATGTGGCCTGGGACACCATGACAACTACAGGAGAAGCCACAGGGATAGGGTGAGGGGAGGGAGGAGGAGGATGAGCAATTATCCTTGAGGGAGATCTACTAGGGACAGACATATGAGATCTAGGATCTAGAGAGGGAGATAGCTAGACTCAGAGACAACTGAGGGATACTGAGCGGGAGAGGGATCGGGCTATTCAGCGCTATACAGAGGCTGAGACAACACTAAGGGAAAGGAGGCAGGCAGTAGAGGACACAGGGGCTGGATACGCCTATGTTCTACAGGCAGGGGAGGAGATAGGCTATTGGAGAGACCTATACTATGGAGCGGTGCCACAAGATCAGCCAGCTAGGAGCTTTCGGAGACCATCATGGACAATGACGACCATTGGAGGGAGAGACAGGAGACAGGCATCTAGCGGTGGGGTTATGGGTCCTCCACCACCATTAGATAGAGGGGAGAAGAGAGATGATCCTGGGGTGGGTCCTTCTAGGGCTCAGACTCCGTCGAGGCCAGCCGGCTCCGAGGGAGGGAGTTCATCATAGCCTTAGAGGGCTCCCTATGTATCAATTTTGTACTATTTTGTATGATGATGTAGACACCTTCGGGTGATTTTGTAGCCATATGATTTTGACATCATTGTATCATGACACTTATGATTTTGCTATATATATATGAGACTATTCATCCTTGCGGCAGCTATATGCATGCGTACCTATGTGATGCTTCTATATGTTTTATGATGTATGTTTCTATGTGGTGCTTATGATATTGATGCAAATATTTACATGATGGAATGCAATATTTTTGTTCTTTATGTTTTTAATGTTATACAAATGTGAATGTATGAAATGCAGATGAATATGATAAAGCAAATAACTATTTACATGATGAGAATGTAAAATGTGCTAACATGTGTTGTGTGCAAGATGTGATGCAATTGTGATATCTATATGTATGTATGAAATGCTAACATGTGATAATGCAGGTGCGACTACATGAAATGCAAATGTTTTTGGTGTGTCATTATACTCAGCCGTGTGATAGCAGGCTACACGGACTCGGGAAGGACAATGGAAATCAATCGAGAAAGGGGGATGGAAGGTAGAAGATATGGAAGTGAAAGAACTTGTGCTATTATCATCATTGAGCTTTATTATGGAAAATAGGTTATGACAATCGAGGCATATGTTTGACCCAAAAAGTCATTGTACTTGTTTGCATGGAGATTAGACAGTCACAAACAAGGAATGCCCCAGTTCATACTAGACTCACAGTGTCCTCATATCCTTGGACAAGTCATAGCATTACTAAGATACAATCCACATACAACAAAGAAAAATAGGTGACATACCCCATCATCGCCTTTCTAGTCAAAGACATTCTGGAGATATAATCTCTAGTCAGAGACATCCTGGAAAAGCTAAAAGACATGTCACCAGAAAGATAAAATCAAAAGAAAACCAAGACTTGACACCAACATCCACTGTAGTCCTCAAGTTTAGTGTCTCTTGTCACTTGTATAAGTCTATTTGATTGTGGTCACAATGTTTACTTTCACAAAATGATAGATAGCACTGAACCATAATGTTGTCTGAGTCTGTTGAAAAATTTGATTTGTTGAAGCCCATTGTTGCTTGTCTCATCTGAAATTGACTGAATCCATGCAACTGATACTTTATTGCGGAGAAGACGAAACTATTGCGGATTGTGATGCAAATGCTGCTTTATTGTGGATTGTGCGCGAATAGACTGAAGTAAACTGGAAGAAACCGTACTCCTCAGAACGTGTGATGTTCTTAGTTCCACACCCGTCACGAGATGTAGGATTTGCCTTAGCCACAGATAAGTGCTGATTTATTATGAATGGAAAGGGTTGAAAAGGGAGGGATTATTATGAAATGACTAACCAATCTTAGAAAGATCAATAACAAGCCAGGATAGGAATGGGTAAGTTTATTATGGATGGATAGGTTGTGAGTGTGTGCAAAGTGAAAGGATGAAAGAGAATCCTGAAGGAGGGAGGAACAATGTCTCTACACATGGCACCGATGACCCGGTTTTCATCATGGTACTTACCCAGGGCGCCACCAAAGCGGTTTTCACTGTTGGACGAAATGTTTTTCTTTACTTTTTTTTTTTTTTTGAATTAGGATACTCTAAAGAGCTATGTGTAAAACCTACGAAGGTGCATGCTGTTGATAGGATCCTCCAAAGGTTCACCATCTGAAGTTGAAAGCTGATATGCACCGGATCCATAGGCTGCTGTGATGATGTAAGGACTAAGCCAATTTGGTTCGAACTTGCCCTTCTTCTCTCTGTATTTCTGATTTTTAGGATTTTCCTTGAGAACTAAGTCACCTACCTCAAATGTGAGAGGCTTTACCTTATGATTGTACCTGCATGGTTCCTTGACCGAATGATATGTATCTCGAGTGACTGTCTTCCTTGATAAAGGAACTGAGATAGAATTACTAGTGTGTGGACTACACAGGCCCGTATGCGTGTCACCTGAAGAAGTTTGGGCATCCTTGATAACAAAGTCCTTCAAAGAAGTTCCATTAAAGGTCCATGATGTATTGCCAAGAGGGGATGGATGTGTGGAACACGTGGATGAGTGATGAAGGCTTATGATTGTAAAAAGAAGTGAAAGTAGGATAGCATGATGGAGACTTAGGATCAACAAAGATGCTTTTTCACTTGAAATTTTAGAACTTTTTCCCCCAATTATTTTGATATTAGGGGAGATCAACTCTTGTTCTTTTTTCTTCATAGGATCTTTATCCTTGACTTTAATTTTTGCAGAGTCCAGTAGCTTTTGATTTTGATTTGGACAAAAGGACTTCTCTTTATTTTTTACTTTTAGATTTTTCTTTTCAAAGCTTGATTTTTGATCCCCAATGAGTGAGGGCTTTTGTAATTCTTGTTGATCCAAGTCTGGAAGTGGAGTGGAAATGGAATGAGTGGATGAAATGGTAAGGCTATATGATTTCTCAAGAGGGCTAGTGATACGCTCAATAGATTCTTTGCTAGAACCACTCTTAGGACTATTATATCAAGAGTTGCTTGCACCACTAGAGGAGATTTGCATTCAGACTTAGTAGCCATAACACTAGGTGGTTCACACCCAATTCCTTGCAAATCATTTATAGATTGTTCCTGTCGATTGAATACCTTAGGAGATAGTGGGAGTTTATCAACATGAAAGATATACTCACCACATCCCATGTCTTTAATCTTGAACTTTTCTTTGATCTCTGCTTGCTTTGATGTAGAATCTTTTAAGGATTTTGGATCCACATATGCTGATGAAGGAACAACTTCTCTATTGACTGGGATTGTTATTTCTGATCTAGGTCCCATATTGTTGCAATATATGAATGGGTTTGGGTAAGCTTTAACAGTCACTTCAACTCCATTGTGTGAAAACTTGATACATCGATGATATGTAGATGGGACTGTGCTCATCTCATGAATCCATGGGCGTCCCAAGAGTATGTTGTATGTGAGATCTAGGTCTAGGACTTGAAAAACCACATCCTTTGTCACTGGCCCAACTTTGAGAGGTAAAGTGAGTGTGCCTTTGGATGAGCGCTCTTCATCATCATATGCCTTGATGGTAATTTTGTTTGTAGCATTCACAACTTTGTCTGATTATCCTAATTGTATTATTGTGTTCAAAGTACATATATTGAGACCAGCTCCTCCATCTATCAAGACTCATTTTATTCGATGTTTGTGCAGAAAGGCTTCAATATGTAAAGGTACATTATGTGGTTGGCTTACCGATGCATCGTTAGCTTCAGTGAATGTAGGGGAGTGTGGAATGGAAAGGTATCCCACCATGGCTTGAAACCGGTCCACGTTCATATCAATGGGAATAGAAGTGTCTCTCAAAGTTTTGTCAAAAATGGCTTTATGTGCGGGAGATATGCGTAAAAGCTCAAGGATGGAAATAAGCATGAGTGTTCTCCCTAACTATTCTACAAGGTCATACTATGGTTTGGTTGATGAGGAAGCAATGTTTTTAGTCGGAGCACCTTGCAAAGTGAATTTACCTCGACGAGTTGTAACATTACATTCAGAGGTAGGTTCGGAAGAAGATCCAATGCCTTTTAGGACAACCTTGTGTCTTTGGGTAGAATTTTCAGGTGTTTTGTCCTTTATAATAATGGTAGAGACGTAATTGTCCATTGAAATGTGATTGACAGTTGAATAATAGTTATAGGATGCTCTGGTATAGTTGGTCTGGTCATCTGTGGCTTTAGCTTTTCCCTTCTCATGTTTTGGGAATGGTTCTTTAAACATTTCATGTTCTTGATTGGATGAGTGTCCTTCAATCTCAATGTCACTTTTATCAATAAGATCTTGTATGATGTTCTTTAGCCGATGACAATATCCTGTTTTATGTCCCTTGCTTTTGTGATATTCACAGTATTCATCATCATTCCACCAATTTGCTTTAACATTTGGCTCATATGGAAGCAGATCTGGGATTGTTATTATTTTGTTTGCCACTAGCTTCTTGAAAGCTGACTGAAGTGGTTCTCCCAATGGGATGTATTTCCTTCATGATTTGGAAATTGTTTTGAGTATTCACTTGATTGTTTGCAAAGCTTGATCCAGAAAAAAGGATTTTGGGTCGTACTGTATTGGCATCAACAACACCATCATTGACTGTGTTCTTGTTTCTATTCCAAAATCTTGGCTTGTCTTTTCCTTTAAAGTCCTCTTTGTTTTCTTTGAATATTTTGACGATGCCTTGCTCAATTAGGACCTTCTCTGTTGCTAAGCCTTTCTCAATGACATCCTTGAAGGTGGACAAACAAGCTTTTCTTAGGTCATAACCAATGTCTTTGTTAACATTCTGGGTGAACATCTCTACCATTTGTTTTTGTAGAATTTCACAAGAGCATTTGTTGGCTAGATTCCTCCATCTTTGTAAAAATGATGAAAAAGATTCTCCATCCTTTTTCTTGGTGTTGCACAAAGTAGTGACTGATACGTCTGTCTCTATGTTGTATGAAAGCTTCCGCTAGTTCACCCCAAGACTTAATTCCAGGTGGGAGTTGAGAGAACCATTCCATAGCTTGATCACCTAAGCTTTATGGGAATAATCTCATCAAATATGTCTCTTCTACTGCTACCTCAATGCAAGCTGTGAAAAATTGTCTTATATGTGCCTTAGGATCCCCTTTTCCTTTGTACTTATCAAACTTAGGTGTCACAAAGTGTGTAGGAAATGGAGGCATTGGAATTCTTTTGTCAAATGGATAGGGACATATGTCTCTCATTGTGTAAGATGGCTTCGATGTATTTATGTCCTCCATTTTCTTTTGTAAGTCCTTAATTTGTTGTTCCAAATTGTTCTTAGGTGGAGATCAAATTCTTAGACCATATCCCATGCCTAAACCACTAGGTGGAGGAGGAGCATGTTGCATATATGGATGGTATTGATCATACACATGTTCATATGGAGGAGGTCTATAGTGATGCTGCGTATATGGACCACTTGGTATAGAGTCATGATGAGGAATGAAATATCTATTTTGTCCATGTATACCATACTCTACATGCATGTCATGACTTTGTTCTAATGTGTTGCCCCCAAATTTGATGCGGGGTTTCCTTATGTCCAAATTTTGAACATGCCTTTGGATATCCAATTGCTTTGGTGGTTGGTCCTTAGCATTGGTATGTGATTGATTATATTTTTCTGCATAAGACTTCCATAATGGTCTGCGAAGGTGAGTATCATATGCTTGACCATGTGTGTATGTGACCTCTAGTTTTTGAAACAAAGATGATGGTGATTCAGGCACCATATATGGTCCTCTATTGCCTCCACTATTAGGCCTCCTTTGATCCATGGTGGGGTGAGGTTATTGCAAAAGTCGATTTTCCATTATTTGAGACATGTCAAAATCATGAGAGATCTTGGCTCCACTTTGTGCCATCACTTGTAAGAAGCATTGTCTATCTCTCCTTATTATTTCCTCAACCAATCGATTGAAACGGGGCCCATAATGGAGTCTTCCACTTCTGCTGAATGTACGGAAAAGTTGTCCATATTGTCATTGTGTTTATCATTTTTGTTTGTAGTGTCCATGTTCTCAACATTTGGAATATTTCTGTAGGCATCCATATCAGGTAATGTGGTATGATCAGAATTGAGAAAGACATCATTATCATACTCATAGGAACTCAAGCTTGCGGACTCTTGAGCCTCTTTAGCTTCTCTCCTAGATTTTTGGGAACGAGTTTCAACCATGAACTGGGTCTTGACCAAGATGTGTGAGACTAGATGAAAATGGAAAAGAGTATGGAAGACCAAGAGTTGGATGGAATGTAAATGAATCTGAGGTGTACTTGCAATGTCCAAAGTGTAAGACCAAGTATGTATGTATTAGAGTAGGTGTGGCTTCCAAAGAGATGATAGTTTCTCTTGATGAGGTAAGTTGACCTTGACTCTAAGTAAGACCAAATGAGACCCAAAGGTGATAGACCTTGATGAGGGACCACTTAGAAAAATGTTGTTGTATGTACTGTGTTGACAAAGCAAGATGAGGACAAGCAAGTGACCTTTTGACTCAAGTTTAGACAAATGTGAATGTAATGTAAGGTATAAAGCAATGATGGACTTTGTGAGACCCAAAGAAAGGTTGAATTCTAGATGAAAACCTGAAGAGATAGCTTAGGAAGCTCAAGAATTCTGAAACTGATTGCTCTTGTTTGTTAGACTGTAAATTTTTCCAATTTGTGAAGTTGTTTGTTGTGACCAAATCTGAATTTGTTTGATTGTTTTCCGTGACAAGATGACACAATGTTGATGAGGACTCAATGTTTGCAAGTGTTTAGACTCAAAATGAATCAAAGAAAAGTGTGTTGTTTGATGTAAAAAAGTTTGCATACACTTGAAGACACAAAAGACACAATGTTTTGATGTTTGATCTTGAATGTTTGATTGTTCAAAATAAGACAAGCACAATTCTTATGGTTGGCCAGGACAATAGTTGTTGATCCCACATGGGGTTTCCCCCGTGGTTACGCTATTCAGAGCAGATACTTAGATGCTTGACCCCACTGACTCCACCCTCGACACTCACTTCTCTAGGGCAGCCAAGCATCAGTCCCCATGAAAACTCCTCATGGCAAACTTTGTATCTCTACTAAGAACCGTATGTGTGTGGGCCGCTTCAGAGGTCCGACCTCCTGCCCCAACAACTAGAAGGATTTTGGCTTTTAAAACAAAAAGGTGCTAGTAAGGGCATCCGCTCGTGTGGCCATACATGGGGCACTTTTAGCTCTGTAAATATAGAAGGCTCCCAGCCGGTAGGGGTTACGCCCTACAAATGATCAAATCAATTTGATCAAACGAGTTTATGGGGAGACATAGTGTCGGTAGGAACTAATCAACACACGTTACCCATGGTTTTCACCATGGATACAATTGTTTATAGTGGTTCGGAAGAGGTGGGTTTTCCTCGCTACCACTTGGGTCGTTCTCTCCTCACTAGTAGTCCTAATGACCACACAGGGAGACAGACCCTCTAAAGATTAAACAAAAAGAGCCTATTGCTCAAGACACAAAAGACACTGGTTCAATTTTAGTGCACCAATTGAAGTGTTTGATAATCTATGAAAACAAGGCACACAATGAAGATCAAAAACCCTTGCCAAAATTCTACAACAAAGATTTGTTAGTAGTTTTGCAATAATACCCCTCCTGCAAGCACACAAGTTAGGTAAATTTTAGATCCGAAAGACTTTGTGAAATAGAGGCCTTCAACAATGCATTTTTTTTTTACCAATTCAAAGATCTCATTCATAATAAAAAAAGATCATCTGTAAAATTTCAACAAATTTCCAGAAATGTAAGAAAATCCAAAAAAATTGCTAATTTGCTCCAAAAATTAATTTTTTTATGAAAAATCATAAAAAAATCATATAAAATGTAAAATTGATCCAAAAACTCTGAAATTTTTACTGCACACTCTTTATGGCCTTGCAAACTTGCATAAAAAAATTCCTACAAAATATCCAAGCAGTTTGTGAGATATGAACAGAATAATGCAAAAACCTAATTTTTAAAGATCCAATTTTTTAGGAATGATTTTGCATCAAATTTAAAATAAAAAAGAACAAAGTCTGTGTATAAATCAAAGAGCTTTCCAAAAATATAAGAAAATCCAAAAACTTCGCTAACTTGCTCTCAAAATTAATTATTCATGAAAATACATAAAAAAATTCATAGAAATTTCAAATATGCTCCAAAAAATCTGATTTTTTTACTGCGAATTTCTGATAATGTTCTTAACCTAAAAAAAAATTTGATGCCAAAATTGAAAGCCATTTGTGAGATATGATCAAAATAATGAAAATCCCTAATTTTTAAAGATCTGATTTTTTAGGAAATATTTTGCATCAAACTTAAAATCACAAAGAACGGATCCTGTGTATAATTATGAGAGATTTCCAAAAATGTAAGAAAATCCAAAAAATTCGCTCATTTGCTCTCAAAAATATTTTTTTATGAAAATTCATAAAAAAATCATAGAAAATTAAAATATACTCCAATAGATCTGTATTTTTCTTTGAGAGCTCTTGATATTGTGTTCAACCTGCAAAAAACATTTGGTGCAAAATTTCCAAGCCGTTTGTGAGATCGGATCAAATCTCTCCAAGATCTTGATTTTGTGTCCAAAACCCTAGCTGCACAAGGTTATTTCTCCAAATTGTTTTACAAAACAACAATATATGGCTAGGAAAACTTGCAAAAAACATAGATCTAACAAAAATCCATGTCCCACGAGGCGTGCCAAAATGTTTATGGTGAAAATGGATAAACAATATTGAAAGACTAAATAGATTCAACCACAAAACCCTAGCCTACCAACAACAAAGATCCACCATAACATATGAAGATTACCTAGGACAATGCAAATCAAATGAAATCACAAAGATTATACCATCACATGTCCAATAGGGTTTGAATCTCTATTCTTCCTATCTCCATTGATCTTGCTTGATATATTTGCTCTTAGATTTTATGTGTGCACAAGAGCTCAACAAAGAACGAAAATGTGGTTGCAAGTAGGCTTGATCGCATATGAAAGTTCAAAAGCGTAGTTGGGAAGTCAACTGATCAGGGTTGATAATGAAGGAAGTATCTCCTTATATAGAAGACACTATAAGAAATGGAGGGATAAGATTAAGAGGTGTAAAAGATAAATGGTCGGCTAAGATTAGAGGGTAGGTAGAGAAAATAAGAAAATAATGAGAGGGTAGGTAGTGTAGGAATTAAGAGATGAATGACGTTTGTCATGGGTAGAAACGGCTAATGAATTAATTAAATAAATAAAGATTTATTTAATTAATAGAAGAAGTGGGATCAATTAAATAAATAAGAGTATTTATTTAATTTAGAAAAAGGATGATTTAAATAAATAAATGTATTTATTTAAATGAGAAATAAGGCTAGAAGAGGATAAATGAATTAATTAAATAAATAAAGATTTATTCAATTAATATAAGAGTTAGGCTTAAATAATTAAATAAATAAAGATATATATTTAATTAGACATGCCAATTTTAGGTGTCTACAATAACAAATCAGCTCCATAAAGCATGTTCTATATTTGTGGACGAGATCATAGACCAACCAGACAATATGGTTGTTATTGAGGACTTGATGGGTTTTTTCAAGCATATAATAGATCAGAAGTTTGCTTCTCATGCAACACTAGCAATAGAAGAGATCCTTAGAAATTCGCAACAACAAAGTAGTGATGTTCTCAAAGATCACAAGGAGGGAGAAAATCAAGATCTCCTTGTAGTAGTATCCTCTATATACCAAACGAGATCTAAAAAAGAAGTCATGACAATCAAGGCTAAAGGGAGAGTGGGGAGACCACCAAAGAAGAAGAGATTAGCCAAAAAAACCAAAGAGGAGGTCAAAGCAGGAATTTAGACTACACTAGACGGTCAACTTGGATCTTGGAGAGTGGATGACTCTCCGAGCCAACAATGAAAATAGTGTCTTGGAATGTTAGGGGCATTAACGCTCCTAACAAAAGGTGCCTTATCAAATCTCAAATAGAGAATTGTGGGGCTGATCTCTTCTTAATACAAGAAACTAAATTCTCAGAAACTATTCAAGATCAACCTTTTAAAGGATGGAAAAAGTGGAAGTATGTTGCATCCCAATCCATTGGGGCCTCGGGTGGGTTGGACATATTATGGAAGCCAAGTGTGGGAAGGGTAGATGTTATCTCAATCAAAGCAAACTTCATCCACATCAAAGTAGTAGATTCTTCAATATCCTTTCATTGATCTCAGTCTATGGTCCAAATTCATTAGCAGGGAAGAAAGTAGTGTGGGACAAGCTCACCCAAATCTGCCTCAATTTTTCAGAGGATCCGATTATCTTAGGAGGAGATTTCAATGCTATCCTTTCTCCAAGGGATAAGTTAGGAGGCATCATCCCCCCCCCCCACCAAAAAAAAAAGTCAATGCAAGATTTTAACGATCTTTTCTCCTCCAATGATCTCATAGATAGTGTGCCATCCAATGGCTCCTTCACCTGGTCAAACAGAAGACAAGGTTTTTTTCATATTGCAGAGTGCTTAGATAGGTTTTTTGTGAATCCTATTTGGAACTCTTCATTCAGTACTCCAGCCTCCAAAATCCCGCCTTTATCAGGTTCAGATCACTTTGCACTTCAACTAGACATTCCCTTGTTTACCAACACAAATAAGGGATCTGCTTTTTTCAAATTCTAACAGATGTGGTTTAGAAATATCTCCTTCCTTCCACAGTTGTAGAAATGGTGGTTGACTACTCCATTTACCTCGGGCTCTAGGATGTTTTGGTTTTGTAAAAAGATTCAATGGATCAAAGCTAGAATCAAAGAATGAAATACATCAATTTTCAACAATATTTTTCACTCTAAGGATCAGCAGGAAGATAAGTATCAAACTGCTAAACGAAGACATTATTCAAAATGGTATAAATGAAGAATCTTATAAACAACAAAATTCCCTAAACTTGCAATTACAAGAAGTTTTGAAAAGAGAATAACTCTTCTGGAAACAAAAATCTAGGGAGACATGGTTGTAAGAAGGGGATAGGAACACAAAATTCTTCCATGCTTCTGTTAAAATGAAGAGAGAAATCAGTCAAATAACACAAATTAGAAATGAGGCAGTGGAAATTGTTTTGGATAATCAGAAAATTCAAGATGAAGCAGTTAATTTTTTCTCTTCCTTTTTCTCAAATTCAGTTGTTGAGAATGAAGATATTAGAAGAAACACTCAGGACATTCTTCACCACATACCATGCTTAATCATACATCAGGACAATATATCACTGCTGAAACCCTTTTCTCTGGAGGAAGTTAAGAATGCAATTTTTCTCATGCACACCCGCATAAAGCCTCAGGACTAGATGGGTTCCCTGCCCTTTTTTTTCAAAAGTGCTGGAATTTCTTGGGGTCGGATGTTTGGAAGATGGTGGAAGAGTCTAGGAAACA
Source organism: Cryptomeria japonica (assembly GCF_030272615.1). Classification (NCBI taxonomy): domain Eukaryota; kingdom Viridiplantae; phylum Streptophyta; class Pinopsida; order Cupressales; family Cupressaceae; genus Cryptomeria; species Cryptomeria japonica. The sequence continues at coordinate 48,169,538 of NC_081415.1, read as the reverse complement.
TGGCAATATGTTGAAACAATTTAACACTACCCTCATTGTACTAATTCCCAAGCTATCTAATATGCAATCCTTTGCAGAGACCTATCTCTCTATGCAACATAGTCTACAAAATTATAACTAAGGCCATCTCTCTTAGATTGGCTCCATTGATTCCTAAGATCATATCCAAGCAGCAAGGTGGTTTTGTTCCAGGTAGAGAAACAACAGAAGGAGCTTTGGTAGTGCATGAAATCATGCACTCAGTAATGGCGCATAAGATAGAAGCAATTATGGTTAAGCTTGACATGTTGAAAGCATATGATAGGGTCAATTGGGTTTTTTTGCATCGAATCCTTCTCAAGTTTTGTTTTTCCAATTTATGGTGTAAATGGGTTCTTTCTTGTCTGTTGGGAGAAAAATTTTTAATTTTGGTTAATGGCAACCCAGTGGGTTTCTTTCTGTCCTCCCAAGGAGTCAGACAAGGTGATCCTTTGTCCCCATCTCTTTTTATCATCATGGCAAAGGCTCTAAGTAGATTGATCTCAGCCTTTCAAGGTTTGTCCATATGGAAAGGAATACAAATTCCACAAACTCAAATTATTATCACACATCAATTATTTGCTGATGATAGTGTCTTGTTTGGGGAAGCCTCGGTGAGGGAAGCTAAGGTTATTAAAAGAGCCCTTAAATTATACAGTGAGGTTTCAGGGCAAAAAGTGAGTGAGACTAAATAAAAAACATTCCTATTTCATTATTCTTCGATTCTGTCAAAAAACTTGATAAATATCTTGGGCTTCAAGCAAGCGAATTTACCATGCAAGTACCTTGGAGTACCTCTCTTCTTAGGAGCAATAAAAGGATGCCATTGGGAACCCATAGTCTTGTCGATCAAGAATAAGGTAACTTCTTGGAAGAATAATTGGTTATCACTAGTTGGGAGAATCTTGCTGATCAAATCTGTCTTGGCAACAATTCCAAACTATATTATGTCAGTCCTCCCCATGCCATTCAAGATCCAAGAGCAACTGAAATCTCTCCTTAAGAAATTTCTATGGAAGGGCAGCAAAGATCCAAAAGATAAAATACACTTACTACCCTAGGAAAAAGTTTGTTTTCTCAAAGTGTATGGGAGGGCAAGAATACCTAATTTCAAAGATAGGAACATTGCTTTAGGGGATAAACTTGTGTGGAAATTGTAATCGGACTCTTCGTTTGTCTGGGCTGCAATTATTAGAAGTAAGTATCTAGATTCAAAAGATCCAGAAAGAATTTTCACAATTCTGGATCCTCCAAAAGGGTCAAAGATGTGGAATTTCCTAATAAAATACAGAGAGAGCTTGCTGTATAATCTAACTTGGATTGAATCTAACTTGGATTGTGCATGATGGTAGGTCAAGAATATTTTGGGAGGACTCATGGAACACCTATCCGCCTTTAGATAGTATTCCAAATCTAGATGTCATCAAGGAAGTTTTACAGGCCTCCTAGGGACACTTTGCAACTATTTCCACCTGGTTTTGGTTAATGGATTTTGAGAAGTGAAATTGAAAGACTTGGATAATATACCTGCCCCTCTTCAGCAAAAACAGGTGTTAATGATGGAGTTAAGAAACAGATTAATTTTTTACAAAGGGAATCGAGACAAACTGATTTGGCTTCCTTCTAAATAAGGGGTATATTCAGTAAAGGAGGGTTTTAAGCAACTGACATCTTAGGGGATAGATAATCCGCTCAGAAAGTTCTCATTTTGTTGGAAGGGATGCAGATTACAAAAGGCAGGATCCTTTGCCTGGCTAGCCTTAAAGGGTAGAATCCTAACTAGTGACAGGCTAGCTCTACTTAAGATTGTGCAACCCTTTGATTGTGTGTTGTGTAATAAGTCCATTGAAGCAACTAATCACCTTCTTTTAGAATTTAGAGTGGTACAAGATTTTTGGAAGTGGCTACTTAACAAACTACAATGGAACTCTCCATTACAAGCTACTTTACCAGAAGTATTTGAATTGTGGCCAAAGCTCTTTGCAGACTCTTTTTTTGCAGTTACTTGGGATATGGCTCCTACCATTCTCATATGGAATATTTGGTGGGAAAGGAATAGGCACATATTTAGGAAGGAATTTCATAGTGTGCAAAATATGCTTATCAAATTAGAATTAACAATTTCAAAATCGGTTAATGCTCACACAACTAAATTTAAGAAGATGGACTCCCCTTTCACCTCATGGGATAACGAGCTAATGACAAGTTGGAAACTCCTGCAAATCCAATTTAAAGGAATTTTGATGGTAAATTCTCATAAGAAAATCAATAGAAAACGGAATTAGATGGAGATCCCCTTCGAAGAATTTTGTGAAACTAAATTTTGATGGGGCTGTGAGGGGTAATCCTAGAGTGTTTGGAATTGGAAGTGTTCTCAGGGATCAATCAGACCAAGTATTGAGAGCAGGTTATGCAAAAATTCCAGATAGCACAAATAACATAGCAGAGGCTAGAGCCTTGCTATTTGGGATTAACTTAGCCATTAAGGAGCAGGTTGAATACTTAGAGATTGAAGCGGATTCCTTGAACATCATATCAGCCTTAAAAAAATTCCAAGCTCCCAATTGGAAAATAGATTATATTATTCAAGAAGCTAGAGAGAAGATTTCAGGTTTTCAAGGATATAACATTACTCATTGTTATAGGGAAGCAAATCAGTTAGCAGACTTATTAGCTAACATGGGATGTGATTCAAATGAGGAAGGTTTTTTCCTTTCTCCTAGGCAGGTTCAAGAAGACGAGTGTCTCAGAGCACAAATGACTTCTGATGCGACACCTAGTCCCATTCATATTGATTAGACTAATTTTTGGTTTGTTGTGGATGCAGGGCTCCTCACTCTTCGTAGCATTGGAGTATCTCAGAATTTCTCCCAAAGCCCCAAGTTATGAAACTGTTTGAGGTTTAAATTTAAATGGTTTTTTTTCCAGAATCGCCTTGTGGCTTGAGCGGTGGGAAGATCTTAGTGCCATGGTTAGCCATGTCACTATTGATCATACTGTGAGGACATTTCCATCCTAGCAAGGATTTTATACGGAGTAGAAGGGGTTCGTCATTTAAGCATTCTTTTTTGGTGGCATGTAGTACAGGATGAGATCATCCTGTCGACATTGGAATTTCACACGCTCTGGGTACCATTCCAATATCCTCACACATGGGGTAAGGACGAGTATCCTTTGGCTTGGGATAGATTGAGGTACTTCAAGCATGTGGAATTGAAAGACAGGCCACATGTTCTCTCTCTCTGTTGCATTCCCATTCCTTTCATACCTGCGGAGGATCTCAATTTGAGGAAATATCAGGGCTCCCACATATCTGCAAGCTTGCACATCATTTCTTACAATAAATGTGATCATTTATGGTTATTGCAGAGGACTTGCGTGGAAGCTCAAGGACAAGGAATGAATGCAACTGCGATGGTTTACATGAGCTACAAAGAATCCATCGCATCATTTCATCATTGGTTTCTCTATAATTTGGCCATTGGCAACATGTCTCACCAAAATTTCAGATTTGGACTTCGCTCGACCAAGTACAAGCTTTCCTTGCTGGTTGTGCTCACGCGATAGTTATGGCCCTTCAAATTTATTTGGTGGGAGGTTGTCATGGCCAGAGACAGAACGCTATCGCTCATCCTCTGAGATTAGTAGACTCTTTGGCAATCCCATGTGAAATTTGTGAGTGGGCGGTGAGGACTATCCTTGGGGAAGAATGGATTGCAGCTAACCCGATGGCTTCTCCAAATCTGGTGGCTTTCAAATTTGTGTCTATGGTGATGGACCTCACACATTCTCAGGACTATACAAAGATGGTGGTGAGGGCTTTTGTACATCCAACACTGTTTACTTGGGAGGAATTGGACCCGCAGTTGGAGAAATATGATTTATTTACAAGGGAGGTGTGGTGGGGAGGTTTTTTAAATAGAGATCTATTCGTATTTGACTCAGTGTCGAGATCAGTTTTCCTCTCCTTCATCTATGGCTTGGGATATGCATCTCCTCACACTTTTCTCCACTGGGTTCAATAGTTTGCATTTCAAATAGGAGAGCCAATGGCTTCAATTGTAATGGCTAAATTCAGGGTTGTGTGGGAAATTTGTGAACATGCTCAGGTTGATCCTCACGGGTATCATTCATCTTTTCCAACTCCAATGGAGGCCGCTTCATCTCAAGAATCAATAATTGTAATATGAAAGTTTCTCTAGTTGGGGTGGCGGGTTAATGTTGGTAGAATAGGGTAGATCCGAACATGGCATTTTCAATCTTGTAGTCTCTTTGTTTTTGATAATCTTGCTTTATCGTTTGTACAGGTTTAGTTTTGTTGTTGTCCATATCGGGAAAGGTTTTGTCTCATTCAGTCTCTGTTTAGGGCTTTTTTCAAAGACCCCATGATCCAATAAATGGGGGCTACTCTTTTAGAAATGTATCTTGTAGGGGGAAGGAGGTAGTGTCAAAACAGTAGTGTGCAACATGTGTTTTTCATTAACTTCTAAAAGAATAAGAGACAAAGCACAAATATTAGTTCACTTGTATTTTAAAAATAAAAAATCTCCTTTTTTTTTTGCTTGCACACTAACCTCTAACCCAAAATGGAGCCTTAATTTTTTCCTTAAAAAATACAAACAAAACCAATGACTTTTCCCCAGTTATAATAGTAAGAAACTAACTAGAAAGGAAAGCTCAAAAATAAAAAAACAAAGATAAAACAAAATAATATATAGTCTACAAGAAGCCCCTGGCATTTTCTGCATTAGTTATAGTATGGTCCCATTTGGTGAGAGCCATCTATTGCATTACACTTACACCTTATTAATTGATGACTGCAAGTAGTATGAGATTCTTGCCGACCATCATAGCTAGTGTAAAGAATTATATAAAGATGTGAGACCCACAATGTAGTATGGGATGCACTGGCATTCATTTATTTTGCTAGGATGTACTTAAAGGGTAAGTGTACGTGAACTATGTAATAAGTGTCTTGTGATGCACTGACATTCATTTATTTTGCTAGGATGTACTTAAAGGGTAAGTGTAAGTGAACTATGTAATAAGTGTCTTGTGATTAAATTAAATTTAAAGAAAAAATTTAATGAATAGTTGTGATTAAAGGTGAGATTAGAGATCTCATACAAAAGATGGTGATGAATTCTCTTTATATTTGATGTAAAAAGTACAAAGCATCTAATTCTCAAAAAGGATAACTAGACAAATTCATTATAAATGAACCCTCGAAGATGAAGTCTAAGACTAATATTGACCCACTTTTTAATATAAAAAAATGAGTGGCAGTGTAGAGTACAACTATTATTAGAAAAATTATGAATTCAATACTTCTAAATTAAGTGAAAGATGCTGATTGATTAAGTTGAGAGCTTATGTGAATTGATGAGTGAAATGTGCATGAGAACTTTATAAAAAAAAAAGCTAAAATTTAGCCTTATTCTATTCCTTTCACATTCAAGAATAAGAAAATTTCACATTCAAGAATAAGAGATTGACACACTTATCAAATGACTATTAGGCTTTGAGTTGACATAACTTTTATCAACTTTTATGTCCTACATGACGTATATTTCAACTACCAAGATAAAATGTACTTTATGTAAATCATTTTTTAAGCAACCCCTTACATTCTCATTGAATTATTATTCTTACAAAACCACGACGAAGACACGCTTTTCTTACTACTACACCCAGAATCTCATGTAGTTTCATCTTTCATTATTGCCAAACTTAACTAAATTGACCTTCTCTCGTGTCGTATTATTTTCCGGGCAATTTTATAGTTGCTGAATTCTTGATTGCCTCTAATAAATAAAAAATGATACCAAATATGACTTGGCTTGCAATTTTAGTCTGGTAAGTGGAGTAGGTTCAATGGTTCCGTCCATTCGAAGCCACAAATCATAGCAAAATCCTTCAAAAAACAATTCATGCCGACCATTATAAAACATCTCTGAACAGTAATCAAAACCAAAATAAGCATATTCTGAATTCTACATACAGCAAAACAAAAGGAATCATTGGTTGAATTGTTTTGACAGAGACATTTATAAGCATGCCTAAAGTGAGGTTTGCATATGACATGGCAACGGCTAAAATATTTGAATAACCACCATATTAGGGGTTAACACTGAAAGCACAACTTATTTCTAGGTTGTGTAGGAGCAATTGACTTGAATCCCTCGCACCTAATCTATTTTCATTATACAATTGGTTGGAGGGTTGTAATTTTTTGCTTTTGTCTAGCCGATTGAGCTACCCAGTCCATACCCTACGCAAAGCTGTGATTTTGCCATTTCATCTTCCGGGACAGTGACCTAGGCCTTACTAAAAGCAATGAGTGTACACCCATTTGAGTGTCCTGTTGTGGGTATTTAGTAGCCAGAGCACATAAGCTTTGCAGCATTCTAGTAGCTTGGATTGAGTGGTTCCAGAGCAATCTAGATTGAAATGATTGGTTCCAGAGCATTCTAGCTTGTAGCTTACTACACTTTGGTAGTAGAGGTTATAAACCCTTGGAGTGTGCTGTTGTGGGCATTGTCTATCAAAGTTCAATAGTATCACAGTTTGGATTGATTGCTTTCAGGGCGTTCTAATTTCTTTAGCTCATTATACTTTGTTCCTTTGTGATTCTGCATCCTTAGCTGTAAAGCCCATCCAATTTATTGACCTGCCCAATTCATTGGAGAGCAATCTGGTTTCAGGGAATTTAGGTTAGATTGATCAACTACATTGCTCTTTTTCGTGATTTCTCAAGTCATTGCAAAGCCTTTTCAAGTCATTGCAACATCTACCCAATTCATCAGATTAAAACATACTAGCTTGAGTTTATTTCAAAACCTATCCTATCCAATTTCTTACAACACCGACCCTATCCATCAGAAGGAGTACATCTTCACCCAGTTGAGTTCACATGGAGTTTGTGTTGCCAATCTGCATCCTCTTTATGTTGGCAAATGTGGGTGCCTGCACAGAGGTACGAGATGTGGGCACACACATTGTTTCTCTGGCCAATGCACCAGTGAGTCCTCTTTCCCTGTCTCCTGCCCCTGCCCCTGCTCCTCCTCCTGCACCACACTTTGTCAATATCACAGATGTTCTGCAACAAGCAGGGCAATTTAAGACCTTTCTGAGCCTCTTGAAGGGCAGCCAGGTGGAGAACCAGTTGCAGACACAGGCCAATAATACACAACAGGGCCTCTCTCTCTTTGCACCTTCTGACACTGCCTTTGCTTCTCTGAGGCGGGAATATAAAGCCATGATTAACAAGCTCACTGACCAGCAAAAAACTTCTCTTTTGGAGTATCATGCAGTCCCTACATTTTACAGTTTAGGCCAATTTCAAAGCTTGAGCAGTCCTATTTCCACAATGGGTCCTTATAAGTTCAATGTCAGTGCTTTTGGAGCTCAAGTGAACATGTCTACGGGCTTGGTTAATGCTCCTATCAGTAGCAGCATTTTCTCTCAGAGTCCAGTAGCAGTGTACGAGGTTGATAAGGTGTTGCTTCCCGAAGAAATATTTGGCCTTCCAATTCCTACTCCTGCCCCAACTCCAGAGCCAGTCTCTGCTCCTGAATCTGCCATGGCTCCTACTGATGGAACTTCTGCAAAATCCCCTGACTCTAGTTCTGATCAGTCAGATGCTGCTTATAAAAATGCATTTGTCATTCATTCCGTGCTCCTCATGTTTGGAGTATTTCAAGTTCTACTTTGGTAATCCATGCCTCATTGGTGTAGGGCAAGTGGCAGCCCATCAGGACCAACACACAAACAAATCTCTGCAGCATTGAAGTGATTATTCACTACCCGTTTTTCCAGCTATTGAAAGTTTTTCAGGTTTAATTTGAACAGCTTAGATGATGATAAGAGACCGAATAGATGAACGACATAGAGTGATCTCTGATGGTGGGAAGCAACTATAGACTTATCATGTTTGGCAGCTGTGAATAAAAGAATCATGAAAAGTATAGAACAGATTATTTTATTTTAAAGAATTTAATTGATGTATGCACGGCTTCACAAATTTCAAGCATAATTTGTAATACTTTCTGTGGTGTACTATACATCCATATTTATTTTATTAAGGGTGATTTTATAGAATAAAAGAGCATTCAGTTGAATGATAAACCTTGGACTGCTCCTTTCCTTCCTAACAAAAGGCTGAAGAACAGAATCATAAATACCTGTAAAGAAACAGTTTGGTGAAAAGAAAACTCAGAGAAAGAAGCAACCTGATAAAGCTTAAATATCTTTGAAAATATCAGTTGACAATCAAGTGTGTTACATCAAACACAAATGCGTTAGATCTAAAGATTGACTAGTATTCAAATTCATTATAGGATTCTGTCACTCGATCAATCAAAGAGAAGATTGCTTCGACCATATCGAATTTTACACCTAAATAATAGCAGATTGTGACCATAGACGATATTCACCTTCGCCAACTATAAAGGATTGGGTTTTAGTAGTTTTTCCTTCACTAAGAAAAGATAGGAAAGGAAAGGTCCTTTTAGGATCCACAGAGCCTGGTGCCATGTGCACCCTAACTACGCTTAGACTGCAGGGTAGGCTATTGGACCGGCCTGCACTATAGCTGATGCAGGAGCATCACCGATAATGGATTATATTTTTGGAATTGATAGTTTGTGGGATGTCAGATGGGGGCAATGCCTATTTTTAATACTATATTTTTAGCACTGTTGGCTAGGGACGGACAGATTTTTAATTTGTTTTCAGAGGTGTTTCAACCTATTTTCGATAAAAAAGAAGAGGGTTGCAGATATAAAAACAGGATGTTATGAAATTTTGGGAGAGAAGATTAGACTTTAGAATCATGGTTTTGGTGTCCAAAAAGGAGTCTTTGGCATTGCAAGAAGATATAATTTTGTATTGGGTCTGGTTGTCAGTTCGTTGGGAAATATTAGAATTGTTAGTAAATCTTGTAGTAGGTTTTATCTTGTTTTGAGTAAGTAAATTTTTCAGGTCGCTTATCTGATCATATGAGGAGTTATGGAGTGGTGTATGTCTAGTTAGTTCAATAAAATGTTATTAGGATTTTAAGGTGTAAATGTGTTTTTGTTTAAATTTTGTGTTTGGCTCCCTTTCATTGGGTACTTGGTCCTTGCTTGCATCAATTGGTATCAGAGCAAGGTGATCCTTGATTGAGTGTGTGAGAAGAGCTCTATAGTGTTGGAAAAGATATGCTAATGAATTTTAGACGAGGTGCTAGTAGACGGCGTGGGAGAGCTGAAGCATCCAGAACTGCAGATTTAGCTCAAGGAATGAGAGAGAGATTAGGAAGATTGGCTGCAATAGAGGCAGCTCAAAGAAGGGGAGTTCATCTTGAAGTAAGTGATGAAGAAGGTGAAGTGACTTGAGAAACTCAAAGACATGAAGAAGTGGTAGATGCTGCAGAGACCAGATTTCTTAAAGCCATCACAAAGATTGGAGGTACACCTAGATCAGATATACCATATTATAATGGAAGCTTGAATGGTGAAGAAAAGGCCATGCAGCTTTATGGTGGGACTATGTACAGATTGAAAGACAAAGAAAAGCGAAAGAGAATCTAAAAGCTGGAGCAAAATGGTGTTGAAGTCGAAGGCCAAATTCTTACCTTTAGACTATCAGTTGAGTTTATTCAAAAGGTTACAAAACTTGAGACAAAGGGAAACAGATATAAAGGAATATACTGAAGAGTTCTACAAACTCACTATAAGGGTTGGACATGTAGAAGATGACCCAGAAAAAATAGGAAGGTATGTGAATGGACTATGTTTAAATATTCAAGATGAAATTACTTTGTTGAACTTTAGAAGCATAGAGGAAGCCTATCAAAGTGCTTTAAAGGTAGAAGAGAAGTTATCTAGAAGGCAGCAAGGAACAACAAGCATGTGAAGAAGAAATCAGTAGTTCACAAAATAATGATTTCATTCAAGGTGCAAGAGGAAGAGGAGATTTTTCGAGGAAGAGGTAGAAGAAGAGGTTAGGCACAGGGCATTTGAATGTCCTCAAGTAGAACAAAACAATAGTTAAAAGAGTGTGGCTAGAAATCATGTTGCACAAGCAGATGCAGAAAGTGTTGCATCACCTCAACAAATAGAAGAATCAGAACAAGGAGAAGCATTAATGTTCAAGAGAGTGTTATTAAAAACAGAGAAAGAAAAGCAAGATCCTGAACAAAGATGTTTATTTAAGACTGTGTGTAAATCAGGTGGAAAGTGCTGCAAGGTATTTGTAGATAGTGGTAGTACAGATAATTTGGTGTCACAAGAAATGGCAGAGAACCTGAAATTGAAAAGGACAAAGTATCCCAATCCTTCTTGGTTCCAAAAAGGTCATCAGCTGTTGGTAAGTGAACAAAGTTTGGTTAGTTTTCAAATTGGAAATTACAAAGATGAAGTTATGTGTGATATAATGCCCATGGATTCTTGACATATTCTTTTGGGTAGACCCTGACAATTTGATAGAGAGGCTATGTATGGTGGAAGAAAAAATACAAATACTATTTTTAAGGATGGAAATAAATTTACTCTAAGCTCATTGACGGAAAAATTTGAAATAGAAGGTAGTCCTATTGTGTGTTTGAGCATGGAGAAAGGATTATTGAAGGCAACAAAAGAGATTGGGAGTAACCCACATGAAGTAGATAATGGCAAGGAGAGGAGTGGTATTGAAGGTAAGAATACATTTTTCAAAGAGGTGAAAGAATGCTCAATAGAGGGCACTAAATATGATAACCTCAAGAGTAAAATACAGAAATTTTCAGTTGTAGATTTGGTATTTGCTCGTATATAGAAGGAGAGATGTATGAAAGTGATTCATGATGAGTTGGAAAGTATTGGGACTATGTGACATCCTTAAGAAATTCGCAGTAGATGTTTATAAAATAAGGCTTCGAGAAGGAGTAAATATTTCACCAATTTTTAAAGCAAAAGATTTGGATCCTTATTATGAAGGACAAACAAGTGCATAAATAAATGAGTGTTCAGTTATACAAATAGATGAGCAAATGAAGAAGACTAAAATGAAAGTAGGCAAGGAATGTAGATTAATGTAGAAAAGTTGAAAGGATGAAGTTCTTTGGATCAAAGGCAAAGATGGGATTTTAGTCCCAAGATTCTTCAAATGTTCAAAGTATGAAATTATGGAACTTTTCTTTCTACCTAGAGAGTGTGATGCAGGAGCATCACCGACAATGAATTCTGTTTTTGGAATTGACATTTTGTGGGATGTCAGATGGGGGCATTAGATGGGGCAGTGTCTATTTTTAGCACTGTTGGCTGGTGCAGGTACAAGGACAAATATTTAATTTGTTTTCAGAGGTGTTTCAACCTATTTAGGGTAAAAAAGGAGAGGGCTGCAGATATAAAAAGAGGATGTTATGGAATTTTCAGGAAGAAGATAGACTTTAGAATCATAGTTTTGGTGTCCGAAAATGAGTCTTTAGTTTTGGTGTCCGAAAATGAGTCTTTGGCATTGCAAGAAGATATAGTTTTGTGTTGGGTCTGGTTGTCAATTTGTTGGAAATAATTAGAATTGTTAGTAAATATTGTAGTAGGTTTTATCTTGCTTTAAGTAAGTGAATTTTTCAGGTCATTTATCTGATCATATGAGGAGAAATGGAGTGATGTATGTCTTATTAGTTCAATTAAATGTCATCGAGATTTTAAGGTGTAAATGTGTTTTTTTTTAATTCTGTGTTTGGCTGCCTTTCATTGGGCACCTGGTCCTTCCTTGCATCAATAGCCAACTTGATGCAATTCCATTTACAATAGGATACAGATCACTATGCCTTTGCAATTGAAGTGACTCTATTCCTAGCTTGTTAAGTTTAAAACGTTTGTAGAAATTGTTGTTGGTGCCAATCTTGAACTTCTTTAAGAATAAAAACTACTGCATCATTTGTATGCAATATCTTGATGGACATTCATTTCCATTTTCTTAAAAAAGTTTTAAATTGAAACAATTTTAAAAAACATTCATCAAATTGTAGTGTAATAGTTGATTCATTCACTTGTTTAAGAACATTAATTTTGTTTCTATTTAATTGATTTTTTTTATATTACACCAAGTCAGCCTTTCTTATGAGACAACATATCTATGTGGGTGTTTACTTTATCACTGTGAGCGTCTTGTGCTATAAATTTGTTGTTGATCATTTCATTCTTAGTGAGAATTTCCAGTTTAAATTTCATTACCATTGCAGTAGTATTTCCTCTTATTGATAATTATATACAATTTAAAGTTCAATGTGATTGTGTACATGCTCATAAAAGTAGTACTTTATGCAAGTAAAATATGGCTGATAAGAGGATTAATGTACCTTCCTCATTCCTAAGGCAAGTTCCACTTCCACATAATTGAGAATGACCCCATTGCATTCAATTTTGGTTTAAATAGAAGCATGGGGAATCAGATTCAGCTAGATAATTATTTCTGAGAATTTGTCCATTGCTGACTTAGTTGAAATGGATGCCATAGGCGGAATCATTTGTTGGGATGCACCTGTTACCCACATTTAGTTTTGGCTTGATGAACTTTTGTTCACACCCCAACTTACCACTAGGCTACAGACTGTCTAATGGAGTGATAATTGTTTCTTAAATACATATTAGAACAAGATTCATCTTACTGTACCATACTAACATATTAGAAGAGATGAAAGACGAGACACTATACAACATTGTGTTCCCTCTAGTCGGGGGTAAAAGGGGTATTGATTACTCAACTCTGCATCTTATATGAACATTCTTACAAAGGAAGCCTGACTTGGAATTTTGATAGCATGATGTTTCCGAACATTTCACCTCCTTTGGAAATTCAAGGTTGTAATAGAGTATGCAAACAATATCGCAAAGAAAACAGGGAAAATTACAAGGACTGTACCAACAACACTTAAAAAGTCATGGTCATATCCAAAGTAATCTTCCAGGAAAGTACGAATGGGCTTCTCTATGCCATCAACTGTAATATTTTTGTCTAGATCTCCATATTGTGAAGTGGTGAGTGCAGTCAATGTCCATGACGTTGGGCAGATCCAGTAGTACCACTGCCACCATTTTGGAAGATCCTGAATAACAAAACAACATTTTAGAATGAAATTTTTTGCCGGAAGACATTTACCAAATCATTTTTTCTTGATGATGACTTTGGTAGCTAACTCAAAATGTTGGACCCAAACAAATATGCATGTTATCCAGAAAAGCTTTGGCAAATCAACTTTTATTTTTTAAAGATCAATGATATTTCTCAGGCAAGAGAACATATGGTGAGTTATTCTTATATATTTCTACAAGTCTAAAATTAAAGTTGAGGAATAACTGTAATGTTCATTAAAAGCAATATAGGGAAAGCCACTAAAATAAAATTAACAACCAAAACTCACCGGTCTTGGAATGAGGAACCCAGAGAAGAGATTGAAAAGATTGTAGAAAGCTGATGCAACAACTGCAGCAACTTGGAAATTTGGAGTAATCGAAACAGCCAACATTCCATAAAACGTGAAGTACAAGAAGGTGAAAAACATGGTGAATATGTACCAGAAAAATTTCACCACAGACAATTGAAATCCAATCATGAAATAAGTGATCAGTCCATACATCACTGTCTGTAAGAATATGTAGGGAATTTCAATGACAATCTGAAACACACAAAATGATGTAACTTAGGTTCCATTGTGGTTATTGACCTGACTAAGATATCAGATACAATTGGTTTAATGAAAACTTTATTAAATTGAAAATTCCTTCAGTTTTATTATTGTTAGTTGCCTATAGGCTACGCCCTACGCTGACCCAAACAGGATATTGATTTCCATTTTAAATGCAAGATGCTAGTTTCAGTTACTTGCCTGTGACAGAGCATAGGGTAAAGGAGAGTACATTCCAGCTGCTTTCTCCCTATAAAACACTGTACGTTCTACAGCCACAATGGGTTGCACTACAGAGGAATTAGTTATGCCGAGAAACAATGTTGAACCATATAAAGCTCCCATGACAGTGAACAAGTCATCTTGAGCATGTCTGTAACAAATGCAGTTATAAACATTAAAGGTCATTTTTTAAGCTATGTAATTTAATATAAAGCCCAATAACTGAATACTAATGGTATAGATTATTCATAAAGGGGCTTGTATTCATATGTAAATGAAAATTTTACATACATTTTTGTGCCAAGCTGCCAGTAGATGGTACCGAAAAATAGTGCTGATATAAATGTAAAGAACAAGCGGACTAAATTGTAATCAGGGCTTCTCCAATATGTCCAGTGTTGCTTCCATAGACAGGCAATGAATTGGGCCCAAGGAGGTTGTGAAAACTGAGTTGGGAAGTGAAGATCTCTGGCCCCTTGGACTGGCATGGATAATTGCTTCACTAGCTCTAAATTATGCCTATTAAAATTACCAGTAACACATCAAAAATCAATACATTGATACATCAAAATTAGAAAATTAGGGGTTCTTGAAATATGTGGATTTTGTGAAAGGTCCAGTTCCCAAAAGGATGTTATAACTGTCAACGAGACTTCTCTTTAAAGACTAAAGTATGTCAGAAAAAAAGATACTAAATAGTCATAATCCCTTTTATATAACAAATTCAATCTCTCATCAAGACAAATCTTGAGACTTAGAAGCTAAAGATCTTGGACTGGGTTTGTACTTACTCATGAAGAGATGACTTCATATAAATTTCAGCAAAATCTATACCAAGTCGCTGTTCCGCAGATGCAGAGCTGATCTCTAACATCCATGTTGCAGGGTTACACTTATCCTTGATCCTTGCTACACCATGAATAGCCTGAACAGAACATTCAAATTATTGGGGTTACAAAATAGGAATAAAATGGGAAGATTGATTTCTTAGACAGCAGCAAATTGAACATATTCATACCTGGAAATATTCTATGACATTGATTGAATGGCGACCTAAAGGACCAGCATATATAATTTGACCCCTTTGTTTCATCAACAACAACTGAATAAAAGGAAACAACTTAAGATTGTTAGGAAAAGTAAATTCCAGAAGATGTTACACTTCGTAATTTGTTGCATTCCAACAAAAAATATGCTTGCACCCATGATTTTGAAGCACTAAAAAGGTTTTAAAAACGTTTATTAATGTGAAATATGTTCTCCCTAGTCTGTACACTCTAGTAACACATACTTATTATCTTTCCAAGCTAATGATGGTCTGTATGTGCATTTGTGTGCAAAAAATTTCTAACTCAGAAAAAATATAACTGAAGAAACAAGGAAGGCAGAAGGCCTGGAGGTCTAAGATCATTGGTTGAGAGTAAGAAATTCATATATAGGTTCTCTTCACAACCCAACCATGATAATATGCATAGTGGCTCATTGTTACATATTTATAATTTGTACATAGTGGAGTGTGATCCAAAAAGTTGATGAAAAATCTCCAACACAATCAAATCGAGAAACAATATTGAACAACTTGTACCTAGTTTGATATTATAGAGGAACAAAATCTTCAACTAGTAGGATATACCACTTCATTTAGAACAAACTTAACTTTTTTGAATAATTGAAATATTATGTCCATTAAACTATCCCACTAATATAACTCACCTCATCAAATGCTTCAAAAATGTCAATGCTTGGTTGATGGATCGTACAGACAACAGTTCTTCCTGTGTCCACAGTATTTCTAACAGCACGCATCACTATTGCTGCTGCTCGAGCATCTAGGCCAGAAGTTGGTTCATCCATAAATATGATAGAAGGATTGGCAACAAGTTCTACAGCAATGGTTAGTCTCTTCCTTTGCTCTGTTGACAGACCACTCACACCAGGAAGACCCACCATTGTGTCTTTCAAGTTATCCAGCTCTACAAGCTCCATCACTTCATCAACAAACATCTGCCAAAACTGACAACATGTTAGAATTGTGAGTTTTTATCTGCAGTGTAGTATCATTGTCAGGTTAGTTTTGGATTCAACTGCATAAGGATTTCTGTTCTGACATTTGGAATCCACAACTAGACTTACAATCAGGGATAAGAAGCATATGCTTCAGTTAATGCAATCACAATGTTAAAAAAACCCTTGATGCAGTTGAATCCAAAAATACCATTCTATCATCTCTAGATATGGTTTGCAATCTACTCTTAAGATCTAAAATCGTCATAGTTTCTTTTTTAGTTTATTTCTTACCTGTTTACTCTTGTCATCTATTTCTGGGGAGAGGCGCATATAGGCAGAAAACAGTACAGATTCTCTTACAGTAATCTGAGGAGAGTGAATGTCAGTTTGTTCACAGTAACCTGAAACTCGAGCAAAAGTCTCCTGAACCTTTGGAAAGCCAGAGATGCATATATCTCCCTCAATATACCCTCCTGTCTTCCTTCCAGAGAGCACGTCCATGAGTGTTGTTTTCCCAGCTCCACTGATACCCATCAAGGCAGTGAGAACACCTGGCCTAAAAGCTCCTGTTATGTCTTTTAAGAGTTGAAGTCTCTTCTCTGTAGCTCCTAAGGCTTTCATTTCCTTTTACACAAGAACAAAGAGAAGTTACTATGACTAGTATAGCTTGTATAATATAGGATGTGGCTGCTTAAAATTATCCATACCAAGTTCACATAAAACAAATTATCCACAGAGGTTTTCATACCGATGTCATGTCAACAAAGTACTGCACATCTCTAAAGGATATGGTAAGTGGATGGAAAGGCAAGATCATTCCTTGCTTAGCTTGCTTTGTAGGTATATCATGAACCACATTGTGTCTTCTCGATTCACTTGAGAGGTTATCTATTTGGACTTCCACTAAACACATAAATACATTAAATGGGCACCATTTTAGTCTTTGAACAGCTAATCAAACAATAATTCTTATTGTTGGGCATATATTGAATTAGCAGGAGGCAAATTGATTCAGCAATAGCAAGTAGTATTCTAGACAAGTGCAGTTAGAAAAAAATGTACCCTCTGTACAGCTCAATTGCATGTTTTGATCAGTAAAAGCATCTCCCTCTGTCTTTTGTATTTCTGCAAGTTTTTCTTCTGTAATAACTACATGTGCCTTCTCAATAGCTGTATAGGAATAGAAGTTTCAGGCCGATTTATAAGTCGCAGGAAATCTAAATTAAAATTTGTTTCCAGCAGGGAGTTCAACCTTACAGAATAGAGGACTTACGATTCAAATAGGTCAAGGCAACTGTCAACAAAATATTGAAGAGAACTGTGAAGCCAACCAAAGCGCCCACAGAAATCCAATAGAAATGAGCTTCCTTGAGGAGACCCCTACTCTCTAGCACATGGAGGCCTATACTTGTGTTTGAAGAGTAGGGCTGCGAACATCAAGCAACAGAGATAAAATAAATTAACTAGCATAGAAGTCAATTGTTGCAAACGAGATCAAGATATATATGCTAAGTACTACAATAGACCGGTGGAAGCTAAGAAACCTTAGAATCTATCAGAACAGCAGCATACTATATCTACCTTTTGCCAGCGGGGAGCAAGAAATTCATTGACTGAGATTGCTGTTTCTGCATAGGCTAATGGTGAGACCCAGTAACCCCATATCCACCATTTTGGAATGGAAGCTGTAAAGAAATACTTACAATTCTCAATTACTTTACCACTCCATTCTTAAAACTATATAGAAATTTCATAACTTTTTGAAATTCAATCAAACAATAGAAATCATAAACCAGCTTTACTTGTTGGAATGATAAATCCACTAAGAATGAAGATGATCAATAGACAGAATGAGCCTCCAGTGTTAGATATGACCATGGTACGACAGATCCCAGCGATAAGACGAAATAGTGATGATGACACTTGATGCAGACAAAAGAGGACTAAGAATTGCCTAAAAAACCTGTGGCAGCCAACATTGTCAATCAACTTTTATTCGTATATGTATATGATGTTCTCTAGCATTGGCTTTGAATCACCTAGACTGAAGAACAGTCTCCCTTAAACTTATTCACTAAAACCTTTTCCCCAAATATTTTTTAGGCAAGGGGGCCCTTTAATAGCATCAGGCTGCTCCCCTCAAATAAATTGAGCCAAACCCCATACTTTTTGGTAAGCTAGGAATTCGCAAAGAGGATAAAAGCATCATCCATGCAGACATACATCCGCAAACACTTTAGATAGGTTCTCAGTAGAAATGTTTACTGTACCTGCTAGCTTCAGGGGCAAAACCAATAACATAGTAAGATAAGGCAGTCCAAACAAATGATTCGAACACTGCTAGAGGAATTTTCAGTAGACATGTTGGAATGGTATATGTCCATGCTGGGTAGAATAGAAGGTCTCTTTGCTTGAAAAATACAGGAAGCCGAGCCATAGTCATTGCAATTTCAGCATAGCCGTTGAACATAATAATAATGAGTGAGAAGAACAGAGCACCCAAGTAATAATTTCCATGTAGTACATCAATTTTCATTCTCGTTCGAATGAAAACCGACATCGTAATGCAGGCCACCACAACCATCTGCCAAAAAATGAGCGGAGCAGATAATTGTATTCAATAGATTTAGTTTCTATCTTTCTACAAGAATAAAAGGAAAACTACATGAGAATCCCAGTTGTGCAAGGGAAGGATAAATCACCTGAACAAACATGAAGACATAAAGGAAAGAGTTTCGCTTCATAAGTAGCCATTCACGATCAAAACAAACTTTCAGAAGCTCAAACTTGCTTATTGAATATTTATTGAAGGATAATGCAGCTTTGTGACATGAAGTCTTATCATAGGGTATTGAAAGCTCTTCAACAAGATTTTTTCCCATATAGAACTGGTTAAATTTCTCTGTAAATTGTTTCACAGTAACATATTGATATTGTTCCCTGTCAGCAGTCCAGTACTGTTCTTGGTCTTTTCGGGATGTAACCTGATATGAAGACACAGAGATTTAAGCTAAAAGCAGAAGAATGATGTCACAGATTTAATAATTCTATAAAACACAAGGTCGTATAATTTTTAACCTCTTGCAGGAAATCTGCAATGGATTTTCGTTCAGGACATCTAAAACCACAGCCCTCAAAGAATTCGAGAACATGTTGCCGAGGCCCTTGATATACTATTTGCCCTTCTGATAATAAAATAATGTCATCAAATAGTTCAAAGGTCTCTGGTGCAGGCTGAAGAAGTGACATCAAAATAGTGCCTTTCATTATATGCACAAACTGCTGAAGGCATTTGACAACCTGAAAGGTTGTTGAGCTATCCAGACCAGTTGATATATCATCCATAAACAATGTCTTCATTGGACTGACAAGCATTTCACCTACAACACACAATTGAGGATCAGCTACAAGGCCAACAATGGGAGACAAATGGAAATATAAGATCAAAAAATAGTAGTTAGATTTCTTCAACTTCCAAGTCCATGTGATTAGAATGTTATTTCTAGAATGACCTGTGTCTGAGGATTTTTTAATCACCTCACATGATTCATCATCATGATCAGAAATAGTTTGAGAGTTTTGGCCACTTGTTCAATCCTGACAGACTTTGAAAAATCGGTACGATAAATGATTTCATAATATTGGTTTCTTTTGAAGGTAACATATTCATTTCACACCTATTTACAGGACAGCATTCTTAAAGCCAAGAAATACCAAAAATTCAAATATTAAATATCCTTTTCAAGATATAAGAGAAATTTGTTAACATTTTGATTACAGTATACATAACACAGGAAATAAATGTTTTAGAGTGTGAAAATCCTACCTGTTGTGACTCTCTTTTTCTGCCCGCCAGAAATTCCCCTTTGCATGGCATCACCAATTATGGTGTCTGCGCAGACATCCAAGCCCAGAATCTACAAAATTAATGAAATTAGGCAGAAGTAAAGTGAAAGCATTCTCTTTAGAAATGTGTATAAGTGCTTAAAATGTTCTTGCTTCTTATGACCTTTCTGTGGCGAGTTCGAATTACAAAAGAGGTTTGCTTAATTGTTTATGGTTCTTACCTTTAAGATATAGTCTGTTTGAAGGCTTCCTTTCAAACCTTCAATTGAAGTTCCCTGCATGAAACTACTAATCAGCTTAAGGTGATCATATATTTTCAGTAAAACTGAATACAATACAAATAAGAGGTTGGTGTCCCCTACTTTTAAAAATGAGTCAATATCTGCCTCTGGAAGGATCCCTGCTTCTTTCTCTCTTTCAATGAGTTCCAATAGAAGGTCTGCATATAAATGATAAAAACTTATATTTTGTGTAGAGACATCCAACAACCTTTCAGAAATATATATTGTGTTCATGTAGTCAAGTTTGCAAGATGAGAAAAACTCAACAAAACTTACAGCAAAGAATTACACACCATATCTGGTGCCAACTCCTTGACAGTAAGATGAGAAATTAAGTGTTTCTCTGGTTGTCATCTCTGCAATATGTACATCATTCTGACTTATATATGCTGATGTCTTCTGTGGAATAAATTCGTGAAGTTGGTGTCCATTATAAGTAATGTGGCCCTCACACTGTGTAAGCAGATAGTTGTAGTCAGGAACGCCTGTGGGGGTTACTTTGTAAAACATTTTCAAAACACTAGAGTTCCATGTTCATAGGATTCCAAATGT
The DNA here is from genome assembly GCF_030272615.1 of Cryptomeria japonica. Taxonomy (NCBI): domain Eukaryota; kingdom Viridiplantae; phylum Streptophyta; class Pinopsida; order Cupressales; family Cupressaceae; genus Cryptomeria; species Cryptomeria japonica. The sequence continues at coordinate 48,148,961 of NC_081415.1, read as the reverse complement.
CAACCCTTACTTTTAGAACTTGTCACTACCTCCTATTCTTGGAAACTATTCTACACTAATAAACCCTAGTATTACTATGCTTAAGAGCTAGAGGTGTGTCCTTGATTCCTTCAATCTTTATACCATTTCAAGATTGAAGGAACAAGTTGATAATAGAACTGACCTTGAGCGATCTATCCAAAGCCCCAGAGAGTGCCTGCAGCAAGGTCGATTTTCCAGAACCAGGTGGACCTAGCAGAAGTGCCATCCTGCATAAGACATCACAAATTAAGTTCTCAGGGATTCATAAAAGGATCCATGTTAATTGGCTCAAACAACTTGTATATTTTATAATCCGTTGAAAATATCATGTGGTTCATACTACATGTATGCTTTCAATGTGCCTGTCAACTTGTCAAGTGGCACCCCTAATGTGGGTAGACAGTGCCAGAGAGCATACGAGTAACCCCAGTGGTCTCCACAAACAATATGTGTGTACGTGTACACAAATATATCCACAAACAGAAGAACATGTGTATACTTGTCCACATGGCCATATAAATTTGCAAACATTAAATTCTACTCACCTGGAAGGTTTGATGATGCCATTTATGTTTTTCAAAATCGTCAAACTAGTTCTCTTTGTTGGAGACAAATATATAAATTCCAAGAATCTCTGATATCAGAGCAAAGAGAAAAACAGTTAGACTTGGAAACTAGAGGATATATAAATAGTTTAATGCAAAAGCTGTATTTTGGATCTAATGATCCCACAATAAAGAAAAGCATGGAGGACTCACATCAATAGCATTTCTAGCAGCATTCCAAAGCGTTGGAAGAGCTCTTCCACCAACATAGCACACAGCCTTCACTTTAAGGTTTTCAAACCGGACTTCCACTGTAGGCAGAGAGAGACCTACTCTGTTAACCATATTATACAGACTTCAGATAAAGAATTGTATGCAAACTCCACTTTGCAGCATGATCAATGTACCAAAAGGTTGGGAGAAAAAATCTAACTAGTATTTTTGGAACCTAAATACAAACTTTGGTAAATTAAAGTGTACTCAGTAAGAGGATTGAACACAACTTTTTCAAACATACGTTTTGAAATAAATTGCAAATAATCTCAAAACTGTAATGAATATAAGCTTGCCTGACTACAAAATATGTACAAACAGTTCTCAGCAACTACATCCATATTACTACATCATTTGTTCTTAGAAGTCAGTCCTATATGTCAAGATAACCAAATGGCTAGCTGAAATCTTAGGGAAAATAGAGTATACAACTACAATGCACACAAGTTCTAATAGTAATTTGTATTTCAGTAGTCCTTGGACTCCTCCACCATTTAAATGTTGACCTCATTGAAAGAGATATAAGTAGAGACAAACTATCAACGAAGGAAAGCACCGATTACTTAAAACTATAATGTACAATTATTACTATCAAAATGCATCAAAAGAAATTCAATGAAAGATACACCAAGAAAAGGAACACAGAGACCTGTCTATCCGTCTTCTAAGTTTCTGCAGCAACTCATCATTGTCTTCTTCCGGAAATTGAATCAACCTATCCATCAATCTCTGCCTTTCTTGGGGTCCTAAATCAGAGACATGAATCCGTGTATAAGCCAGACCTCCTTCCCTCTTATTTTCCTCCAAAATGGCAGTTCTCAGGCGGTCACAAGTTGGGAGCTTCTGAATGGCCAACGATTCTTTCACGACTTCGTCATTAACATCATTAACACCACAGTAAAAGTCACCAGACTCATCACAAGGGCGGAGGGTATTTTGATCAACACTTGCCATGCTTTTCTCAAAGATTTGACAAAACACGAAAGAAAAACTGAATTGAATCCAGAAAATACCCAATAACAGCGACAAGGAATCTATTTATGAATCCTAGTTAGTATGCATTTCCTTCGCTGTGAATGCACCTGCACGAATAGGCACTGTTGGACAGAGTTTTTCTTTGGGGTACTTGTAAAACTTTTTCTCAATTCTCAGAACTCTTTAAGAACTGAGGCCAGCTTCTAGTCAACACCTGTAACCCCTTTCCATTAATTAAATCTAAGCTAAAATCAAACTGGCTTGAATCCAACACTGGGACACCCAATAACAGTAACAAGGCTCATATACAGTTTCTTGATTGAGTGTTCTTTCACTGTTGATGCATTCAACGTGGGACAAAATTTCTTGATGAAGTCCTTGCAGAACTTAAACTTGATTCATAAAACTATTCAAAATTGCAACTAGCTTCTGATCAACACATACCATGCTTCTTCACAAAAGCAATCAAAACTGATTTGAATCCCACGCTGAGATACTCAATAACAACAACAAGTCTCGTATATGCTTGTCCTAATTGATGTAGCAATCTTTCACTGGAAGTGTATCCATCAACAAGGCTCGTATTTGATAATCCTAATTGATATAGCCATTCTTTCACTGTAATTGTATCCTAATTGGTAATGAACGTAGGACAAATTGGGGATAATTGCAGAACTGGTTTCCACTCAATTCATATAACTTTTGAAGACTAGAATGATCAACACCCACTGATTTCATATAAATTTTGAAGACTAGGATGATCAACACCCACTGAATTTATATAGCTTTTGAAGACTAGAATGATCAACACCCACTAAGTTTTGCTCTGAATTAATTATTTAACCAACACAAAATCTGATCTGAATCTGACACTGTGACACGCCATAACAACAAGGATCTCAAATGATATCTAGTGCCAACATTTGGAGTGAATCCCAATCAATAGCTCTTCTCTTGCTGGAAAAAGAATACCATTTTGGGGTGCTCTAATAAAACATCTACCCAAATTACATTAGCTTTATAAAACTAAATCAACACCTTAAGTTTTAACTGCAGATGACTGTCAAGACTCAAGAGTCAACTATAGGCCATCAAGGTAATCATGGAGACTTCCATCCGGTTTGGGTAAAGCAGTTTGAAATGACAAGCTCTTCTAATTTAGAATAAGATCAAGTTTCAGAGACAATCAACTCTGGATTTTATTACTTTTATATACTTTAGGCTTGGATCATATTGCTTAAGATATAGTGGCTTTCAATGGCTATTGGTGTAGCCAAAAAGTTCAAATTGGGAAAATAAATAAAGGAACAACTGATTTACTCTGTAAATCTTCATTGTTTCGATAAAAGATTTTGTAGTTTCAAATATTTTATTGGGAAAATTTTTTATAACATGTCTTTTGGTTTTTTACTAATCTTTTTTCTGTTCATATTATTTTAATTTTAAAAGATTTGTTTTGAAATCATTTCTGATATTCTGATATGAAGTGTCAATACAGAAACAATCTTTTAAATATTACATAAACTTTAGAAAACTCATACCAACTATTTTTACTTCATTTAAACTTCTTGTATATATATATTTAATTTAAACATTACTTACAAATGAAAATAAAATTTTATTATTTGATCTCTGAATCTGATCTGGAGTGTCAATACAGAAACATACACAGTCAATTTCAGAAACGATCTTTTAAATACTACATAAACTATAGAAAACTCATACCAAATAGTTTTACTTCATTTAAACTTCTCATTACTTACAAATTAAAGAAAGATAAGAAAAAGAAAAAAAAAGTACAGTAAAATTCCATGAAAAATGGGAAAACCAAAAGTTCCATAAATCCTCATTGAAATTCTGTAAGTTTCAATCTTTTTAAGCCTTATACATTTTAACTGAAAATATAAACATCTTCAGAAGCTGGCCAAACACTATATTACCATTGTACCAAAGATTGAATTAGTGTTTAAAATATATTCTATTTTCTTTGAGTTTATCATACTGATCTGTTCTGTGTACCTGATATTCTTAAGGTGAGAAATTCAAATCATTTTTCTAAAACTATAATTTTTTTTAATTGTTAAACAAAGTGCACAGGATTTTAAATTCATCTTATCATCAAAATAATCTTAAGTATTTAATATATTTATTATTTTATTTTTAATTTATTCAACTGCAATGATTTGGGATTTTTAGAGTTTTATATCATTTTGTTATTTAAGGTATTTTCAAAGTTTTAACACTTCACTCACTATCCTGTTAAAATAAAATAAAATAAACAAGGCTGTTGGTAGGACTGTCTACCTGTTAGATTCAAATTACAGTGAAAAGGCCAAAACAAGGTGTAAATACATATCTTTTTTTAGTGTCGCCCTTTTTGTCCTTGATTGAATGTTTTAAATTAGTTTCTGATTTTATATTCCACATACCTAATTCTGGATCTATATTATTATTGTAATAAATGGATTCTTCTATGGAAATTAAATTTTATGAATGAGACAATCAATTACTTTAATTAAGAATTAGACTGGATTAAATAATAGAATTTTAGAAAATTTAAAATAATATGAAAATTTGTTTTAGTTGATTTTAATAGTTCAAAGATACTTGGGTGTTGTTTGTTTGATGTTTTTTTATTTGGTTTTGTCATCTATCAAATTATAATATATGATTCTGAAATTTTCTATTTCAATGTTTTTGTTCTCTTACTTTATAATATATTGAGAATGTGAAGTCCAACAGTCATCTGACCATTCCTTTTCTCTCTGTCTTTTCATTTGTTGTTTGTCTCTTCATATTTGAAGAGTTAAAAATTTGTATAAAAGATGAGTCTAGATTATGTATTATGTATAAAAAAACAACGAATAAAGATATTGCCCTGCTTATCTACGGATGTAGCCTTTAATGGTGAACCACCTAATTCACTGTATTATGTGTTCTTTTATGATTGTCTCTATTTTAGTTATTTGTTTATTGTTATTTAATCTACTCTTTAAACTCAACATGCACATGAAATCATCATTGAATGCTATAAATCTAAATTTTTTTTGCATATTTGATTTATAATCTATTACTCAAAACCCTTCTATGTGCCATTTGTAAAGGTCTAGTAGCATTGAAAATTTCTTTGGATTAGCTACTGTTCATTTGAATTAAAATGTTTCTAGAATGATTCTCCTCTCTAATACAAAATTGTTGTGAATGATTACCAGATGATAACTCAATGCATGTTGAATTGCCTTAATATACCACTACATAGCAATAATCATGTGGAACATGTACCAAGTCATAGTTCATGGTAGCTTTAAATGGGGCAGACAAATCTTCAATTTTTTATTTTGAAATTTCAAAGATCAAATATGTAGGTGATGGAACCCTCAAGATTGACTTGAACAAAAGAAATAGTATTTTTAATTTTAAGAATAATTGTCTAAATATTAAACATACAATAATATAAAATGCATGACAAGATGTGTTAAGAATGAATGAAATAAAATCAAATACGTAAACATATTATATATAATAGAAAATGAAACTAATGTCTTTTACAATTAAACTATTTATTAATATATATTTATACTAAATCATTTTTTAAAACAAAATAAAATTGTTATAAATACACAAATTTCACTTTTACATATAGAAATTCAAGGTGGAGCTTAATAAATTGATGACATCACATTTTGACAGTCCATTATGTTGATAATTTGTGATTTTTGGATTCGATTGTGTGAGAGCTTTTGCATCAGTATTTGCAATCACACTCCATGATCCATCATCAGTACGAAAGATTGCATAAAGAGAAGGAGAAGGATTGTGGAGCTTAATATTTACACATTCACATCTATTACACCAACATTAAATGCATTTCCTACTCACAACAAGTTAATTGTTAAACAAAGTGCCATTTTTTTAATGGAGGATTTTTCCTCCACAGAGTCGTTTTAGCTACGAGCCTTAGGTTGAAACCTCTTCCACTAAGAGCCAAGGACGGAGGGTATCCATTTCATCAAATTTGTCCAAGACACGATCCTGCCTCAGCCCTTATAATATCATGATATCTGAGCCTTAAACAGAGTGCCATATATTTTTTGACAGAAGATTTTTCATCAGCAAAGTCATTTTAGCTACCCGATATGAGAGCACAAGCCTTAGGCTGAAACCTATTCAACTAAGAACCAAAAAACTGAGTGGTATCTATTTTACAAAATTTATCTAAGACGTGATTCCGAACTCATTCCTTAGAAATTCCGAACTCAGAATACCATTTTCCCAAGAAAGAACAATAAAAAAGAAGAAGTTATTGAAGTAATTATTTATTGCACCAGCAAGCATATATGCTGTAAATGAGAGGATCAGAGAAACGTGCATGATACGTGAAAATATTTGCAGTTTCCTTCTCCATCACTACTTTTGTTGTGATACTTTATGACAGCAAATAATGCAGATACATTGGATTTGTTGGGGACTGGGGAATTCATTAGTATTTGATTTATTGGAATGGCTGGTTTGTTTAGTATTTTTAGGTGCCCCCTTTTCTTGGCAGGATCTGTGGGGGATCCCCCATTTCATGCCAGGAGTTATCAGGATTGCCATTAATTTATACACCAAATTCCACATTCTCCAGTTGACCTTGTGTACATTATTCTATTACTGTTTGTTGGTTTGTGATAGATAGATATTGAAGCACAGGTTGTGGGGATTTTGTTTACAGTAAACTTTTCTGAATATGTGTTATCTCTCCATTATTAAAAGCAATTATTCAGTTGGAGGTTACCTGCTTTGGCAATTATGGGAGAAAAAATACTTATAAATTTTATTGGAAAATTTGGTGGAAAGGCATTAGAATCCATATTTAAAAGGTAGTATTTTATAGTTTTTAAAATAGCGTTGAAGTTTAATTTAAGTGTAGATACAAACAATTCCAAAGACAGCATTTAGACTTAAGAATGGAAATGTAGTAGGTGGTAAGGGAAGAAAAAATTATATAAAATAGTTCACAGGCATCATTCTTATTTTTCTTCCCCTAAATTATAGTAGTTGTAGGATTAGGATAGGATCATCATGGTATAAATCCAATTAAATGGAGGAAGTAAAGTTATTGTATTTGAAAAACTATTGTATAAAGAATAATTTGAATTTGATAATTTATTATTATAATCGTAAAAGTTGTATTTTCATTTTTTCTTATGTTTTGGGTCTATTTTTATTAGAGTATCTTTAATATAATTATGGGTATACATAATGATAATAATAGAATTAAAAGAAAATAATATATAATTCAATTTTTTTTTTATGGGTAAATTGTGGAGTAAGGGACCACTCCCTTTTTTTAAATCATATTGAAATAGCAAGGAGCAAAGAGAAAAGAGGAGGCATAAAGAAATGTATAAAAGGGAAGAATGGCCTAGAAAGAACTAATAAAAGAGAGAGACTCAAACCCATAAAATGAGTTGAAAAATTACAAAAATCAAATAGATCTCAACCAAAAGTCAATCAAGCTAAGCTCTTTTGCTACTTTGTGAAAGGAGAGCATCCATAGTCCACTAGAAACCCTCCTCCACAACTTCCCTTTCTTTGATATAGAGTTTTTTTGCTTCTGACTTGCATCCTTTCTTCTTCTTATAAGGGGCATAATTTGGTTTAGATTTGCCGCTCATTGTTTGTGCAATTGAACATTTCCTCAGAGAAGCCAACACTATATTATGATCAAAAGAATCATGTGTTGTGCATCATCAAGATACTCCATAAAAGAAAAATAAGATTTAATTCATTATTCTAATTTAATATGAACATTTCCAAGAGTGCTAAGGTATGTTCTTGATTTTGATGTGTTGTGCATCATCAAGATACTCCATAAAAGAAAAATAAGATTTAATCCATTATTCTAATTTAATATGAACATTTCCTAGAGTGCTAAGGTATGTTCTTGATTTTGATAATTGTATAGATGTGTCTTATTTCTACAACATCTACTTGCTCATCCAAGATCATCACGAATTGAAGTGAAATGTTGGGTCTTGATTTATAAGATTTTTAATATATGGATATATGGCTAAGATTTAATCTAAGTGGAGAGCTTATCCTATCAAAAGTGGAGTAGATGGAGATATATGGTGGCTATTATTAGTTAATTTAATGCTTAAATGGATTCATTTATTTATTTTGTTGTTTGATTTTAATTTTATATTTTCAAAGATTTGTTGACTACTTTGATCAATTAGTTAACTATTTGATAAATTTTGTTTGATTTATTAAAATAATTATGAATAATATATGAGTTTATGTATTTGGATATTTGTGAGAGAAAAAATAATTTATCTAAATTAATTAAATAATAAAGATTATTGAATCAAGTTAATTTTGATTAAAATAGATTAATTATTGTATTAATTTAATTAGTAGACTAATTGTTGTAGGATGTGTTATTTTAATGAACGAATCTTGTAAGTGTTGAGATAGGGGTGATGGTATGAAAATGAGCATTAGAAAGATTTCAATGTTTACAATAATGATTGGCTTACAAGTGGTATATCTTTATTTGAGTTCAACCCATGGTACATCATTATATCTCATTCATTATTAGTCATTCTTAGAGATTAAATCTTTATCCTTAGTCTAACATTCATTACCTTGGATCAAATGTGTGGTTATGGACTTGAACTAGAATATTTGGTTATGGACTCGACCTAGATAATTTCTATGGTCACAAATCAAAACCTTTAAAATTAAAAAATTAAAATTCAAAATAAATCCAGTTGACTTCCTTCTACTAGCCATTGTGAGCCAGACTAGTTGCAACATATGTGTTGATTTGTGTCCTATATTATACTTTAAGACATTCATTCATTTATTTAAAAATCATTAAGGACAACCAAGGAGTCATTAAAGAGTAAAATCATAAAGCATTTAATAGAGCATTATAGTAGATTTATTAGAGTATTATATTAACATACATCATCTTGGGTCCATTGTCTGTTTGTTTGTCATTCTTAATGCTTGTTCTAAAATTATTAAATTGACCAACTAGGGGCTTCATTAAAAAGAATGACACCCTTCTAATTTAGTAGATTCTCAAAGGCATTCCTAAACATCACCAATCCTTACCAATATTTAGATATCAAAGGATTAAAGAGAGAAAATCTCAACAACCCTTTTTTTCCATTTTAGATTTACAACTTATTTAAATGTATGCATTAACTTTAGATTTGTATTTGTATATGTGAACTACAAAGGGAACACAATATAATGAGAGGGGGTGGATCAGTATATGCAATTTTCACTCATTTCTTCAACATTAATTACCTCAAATAACTTCCATATTTATCTATCTTATGTATATTAATGATGCAGCGCGTAGAGCATGAAAATCAACACATACTCACACAAAGAACACAAAATATGCGTGGAAACCCAAGATGAGAAAAACCATGGTGAGAATAGCTACTTGGATCTACTACATCCAACCTCACAAATAATAAATCATTTGCATAAATTTGTAGTCACCAACCTAACAAAGGCACTAATCCCCTTGAAGTACAATGAGCACCAACCCACTAAAGACACTAATCTCAAATTCCTAGGTCTGAGCAGCAACTCAAGAGCTAGGACCTTAATCTCAACAATATGGAAGATATAAAATTAGGACCTTCAACATACAAAATTTCCTTTAATCAAATCAACATCAAAATTCACTCCTCATGATATTATGATGTTTTCATAGTGGCACACTTAATTCAAGAACTTTCCATCTAACTCATTCTTTAGCTTGCATGATATGAACTTGTATCCTTAGAAGTGCATTACAACTTCAACCAAACACTTAGTAATGAATCTAGGACACTCATATACATGATTCCTAACTACAATTACAAACATATGTCAATCACATACATCATTAAACATTTCACAAGTCAGTCGTGACACACAATTCTTCACCAAACACATAGTGGGTCATTTCCTAATCAGTCCAATACACAAATTAATTCAAATCATCTTATCAGATGCTTGAAAAGGTAGCTTAATCTCACATAATCTCTAGCAAAAGAACACACTACACAACATCCACAAGATGACCATATCAAACATGTAATAGATTTGGCCCAAAAGGTTATACACGGCTCCACACAAGGAAATTTGGCATGCGGATCTTACCAAGGGTCAATATGATCATAGGAAAGATTCACCCTTAGTTTTTGGTAGCCCACACAAAACAATGATAAATTTTGTTAAAAAATATCCCCCTTTGTCATTGATGGCAGTTACAAAGTTCTTCTTGGTGTATCAACATATATTAAAAAAATCTAATATGTTAGGACCGAGTGAGTCCCCCTATCTACTGTAACGTATTTCCATTCTTCTTAGCATTTTAAGTCCATTTTTCCCCCTTCAACATCAATGGCAAAGGTGAACAATTTATCCCGCTTTGATATTTAAATTTTGAGTCCATTTCTCCACTTGTTAAAAATCGGTTCAGTTCCTCATTGCTTAATTTCAAGAAGGACTTCTCTTGAGTCTGTACATTAATGATTCTAATTAATTATTCATCTACATTAATCTATAAGACCACCAACCTTCTTGTGGCAGGGAGTCGACACTCCCCCTTACCTTGTACTTCCTCTTGACTCAAGAGGAGGGAGAAACAACCCCCAAATTCTTTCAAAGATACTCAAAAGTATGCTTGGGAAGAGATTTTGTGAAGATAAATATTATTTGTTCCTTGGTCTTAAAATATCCCAATTTCACCTCCTTATCTGCAACCTTCTCTCTTAGGAAATGATACTTGATTGCAAAGTGCTTTTTCCTTGAATGCATTACTAGATTCTTTGAGATATTGATAGAAATTGTATTAGTTCATAACATTGAAATAGGTTCATCAAATCTCACTTTCATTCCTTCAAATTTTGCTTCATTCATAAAACCTGGGTACAATAGGAGATTGTTGCAATGTATTCTACTTATGCAGTAGACATGGACACTGGATATTACTTGCTACTTAACCATGAGATTTTTCACTTCACCACTTAGTGATTCAAACACTACCTCAGGACAAGCATTACCAACAGTTTGACAAGTACTAAAACTTCAAGCAATAAGTTGGTGATTAGTCTGAAAGTTATTTTCAATCTTTGATCCTCTACATTCATCTCCAAAAACAAATATGTGAGAACCACTAGTCTCATAATAATAAAATTTTACCAATCTACATTTCATCATTCCTTCAATGTCCATTGCCATTTGAAATGCCTGATGCAAACTTTGGGGTTCTTTGCTCCTTAACCAGTAGCTCATTTTCTTATCAAATGCAACCAAATACACCACTAATGCCATTACATCATGAGGCCTACAATTATCAGGGATCCTTTTAAACATTTTTATGAATCTAAGGTTAAAATTAGGAACTACTTCTTCATCACTAATTATATGAATATTCATGAAATAATTAAACACTATGGACATACAATTTATCACCAAATTGCTCACTAAAGACTGATTTGAACTCATCCCATGAGCTAATTGAACCTAGTAACAAATCTAAAAACCATTCTCTAGCATCATCCTTTAAGGATTGTACAAAAAAATCTAACAATTACATCCTAATGATCTACTTCGTAGCAATCCATTAGGTCATTAAATTTTTGAAGATGTCTATCTACTGATTCATACTTTGTACCACTAAATTTTGGAAGCCTATCTTTGATTTCAGTTGGCACAACATTTAGAAAACCATGAATATGATTGAAATTTCTGGCTCTATACCTCTCAATGCTTAAATTGTTTCTTTGAATGCATTGTTGAGGTTAATTACAAGGTGTGACTGCATTTGGAACCACAAAAGGATGTATAAATTGTTGATACATCCTTAACATATATGTTCTTACAAGATCTATTTTACAACATGAGACCTTAAAACCAAGTACAATATGATCTAGTATAACTAATGCCTCACTCATAAATTAGTGCAACACACGTGCTTCTCTTTATATAATAAGTACAATCAAATATATGTGAAACATAAAATATTACCATCTCTTTCCCTATTTTAGTGCTATCTTTCACCTATTTAGGGAACTTTGCTATTTTGTGAAAATTTGAGGAATACTCGGAAACAAATTGCAATAGTTGTTCACCTTCTTTTTTTACTGGGAATATTTTGGATTCGGTACATTTCTTCACAGTTTTCAGGTTATTTCATACAAAGAGTCACCACCTCCTTTGTAGAGGAAAATTTTCAAAATCTATAAGCCATTTGAAATAAATCTTCATTCTGGGTTTCTATCCATATGTAGAGTCACACAATCTTCTTCAAATTAGTTGCAATAAAACTTTCTCTAGGTTGAAAATTCTAGATCTAAAATAAATTTCAGACTCTAAACATTTCTTGAATCTTTACCCACAAGATTTTTAACATTGAGTCCCCAGCAAAGTCGCCATTTTTGTTGACGATTTTTCTTGCTACCTCCAATCCTAAGGAGAAATAAAAATTTATGTCATGGGACTAAGAACATAGAGCATATGATCTGTACAATCAATAGATTGGAGACAAGAAAACACAACACAACAAGGCTTTCTTAGCCTTCTTCACTTCGAGCTTTACCTAACTCAAGAGGGTATTCCTATTTTGGACCTGCATACTCGATATACTCATAAAATAATTACTATTATAATGTGCAGGTTTACAAATGGTAGATATTTCTCATTCATATGGGGATTATATAATTAACTTTATCTTCATTCCTAATCTCATTGACTTTGAGGTTTACTGTGAAAATAAAATTTGCATCACTCAAAGGGTATGAGGGTATACCAAGTGTGCATACTGAAATCTACCCTCTACACTTCTTGAAGAAAGGAAGAAAGGGAAAGAAAAAGGATATTATAATTCACTTCTAAAACATATCCCAAGCAACATTTACATGCCAGTGTGTATCCTTGGTAACAGAGTCATACCCACAAATTCATAGAATAAACCCACATTGTAAAACAATTATAACTAGTGAGCCTTCAGAGCATTAATTCCTAGCATTAATACAACTCAATCTGTTAATTGCATCAACTATTCTTGTTAATCAATTCGACAATTCTAGAATTCATTGTAATGTGCAAACAAAATTTAATTCCTTCCTTGAAGGAAACCCATAAACACAATCACACACTGACAAAGAAATACTAGAACAAATCAAAATATCCTTAATATCTTAATTCATATGACTTCTAAAAATACAAAGGGAGGCAATCTCTACAACATTTGAACATTCTATCTATTAGTTATTGAAATTTACCAGATGGAAGAAAGACCCTCCTCTGTGAGACTACTCGAAACCCTAGATAAGCATAGCCCTACTTCTACCTGCCCAGAATACAAAAATTTCAAAATCCTTTTATCACGACCTTGGTATTCCTTTTATAATAGTAAGGAATGTGACAAGCTTCAGGCCATTTTACATGTGGTTCCTTCTTCTTTTAACACGTTTTAGACCATATGCAAGAAAGGAGAAGCCCACTACTTACTCAGAACAAGACAAAATTGGACTATGTGCACTAGAAATTGCCTGGGTGGAGAATAAAACATCGTTGAAGTCCAACTTCTTTGAGTCGTGCCACCATTGCGCTACTACTAACTTTGAGGGTGGAAGACTTGCATAATACTAGCTAGCAGAAGAGCTTAGCAAACTAGAAGAGGAGCTCCACAATGCCAAAAGGACAACATCCTCTAAACTAAAGGAGGAACTCACGGAACTATAAAAGAAGCTAATAAAGTGGAAAGAGGAGCTCAAAGGAAAATGTGGGGATCAAAAGAGAAAATCCACTAACTTTCCCTTGTCCTCCCTGTTCTCCTTCTCGTTTCCTCTTCCTCCTAGTGATTTGTTGATAAAGGTATGAAGACAAGTTGTGATTGAAAGGCCTTTTGCAACTAAGACTTCGTTTTAATATCCCTTTAGCTACCTTCTAGATTTTCAATATCCCTTTAGCTATAAAGTAGTTTAATGAAAAATTCTCCACACCATGTCAAAGAATACCTTGTGAATACACAATCCTTGTTTGTAGATGGGTGATAATTCCTTCTCAAACAAGCACAAATATAAGTCCTAACAATAATGCTCAGACGTTTATATCGGTTGTTGTCTTTGAGATGGAACTCAGAGTCTTGTTAAATAGATGAATTTTACGCATGCAAGCAATATTTTTGGTTTTTGTCTTTTCAAAGGATTAAAAGCTCATCCTTATCAATCATTGAGCCACTAATTCCATTTTCTTCAATGACATTCCATCTATAGTACCCATGCATCTTTTCATGCCACCATTCTCAATCCCTCGGGCTTATCACATATGAATTCTTCTTAATGTCCTATCTGGAGATAATCTTCAGCAAGTGATTCACCAGAGCTAATAATATTTGAAATCTTACTTTCCACAATATCGATGCTTTTTGCATGCTTTTTCTTTTATGTCTTATTTGTTAATCCCCATCTTCTTTGGTAAATTTATGAATTTTGAATATCCTTATCAACACGTCTTTGTCCAACATGATACCATTGAACAATGAACAACTCATTCAACTCCTTAGATATGGCAGGGAGGCCATATTCAAACCCCCTTTTGATGAGTGCACATACGCCATGTCAACAACAGGTCCCACCATACAACATTCTTCCTTAACCTTGTGTGCCCGCATTGAACCATTTTATTTGCATAACCTTCTACGGTAATGCGAGGTCACATCTTACTAGGTCTCACTCATTCCATCCTTTCCCACAAAATCGTATGCTTCACTAAGTAGCACGTTGTCACTTCGCGAGAGTATGAGGTCAATGTGTCTCTTGCTTCTATCCTTTCGCATACCCGCACAACAATATTAAGGAAATAAAGGCATACTATGTGAAAACATGTGTAGTTCATAAGGCAAAGATTTGACCACATGGGGAAAATAAAATTAATGAAGGGTTGAAGGGTCATCTAGCACATGCATTAGGACCAAAAATTTAACTTGGCTAATTGGTAAGAGCATCCTAGGGGATACATGAAAGGGGTCAGTCACCATATGGATACAAACCCAAGTAAATAAACCCTTTCAAAAGAAAGAACTGGGTAAAAAAGTCAACAAAATAAAAACCGAGTTGATCCCAGGTTTTTAAGGCTTAAACACTCAGCCTAAATTATTTCAAAACTTGACATTGAGAAACTAAGCCTGGAAGAACAAAACAGTGGAAGACAAAATTTAGTTGTCCTAATAGTGGCTCTAGTTAGGGATGTATGCCCCCTGCAGGCACAACAATGATCCAAATCTCTAGTTGAAATAGACCAAGTGCCTTATCCATTGGGCAATTTATTCAAAGCTCAACAAAACTCAGATCCATCCTTCCATTGGTGGCCTTGGGCCCCCAAAAAAGAAAAACTAGTACTTGTCTTTATCAAAGACCTGATTCTCATCATGTAACAATTTTATTCTGTTGGTAATATTATTGAGAATAATCTGGTCATGAATGCTACCAGTGACAGTTCTCATTACGTCTATGGTCATATCATAGTCAATATCATATTTATCATAATGTTTCCTGCAAATAAATCCACATTGATAAAATTTATGTCTACATGGCAATACCATATCATACTTGTCCTTCAAAACATTTTCACACCCTATGACACATCCTTCATTGTTACAGTCCTTGGTATGTTTTTCAAAAAACCCCTCCATATGGCATGAAAAATAAAAGCAATCATACTCAATTGCATCATTGATTTCATTACCCTTCTACATGAAAGACTTACAAAGACCTATTATTCAGATACATCAAAGGAGAAGCACTCATATGCTAGCTCATTCTGTATCAGCATCATTTCGGATGTACAAGAGTTCCAATCCGAGCTTGCAAATCTAGATGCTTCATTTCCCACTTCTATATTTACCAAGTGGATCATGCTCTAATCATCATCATTTATATCCCATATGAACTTTTCTAATTCAGATTCAAAAATATAATCTGGTTCAACCTTGAAATCATAATTAAAGTTCACGTAAACAACCTGAAAATTAGGAAAAAATAAAGTTGAAGATGAGTTGTAATGCCCCCGCTCAGGAGCTCAAAAAAATAAACAACTAATAACACATTTTACATAGAAAGTTTTTTAATTTAAATTTATAACTTAACGCATAAATATCTATTCTATGTTCATTTAAAAACACTAAAAGAAATATTCCTATGATAAGCATATATTACTAGTAAGAACACATGCAAAAACACATAAACCCATAAACATGCAAAACATCCATTGATACACATATATTTTACATCCTTTTCCTTTTGAAATAACATCAACCACTCTTGAATACAAATACAATTATGCAAATTACATGTCTCCTACAACATTCTGGAAGATACATTACAAATTACATCATAAAGGTAGATCATCTCATAACCAAGATGTGAAGACTTTGAAACATTAGGTATAGGTCCACTTAGCCACTCACATGAAAGTCCTCTGAAATATTCCCAATGGGTGGAAATAGCATTACCACCCAACCATGTGGTACTTGTAGGCCCACCCCCCCGTGCTAGGAGATAGATACGAGGCCCCAAACACAAATTGGCTAGGGAAGATAAATAGAACATGCATACTTCCAAAAGATAGAAAATACCATAACACAAGACCATCAAAGGCATCTAAAGAAACTCCTATAGGGTTTCACGTAGAACTAACAAAATAGGCAACTAGGACACACAAAGGGAAGAATGCCATCGCATAGTCTCAACAACTCATGCAGAACCGTGCATTCCTTTCATGAGGATGAGGCAATGCACAATCTAGCTAGCTCAACATCTCAGCAGACGACCAGACTTGCCAGCTCCACATCTCAACAGATGACCAGACTTGCCAACTCCACATCTCAACAGACGGTCAGGCCTTCCCATTCTCACCCTCTACCTATACGAGCACACGAGGAATGAGGGGGGAACATAATTATCTTGTTAGTGTGTAACCCAATCCAAAGTTTATTAATGTTATCACTTATTATAAAACACACCTATGGGTTACCCTGGCAACCACTTTCGGGCCCCGACCCCCATAGTGAGCCACTCCCCCTATGTGTACCTAGCTAACCTATTACCTAAGGTTCAGGCAAAAATTCAATCCACAAATAAAGAACCAACATAGACACAAAATCAAGTTGGCTTACAAAACTAAATTATGACTTCCATGCATACCAAAATTTTGCAACTAACAAATAGAATACAAACATAGATGATAAGTATAATTCAATCAAACCCCAATTCCCCCTAATAATCATTTAAAATCAAACTACATAAATAAAGAGAATACCTACTTGAAAACCTGTGAAAGAAAAAGAGAGAGAAGAGAATGTCGATGATGAATTCTAAAAACACAAAATCTTCTCAAACCAAGAAGTCTATAATTGCAAATTCTTGTCCTCAAATATTCTCCCAAAACTTCAAAAAGAAAATAATACTCATAACCTTCAAATCAATCCTTATAAATAAATCCCAATTTCTTAAATAAAGCACACAAAAAAACAAAAACCCTAAACCTAAAAATATTAAATAAATAAATAAACAATTAAATAATATTAACAAATAATAAATCACCAATTATAATTCTTTTATAAAAAGTTAACTCCTCAAGAATCGGAAAAAGAATAAATAAATAATTAAAATATAATTATCCACAAAATAAGACAAGTCCCCCCTAGATCAAACAATTAGTTCCACCTCAAAGCAAATAAATAAATAATAAAATAACCACTTGCATAATTAATAATAATAAACAATAAACAATAAACAATACAATAAACAATAAACAATAAACAATAAACAATAAACAATAAACAATAAACAATAAACAATAAACAATAAACAATAAACAATAAACAATAGATAATAAATAGTAAACAATAAATAGTACAATAAATAATAAATAAATAAAAAATAAACACTAAATCATCTATTAAATATTATCTAGCAATAAATCAAAATTATATTTAAAGCCACAATAATCATTATTTAATTAATAGTTTAATTTACAACACATAAAATATAATTATTATTAATAATTACATAAAATGCATCCCACTCAAACAAATTATGAAACAGTGCTAACATCTAAACAAGACTGACTACTAACAATAGGGTAATCAAATATTGTCCACATGACAAATTTGATAGGATACATGAAAATTAGATAATTGTCCCTAAATTAGGACAATGGCTAGGGTTAGGTATATTTTGGGCCTTGCAATATCTCCTTTTACCACCATTGGGAATTATAAAGACTCGCCCAGACTTGTGGAACTAGGTGGAGTTGATGTCTAGTACCTGCAAACCTACACCAAAACATGTTGTATACAAACATACATATATACATATAAATCTCTAATCCCCAACTAGTGATAGGAAATCGCCACGTCATATGGAGCTCACGAATGAGTAATACGAAATCATTCCTATCATCCTAAACCCCAAGCAAGCCATGCATAGAATCTCACATCAACAATAATCAAATGATATCATCAAAACATAAATTTACATCACATAAGCATCATAATGAATCATCAAAGATAGAATCCATGTTATAAGTATCTCAATTCTAACATCAGTTTCCAACTCAATGAAATATCACAGTAATCATGTTCTGAATAACATAGTCTAACAATAAGGATCATATGAATGCAATCATCCACATAGATTAGTGAAATGAACCATACTAAATAAATCAAACATAGTCTAATAAATCAAAGTAAGATGTATATGAAGCAAAGCATCGAAGGACATTACATGAGTGTTCTAAATTATGAGTGTTGCAATAATCCTCTTCATAATCACTGATGGTTAAATACATATCAACACAAGATTCAACTTCCAAACTCTTCACTACATCAATATCTTCCAATTGTGCCCCATTCTTGACCCCCAATGAAGATTGTTTTCATTGTTTATTAAGAATATACAAAGATGAAAGGATCACTAGCTCCAATTATGATTTTTCTAATTTTATTCATTTTGACAAGGGTCTAATGATTTAGTTTTTTCCCCTAATGCAACTTCTTGATTGTGTAGAGGAGATCATGTTTGATGAGTTATACAAGCATGCAGGTATTGTTTGGCAGAAGGCTACTCCTTATAATCCCCAATAAAATGGGGTAACACATAGAATGAACTAGACCTTGATGGAAAGAGCTAGGAGCATATTGAGAGATACTAAGATTGATAGATGCTTTGGGTAGAAGCTCTAAGTACTACTTTTTATCTGGTTAATTGATATCCTTGTTCAAATCTTGTTGATAAAAATCGTTATGAAGTTTGGATAGGTTGAAAGCCTTCTATTTCACACTTAAGGGCCTTGGGTTGTGAGGCTTTTGTTCATGTGCCTCAAGATAAGCGACTAAAATAGATCCAAAAGTACAATAATGCATCTTCTTTGGTTACAACTAGAATATAAAAGGTTAGAAGCTTTGGAATCCTCTAACCCATAAAATGATCTTTTCTAGAGATCTTTCTTTTGGAAGTTTAGAGCTTACTTAGGTGAATAAAAACCAAAGGATAAATATAAGACAAAGGCAATAGATGGAGAAGCAAGAATATGCACATATGGAAGAACAATTAGATGGATTAGAGGATGTAGAAGAAGAAGAGGTTTCAGAGAGGTTGTATAATTTGTAAGATGAGCACATAGAGGAAGAAGAAGAAAAAGAAGAAAAAGAAGAGCTCATTACTCCTACCTTGAGGAGGTCCACAAGACAACATAATCTAGTCAACTATCATATCCCACTAGATTTTTGTTGTATATTTGCTTTGATGAATATTGACGATGAACCTAGATCTTTTAGGGAGGTTCTCTCTTTAGAGGAAACTAAGTCTTGGATGCAAGAGATGCAAGGGGAGATGATGGCCTTGGATAGTTGTGACACTTGGGATCTTGTGATTTTTCCCATGGAAGGAAGCCCATTGGATGAAAGTGGGTGTTTAAGAAGAATTTTTGTGTAGATGGCTGGGTAGAGTGGTATAAGGCCAAACTAGTGGCAAAGGGATGCTCCCAAAGAGAGGGAGTTAATTTTGGTGAAATTTTCTCCCCTATTGCTAAGTTAACCTTTCTTATATTTATATTATCTATTCATGTTACTTATGATATTAAAATAGAGAAAATAGATTTAAAAATTTATACTTTATTGCATGGGGATCTTGAGGTGGAGATTTATATTTGAGACAAAAGGTTTTGTTGTGAAAGGAAAGAAAAATTGGTTTGCAGGTCAAAATGATCATTTTATGGTTTGAAAGAGTCATCCAATTTGTGGTACCAGAAGTTTGATTCCTTTGCATTGAAGTTGGGTTATGTTATACATGAGGAGGGTCATTATGTTTACATTAAGCTTATTGATGATTCTACCGAGACTTTCAGGTGATCCCTCAATCAAAGAAATCATGGATTTCAAAAGATTTCAAATTCAAAATCTCCCACTCTTTTCTCCATGTACCTTCCAACATTTCTGCCAGGTGTTGAAACAAATTCTGCCACCACATCCTCCAAATATAGTAATTTCCGGGTCGTGTTCAGCCAATTAAGTGCAAACTAGAAATTCTGCAAGTAATCATGCTTGATTGCATGATAACTGAAGTTGACCTTACCAACATATGATTTGGCATAGACACAAACTCACCAAATCATCTTTTGCCACTGAAACTAAATAACCAATCACTGCTCTAAAATTTATGGTGAGCACCTATCTTCCTTTTGTCATACCATAATTATTTTCTTCTATATTGATTACATTTCATTTATCGATAAAAAAAGGTGATGATTAGGAGCTCAAAGATTGATTTTTTGACAGATTTGATTTGAAGGACTTGGGGGCTGCTAGATATACTCTTGGGATCGAGATCAATAGGGATTGGGTTCACAAAAAGATTTGGTTAAGTTAGATTAAGTAATGTTGATACCATTTTGTAGAGGTTTAATATGTTGGATTGTAAACCAGTAAATATTCCATTTTGGTTGGTACTCAATTGAAATTAGAAATGTTTCTTAATTTTGATGATGATATTGAAGATATGTCTAAGTTTCCTTATGCTAGTGTCATTGGCAGTTTAATGTATGCAATAAATTGCACTAATCCAGATATAGCCCAAAAAGTGGGAGTTCTAAGTAGGTTTATGTCTTACCCTGGTAGGGAGCATTAAAATTTTGTTAAAAGGGTGTGTAGATACTTGTGAGGTACTTTTAATTATTTTTTGGTTTGATCATTTGGACACACCATTAGACATGTAGGGTTTTGTTGATGTAGATTGGGTAGGTGACTTGGATAGTCAAAGGTACACACTAGTGGCTATGTTTCTAGTTTGTTTGGAGGTGCAATGAGTTAGATGAGTAAAAGATAGCCTAAAATTATGTTTTCCACTACTAAAAAATAGTTTATGGTTGTTATACATTCCTCTAAAGAGGTAGTATGGTTATACAAATTCTATTTAGGTATTGGTTTTAATTGCACCTGATAGTGAGGATTGGACATGATAGTCAAAGTACCATATGTTTGGCCAAAAATCCTATGTATCTTGATCATATTACGTATGTTGATGTTCAATATCAATTTGTGCAAGAAATGGTTGATAAATGGAAGGCCTTGATTGAAAAGGTTGACCTTTTGGATAATGTTATGGATTCTCTTACAAAGCTAGTGATGATGGATAAGTTCTCTTGGAGAAAGAAGGCATCGGTCCTTGATCGCTATACTTAATTTTATTATTTGTATCTCATTGATGTAATTGCAATACATAATTTCTAGTGGTAGAATGTTAGGCTAAGTGACATTAACCTTGCATTCCTAAGTCATTTTCATGTGTCTCCACGTTCCTTAGAAAGTGTTCTAGGGAACATGAGAGAAAATATTTATTATTTATTGTTGGACATATTATTATTGCATCCCATAGTGGTAGACACTTGTCGATGATAGTTACGTAGTATTTTGGAGGTATGTTCCATCTAGGCATCGACTTTCTATGTGGAGACCACACACTTGCATATTTATGCATGTTGACATACAACATTTTTATGCTACCCAAACTTGGGTAGCTAAGTTTGCATATTCTAGTAGTGAGCCATTAGAGCCATCAAAAAGTAATGAATCACTTGGGTTTGAATATATTTGATCGATTGTGGTTTAGGCACCCATGTGAAGGCCATGTGAACATTAAATAGTTTTTATTATTTTTATGGGATATCCACTAAGGGAGGCAAGGGTTTTTTTAGGTGGTTTTAGCTTTTTTTTTGAGATACCATAGTGGTTTTCCCTCCCAAAAATCTCTATAAATTTTGAGCCTTGAGTTAGTAGTTTTATAGTGAGTTGCAGGTAACAAGGTGCTATCAAATTGATCAAATAATTGTAATAAAGTGTGCTATTGTGTACATCTCTTACAGATTAAGAATATGCTTTCCCTCTTTCTCCTATGGAGTTTTCCCCAAAAGGATTTTTCCACATAAATATGTTATTACATTTGGTAGTGTTGATTTTATGTTTTTAAGTTGAATGTGAAGTCACATAATCTACGTTGGTAATATTTTTTTTTAGATTTGAATCACTTTGTTTAAGTTCATATTGCAAGATTTCTTCACCTTGTTTCTCAATATTTTTTGTTTATGTTTTAAGCCTACTATGATTAGAGTGTCATTCACGTAATGACCATAACCTAATCCCATCATCAATCATCAATAGGATTTATAGACACCTAGATCCCACTAATCATCCTAGATCAAATCCCAAGGTGTTTACTTAACCTATGTCTTTCCACAATTACTAACATGAAAGCAAAACTTGTAAAAGTCAGATATAAAATAAATCATGTCAACTTGCTTCTACTTGTCATAATGATTGACCTAACACATTTTTGCATTGATTTGTGCTATATCATTGTAGCTAAGGACATGCATTTGGAAACCATCAGGGATAACTCAAGAGTCATTAAATAGACTTATCATAGATAATTTTGTTGGCATTTCAATAGAAGGAGATTGTTGATATTCATTAAGGATATTGAGAAGGTTGTTGAAGATTATTTGATATAACTGAAAAGGGATGATAACTATCTTTATAACATTATTTTGTCATTGATGTCAAGAAATTGATTTTTTGATTCAGTATGATGTTGCCATATCTTAAGAAGATTGATTTGAAGAGAATTAAGTGGTCGGTAAAAGACACAGAAAGAATGTGATAAGAAAGGGGAGAAATAAGTTATTCAATGAACAACTATTACCGAGTTAGACAATGATGAGATCATGATGTTTAGATTGTTTTTATATCCTACATATGTTGTTGATTGTAAGGTTAACACTATACTATGTCACCGAGCAAAGAACCTAGTCAGTAAACCATAAGGAACCTAGTCGGTAAACCCTAAGGTTATCGATATCGGTTAATGAAGGCGGAATGTCTACTGAGTAAATTTTAGTATTTACCAAGTTACAACTGAGTTATGACAGATCGCATTGGATGGATAAAAGCATTATTTAATGAAAGAAAATGATGAGCTGGAGTTGATTAAATGATTGGTATGTCGTGCATGAAGTTTGTTAAGGATCTATGACAATGGAAGATCGACAGGAAGATCTACAACGTAGATTGAACCACAATAACCTTGTGCAAGTTCCAAGAAAGGAATGCAAGTCCCTAGGCAAGGTAAAACATTTTCAGATCGAAGGATACATTGAACCTAGTCAAGATTGAAGATCTAATGGCTAAGATTGATCATGGGAAATGTGATCAAGGAGATTCAGCGGTTAGCAAATTGTTTATAAATAAGGAATTGTTTTTAAACAATGTATGCGGGCAAGTGTAAGCACAGGGATGCTACATAGTGATTACTAAGCACAGAAGCTCGAAAACCTGTTTGAATAACAGAGTAGGGAGCCCAACAGAGGGACAAGATAAGTCCTATGACAAGATTGTTTTGAGCAAATAAGAATCTGCTTTAGCATTTTAGATGTGAAGTTGTAGATATATTTTTATTACTATTATTTTGTAAGTGACAGAAAATCTCTTAACCGAGTGGACTTAATGTCTTATTTGTAAACCCTCTAGCAAGGTGACATTCTAAATAAGTGTTTGAAATCCTTTGACAAGGTCACTTCTAACAAAGTGAAGATCCTAACAGATCTGAGGGAAATCCCTTAACTAGGTCACATCTAACAATGTGTTTGTAATCTTTAACAGGATTTGCTTTTAACCGAGCATACTCTAGAAGAGTATATTTCTTAGTGGGTCCTAAATCCCACAGTGGTTTTTCCCTATTTGGGTTTCCACGTTAAATCTGGTGTTATATGTGTTATGATGATTATGTGTTTATGAGTTTGCATGTTTAGTAGTTTTTGGTTATATTGTTGAAGTATAAGTTACCGAGGTTGAATCTATTGATTTTATGGAAGATTAAGTTTGTATGATTCACCCCCCCCCCTCTCATCTTGTTAGCTATTGGCATCAGAACTTTACAAATTTATGAGAGCATCATATCATCATGTTATCTAAGCATTATGATAACATACATAATTCTAGATCATGTTACCTTGGATTCTTGTTTCAAAGTTTTTGAATCAATCCATTTAAGAATCTAAATAAGGAGAGTGCACAATCATTATAATTGATAAAATTACTATGTACCTAAATATTGTAAATCCTTACCAATATTTAGATATTAGAAGATCAAGTTGAGCGAATATCCTAGATATCTATTTTCTACTAATTTAGTTTCACAACTTAGAATTCAAATATGTGCATTGGTTTCAATTCTATAGTTGCAAATATCAATTTGTCAATTGTGAAAGTGAACTAGGGAAAAACCTAGCTATTTCAAAGAATCATAGACAATCATCTAAGAAAATCCTAAAATTTTAGTGCTATGGTGAATTGATTTCCTACATCTTTGGCATCACTTTTGTACCTCTAGGATCAAGTATCATATTTAAAATCATCTATCTAGATTAACGGATTATTCAAATATTTTATTTTACGAAAGGGCTTGAACTAAATTGATTAAAACACTAGGTTCTAATTATGGAGACCCATAATCAAGTTTTCAAGGTGACATCTAAGGTGGAATTCTAAGTTGTGATTCTTGGTCTTCCATTATTGGCTTCTAGTGTGGAATGATTTCTAAGGTGGGTGTGACTCTCAAACTTCTCTTTGTTGGCTTCTAATGTAGTTTCTCAATATGAGCTAAGTATTAGTATAAGATTAATACTTAAAAGACTAATCTCATGTTAACACTCAAAAAGAGCCAAGTCTGTCTCAATTGCTCATATGAACCATATTTGTAGTATTTTCTTAATATATTTCATTTCATTAATTAACTTATATATTTTACGTAAATAATGCTTTTATTTCTATATAATTATATACAATTTCAAAATTAATTAGTAATTAATATAAATTACGCACAATATTTAGCAAAAATAAAATAATATGTTTATTGCTATGAGAGATGTAGAATGGTAGTAATGTCTTGAAAAAATTTCTTTGCTATCAAATATTTGTCATTCTTATAGGTGAAGCACCTCAATACTATATAACTAAGCACACAAAAAATTAGCGATTGACAAGGGAAACTGAGTCTTTTGTGTTGGCTATTTAAAAGAAATCGGTTAAGGTTGTGTACGAATAAACTTAGTTATTAGTAATGATAACTAGATTTGATGGGTAGCATTGGATTTCATATAAAAGAAATATTTTGTAAAAATCATGGATTATAGAGTATGATCTAAACTATTGATGCTAAAAACTATCACACAATAAATTTAGAAGAACTCATAATTACTATCATGATATGCCAAAATATTATATCTCTTATCATATATTTTTTATTTTTAGAGTGATCAAACTTTATTAAAAATAATTCACATATTTATCATATTTCTTGTAAATATAAAATCTCTACCATCCAACTATCCATACATACTTTATTAGATCATTAATACTAACTTATTAAAAATCAACCTAATAACTTGACATGATAGATTGTATACTTCTTATAAACATTTAACTAATATATATATATATATAACCTTAATATGAAACAAACACTATGATTTCACATTCAGACATAAATTCAGATGTTTTTTTTTGCCCCCCTCATACATGTATATTTATATAATTTAAACCAATATAAAACCTTATTTATATAATAAAAATAATCCCCCACCAAAACAGTAAAAAAGTCTTCTCATTTTATTTTTATTTAAAGGAAGTATGGGCTTAGGAAAGTGCTTGGAAGTTGAGTATGGTTTCGTTTGAAGATGGAGATGATTATATTAAATCCCAAGAGATATTGTGAATTACCTTTGTTTGAAGTTTGAAATATTATAATCTTTGTTTTTAAATCGAAAATGAAATGTTAGGATCGAAATATTATCATCTTTGTTTTTAAATCGAAAATGAAATGTTAGGACCACATAATATCTCAGTAGATCTAAGTAGTCACAACCCACATGGAAGATCCTTCCTTATATGGCAATTCTAAAGGACTCTCCTAAGAGATTAAACTATGACTTTGACTTTGAACTTTTATATTCAAAATTAAAATTAAATTTAAGTCAACTCATTTTTTATTAGATCTTACTTAGTGTAAGAAATATTAATTTAATATAGAGGGTAAGCTTTAATTCAGTGTGATAATCAAAGGTATATTTTTAATATCATATTAATTTCTACTTTAAAGTATGTATATTGCATGATTGTTTGGTGTGTTTTTAATCATTATTCTAAAAAATTTAAATTGAAAGAGGAGTTGAATCAAAGGAGAATATTCTCACCTAGTAAAATATGTGAAGATATATTCTTTGACACTTCTTGTATATCAAGTATAAATGGTGAGGTGAATAGAACGTAAACAACAAAAAGTACATAGATTGTTTCCACACATTAGAGTTTGAAATGTAAATAAAGTTCAAATTTGTGGGTACATAAATGATGTAGAACAAAGCATAATGGTTTTGCAATTTGTAGCATCGTAAATTGTATCCCTATATAATTTTCATCCTCAATTTGGTGTTTTGGCCTTTTGTATTTTGACCATGTTTGACTCTGCTCACACCAGCTTCAAATTGCAACTTTCACCTAGCATTTGGTATGTGGACCTTTGTTCAACCTTGATAAGCTAGACACAGGTGCCCTAGGCACCCTTGTCCTTAGACAATGGCACCTCGAGCACCCTTGTCCCGCTTAAACATGTCCAATTTTTGTCCTGACAATGGTCATAAAATTTGAGCAGGAATTCCCTTCCAAAGTCACCCTGTCTCAAAATTCCACACATCTTTTATTTTGAGTGTGTAAACACATAATCTACATAGATTTGAATCACTTTGTTTAAGTTCATATTGCAAGCTTTCTTCACCTTGCTTATCAACAATTTTTGCTTATATATTGGGCCCTATCCTTAATGCAATGGCCATAATGTAATCCCATCATCAATCATCACTATACTTTCTAGATACCTAGATCCCATTAATCATCCTAGATAAAATTCAACGGTGTACACTTAACCTAAATTTTTCCATAATCACTAACGTAAAGAGGAAACTTTTAGATATCAAATATAAAATAAATCTTGTCAACTTCCTTCTACTAGTCATAATAATTTGACCTAACACATGCTTGTATTGATTTGTGCTATTATTTGGAAACCATCAAGGATAACTCATGAGTCAATAAATAGAATCATCATAGAGAATTTATGAGCATCATAGCATCATTATCTAAGCATTATGATAACATAAATAATCCTAGATCATGTTATCTCGTATTCTTGTTTCAAAGTTTTTCAGTCAATCCATTTAGGATTCTTAAAAAAGAGACCGTGACCATTATAGTTCATAAAATTACTAATAATGTTCCTAAATATTGTAAATCCTTACCAATATTTAGATATTAGAAGACAAGTTGAGTGAATATCCTATATATCCATTTTCTACTAGTTTAGTTCAACAACTTAAAATTCAAATATGTGCATTAGTTTCAATTCTATAATTGCAAATATCAAATTTTCACTTGTGTAAGTGAACTAAGGTAAAACACATTCATTTTAAAGAACCATAGACAATCATCTGAGAAAACATTAACATAGTAGTGCTATAGTGGATTGATTCCCTACACCTTTGACAATTTTTTTGTACCTCTAGAATCTAAGTATCACATTTAAAATCAATTACCTAGATTAATTAATTATTTAATATTTTATTTTATCAAAAGGGGTTGAAATAAATTGATTAAAATATTGGTTTCTCATTATGTAGACCCATGATCAAGTTCTCAAGGTGGCATCTAAGGTGGAATTCTAAGTTGTGACTCTTGGTCTTCCATTGTTAGCTTATAGTGTGGAGTGATTTCTAAGGTGGATTTCTAATGTGCGACTCTTGATCTTCTTTGTTGGTTTCTAGTGTGGTTTCTTAATTGAGCTAAGTATTAAAGTACAAGGTAAATACATGAAAGAAGACTAGTCTCATGTTAACACTCAAAAAGAGAAAAGTCTTAATCAATTGCTCATATGAACCTTATTTGAATTTGTTTCTTTATATATATATATATATATATATATATATATATATATATATATATATATATATATATATATATATATATATATATATATATATATATATATATAGGGTAAACTCACAATAATTGTTCCCACTTTTGCCCATGAACAAAATTTGCGTAGTGGGAAAAAAAAATTTGGCTTGTTCGAACGAATTGGGGGTGTTCGAGCGAACCACCCTTGTGGGTTCGATCGAACTCAAGATGGATTTTTGGGTTCGATCGAACCCAATAAATTTTTTTATTTTTATGGGATTCATTCGAACCCTTTAAAAAAATTATTTTAAAAAAAATCTCTATAAAATCCGAAAAATGATAGTTAAACTATCATTTTCAATTTGGGAGTTTATTGTGGAGAGGGGTTTAGAGTGAACCCGACGTCAACATTACATCACCGTGCCCTATCAACAACAACCAGTGCTTCTCATCTTTCAGCTTTCGACCTACATTATTTTAGGTGCACAAACTAACCCTTTTTTTTAATTTAATAATGTTTTTATTTATTTATTTATTTATTAAATTTATTAAAAAAATAGTAAATAATTTGTTTGTTAATTTGTTTTTTTAATTAAATAATTGTATAGTTATTATTTTTTTCAGCATTTTAGAAAAACGTTAACAAAAACTTAGAAAACATATCTATACTAAAATTTTAAAACTTAGAAAAACGTCTCAAGAAAAAACATTAGCAAAATTAAAAATTAGAAAAATGTTAGAAAACTTAATTTAATTTTTTAATTTAAAGTCAATTTGTTTTATAATTAAATAACTGTATATGTATTTTTTTTTAAACTTAAAAAAAACGTTATGAAAAACTTAGAAAACTAAGGTAGTAAATTAAAACTTAGAAGAACATTAAGAAAAACATTAGCAAAATAAAAAATTAGAAAAATGTTAGAAAACTAAATATAATAAATTAAAACGTTAGAAAAATTAAATAATAAATTAAAACTTAGAAAAACATTATAAAACTTAGATAATAAATTTAAACAAATTAGAAAAAATAGAACCTATATGACCCCTTTTCACATCCTATTACACACCCAACATGACCCCTTAAGACCCCTTAAGACCACATATGCTCCTGACGACACTATATGACCCCTTAGGACCATAGAGGTGTTGGCATTTGCATGAAGATTGCATTAATGAAATGTTATGTTGTTATTGATGTCAATTAACTGATAATGACATTGTTGTAATGTTGTTTTGTAACTCGTAGGAAGAGCTAGTGAAAGGAACTGTAACCGGTAGGTAAGTTTGTGGAGTGAACCCGTATTGCTAAGTATTGGAGAGTTGAACCAGTAAACCCTACTTGTTGATTTGATAAACCCTAACCAATTAAGTTTGGTGAATTAGTTGTATTGGTTTATGATCTGATGATGAGTGGTAATGATTATGACACATATGCATATTGTATGAAGAGAGTTTCAAAGTGTTTTTGGTGCATTGAGGTAACAGTTTTTGTCTAGGGAATGAGAAATTCTATTGCATGTAATGCAAAACGCGTGATGAGTTAATGAGTTCGATGAAGCAGTGATCAAGGAGCGGTCGAGGCTTTCTTGAATGATGTGTAGAGATTGTTATGTAATCCAACGGTCATACTTGAACTGACTTGTTTGTAATCTCTATGAGAGAATTAGGTTTTTTTTGTGTTACTGACCTAGTTGATTTGTTTATAAGGTCGATGATTTTTTTTGTTTCAAAGTTGGAAAAGTTTCAGTTAAGTGTGTTGTTGCCGAACCGGATGATGAATCTACAGTTTGAGTAAAGGCATATAGGAGCATGAAAAGGATCTTAACAAGCAAGTGTAGTGTTATTCAAATAGATCAACAAATCCCTGTTGTTTTCTAACAATTACAACAGTTAAATCCCCTAACCGGGTAAGCTCTAACAAGCTTGGTGTTATTCAAGTCCTCTAACCAGGTGATCCATTATCCTGGATTTCAAATCCTCTACCGAGATTACTCCTCATAGGATATTGCTTCTAACAAGGCATTATAGTCAATCCCTTAACCGGGTGGTCCCTAACAGGATATGTTCTTAACAGGACTTTTTGTAAAGCTTTAACAGGCTTGCCTCCTAACAGGGCAAACTTCAGAAGAGTTCAGATAGTTATCTTGTGAGTCTCATCTCACCGTGTTTTTTCCCATTTGGGTTTCCACGTCAAAATATTGTGTCAAGTGGTGAATGTTTTTGTGGTTATATTTTATTATGGTCGATTTGCTTAACTACTTAATCCACTTTGATAAGTCATGATAACCAACAACAATATGAAATGAAGTTTTACTTATGATAGTAAAAGTATTTGGATGTTTATGAGTTTCAAGTTGTTTATTGTTAATCTGTTGTAATAGACAACCGGTGTAACTTGACAATTTAATCTTGACAATGATATTGCATTGATAGTTCTAAGTTTACTTTGAGAAGTTGATTTTGAGATTGGTGAAGTTAATATCAGTTTTTCTATCTACTGATTCACCCCCCTTCTCAGTAGTTGATCGGATCCTTGTTCTTTCATCATACCATCAATTGGTATCAGAGTGTCTCAGGCCCTCTAAGGTCTAAGCATAGCAACTTGAGATAAAGATCTTGCAGAACATGATGAAGAAGGAAGGTCCGAAGTTTAATAGAGAAAACTATAGAATATGGAGTGATAGAATGAAAATTTATATCAAGAGTCTTGGAAATCAATACTGGGAACATGTTAGTACTCAATGTGTTTCACCTAGTGGGATTATGATTGATGATTAGAAGAAAGAGCAACAAGAAAACAATCAAGCACTAGAGGTTATTATCAGTTCTTTGTCTGATGTAGAATATATTGATGTTCATGGTCTAGAGACTGCATATGAGTTATGGAAGAAACTTGAAGAGATTTATAGAGGTGATGAACATGTGAAGATTGCCAAGGAAGAGAGTCTAAGAGGAAAGTTTGATGACATGCAAATGGTTGAAGGTGAGAATATCCAACAGTGCGGTCAAAGGATAAACGAGATAGTTGGTGAGATCAAGAGTGTTGGTGGTTAGTAAGGTGTTGAGAACCCTGCTACCGGTCTACACTATCCGAGTTGCAGCCATTCAGGAGCTAAAATCTATTGACAAAACTAAGGTAACCCTTGACTCCATCATTGGTAAGCTTACTGCTTTTGAATTAAATGGTTATGATGGTAGTGTTCAGAAATTTGAGTCTGCATTTAGAGCTTCAGTTTCTAACCCATCTATGAGGAAAAGTGGAGATGTCAGTCACAGTTATGAATCTAGATCCAGCAAAGAAGTTGATGATGAAGACAGTTTGGTTGAGCTTGAAGCACTGTTGGCCAAGCGGTTGCCCAAAGGAACTGGTAATTATAGAGGTAAATTACCTTTGAAATGTTTTGCATGCAACAAGATTGGACACATTGCGACTAACTGTCCTAATGGTGATAATGAACACAAGGGAGACAAATAAAAGGGAAAAGGCAAAAGAGATTGTCTTATTGCAGTTGATGGTGGTATCACTGATGAGGAATCTGATGGTGATGCTAATGAAGATATTGTGTTTGTAGCCATTAAAGAGGAGACATCTGATTAGAAGGCTTTAGTTTCTCGCATGGATAATTTTGATGATTGGATCATTGATAGTGGTTGTTCACATCACATGACCAGTGACCGGAGAAAATTTATTTCTTTGAAGGAATTTGATGGAGGAGTTGTAAGATTTGGTAATGACTCACCCTGCATGGTTAAAGGTAAGGGAAATATTTCTCTTAATGGAAAGAGAAATACAGATGATGTCTACTGGGTTGAAGGTCTAAAGCACAATCTTTTGAGTGTTTCTCAACTCAATGACAAAGGATATCCATTGGAGTTTAAGAATGGTATGTGCAAAATCTATGGGAGCAAAGGTGAACTGATTGCAACCGGCAAGCAGACTAAAGGTAACCTGTTTCACCTGAATCCTAAAGTTAGCAACTGTTTAATTGCTAAAGTAGATGATAGTTGGCTTTGGCATAGGAGATTTTGTCATATAAATTTTGATAACATTGTTACAGTGAGTAAGTCCAAGACAGTGAGAGGTTTTCCTCAGTTGGACAAACTAGTTAATGCTCTATGTAAGGAATGTCAGTTGGGAAAGATGGCATCCTCAACTTTCAAGAGAAAATCTTTTTCAGCGGAACATCTGTTAGATTTGGTTCATACAGACCTAATAAGGGCTAAAAGTATTCAAGGTGATAGATATTTCATGATCTTCACTGATGATTGCTCAAGAATGATGTGGGTCACATTCTTGAAGGATAAAATAGAAGAATTTAGTAAGTTCAAAGCATTTAGGGCCTTAGCTGAAAAGGAGAGTGGTAAGAAGATAAAGTGTCTGAGGACTGATCAAGGCGGTGAATTTACTTCTAAGGAATTCACTAGATATTGTGAAGAAAATGGTATCAAACAGTAGCTTTCTGCATTGAGGACACCACAATAGAATGGTATTGCAGAGAGGAACAACCGGTCAGTTGTTGAAGCAACTAAGATGATGTTGATACAAGGAGGTGTAGTGAAAACTTTCTGGAGAGAAGCTGTCAGCACAACTATCTACACTATGAAGTGGATTTTGGTGAAAAGAGGTAAGGACAAGACTCCTTATGAATATTGGTATGGTAGATCACCTAATGTTATTTATTTCAAGATATTTGGAAGTAAATGTTTTATTAAGAGAGGTGACCATGTTAGCAAGTTTGAGGCTAAAAGTGATGAAGGCATATTTCT
Source organism: Cryptomeria japonica (assembly GCF_030272615.1). NCBI lineage: Eukaryota > Viridiplantae > Streptophyta > Pinopsida > Cupressales > Cupressaceae > Cryptomeria > Cryptomeria japonica. Next base: position 48,115,817 of record NC_081415.1, on the reverse strand, counting down.
TGGTTATTCCACCAAGAGTAAGGCCTACAAATGTTATAACAACCAGACATAGAGAATTATTGAGAGTGTCGATGTTCAAGTGCATGAATATCCTAAAGTCTTAGGGGAAACCAATATGGAGAAAAAGGATGAAGATCCTTGCATTTTGTTTTTTGGAACCAGAACCTATGAAACCTGAAATCGGTAAAGAGAATGTTGTTGTACCAGTTCAACTGGAACAGGTAGATTCAGAAGAAGATGATGATAATGAAGAAGAAAAACCTGAAGATAATGATCATGTTATTTCGAGGTATGTGAGACTCAATCACAATCCTAAACATATTATTGGAGATAAGGATGCTAGAGTGCTAACCAGAAGAAGAATTAGAGAAAATTCTTGCATGATCTCCACTATTGAGCGTAGAATTGCTAAGGAAGCATTTGGAGATGACCATTGGGTTAAAGCTATGGAGGGGGAGCTTGATCAAATTGAGAAGAACAATACATGGACCCTAGTACCTTGACGGGTAAATAAAAATGTGATAGGTACTAAGTGGGTATTCAGGAACAAGTTGAATGAAGATGGTGTTGTAGTTCGTAACAAAGCTAGATTGGTTTGTAAAGGTTATGCACAAGAAGAAGGAGAAGATTATGGTGAGACTTTTGCACCAGTAGCCAGACTGGAAGGTGTCAGAACTTTACTTGCATTTGCAACACATAAGGGATTCAAAGTATATCAGATGGATGTGAAGTCAGCATTTTTGAATGGAATACTGGAAGAAGAAGTATACATTGAGCAGTCAGATGGTTATGCTCTGACTGATGAAAAATACATGGTATGCAAGTTGCACAAAGCACTATATGGATTAAAGAAAGCAACGAGAGCATGGTATGAAAGGATTCATTCACACCTAATGAAGATAGTTTTTTCAGAGAACCAGTGAAGATAGCAATATATATCTCAAATCTGAAGGAGATAAGATACTGGTTAGTGAAGTGTTTGTAGATGATATCATATTTGGAGGTAATGATGACATGAGCAATGACTTTGCAAATGAAATGAAAAGTGAGTTTGAAATGTCTCTAGTAGGAGAGATTAAAAAAATTCATAGGATTGCAAATACAACAAATGAAGAGTGGTATTTTCATCACACAGTGTAAGTATGTGAAAGAGGTATTAAAGATATTTGGTATGAGTGACTATAAACTAGTTGGGACACCAATGGTTACAGGTTGTAAGTTGTCTAAGGAAGATGAGGCCACATTTGTTGATGAGAAGGAGTACAGGTCAATGATTGGAAAATTGCACTGTTGTTCACAGCAGACCAGATATAGCTCATGCAGTTGGTCCAGTTGCTAGATTTCAGAAGAATATGAAGGAAAAAAATTTGATAGCAACCAACAGGATTTTCAGATATTTGAAAGGTACTGTTGACTATGGATTATGGTATCCATATGAAGGAAAATTTGACTTGTACACAGATGCAGATTGGGCAGGTAATGTTGATGATAGGAAAAGCACAACCAGTGGAGCATTCTTTCTTGGAGGAAGACTTGTTTCATGGAGTAGCAAGAAGCAAAGTTGTATATCACAGTCTACTGTTGAAGCTGAGTATGTTGCAGCTTATATGAATTGTACCCAGGCTATCTGGATGAGGCACATTTTAGAAGGTTTCAAGATGAAGTTTACAGAACTTGTAAAGATCTTATGTGACAATACCAGTGCCATAAATATTTCCAAGAACCCTGTTTTGCACGCACGAACCAAGCATATTGAATTGAAGTATCATTTCTTGAGGGAAAAAGTCCAGAGTAAAGATGTGATCTTGGAGCATGTTTCTACCAAGGAAAAGCTTGCAGATGTCTTTACTAAAGCTCTACCTAAGACTACTTTTGAGTATCTTAGAATTTAGCTAGGGGTTGTACCCCTTCATGAGGTGAATTGAGCATGATGTAGTGCACATCAGTCCCGAAGCTACTTGGAGAATTTAACAATAGGATTGATGTAGAAGTGGATTTTTTCCATAGGGGGAGCATCAAGTTGTAGGTTGTTGATGCTGAATAGTGAAATTTGACATTGCATGTTTTACTTTCAATTTGGCATTGTTGTCAAAGGGGGAGAAGAACTATGTGATTTTGGGGAGATGAATTGTATGATTGATAGAGGAAAGATGTACAACCATCTACCAGCTGAAGACAAGGAGAGTACATGGTAAAATGGAAACCAGGATTCCTATTCACAATCACAACAATATATGGTATTGATATTTGTATTGCCATCAATGCCAAAGGGGGAGATTGTTGGCATTTGCATGAAGATTGCATTAACGAAATGTTATGTTGTCATTGATGTAAATTAACCGGTAATGATATTGTTGTAATGTTGTTTTGTAACTGGTAGGAAGATCTAGTGAAAGGAGTTGTAACCGGTAGGTAAATTTGTGGAGTGAACCGGTATTGCTAAGTATTGGAGAGTTGAACTGGTAAACCCTACCTGTTGATTTGATAAACCCTAACCGATTAAGTTTGGTGAATTGGTTGTATTGGTTTATGATCTGATGATGAGTGATAATGATTATGACACGTATGCATATTGTATGAAGAGAGTTTGAAAGTGTTTTTGGTGCGTTGAGGTAACAGTTTTTGTCTAGGGAATGAGCAAGTATATTGCATGTAATGCAAAGTGTGTGATGAGTTAATGAGTTCAATGAAGCGGTGATCAAGGAGCGGTTGAGGCTTTCTTGAATAATGTGTAGAGATTGTTATGTAATCCAATGGTCATACTTGAACCGACTTGTTTGTAATCTCTATGAGAGAATTAGGTTTTTGTATTGTTACCGACCTAGTTGATTTGTTTATAAGGTCGATGAATTTTTTTGTTTCAAAGTTGGCAAAGTTTCAGTTGAGTGTGTGGTTGCCAAATCGGATGATGTATTTGTAGTTTGAGTAAAGGCAGATATGAGCATAAAAAGGATTTGAAAAAGCAAGTGTAGTGCTATTCAAACAGATCAGCAAATCCCTGTTATTTTCTAACAATTACAATAGTTAAATCCCCTAACCGGGTAAGCTCTAACAAGCTTCATGTTATTCAAATCCTCTAACTAGGTGGTCCATTAGTTTGGATTTCAAATCCTCTACCGAGCTTACTCCTCATAGGGTATTGCTTCTAACAAGGCATTATAGTCAATCCCTTAACCGGGTGGTCCCTAATAGGATATGTTCTTAACAAGACTTTTTGTAAAGATTTAACAGGCTTGGCTCCTAACAAGGCAAACTTCAGAAAAGTTCAGATAGTTATCTTGTGAGTCTCATCTCACCATGGTTTTTCCCATTTGGGTTTCCACGTCAAAATATTGTGTCAAGTGGTGAATGTTTTTGTGGTTATGTTTTATTATGGTTGATTTGCTTAACTACTTAATCCACTTTGATAAGTCATGATAATCGACAACAATATGAAATGAAGTTTTACTTATGACGGTAAAAGTATTTGGATGTTTATGAGTTTCAAGTTGTTTACTATTAATCTATTGTAACAGACAATCAGTGTAACTTGACAGTGATATTGCATTAATAGTTCTAAGTTTACTTTGAGAAGTTGATTTTGAGATTGGTGAAGTTAATATTAGTTTTTCTATCTATTGATTCACCCCCCCTCTCAGTAGTTGACTAGATCCTTGTTCTTTCATCATACCATCAAGAGGATCACATAGTGTCCTAAGTGGTCATATGTGGTCCTAAGGGGTCATGCATGTGTTAGAACACATGTGCGACCCCTTATAACATCCTAGTGTATACAACATTCTCCTTAGGATCACATAGTGTCCTAAGGGGTCATATATGGTCGTAAGGGGTCACGCATGTGTTCTAACACATGGATGACCCCTTACGACCACATATGACCCCTTATAACATCCTAGTGTGTACAACATAGGTCCCTTAGGATCACATAGTCTCCTAAGGGGTCATATGTGGTCTTAAGGGATCAGGCACTTGTTCTAACACATGTGTGACCCCTTATGACCACATATAACCCCTTATAACATCATAGTGTGTACAACATACCCCTTAGGATCACATAGTGTCCTAAGGGATCATATGTGGTCCGAAGGGTTAACACATGCGTGACCCCTTACGACCACATATGACCCCTTATAACATCCTAGTGTGTACAACATACCCCTTAGTCCATCACAAAGTGTCTTAAGGGGTCATATGTGGTCCGAAGGGATCAAACATGTTCTCTAACACATGTGTGACCCCTTAGGACCGCATATGACCCCTTATAACATCCTAGTGTGTACAACATACCCCTCAGTTGATCACAAAGTGTCTTAAGGGGTCATATATGGTCGTAAGGGATCACACATGTGTGATCCCTTACAACCATATATGACCCCTTATAACATCCTAGTGTGTACAACATACCCCTTAGTCCATCACAAAGTGTCTTAAGGGGTCATATGTGGTCCTAAGGGGTGAGGTATGTGTTCTAACACATGCATGACCCCTTAGGACCACATATGACCCCTTATAACATCCTAGTGTGTACACCATACCTTTTAGGATCACATAGTGTCCTAAGGGGTCATATGTAGTCTAAAGGGGTCACACATATGTTCTAACACATGCATGGACCCTTACGACCATAAATGACCCCTTATAACATCCTAGTGTGTACAACATACCCCTTGGTCCATCACAAAGTGTCTTAAGGGGTCATATGTGGTCCTAAGGGGTCACACATGTGTTCTAACACATGCGTGACTCCTTAGGACCACATATGACCCCTTATAACATCTTAGTGTGTACAACATACCCCTTAGGATCACATGGTGTCCTAAGGGGTCATATATGGTCTGAAGGGGTCACACATGTATTCTAACACATTTGTGACCCCTTACAACCATATATGACCCGTTATAACATCCTAGTGTGTACAACATACCCCTTAGTCCATCACACAGTGCCTTAAGGGGTCATATGTGGTCCTAACGAGACACAAATGTGTTCTAACACATGCATGACCCCTTAGGATCACATATGACCCCATATGACATCCTAGTGTGTACAACATATCCCTTAGGATCACACAGTGTCCTAAGGGGTCATATGTGGTCCTAAGAGGTCACACATGTGTGACCCCTTACAACCACATATGACCCCTTATTTTGATATAAATAGAACAAGTTATGTGTTCAAATGTATACCTATGTCTAAAATATATTGAGTTGGACTTCAAAAATTTATTAAAATGAAAATATTCAACATATCACTATCAAACCAACTGCAAGCCCTGGATATTGATGTTACAAACCAAAATTTGAAAGTATTGAGTTTTTATCATTTATAGAAAAAAATTACGTGTTTCGGGAGGCACATCACTCTTAAAAAATGTAGTTTGCTGTAAAAAACTACTTTTCGAGGGAGATGGAATTTTTTTTTTTTTAAATCTTTTAAAAAAATTGAATATATATATATATATATATATATAGAATCTATAGAAAAAATTATACAAATCACTAATTTACATCATCTTCAAATTATTAATAGTTTAAAATTTATAGTTGTCGGAAATTGAAGATTATTTTAAAAATGTTCATCTCAGTGTCAAAAGTGGGAAAAAAGTGGGAACCATTATTGTGAGTTCACCCTACACACACACACACACACACACACACACACACACACACACACACACACACACACACACACACACACACACATATAGTGGGAGATTCTAGTTGCTAAGGGTGGGACTCTAGTTTCATAATAGAATAATAGGGCTCGATTTTATACGTAACATGCCAACACCAAGGAGGTGGTTATCTGCTCGGTTACACATAATACTATAGTGATGGATGGTAGGCATGACCTATTCCTCTCTGAGGACAGAAAACTAGTCAGGCTGTGCAGGCTTGGCTTGTCTATCTATTTATATATATATATATATATATATATATATATATATATATGTATATATATATATATGTATATATATATATATGTATATATATATATATATGTATATATATACATATATATATATACATATATATATATACATATATATATATATGTATATATGTATATGTATATGTATATATCTATGTATATATGTATATGTATATATATATATATAGATGTATACATATATATATACACATATATATATATATATATGTATATATATCTATATATATGTATATATTTATATATGTGTGTGTGTGTGTATGTACGTATACATACATACATATATACACACATATATATACACACATATATAAACACATATATATAAACACACACACACACACATATATATACGTGTGTGTGTGTACATACACATACATATACATATATGTATATCTATATACATATATGTGTATATGTATATATACATATATATACATATACATATATGTGTATGTGTATATATATGTATATGTATATCTATATATACATGTATGTATATACATATACATACATATATGTACATATATACATATATAAATATACATATATATACATATATATACATAAATATATGTATATACATGTATATATACATATACATACATATATAAATACATATATGTATATACATATACATACATGTATGTATATATATATGCGTGTATATACATATATACATACATGTATGTATATGTATATACATATATGTACACACACACACACACACACACACACACACACACACATATTCCCAGCCAAAAATGTTAAACATAACCAAAAATTGAAAAATATGACCACCCACCAACCCCCATGCCGAACAAATAGCATGATGCACATATACATCTAGAATGTAGCCATAAACAAAAGTTTAGATGTATGTACAAACAAAGTGTGTCCATGAGCTCAGTCAAGAGACTGATCAAAATCAAGGGAAGAAGAGAGAGGTGAAATATCATCCAAAGGATCCAAAGAGTTGACGCAGTCATTTGAGCCAACATAATTCAAATCCATCTCCAAGCATTGGAGATCCACTTCCACATCAAAAATAGGTGCCACATTATGTTCTACAATAGGAGCAAAGGTTTGTAGAGGAGAGATAGCCATCGGGTCAAAACCATCATACTTTGAAGGATGACCTAGCAAAGTATAAAGTACCAAAAAGCAATCGAGGGCAGAAGACACCAAAGGAGGAGCAACCACATCAAGAAGATCACCAAAATATTTAGTACCATCTCAAAGTGAACCAACCTACACACCAAACCTAAACACGACAAGAAGCTCGCAAAGACGTGCATTAACCATGAAATGAAGCAAATGCACCAAACCTCTAATGGGAAATAAACCATCTTCGAAACTATGAGTTTGTAATAAATACTCAAGGCATCAACATCATAAAGAACAAAATTAACATATTTCAAAACAATATGTTGAACCGGATGAATATCAAGCAATAAGTCCATAATAATGGTAATAAAACAAGAAACAACTTTTGTGAGTAGGGCAGAAGTGTTACTTTCAAGCCAAGAATTACCATCCAAAGTACGAATTGCATCCTCGGTATGTTCACAACTCAAAGAAAAAGCCAACGATAGCCTCTTTGAGGAATACTTTTCCTCAACCCTAACCTCCCAATGTCCCTGTGGAATTGTAACCATGTCCTCCATATTACAAATAAAACCAAAGATATAGAAAACTATAGAGTAGAGCAAAAAAAGAATGAGCCTTAATTAATCCCGGCCATAAATAAATATCCAAAAGCACATGAAGCTTTCAAAAGAAACCAACATCAACCATGATGAAATTAGCATCAACTCACACAAGTGAAAGAGCCCGAAATTAATACCAACATCATAAAATATCAAGTGAGGCTAGCCATGGGGATTGAAAAGACATCTCAAACATGCATTCACTCGATATGCCAACTCGATAATAATTAAATAGTAAGGTTGCCAAGCTTGAAAGGTACCAACAATCACCTACATCCCTACCAATTGATAGATGCAAAAGATCACATGATAGGTACAAAGGGAAACAAGTACAATACCAAAAAAGATCATATATCCAGAAAGAAAGTCACCCATTGGGAAGCATGAAATGCAATCATTATCCTAATGATAAATGAAGACGTTGCCCTCATCACCTCAAGGAGAATAATATTAAAAAAATGACATCCTCAATATGAAAAATGATGGCAACCCACTTGCAAAATTACCTTATGAGAGTAGGGAGATCAACAACAAGGACGTCCAAAGAATTAAAATTCTCATTAATAGCCTTATTGGCTACGAAATATGCAATATAATTAGCCTCACGAAAGCAATGAATAACCTCATAGGAGATAAAGCAAGCAATCTAAAGTAAAAGCTTATCCAAAAGATATTGATGATTCCAATTCATCACCATTTTAGTAGTGAGAGCATAAAAAATTAACATCAAGTCACCTTCGATCAAGATATCTTTAATCCCCAAAGAAATAGAAATATCCAAACCAAAACAAAGAGCTTCTTTTTTTGCCAAATTATTAGTGCCATCTGATATTACTTTGCAAGCCGCCTTAACAACATTGTCCTGACTTTATTCAAAGATGGGTCGACCAACTACAACACGACAAAGATTAAGACAATTTGGGCTAATGTGTTGAAGGTTTTGATGGAATATATAACTTTGCATGGAAGATATACTAGGGCTTTTGCAGACCATTTTACCCTACTCAACCACTTCAGACACAAGGTGAAGATTTATTTCCCTTTCTTTCTTGTCAGTTCTTTAAAGGATAGTTTAGCCAGCCACAAAAAGGACCCTGTTAAGTATCTTGTGTTGCATGTTGGTCTTATCTTGTTAATCTTTGAACATGCTGTAGCATCTTAAAATTGCGACACTTGCAATTTCGACTGCATTTGGGTCTTCACGATGGTGTCGCAAAGTTGAACCTGAATGGAGACCCCGAAACCTTTTTACAACATCAAAAAACTGCATCTTTCTGCACCTTGGCCTGATCCTCCTTGCACCCTACTGTCCCGGGAGGTGGGACCATGGCGCCCAGTGCCCTGATCCTTGGCCCTATTTTGGGCCCGGTCTCTTATTGGGCATCGGGTCTTCAAGTTTGTAATTTGGAAAATAATGTTCCTAGGTCGGCCTAAGGTTGGAAAAATCAGTCTCCTAACCCTAATTGACAAGTATATAAACTACATTTCCCCTCCCATTTGGATAGGGGTGAGAAACATATGTGTGCAAGAGGCAGAAGCGATAGACAAACATTCAAGCATTCAAGCATTCCTTCAAGCAATTGAGCATTCTAGGTCTCCATTCAAGGCTAGGTGTTGCATTCAAGACAAGGATTCAACCATTGAAGAGGAGATCACCTACAACATACAACATACAACATACAACATACAACATCATTACACCTTCACATGTAAGAATACAAACATCCTTACAACAAGGTATCAATACTTGATTACATTACAAACACTTACATTTACAACATTCTCATTTCTTGGTTAATTCCAAAACCGGGGTTTGACCTGAAGGCAAACCCCTAATCCCTAACCCCCCAATTGTCCTCTCTTACTTGTGTGTAGGTTGCAGGTACGCGACTGTAATTGAAGATCTGGAATCCTTGTGTAGAGACGAGCAGATCCCCCTTCGTTTCGTGGATTTTTCGGAGGACCGTGTGCACTCCGGGCGCCATCGTCCCGTCAACTTTCACTCAAACTTGCAAGACAACATCGTCTCGACATTTTACTGCTAATTTCAGGTCCGCAGCTTCATCCCATGTCCCTATCTCCGTCTACAAGCGAATCTTTCTTACTTTTACATACACTCCTAGTTCAATCCTTCCATCTACATTCTTTACAAAAGAGGGTATCCTTGCTGTCTCAACCCTTGAAACTCATTTAGAATTCAATCTTGCATTGTGTGGGATTGGATCTTGTGAGTTTCAACCCCTCTTTTGAATGTAAAGTCTCTCCTAAGTGAAAACCGTCAATCCTAGTGACCTCCTTTCTCTCTCCTTGGAGTGGGGGAACACCTAGGGTTCGATTTTCCACTTTACATTTTGGTGAACCCGACGTGAACATCCTAATTCTGATTATTCATGGTTAGATCTAAAAAATTTGCTTCCTTAATTACATTTCCATGTTTGATCTTTTGCAAATTTTAGAGGTTAATTGCATAAAAACCCTAAATTTTCTTTTTAGTAATTGAGCTTGTGAAATGTTTAATTGTTAATGCTTGTTTTAGATCTACCCTTCTATTGCAAATTGTCAATTCATATTTGTGCTTTAATTCTGAAAATTAAGTGGTTAAGTGTCAAAACCCTAATTTTTAAAACCCTCTTGATTCAACCTTTGACTGATGATTTCACTGATCAAAACACCTCCAAATCGGCTGTAACTTTGGATTCCGCAACAAAATCATAATATCTCTGATCCCTGAAAATTTTGAAAAAAGTTGCAAGGACCGTGTGTACCCCGAGTGCCATTGTCCCCGACATTTTTTCTGAAATTTTGGGAGCTAGATCTTACTGTATTTTTCTGCTAGGATCCAGAGTCTTGGCTGATTTCATCAATTCTAACACTTTCAAAATTAAAGTCAAAGTTGGTCTAGTGATTGCTTGGATTAAGGCTTTTAATCATTCAAAAATTGTTGAAATTGAAATTCGTGTCAAAATTATGTTTCTTACTGTCCTAAATCTAAAAAGTGTGTTGGCATTCATTCGAAATTTCAGTGCTTTATTCAAATTTTTGCAGTTTGTGACTTTTGAAATTAAGTGTTTAATTGCAACAACTTTGATTTCCGCTTTCAAAATTGAATTTTAAATGAAATTGAGTCAACTTTTAAATTTCAAAGCTTGCATTGCTTTTAGTATTCCCTCTAAAATCATAAAATTCAAAATTTCAGTTTCCCTCTCTTTTTCAAAATTCAAATTTTGCATTTTTCAACAATCTTGGTAGGGTTCAATTTTGAGATTGCAAATTTAATTTGGCCTATCTACAGATCGTAAAATCACTCAATTTTTTCAGATTAGCTTTAAAATCATCATAACTTTCATCTCTGAAAATTTCGAAAAAAGTTGCGAGGACCGTGTGCACTCCATTCGCCACGGTCCCCGACATTTTTTCTGAAATTTCGGGAGATTGTCATGATTGCATTTAACAGCTTAAATCTAGGAGATTGGCTGATTTTATTGAAATTTGCTACCTCTAAATTCAAAAATAAATTCAAAATTCAAGATTTCAATTTTCAAGATAACAATTAAAATTAAGTGCTACCCCCTTGGCCCTAATTTTCAATTGTGCCTACCTTTCTTGGAAATTGTGTTTCCCTCTTCTTTCACAAAGTTCAAATTGGATAATCATTATCTCATTGTTCAATTTTGCCAACTTTATTTTCAAAATTCAAAATCTTCTCTTTCTCTCTAGTGCATGAGTTTTACAACAATAAGCCCTACTTACACTATTCCCGTTAGACGAAGCCTTAGAATTAAGTCTTTCCAAGGTTTAATTACCGAGGAGATGGAACCTAATTTGAATGGCCTTTTTAACAACGACATGGGTAATTCCTCTAATCCTCTTAATGATGAAGAAGCTCTCCATGAGGTTTCTGTAGAACAACTTTCGAAATTGGATAATCAATTTGATGATTTTCAGCAGTGGATGTCTCAAGAATACTCCAATAGTGAAGCTCTTCCATTAATTGAGGGTCTAAAATGTATGGTTCAAAGTGATAAGAATGGAATTGATATTTTGCATAGTATTGCACACATCGTGGATTCGAATGTGATGCCTATGAAGAGTTGTGTCGAAACTTTAGGTTATACACAACCTCCTACTCAAGTCAATCATTCTATTCCTTTGACAACTTCTATTGCTAGTATACCTACTTTTACATCAAACATAATGACTACTTCAATACAAAACATTTCACCTATGATCACTAGTCATGGGAGCAATCCTTCTTCTTCAATCAACCCTCTTCCTTCATTCAATCCAACTTCTTCATTCATTCCTTCAATGAGTGTCCCTATTACATCTCCACAAATGAACATGACACAAGGGGGCAATTCATTTAACCATTCCATTCCTCCTTGTAGTGTTCCTTCTTTCCAATCATCTCCTATGACTAACCATCATAGTGTCCCACCACCTTACTCTCAATCAATACCTTCTTTCAATAACATAATACCTCCATCACAATCTAACATGTCTAATATGAACTCTTCGACTAAAGCGACCATTAACAATCTTGCACAAACTATCTCTTCTTTACAACAACAAATTGCCTCTATGAATCAATCTAAGTTTAGTGTGCCCACATTTGATGTTGCGAGCCCACTTTCTCTTGACATTGTTCGAGCTATCCCTCCTAAGCATGTTGAAATCCCGCAATTGGAGCTTTATAATGGTAAAGGTGATCCTCTAACACATGTTAAGACCTTTCAAACAATATGTACCGATTTTGCTCATGACCAAAGGTTGCTTGCAAAACTGTTTACTAGAACATTAAGAGATAAGGCTCTACAATGGTATTGCTCGTTGCCTTCCTATTCTATTACTTCTTTCCAACAACTTGCAAATGCTTTTATTCAACAATTTCAAAACACTATAGGTCCTAAAGTTACTTTGATTGATTTAATGCATTGTAAACAAGGTGTTAAAGAAAAAGTGACTGATTTCATTGGTAGATATAAGCATTTGTGTGCTCAAATTTCTTTTCCAGTACCTGACAATGATATTCAAAGAATCTTTATTTCTAATTTACAAAAAGATATTAGAGAAAAACTTCTGTTTTCTGAGTTTACTTCTTTCCAACAGTTGTGTGCAACTCTTCACAATTATCAACTGACTGTGAGTCAAATGGAACAAGCAAATCCTATGGCTTTGAGTGATAAGGGTGATAGTAGTCAACAACCATTTGGGAAGTTTAAACCGAACAGAGGGTTCATCAAGTTCAATTAAAACATCACTAACAACAATGTGAATGCAGCATCAGGTGTGTATCCTATTTCTAAGTTTTTCAAGAAAGAAAGAGAGTTTACTCCTTTGAATGAATCATTGCATAGTATTATGAATAAGTTATTGGAACGAAATGTGCTTACTCTCCCTCCTATAAAGCAAATAGATCCTGCAAAGATGAATTCACCCTATTTTGATAACAAATCTTTTTGTCAATTTCATTGTCAACTTGGGCATGATACTGAAAAATGTTTTGCTTTAAAGGGTAAAATTCAAGATTTGATTGATAATAATACTATCTCTATTTCAGGTGTGAATGATAAAGGCAACGCATCTGTAGCTCTTCCTAACCAAAATCTTAAGATTTTTACTGATCCATTACCTTCTCATACCTCTAATGTGATTGAGACTAACGATTCCTCTTTCTCACCTGATGGTCTTGTGTCTATGACTCTGAATGTGGTTAACTTTGTAGAGCAGAAAAAAATCCCTAAAGAGCCTTCCATCACATTTGATTCCAATGAAACTATCAGGGCACCTGATGGTCCTTTATATATAGTTGCAAAAGTCAAGAATACACCTTGTCGTGGAGTGCTTATTGATCCTTCTTGCATGGTTAATGTCATTACTAAAGAATTTCTTTTTACTTTGCAATTGAATCAAGTGATCTATGACAAAATAAATGTGGTTGTGAAACTATTTGATGCATTTTCTTCTCTTGCAATTGGTTCTGTTACATTACCTATTGAGGTCCATAACAAATCCCTTGATGTGAGCTTTTCTATTATTCCATCATCCGAACAATTTCGTGTGAAGCTAGGCTATCCTTGACTATCTTCCATGAAAGCTATTGCTTCTCCTATTCACAAGTGTTTGAAATTTCCCCATAATGGTGAAGTTGTTACTGCCAATCATAGTCTCTTTAAACCAGCTGAAAGAACTTCTAGCATTCCTATTGATTATTTTTTGGCCTAAACAATTTCAATCTCTTCCACCGCGAAGTGATCATCTTTTAAAATCTTATCAAAAGTGGAAAAAAGATATGATCCTAGCTCTAAGTGAACCTAGAACACCCAAACTTGATATTCCTATCATTCTTGAGAAGGAAGTTCTTCCTTTGAAAGATAAAACTAATGTCTTTCCTCAAGAAGATTCCCAACCCATCCCTATGGATGTGACTATGTCTATGTCTAATAAAATTTCTAAAAGTAGACCTATACCTCCTCGTCATGATGGACTTGGTCTCCTTCCTAAACCAGATATTCCTCCTTTATATGGAGTAGTTCCTCCTCCTTCCTCTTATAGAGAGAAGAGACCTTCCTCTCCTCCTATCGTCCAACCTAAGAGACCACAACCTAAACACCCAAGTGATAAGGATGAGAACATTCCTCCTCCTCAATCTTCTCAACTTCCTACTAAGACTAGACGAAATCATTATGCACGTGAACGCTGATGAAAGCATCGTCTTAGAGCTCATGCAACTGCTTCTCAAACTTTGCAATCCCCTAAGACACCTTCAACTAGCATTATTCCATTTTCTCCTCAGCCAAAAATTGAGTCAAAATCTCCTAAACATAAGATGCATGATGGCTTTGATCCTGTGCAAGTTAAAGAACCTATTTTTATAAATCTTGATGATGATATAGATGAAAATGTTATTCATGATGAAAATGTTACTCCTCTTGCTTCTGATAGTGAATATGAATATGTTGATGTTGATAACCATTTATCTAACGAATTTTCTAAAGCACTTATCCTAGCTCCTAGACAAGAACAACGTGGCTTTGAACATGAACATAGCCCTTGTTTGGATCTTGTGATAGCTCCATCTGCTGTGTTGGATGTTCCTCCTCTAGTGTGTTTCCCACCTTCCCGAAATATTTATCAGCAAGATCGGGGGGTGGATGACGTGCTAGACTAGTTTCATTAGCATAGCAGACTCTCTCCTCCTCTCTTGATCTCTTTTGTTACTTCTTCTATGTGTTATTCCCATTCTTCTATTTGTTGTCCTTAGTGTTGTCTACTTCAGGACGATGCAAAGCATTGAGATCTCTTTTGGTCTCTCTCATGTTGACTCAAAAGACACATGTGTTCCCTTCTTCTAGGTGACCTTCCTTGATTGGGGAATGAAGAACAATTATGCATACATACATATGATATACATGAATTATCATACAGCATACTGACCCCAAGGAAAGCGAAGTCACCTCGTGCTTTGTGTTTTGTGTCTATTATCCTTGGGTTTATCTCACACTTGGGGGCTAAATCTTTGTGATAACATGCTCCTTTCCCTTCTCATTTCTTATGTGTATCACTACCTTAAAGCAATCACCCCCGATGAGGCATGTGCGATCGCTTTAACGTAGGGGGCATACACTCTGTTCATATCTCTTTAGGATACTTGAAAATTTCTTGGTGAACTTAGCTTTGCCTTGAAAATTTTTGGTATTTTTCTTGCATGACTCATAGTGAGGGAACCTTACTACTGACAGTCATGGTTCTCCCTCGTGATCTTCCCTTTTACTTTGTCAATCGAAGTCGTAAGATCCTTAGTCCACTGGGGGCTTGGTGTATCTTGCCTCCTTGACGTGGTGAAAGTCTTTCAATGTTGTTTCCTTGTACTTTATCAGAAGTATGGGCGTACGCTTATACTCCTGCTAAAGTGGGGGCTAAATGTAGCGTTGTAAAATTGAAACACTTGCAATTTCGACTACATTTGGGTCTTCACGATGGCATCACAACATTGAACCTGAATGGAGACCCCGAAACCTATTTACGACATCAAAAAACTACATCTTTCTACACCTTGGCCTGATCCTCCTTGCACCCTACTGTCCCTGGAGGTGGGACCATGGTGCCCAGTGCCCTGGTCCTTGGCCCTATTTTGGGCCCGGTCTCTTGTTGGGCATCGGGTCTTCAAGTTTGTAATTTGGAAAATAATGTTCCTAGGTTGGCCTAAGGTCGAAAAAATCAGTCTCCTAACCCTAGTTGACAAGTATATAAACTACATTTCCCCTCCCATTTGGATAGGGGTGAGAAACATATGTGTGCAAGAGGCGGAAGCGATAGACAAACATTCAAGCATTCAAGCATTCCTTCAAGCAATTGAGCATTCTAGGTCTCCATTCAAGGCTAGGTGTTGCATTCAAGACAAGGAT
This sequence comes from Cryptomeria japonica, assembly GCF_030272615.1. NCBI lineage: Eukaryota > Viridiplantae > Streptophyta > Pinopsida > Cupressales > Cupressaceae > Cryptomeria > Cryptomeria japonica. Next base: position 48,099,751 of record NC_081415.1, on the reverse strand, counting down.
TCAACCATTGAAGAGGAGATCACCTACAACATACAACATACAACATCATTACACCTTCGCATGTAAGAATACAAACATCCTTACAACAAGGTATCAATACTTGATTACATTACAAACACTTACATTTACAACATTCTCATTTCTTGGTTAATTCCAAAACCGGGGTTTGACCTGAAGGCAAACCCCTAATCCCTAACCCCCCAATTGTCCTCTCTTTTTTGTGTGTAGGTTGCAGGTACGCGACTGTAATTGAAGATCTGGAATCCTTGTGCAGAGACGAACAGATCCCCCTTCGTTTCGTGGATTTTTCGGAGGACCGTGTGCACTCCGGGCGCCATCGTCCCGTCAACTTTCACTCAAACTTGCAAGACAACATCGTCTCGACATTTTACTGCTAATTTCAGGTCCGCAGCTTCATCCCATGTCCCTATCTCCGTCTACAAGCGAATCTTTCTTACTTTTACATACACTCCTAGTTCAATCCTTCCATCTACATTCTTTACAAAAGAGGGTATCCTTGCTGTCTCAACCCTTGAAACTCATTTAGAATTCAATCTTGCATTGTGTGGGATTGGATCTTGTGAGTTTAAACCCCTCTTTTGAATGTAAAGTCTCTCCTAAGTGAAAACTGTCAATCCTAGTGACCTCCTTTCTCTCTCCTTGGAGTGGGGGAACACCTAGGGTTTGATTTTCCGCTTTACACATGCTAAAGCCCTGTTGCTTGTTCCCTCCTCCCCTCTTGAGGTTAATTCTGATTTTGAGAAGACCCACTCCCAAGAGGATGATTGCTATACTGACTCAGAAGATGAGTATTTTTCCCCCAATTTAGCTCCTAATAAAAATAAGGGGAAATCTAATCAGAGAAAAGATCCCTCCCCCTCGACCTCTTTTGAATCTTATCCTATTCAAAACCCTGAGACTCGCCAACCCTTCCCTAACAGCCTTGATCCTTCTTCCAATCTGCTCAGCTCTGATAAGGAGGTGATGATTGATGTGTTGGCTTTAGCCTGGGATGGGGTCATTGATATGTTCAAGATCTTCAAATGGATATTCCATGAGATTAAGGATGTGTAGTTGAAGCAGAGGGTGAGTAGCAACAATATTGATATGATGAAAGACAAAATCATGTAATTAGAGAAGTCTCAAATTGTGGATGAGCCTAGCCATAGATATTTGAAAGACAAGGCTTTAGTTATTGATTGCATCAAATCTACTATGGAATCTTTTGATGAGTTCAGAAAGGGCTATGAGACCAGGATGGCCGCGCAGGAAGATAAAGTGAAAAGAATCAAGGAAGCCATTAAGACTGTGGTTAATAATAGCCATGGAGTATTAAGTGCCACTATTGATAGCTTTAAAAACATGATAAGTAGTCTCGAGGACCAGTTTCAGCTAAAGGAGGGTGTGGAGATTGATACTTTTGAGCAGGATGCTACTTCTGGACCAAGAAAAAGGACCAAAGGTATTTTGAAGAGAAAGGTTGCAGTTCATCCTCCTGATTTTCAAACGCTGAAGAAAATCACTAGTACTATGAGGGATATTGAAAAATAAATGGAGCAGTCCATGCAGTTGTTGGATTAATGTTGTCCCTTTGCTGGTTTTGTGTTTGGTTCTCTGCTAGTTGGTCTGCTGGTTTTTTTATTTTATTTCTCAGTTCATCCTTTTTTGTCTTGCCCCTATTATGTATTGTTCTATATGTTTATGTGGGGATTATTTGTTCAGTTTTTTGTTTTGGCTTAATGCCTAGTTAAGTCAAAACTTTCTCTCATGTTAAAGGGTTTCGGGATCCCTTCAAAACCTATTTTTTCTCTAATAAAAAACAACATTGGCTCGACAATCAGAAATAAGAATTCCAATCCTTGACTTGCTAGAGTTCCCTCTGGAAGCACCATCATAATTTAATTTAAACTTATGAGGAGGAGGAGGGAGTCATTTAGCACTTTTTCTTAGGGCCATCTTATCAGAAATAGAGGAAACACAACCATGAAGAGGAAGAAATTTCAACATAGGCCAAGAGCTCACAATGATACTATCCCAAAGAGAGAATGATCTTAAATTGTTCAAATTCTTATAAATAAAAGACATAGTTACCTTTGAAATAGACCTTTGTAAAGATGACAATACAACCTCCAAAGAAGAGGATTGTTTTCTAAATATTCTATTATTTCTTTCAATCAAAATATTCTAAACGAGAAAAGAGGGGTTAATATCCCAAGTGCAGGCAAAAAAGGAGGAAAACAACTTAGGCCAAATTTGGAATTGAGACTTTAAAGAACCACAAGGGGCCAAATACCAACCAAGATTGAGACACAACAAATCCCAACAAGCACGAGCAAACATGCAATTAAGAAAAAGGTGATCTAAAGACTCAATAAAATGATCAAAAAGCACAAAAGAAAAAATAGTAGTGATCCGAAGTCCATCTAATCTTAGTCCAGTTAGTACTTTGTCTTGAACAACTAACCAAGCAAAGGCTCCAGCCTTAGAAAGACATGCAGAACCTCAGAAAAGCCTAGTTGGGAGATCAGAAATGAATGAAGCATTAACAAATGTATTGTATCCCTCTCTCACCAAATACTTCCCAGACTTTGACTTGGTCCAGATGAGTTCATCCTCTTTATCACTCAATTTAACCAGCCTACAAGACATTTATTCATTATAGGCAAGAATCAATTCTTGAGAGACCGGGAGAGAACCAACAGATTCCAAACAACTCTTGGGAAAACCATAGAGTAATCAAGAGTAAAATAATCAGAAACAAAAACTCCCCAATGGGATTTCAAGAAAACCATTAACTCAGACCAACCTTTAGTAGATTTCAAGAGGGGATGACCATTTCAAGCATCTTCCCAAAACTTAGTTTTTCAACCATCATGAACAAGTCAGGACAAATGAGGTAAAATGACTAAACGACATGAAAAAAGAAAATTCCAAATAGAAGAACCAACAACAAAGAAGAGGTTGTAAAAATCCGAGGATCATCAAAGAAATATAAACATTAGCCTAGCTCAATCACAAAAACTCAATTGCAATGATAAGAAGACCTACAAACATTCAATAGAGATATGGAAATAAAGCATTCAATTCAACTCCAAAGCATCGCAAATGTGAATGTCTCCTCCATGATTCTCCATTGTCCTTCTTTCTCCTTCAAATTGCTTTGTTTTGTGGATCTCACCTTCAAGTGCATAAGCATAATGTGAAAGCAAGATTGACAAGACGGTAGTGCAAGAATACTAGAAGCGTGATTGATTCGGGGATCCTTTGATTGAAGAAATTCATCCAATTTATAGAGAAAATGGAGAGATGACAAGATTAGCATGAAGAGATTTGAAAGGAAATTTCAAATCAAGAATGATAAATATGACAAATTATGACAAATTGACACTTTCTATGCAAGATTGATTGATTGACAAATTATGACAAATTGACAAGGTTGCTATGCAAAATTGATTGATTGACAAATTATGACAAATTTGCTATGTCATTCCCATGAAATTAGGAGAAATTTTAGAAAAATGGGAGAAAATAGAAAATTAGATGAATTAGAAATTAGGAAATTAGAAAATTGATGAAAATTAGAAAATTAGGAATTAGGAGAATTTAGTAAATTGGAAAATTAGGTAAATTAATTAATAATTTTTCATTCATTAATTAATTCACAAAAAGAGAGAGGAATTAATTAGCCAATTAAATAAATATTTAATTGTGACAAGAAGAGTTAGGATAAATAAATAAACTATTTAACCTAGAGGGAGAAAGGACAAACAAGATTAAATGAAGAAATCATGAAACCCTAGAAGATGAATTAGAAATGCAAGGATGACAATTAGGTCTTGACAAAAGATAATTGATATCAATTCGATTTGATCATGATTCTGACTGACAAATGACCAATGCTGATAAATGATTTGATTGATAAATGTACCAATTGACGAGGAACAATGACTAATTGATCCAAATTGACATGATTGAGAAGGACAACGATCAATGACAAATCGATTGCAAAATGACAAGATTGAAAATGACAACAATCAATGACAAATCGATCACAAAATGATAAGATTGATAAGAGGACAAAACCCTAATTCCATCATCGATTAGGATTGACGATGTCAAAATATGCCAAATGAGCATGCACATTGATGCGACAGGATAAGATCGACCAAAATCATGACTGAAGATTGTTATCGACAAGACCAAATTCGAAAGCGAGACAAATGAAGAATGCAGAAGAAGGACTCGATGCTCACAAATGATAAAGACCAAGTGCGCAACATAGAAGAAATGTTAATGTGACGCAAAAACCCTAAAATAAGGCAATGCGCAAATGTTAAAGTATGACTCTGCAAGCGTTGACCATTTTTAGACATCTACATTTTGCCCCTCTTTGAGACAATGTGATTTTAAGTGTTGTTTCAAAGAACAATAATGAAAATGCCCCAAACAATAATAGCCCCAGACAATAACAATGACATATGCATGGATGCCCCCTCGAGGAATTGGCCGGAAACATCCAGAAGAGAGGCCAATTAATTGATAAGAATGATAGAAAACGATAGGATCAAATGGACTGAAAATCGAGGATCGGATGCATAAATGACAAGCAATTGAAGGTGCAAAAGACCATGACCAGCATAAGATGGAGAGGGTGTACATCCATCTATGCACTGACAAAGAGCTATATAAGAGACCAAGAGAATGAAAAGACCTCATTTTCACTAGCCAAAGTGGAGGATTTGTTGCTTTGGAAAAGGACGCTTGTAGAGAGATGGCGAACATTCCAATGGCAGATCACCTCAGGGAACGTGTACGCACCTACAGACGACCGAACGATGCAAGAGTAGCAGTATGTATCTCAAAAACCCATATTGTCAATCTCATGAATTGTGCTCGCTTGCGAGACATTGCGGGGCCCACATGGAATGGAAAAAAATGACTTCTGCACCTGAGTGGGTGCATCCTGTGCTTGTGTAGGATGTCCTACACTTGTGTAGGGTACATAGGTGCAAGTTGATGCTACACAGGTGCATGACATAGCACACAAGTGCAGTTGTGCACTGAGAACCCCAATTTGATCAAAAACAACATGCGAATGATCCCAAAAAGGGGGATAAGGGTAGGATAGGTCAAAATAGATTAGAAACACCCTGATTTGTGGATGAAACAAGGAAATGCAGCCCATAGGAGCAAACCCTAAAACTAACAAAATGTGCCCCAATTGTGATGCAGAGTCGACAGTATCCATTGATCACGTGGGAGAACCAACCTGACTGCTTCATGATACGACATAGACTCAGGAGCACGGACATAGATACATTAGCAGGACTTGGATTATACTATATCACATTCATGCCCGAGATTAGGGAAAACACAGGACTGCTTACCGCATTGGCAGAGCGATGGCATTCAGAGACTTCCTCTTTCCATTTGGCAACTGGAGAGGTGACTGTGACACTAGAGGACGTATGGTGTATCCTCCGCATTCTGATTCATGGGGAGATGATAGAGTATGACCCAACAATAGGGAGAGATGCTTTGTGCATATTATTTGAGTGTGATGCAGATGATCTAGATATCATAGAGAGGGAGATCAGCTGGGAGACCATGGTAGTAGAGTACGATTAGCAATATGTGGTGATAGCATGCCTATTAGCAGGAGACAGACGAGGACATGGATTCCCCATTGGATGGGGAAGAGTGCTAGAGCGGATGGTGACAGAGGGGACTATATACGCATGGGGACCATGTGTGCTTGCTATGCTATATTTTCAGCTACATCAGGTAGCATATCAGGGGGTTCAAACTTTGAGCTGTGGGGTCACACTGTTACAGGTATGGGCATTTGAGCACATAGCCATATGTCGATCGATTGCAGAGAGATAGGTAGTACCACTCCAACCATATGTGTACTGTTATGGGGGAGCACTGAGACAGGGTCCTTTTGGATACATATTGTATTGGTGACATGAGCTAGACAGATTGAGAGAGTTCACATGGAGACCATATCTTGATTGCCCTGGATGGTCAGACGATAGTGATGAGCTACTGTATTGCAGATAGGAGAGATACTTGATTGGGCGACCAGTGAATCACCAGAGAGTGATTGAGATGTACCTACCAGAGAGAGTCAGACGACAGTTTGGGAGAGAGGCAGGATGTACCTAGAGGGACTGCACACTTTGCCCGATCTCACAGAGAGACGAGTCAGTGGGGGAGGATGATTCAGCCACACATAGCATATGCTGACTTCACACAACTATAGCAGAGATAGTGGGATTGGAGAGAAAATGTGGTGGATGCCAGGACGACAGAGGAGTATGAGCGATGGTTTGCACGACGACGGCCAGTGCCATTGACGGATCCTGATATTCCAGTACCTAGGAGACAGGAGGACTTCCCACTCATTGGAGAGGAGGGAGATGATGAGGAGAGAGAGGAGGACAAGTATGGAGAGGATGAGGGGGATGATGAGGATGGTGATGATGAGGATGAAGATTATGAGCCAGATTTAGCCGATCAGGAGTCATTGCAGGATATACCCATAGAGTCGGAGACAACTAGCATAGAGGAGATGGAGATATGTAGGGCCACCATAGCGAGTCAGCATGATCACATTGCGACATTAGAGAGACATAATTCTATCTTGAGGATAGAGCAGGATCAGTTCAGAGCAGAGATAGCCAGATTGACAGTGGCTCGAGAGACATTGATAGCCTAGGCACAACAAGAAGAGCAGAGAGTCACCGAGTATATTGGGTCGATTAGGGATGCCAGTGCATGTGAGATGGCACAGATGTTGGTAGAGACCGAAGAGGAGATATGCCATTGGAGGACACTATATGAGAGTGCAGTTCCACCAAAGCAGAGAGCAGCGTCATATCGGGCACGATCGAGGACAGAGAGCAGGCCACGTTCTCAGAGGTCAGTGAGCAACATGGGGGTGAGTGGACCTAGGAGACCACCATAGCCAGGACCGGGGATAGGAGGGACATCATCCTTGAGACATGACAGGGATGAGGAGGACAGAGGCACGTGCTCTTTACGACAGAGACATATGTAGTTTGACATTTATGTAGTTAGCCTGCGGGCCATACTTAGGACAGATAGTCCAATTTTGTACTCCGATACTTTTTGATATATGATATGATATGCAGCTATATGATGGGATACAATGCATTATGGTTTATGGTTGATGTTTACTTTCCATGTATGGATGGCTTATGCACTATTTATGTACCATTGTGGAACATGTATGGATATATTTTTATGTGTTTTGGATGCATTTATAATATGAAATGGATAAAATGCTTGATATGGGCTTGATAAAATGCAAATGTACTAATCAATGAATGCAGGATGCAACTAGTGTTATAATGCAAATGTATTAATCAATGAATGCAGGATGCAGCTTATGTTTTTTAAGATCGGAGAACTAGACCGAACTGACCGCCCAAACTGATGAAAGAAATGTTAGTAAGAAGAAATTAGACAGAGGACAGTTAGAGATGAAAAAAAACTTGCTTTCACTAATGCACTTTGTAGGTGAGAACCTTTATTTAATGTAGCAAAATGGATGCATAGCATCATGGCATTGAAGGCCAGAGCTGAAACACAACCCTTTTTGCAAAATACAGACACATCGCACACAAGGAATGAGTGAAGCATCCTAGGGTGCATACATCAAGGGTCGAGGTATGTGCGGTGTTCACAAAGCGAATGTACTTATCACAGACACCCAATGATATAGTTGCCCCAGTTTGTGACAAACATTCCACAAACATCAAACACAACAAAAAAATAAAAGGGACCATGAACCATCCCGGTTACTCTAAATCACTCGGTGACATCATCGAGCAACATAGGAACATGATCGAAGATAAATCAATAAATGATAAGACTCACTAATTCCAACAAGTCAAACAAACATCTTGATCTTCATTGTCAAAAGTTGAAAATGTTGATAGGACGATCATGTTGTCTAGTTTCAGGACATGCGGTACCCCATCTAAGACAGGACACAGTCTGGTTTCGAGCATACCACACCCTGTATAAGACTCATGATAATGTGCCGAGGACCAATGATATTGATGTTGATTGATTGATATGACAACTTTAATCAGTTTGAATGTCTGGTTTGATCAAAAAAGTTCATTTGTGAATGTGTGATTTCAGTAAAGCACAAGGTGTGATTGTGTGTCATTGGAGGTATGCTCAGTGATCTGTCTTATGCACAAAGGGGATTTTTTTTTTTTTTGTTTTTCAAGTTTTAACAATTTTGTTTGTTCATTTTTTTAGGACATTATTTGATTTTTTAGGGATTTATTTAAGGACATTATATGATTTTTAAGGATTTTTTTTCAGGACATTATTTGATTTTTTTGTATTTTTTCAGGACTTTTTTCAATTTTAATGATTTTTTCAGGACATTTTTCAATTTTTATGATTTTTTCAGGACATTTTTCAATTTGAAAGCTCCTGTAAATGATCATGACAAGGGGTATGCACCCAATGCACATTTGAAAGACATATATAGAGACTAGGACCGAAACATATGCACAAGGACTAAAAACTGGAGTATGCAAGACAATGATGTTGACTAATCACAGGCCTGGAACAAAACATTGGGTCAGGACAAGGATAGGTGTGATAAACCTGCAGAGAGAAAGCATAGCTAGAGGTCATGATAGATGACAGAGCAATGATCTTTTTACACATAGCACCTATTTGCTAGGTTTTCACCATGGTACTTGCCCAAAGCACCTGTTTGTCGGGTTTTCACTAGAGGGCGAATTTTTCTTTACTTTTGTTTGTCTTTTTCTTTTTTTTCTTTTTTCACTTTTTTTGTATTTTTTGAGCTTTTTGATTTTTTTGTATTTTTTCAAGATCATATTTGAAGAACTGCTGATAGAAAATTATGACCGGTACTTGTGAAGGTGCATACTATTGACTGGATCTGACAAAGGTTCACCTTCTGGGGTGGCAAGCTAATATGCCCTCGAGCCATAGGCTGCAGTAACTATGAAAGGCCCAACCCAATTAGGTTCAAACTTGCCTTTGATGATGTCAGTAGATTGTGCATTCTTGGGGTTTGCCTTTAAAACCAGATCTCCCACTTCGAAGTGTCACCCTTTGACCTTCTTATTATAAGAGCGACGAAGACGGTTTTGATATGCTTGAAAATGTGTCAGGGCTGTCTGGCGTTTCTCATCTAACATCTCAAGCTGATGTGCATCTCATCATCAATCAGATGTTACAAGGAAACACACAAAGAAGGAATCTCCACTTCCAAGGGTAAAATGGCTTCCGCACCATACACCAAGGAATAAGGTGTTGCGCCAGTAGGTGTGCGGATAGAAGTGCAATAAGCCCATAGTGCTGGATTCAACTGTACATGCCAATCTCGACTAGCATCATTGACAACCTTTTTCAGGATCTTGATAATGGTTTTATTTGATGCTTCGGCTTGACCATTACCCTATGGATAGTATGGACTGGAGAAAGGGTGTTGGATGTGAAGCTTTTCATAGAGTTCCTTGACATCTTTATTCTTGAATGGACGACCATTATCTGTGACTATGGCAAGGGGAACCCCATATCTGCATATGATATAATTCAGTAGGAATTTTGAAATTTGCACACCCGTGATATAGGTCATGGGGATAGCCTCGATCCATTTTTTAAAATACTCTATGGCTGTAATGATGAACTTGTGTCCATTTGCAGATGTCGAGTGAATCTTGCCAATAAGATCCAATCCCCATTGATAAAAGGGCCACGTAGATATGACAGAATGAAGCTCTTGGGCTGGCACATGAATGTAATTTCCATGGATTTGGCATTTGTAGCACTTCTTGACAAAATCATGAAGATCCTTTTCCAAAGTGGGCCAATAATACCCAGTACAAACCAAATTTTTGGCTAAGCTCAGACCATTGAAATGGCCCCCACATATACCATCATGAACCTCGTGTAAAGCCGTTTGTGCCTCGTCAAAATCCAAACACTTGAGGAGGGTATGGTCAAAGGAACGATGGTAAAGGGTGTCGGCAATGATGACATATTTGGCTGTCTGTCGGATGAAGGCTCGACATTGGTTAGAGGAAAGATTAGGTGGTAAGGTTTGGGATTTTAAATATTGATAGATGTCATTATACCATGGGGAGTTAGGACCAACAAGAACACACATCACATCTGCTGTCGGAATTTCAAAAGAAGGGACAAGCAACTGTTCGACCAAAAATTCACATTTCTCCATATTGTGGGGCATATTTAACATGGAAGCAATCGTAGCCATCACATTTGCCGACTTGTTTTGAATTCTTGGAACTTGGCTGAAATGGATAGCCGTGAATTTTGTCTTGAAGAAATCTACCATATGCTTGTAGGGAATAAGCTTTTCATCTTTTGTTTCGTAGTCATCATTCACTTGACGGATGACTAATTGAGAATCTCCATAGACTTGTAAATGTGTGATGTTCCAGTGGACTGCTACTCAGAGTCTTGTGACCAGAGCTTCATATTCTGCAATGTTATTGGTACAATGGAAAGTTATTCTATAGGATTTGGGAATAGCATCACCTTGAGGGGTGACAAACAATATACCTGCTCCAGACCTGAATTCGGTATGGGATCCATCAAAATATAACTTCCAATCATTAGAAGATGTGAGAGCAAAGACTGATTCATCCAAAAAATACGTCAACATTGGATGATCATCAGGAAGAGGTGCCTCTGCAATTTGATCCACTATGACTTGTCCTTTTATTGCCTTTCGCTCCATGTACTCAATATCAATCTCACTGAGAATCATAACCCACTTTGCTAGGCGACCTGTCAAAGCTGCCCTACTAAGCAAGTATTTCAAGGGATCAATTTTTGCAACTAGCAATGTCTGCTGATTTAACATATAGTGTCAAAGCTTTTGTGTTGCAAAGACCACTGCTAAACATGCCCGTTCAATAGTTGAATAATTCAGCTCATAGCCCACTAGTGTCCGACTGATATAATAAATAGCCCGCTCTTTGCCTTTCTCATCCTGTTGGGCCAAGAGAACTCTTGGTGCCGTTTCAGTTGCATAAATATACAATATAAATGGATTCCCTTCTATAGGAGGCATTAGAATAGGTGGCGACAACAGATAATCCTTGAGAGCTTGAAATGTTGATTGACATTGCTCAGTCCATTTAAAAGTGACACCTTTATGCAATAAATGCTGGAAAGGATGACATTTGTCTGCTAATTGAGCTATAAATCAGTGGATTGACTGTAGCTTTCCTTGCAAACTTCTTAGTTGACAGAGATTGGAAGGAGGAGGCATATCCATTATTGCTTTAACCTTGGCAGGGTCGACTTCGATGCCTTTGTGAGAAACAATGTACTTTAATAATTTGCCGGCTGTGACACCAAAGACACACTTCTTTGGATTGAGTCTGAGCTTGTAGGTCTCCATTCGGTCAAAGATTGGGCCCAGAATGGCTAGATGACTATCTCTTGTGACAGATTTGCATAATAAGTCATCAACATAGTCCTCCATCAAAGTATGCATGAAATCATGGAAAATTGTCATCATAGCTCTTTGATATGTTGCTCCAGCATTTTTAAGACCAAAGGGCATCACATTCCAGCAGTAAGTACCCCAAGCACATGTGAATGCAGTCTTATGTTGATCTTCAGGAGCAATGCGAATTTGGTTATAGCCAGAGAAACCATCCATCAATGATAGCATCTCATATCCGACAGTCATGTCAACTATGATGTCGATATTCGGTAGGGGAAAATCATCTTTAGGGCATGCTTTATTGAGATCCCTAAAATCTATACAGATTCTGATGCCCCCAGTTACTTTGCTAACTGGTACCAAATTTGAAATCTAGTTTGCATAATCAATAGGTCTGATAAAGCCCACGTCTAGTAATTTTTTTAATTCTACCTTGACCAAGAGAGCCACCTGGGGATGCATCTTTCTGAGTTTTTGTTTGACGGGCTTGGCATCTGATTTTAATGGCAAGTGATGAAGGACTAATTCTAGATCAAGGCCGGGCATATCTGCATAGGACCATGCAAAACTAATCTTCTCAAGAAAGAAATTGACAAAATCTATCTTTTCTTGTTTTGATAGAGAAGCAGCGAAATGAATGACCTTAGGGTTGTCAGGAGTACCCAAATTTATCTCTTCGGTCATTTCCACAAGCAATGTTGATTTATCCTAACTTGACGAGGGTACTCCAATCTTCCACCTTTGGGCGCCTTAGAGAGGTTTTCACCCACAGGTACATCTTTTATTTTTACTTTTTCATGATCAGAGAGCGCCTTACGGTTTTCACTCAAAGACCTATTCATTTGATTTTTTACTTTTTCTTTTATTTTTTGATTTTTATGACTGGAAGATGGAGTTGACTCGCCAAAATATGCTATGGAATCTAGATCAATTGTAAATCCTGCTTTATGATCACCTTGTGGTATGCCTTCACGTAGTCCAAGGAATTCTGCAATTGCTTCGTCATTTTGAAAATAATCCAATGTGAGTGGTTCTTGTTGGTCATGTTGGATAAGCCGAGGATAGACAAGGGGTATGTCATCATCAATTTTAAGGAGAGAAAGGGTTGAGATGGTAAAGATATAAACGTCCATGATATCACTATCCGAACTGCTTGCATCTGATTCAGAGCTTGGTTCGGAGCTTGGGTCCCAGAATGACTCTATCCAAGCATTAGGACATGTTTTAGGAGGGGGAGTTATTTCATGTTTGTCTTCCATAGGCAAATCATCAGGGTCAAGGAAAACATTGTCAAAGGCATAGGAGCTAGAAGAAAAAGAACTCCACTCCCATTCATTGAAATTAGTTTCAGGTCGGGTATCCTCAGGTGTTGTTTCATCATCAGAGTCACGCCCCTTTCTACACGTGGTCATTTTGGTAGACAAGGGTCCAATTCGCAATGGTACAAAACCTAACCCTAAAGTTGGAGGTCGCATCTTGGGTATAATAGGTTCTAACCTTCCTTTCTTGTCAGGACCTAAGCCGCTGCAGCCGTCATATCCTTTCTTCTGTAGCATAGTAAATCCTTTGCCGTACTACTCCACCGACAACCTGGCAGGTGGGGTCTCAGTTGGATCCTTATAAAGCCAATCTATGACATCATCATCTAAAGTTTCTTTGTCAACTTCACCCCATCTTGTAAATGTAGTGGGGGGCTGATATTGAATGACTATCTTAGGTTCCTTTTGCAACAAATGTGGTTTGCCATGTGATTTTGGAGATATTGGTAAATTCCCAATGAGGAATGTTTGAGCCATTGAATACTCTCCGCATCCTTGGTCCTGTATCTTCAATTTTCCTTTGACAGCATCTAACAATTCATTAGGATCCACATAACTATGTGAGTGGGCCTCTCTATTGACTGGGACTTGTTGCTATGGGGAATCCTTTAGGTTGGCACAAAATTGAAATGGATTAGAATCTCCTGGAATTGTTATCTCAGTCCCATTGTAAGGATATTTTAAACATTGATGATAAGTGGATGGAACTTCTTTCATTGCGTGGATCCACGGATGACCAAGAATCATATTGTAAGGGAGATCAAGGTCTAGGACCTGCAAGAAAGTGTTTTCTGTCACTGGACCGAATCTGATAGGCAATGTAATTATCCCTTTAGATGGGCGCTCAGCATCATCATATGCTTTGATTGTTATTCTTCTGGAAGCATTAATGTCATTTTCTATATAGCCAAGACCAATGACCACTCTCAGGGTACAAATATTAAGACCCGCTCCACCATCTATCAAGACTCATTGGATTTTGCAATTATGGACAAAGACTTCAAGATGTAAAGGATCATTATGAGGGAGCTTATCAGGTAAAATATCATTATCAGAAAAGGAAGTGTGTTGGGAAACAGCTAGATGTCCAATTCAGGCTTGAAACAGGTCAACATGAATGTCTGTCGAGACAGTGGACTCAATTAAAGCTTTATCTAGGACTGCACAATGCATGGGGGACATTTTCAACAACTCAAGGATTGATATTTGTGCCGGTGTCTTTCCCAGATGATCTAGGAGATTATACTGACTCGTAGGAGTTGATTTGGGAGGAGTTGCAGGAGCTCCCTTCAGGACTATTTTAGATCGATGAGTGGTGACCGCGCAAGAAGGATCTTGTCCCTTTATTCTTATGGTGGAAACATACTCATTTGAAGCTTGAAAACAATTGATGACATTGTTATAACCAGTATTCGCATAATTTGCTATTTGGGTAGAGTTGGAAGAAGATGCTTTACCCTTGTCATGATCAAGCAAAGGAGTTTTGAAAATGGTATGAGAAATGTTAGAGGTCGCGTTGGGCAGGTCTACCTCAATTACTCCTTGATCTAACAAGTCTTGAATCATATGTTTCAATTGAAAACACGATGTGGTTTTACATCCTTTTGACCAATGGTATTCACAATATGAATTATCATTCACCAATGCGGTTTTACCAAGGGTTTTGCCTTAATATCTGGTAACTTGATGAATTTTGCTTGTATTAATTGTTTCATTACTGACTCAATAGGCTCTCCCAATGGCGTAAACTATCGAGGAGGCCCATCCCTTGATCGAAAAGGTTTGCGTTGCTAGTTTTGTTGCTGACCTTGTTGTTGATTATATTGTTGAGTGTATTGTTGATATGGCGGTTGTTGAGTAACATTGCTTGCTGGTGTTTGATTTTGTTCCATAGTTGACATATTAGGAGCACTCAATTTCTTTATTGTGAATGGGGGTTGATTTGCATTCACCGCTCTTGCATCAACAACTCCATCATTAGTGACATTCTTATTTTTGTACCAAAATCTATTTCTATCCCCTGAATTGTTTGTGTTGTCACTATCTTTGTTGAGCTTAATGATTCCCTTAGCTACAAGAGCAGTTTCAATGTTCATCCCTTTCTTAATGAGTTTCTCAATGCTATTCAATTTGAGTTCATACATCATTTCTGGGACCAAATTTGTCCTGTGAGACTTCGTGCAAATAAGCGCATTAAATATGTTTCCTCATAACTCACTTCAGTACACGCCGCGAAAAATGCTCGAATGTGATCTTTTGGATTGCCATTCCCTTTATATTTCTCAAAATTAGGTGCCTCAAAATGCTTAGGGAAGGGAGGCATGTACAAGCTCTTGTCAAATGGATTAGGACATAAATCTTGATCTGTGTACAACTTCTTTGTTCCTTTGGTTTCCAATGCATCAACTTGTCATTGCAACTCCTCAAGCTGTTGTGCAAATGTGTTAGGTAGTGAAGATTTTGGAAGTTCATCATTTACTCTTGGGTGTATGCTTTGTCAATACATCCTATTTCCCATCGGTTGTTGATGCTCTGAAATTGCCGTCTTTGGTGTCTCTGGCATATAATGTTCTTGATACACCTCTTGCTGCTATGGTTGTGCCATGCCTTGATATTGACCTTGTTGTTGTGCTTCTTGTGGTGGAATAATCGTTTGTAGCCTAGGTTGATATTGTAATTGAGGGTGTTGTTGATATTGCATAGACGTCAATTGCGGTTGTGAAGTATGATAACTTGTTTGTCTTGGCACATATTGAGGCACATGTTGCTGTTGATGCTAATGAATCAGAATTTGCTGACTTTGTGCCAATTGTTGTTGTCTTGATGTAAATCCCATCATTTGCAAAAAACTTTGTTTGGGAGGTTTTTGTTGTTTCTCCTAAAGATGGGGTATGGCACTTGCATTGACTTGCTGTGTTGTTTGTCCAATCCATTGTGGTGGTTGCAAGTTTGCATTAACTTGTAATGGGGCAGAAGGCACTGCAACTTGTTGTCGAATGCAATATTGTTGTTGTTGTGCATTGTTTGTTTGCACATTCGATTGTACCTTTTGTGTATTACTCAATTGTTGCAACATTTACTGTTGGTGCAAACCACTATCTATAGCTCTTTGTGTCGCCATTATCGAAGGATCTGTCGCAATAGTTTGCATAACAGGTACTTGAGTATTTGGAAAATATATTGAACTTAATGGGACATAGGAACTTTGTTGCATTGTGGAATTGTTTTGGACATTGGTGAGATCAGGCATTCCAGTCGTAAAGCTTTCTTGTATCTTAGATTTTGATCCAATTTTATGCATGTGAGGAACCACTTCTTGTTGAGGGATAGCTGTCAATATTTGTGTGGCCCTCATTTGATCTTGTGTTACAGGTGTTGTATTAAATAACGGATTATTTATTGTTTCAAATGGTGACTTTTGAGGAATAGTCACTGTCAATGCTTTTGAAGCATGTTTACTCATCAATGTATGTTGAGTTTCTTGTTGTACATCTTCTTCATTTGGATGCGGAGAAAAACTTAACAACTCACCGCCTTGTTGTTTTTGCACATTGATTTGCTCACTTGAGGAGGTCACATTACTCATCATGTCAAGATATTTTTGTGGGAACATCTTAAAGACCTTGTTCAAGAATTTATCCATCTTTTTAGTCAACTTTGGATCTTTAAGGAACATATCAACATCATCGGAAGCATCGGAATCTGATGAAGAATCTGGTAAAATATTTGGATTTGTTTCTTGTTGAATGCCTTGATCTGAACCAAATCCTTGTGAAAGAGCTTGTTCTTCATATAATGTTTGAGTTTGAATGTCATGTTGCAGGTTCGGTTGATTCCAATCAAAAGGTGCATTTCCTCTTGGTGTTGGTGGAACACTCCCATGTCCTGGTTTCATGGGTACAAACACTGGTTCATATAATGGAGGTGGTCCAAGTTGAACCATTCCATATGGTGGTAATGATGTTCTTGATGAACCTTCAATTTGTACTGTTTGACTAGTTTGAAACTGTGAGTTTGATATGTTGTCAATGGGTTGATACGTTGGTTTGCCCATCTTCTTAGATTTTGACCTTGTTTCAATAGGCATGTCACTTATGCAAATACAATATTTTTTGGAATTTTTCAAGGATAATATATGATATGCAACTAAATGCAAACTAAATAAATGAAAATGCAATCTATGGCAATAATGCAACCTATGTTTTTGTTGTTTTTTCAAGATTTTGACAAACTTTTGAATGCAATTCTAAAAATGAGACCCTTTGGAAATTGAAATGATGTCTAGACCTCAAAGGACAAAAGGACCAAGTGACAAAAGGACAAAATGACAATGTCTCCCCTATATGCTTGGATACTAAGCTAGGTTTGACGAAATGACATTGATGACAAAAAGACAAAAGTTTGATAAGGTCTAGACTTCCTAACAATGACTTAGGGTTTATCAAAGATTTGCATTACTCAAGTATGACAAAACCTAGCTTTGACACTATATGCAAAGGGGCAATTACTATGCAAATGACCCTAATATGATATAATAATGACCAAAGCTTAATGAAGAAACCTAGGGTATGCAAATGTGACCTAATGTTATGAGGACAAGGATGCAAATGCAAATGTATGTCAATGCCAACCTAAGACAAAACCTAAGGTTGTATTATGAAATGGTATTACTCTAATGCAAGAGGACACATGTAAATGGATTACCATTATTGATATGCAAAGGAGTATGACCTAAGTGAAACCTAACCTTGGTAGTTGACAATGAACTTGCAAAATGCAAACCTAGGATGAACCTAAATCTAAGTGACATGAATGTTGAGACAAGATTTTGAAAAATGTTTGACAACCATGTTTGAAGGTGTTTTGAACTTCGTTGAATGAAATACTCCTGTGTTTAACCTTATTTTGAATCAATTTGTCTTGTTTTGAAATGAGACACAACTCAACTTTTGACAAGCAAAGAAGACAAGATATTTTAACTTAGACTCAAGACAATCATGCTCATTCACACATTTCTTATGGTAGGTAAGGATAGTAGGTACTTGAGAGGTAGACTCGTTATGAGATTCAAGGAGAATACATAGATGCTTGACCCCACGGGCTCCCCTCCACGGCACTCACTTCTTAGGGCAGCCAAGCATCAGTCCCCATGGAAATCTCCCCATGGCGAACTTAGTATCTCTTCCAAGTATCCGAACTCCTCCTTCTCAAGCAACTAGAAGGATTTTTGGCCTCTAAATACAAGGTGTTTAATAAGGATTTTTGTTGAGCATTACTCCTTGGTGTCACGCAAGCGTGATTGAGACATAAGCCCACCACGATACCAAACAAATGTAGTCACGCAAGCACGATTTAGACCGTGAGGCCCTACTTAGATGCTGATATGAGAAAGAGTCCAAGGGTCATCACTT
Organism: Cryptomeria japonica; assembly: GCF_030272615.1. Lineage (NCBI taxonomy): Eukaryota > Viridiplantae > Streptophyta > Pinopsida > Cupressales > Cupressaceae > Cryptomeria > Cryptomeria japonica. Next base: position 48,081,521 of record NC_081415.1, on the reverse strand, counting down.
CCCAAGTAACTACAATTCCCACGTAACCCTTCCTTCAAAGCTTTCGCCCATCAGGTATTTATTTATAGTGGGTTAGAATTCCAAGGTATTCTAGCTATGCTCACTTTGGGTCGTTCCCTTCTCATGACTGTCACTTGCTTGCAAAAGGAAGCAAATGGTCATGGAGGCAGGCCCTCTAAAGGTAACAAACAATCCAAAACATGAGAATGGTATCGAAGATCTGGATTTCTGATCACCCTAAGAAGGATGAGAGCATACTCTCCTACTCCAATGTCAAACTCGACAATTTATGACAAATTGACACTTTCTATGCAAGATTGATTGATTGACAAATTATGACAAATTGACAAGGTTGCTATGCAAAATTGATTGATTGACAAATTATGACAAATTTGCTATGTCATTCCCATGAAATTAGGAGAAATTTTAGAAAAATGGGAGAAAATAGAAAATTAGATGAATTAGAAATTAGGAAATTAGAAAATTGATGAAAATTAGAAAATTAGGAATTAGGAGAATTTAGTAAATTGGAAAATTGGGTAAATTATTAAATTGGAAAATTAGGTAAATTAATTAATAATTTTTCATTCATTAATTAATTCACAAAAAGAGAGAGGAATTAATTAGCCAACTAAATAAATATTTAATTGTGACAAGAAGACTTAGGATAAATAAATAAACTATTTAACCTAGAGGGAGAAATGATAAACAAGATTAAATGAAGAAATCATGAAACCCTAGAAGATGAATTAGAAATGCAAGGACGACAATTAGGTCTTGACAAAAGATAATTGATATCGATTCGATTTGATCATGATTCTGACTGACAAAGGACCAATGCTGATAAATGATTTGATTGATAAATGTGCCAATTGACAAGGAACAATGACTAATTGATCCAAATTGACATGATTGAGAAGGACGACGATCGATGACAAATCGATCGCAAAATGACAAGATTGAAAATGACAACGATCAATGACAAATCGATCGCAAAATGATAAGATTGATAAGAGGACAAAACCCTAATTCCATCATCGATTAGGATTGACGATGTCAAAATATGCCAAATGAGCACGCACATTGATGCGACAAGATAAAATCGACCAAAATCATGACTGAAGATTGTTATTGACAAGACCAAATTCGAAAGTGAGACAAATGAAGAATACAGAAGAAGGACTCGATGCTCGCAAATGATAAAGACCAAGTGCGCAACATAGAAGAAATGTTAATGCGATGCAAAAACCCTAAAATAAGGCAATGCGCAAATGTTAAAGTATGACTCTGCAAGCGTTGACCATTTTTAGACGTCTACACTAATAACATAATATTATCCTCAGTAGAAACAATAGAAGGAATTGAACCCAAAATGAAGGGAGAGGCATTAACAGGCTCAACAGAGAACAAAGCCTTAAAGAAATTAATGGCTTCCTTGGAAATCTCCATATCATCCTTGAGAAAGTTCCCATTAGAATCTTGAATACAGAGGATTCTATTACATTGTCTTTTAATTTTAGTGGAGGTGTGAAGGAACTCAGTAATGTCTTCAAAATATTTCTTTTATATTGAATATTTTCCGTTCTTATGGGTTAAGCAGCTCAATGCTATAGAATTAAGCAAATCAAGTAAAATTGGATCTTTTGTGTTGGCTATCTAAGAAGAAATTGGTTAAGGATGTGTAGGACTAAACTTATTTTTTAGTACCCTAATAAATAGGGGTAATATTGGATTTCATATAAAAATCATGGAATATAGGGTGTAATGTAAAATATTGAAGCTAAAAGCTATCACACAATAAATGTATACGCAGTCACAAGTACTATTACAATATGTCAAAATATTATATTTCTTATCACATTTTGTGATTTTTAGAATGATGAAACTTTAGTAAAAGTAATTCACACACATTTATCATATTTTTTATAAGTACAATATTTCTACCAGTCAACTATCTATACTTAATTATAAATATAATCATTATTACTAATTGATTAAGAGTCAATCTAATAACTTGACTTGAGAGATTGTAAACTTCTTCTAAACATTTAACTAAACCATCTACAAATATATTTTATAAACATATTTAAAATATATTCTTCGCATTATATAATAAGGAATAACAATCTGTAAAGAAGATATCAAATCTAATCAATATTTATTTAAAATTAAGACTAATAATTCTAGCAACTTAAATATTAATATAAAAACAATTTAATTAACCTTAATCTTAGACAAACACTACGATTTCACATTCAGACATAAATTCAGATGTTTTTTTTGCCCCTTATATATATAAAAATTATGTAAAGCAATATAAAACCCATTTTTATATTAAAAATAATCTTCCACCAAAACACTTAAAAAGCCTTCTCATTTTATTTTTCTTGAAAAGAAGAATAGGCGTGGGAAATTGCTTGGAAGATGGAGATGATTATATCAAATCCCAAGAGATATTGTGAATATTAACCTTGAATTTTGAAACATTGTCTATGCTTTTAAATGTTAGAACCACATAATATCTCACTAGATCTCAATAGTCACAACCCACATGGAACAACCTTCCTTATGTGGCAATTCTAAAGGACTCTCTTAAGAAATTAAACTATGACTTTGACTTTAAACTTTTATATTCAAAATTTAAATTAGATTTAAGTCAATTTATGTGTTGATTATATATATATATATTATAAAAGTATCTATATTAATTATGCATGTTGTATGACTATTTGGTGTGTTTTCAATCATTATTCTAAAAAATTAAATTGGAGGATGGGTCTAATCAAAGGAGAATGCCCTCACTTGGTAAAATATGTAAAGACATATTCTTTGACACGTTTTTTATATGAACTATAAATGGTGAGGCGAGGAGAATGCAAATAATAAAATGTGCATAGATCGTTTTCACACATTAGATTTTGAATACGAAAATAAAGTTCAAATTTGTGGGTATAAATGATCTATAACAAAGCACAATGGTTATGCAATTTAGTAATAGTTGTTTGATAGAATCCATCTAATGTAGTGGTGAATCATTAGTAACTTTTTTCTCTATTAAATCGACATTATGTTAAAAGCTAAGTACCTTTATTCTATGCTATTAATTTTTGCAATTATTAGTCTCAAATCACTATCCTAAGTTAATTTGATTATCATGTTTTTAAAATGATTTATGCTAGCATATTTGTGTAGAAGCATACTTTTCATCGACATAAATTTGTAAACCTAACATGAATTGAACACATAACCTTTCGAGTGTCACAATTTCAAATAGTCTTGGTTCTAATAGGTTTTAGTGTTTTAGATTATTTATATTATAATAGTTTCATAGTTTCAAATGATTTTAACTCAATTGATTTTGTGTTTTAACTGGCTTTCATTTTTAAGAGGTTTGTAGTGCTAGATGGTTTATAGTTTTAGATAGTTATAGTTCAAAGGGTTCATTGTGCTTTATATCTTATGCAGATTTAGGTGGTTTGCATTTTCTTCATCTCAATAGTTGTATTATATTGGTCTTTCACATATTTTTCTTTATTATTATGTCCTTAACCATACTATAGTCCATGTGCTTCCATATTTGCATATATTTTTTAAAACATAAATAACTAATTATATTAAAACAAAAGAAGAATCACAATCAACCTCAACCTGATTAGCTAATCTTAACAATGAAGGAAAAACTACAAACAATAATAGAATCGAAACCTAGAAGAGCAAAAAAAACTATAGCTCTATTTACTAGTAAGTATCCCCTAACTTAACATCCTTATTAGTAGGAGAATTAAAACGCTCATTATAATTCCTTTTGAAATCTTTGAACCAAATGAGAAGGAAACTGCTACACATTTTTTATTTCCTACAACTTAACATTTAGCTAAAGACTTCACTTTCAGTTTATAAAACACAAACTTGATGACCAACATAGAGTCACCATAACATCTCAAATATTTGAATCCTTTCACATTCATTATTTGTAATCCTTTGAAAAGAGCTAAGAGTTGAAAATTCAACAATATGATTTAAAAAATTTCACAGTCCTTAGTGAACTCAATCGTTTTTCTTCATTCATTATGACTCCCCCAATCCCAATAGTACATGGGATTCCATTGGAAGTGCCATTATACAATAAATGAAGTATATCTTTACAAAAAAATTGGGGATCTTCCTTCTCATCAATATTGAGCTCAAAAACCTCATCTTTCAAATTTTGAATCAACATTTTTCCTTCCTTAGTAAGATGACAACCAACATTTATATGACTCTTCTTAACTTTCACTAAAATATTTAAGAGGGTAGCTGCACAATCAAAATAACTAAATATATTAACCTTCACATCTGTTACCTTGCAATGATTCTTATATTTTGTTTGTTCTAATAATGTTCACATACTTTATATTATTATGATCCTTATCATGCTTGTATATAAATTTCCTATATCTATGATTCTTATCATGTTCACATCTTATGATTACATGTTATGATCCTTATCATGCTTTATACCTTAATATTTCTTCTTACATGATCCTTTTACAGAATTTATTAGTAACCTTATCATATATTTTTTCTTGTGAGCCCCTCCTTGGGAAAATTCCTCCCTTTTTCTCCTCAACCTACCTCATAGAGGTACTAATTTTTATGGGATATTAGCAATCATTGCCAACACATGCCTTCACAATTACAGTTTATATATCCTTAAATTCTTATCATATGGTGATATATTTTAGCATTCTTACATGCCTCCTCCAATTCCTTTCACCCTTCCAACTACTTTCACCCTTTGTATGTAACTAAATGGAAGCAAATAACTTTAATGTTTCTTTCTGCAAATTATTTTTTACTGGTGACAAGGTCATAGTCATACTCACATATACAAGAGGTTTAACTATCTTGTGTATTTGTAAAAGTCCTTTTAAATTTCTACTTATTTGTATAATTGTGCCACTTTTAATATTAGGCATAATTTCTTAGCCTTATCCTTTTTAATATTTACTTTTTTTCAAGGACTATTTCTTTTTAAAGAAAGCATTTAGTGTATATTTTAAATATGTGATAGATTCTACTCATTGAATGTTAAATTATACTTTTAAATTTTGCCAATGGAACACTCATTTCAAGAAGAATCGAAGAATGGTATACATACATTATGTAAGTTCCTATCATTTTAGGTATTTAAAAAGTAATTGTTCCATGTTGACCGGTTTTACTTGTATATGTAGGTTCATAGTAGTTCATGTGCACATTAAAGTGGATAAAAAATGAAATGGTGAAAATTACATATCTAGTTGTTTTCATTTAATTTTTGGGCCTACTTTTATTGGAATGTGGACTTAATGTAATAAATAGTCTACAAGAGGCATATTCTTACATGATTTCAACTCATGACATTGTCATATCCTAATCCAATTAGCAATGATCCCTAAATATTCTCTTGATACCTAAATCTCATTCATCATCCTAGATAAGAGTAATAGGTGTATACTTGACTTAATTTTTTTCCATAATCTTGGTTATGAACCTTAAACTTAAAAAAATGAAATTAAAAAATAAATCATGTTGAATTCCTTCTACTTGTCTTTGTAATATGATTGAGCACGCACTTGTGTTAATTTGTGCTATGTTGTTGTATTAAAGCATTATATTTGAAAATTATCGATAATGACCCAGGAGCAATTAAAGAGCATTATGAGAACATCATAACATAATTATTTGAGTATTGCATCAATAGACATCATCTTAGGTCTACTGCACACTTATTATTGTCAATCCTTGTTCCAAAGTTGTTGATTCTCAAAAGAAGACCTACAATATGATTATTCAAGCCTCTAAGGATCTGCCCAATGTCTGCTTTGTTGACTCTCATAGGCATCTTAAATGTAAATGGCCTGATGGAATTGTTATGACTAGCCTTAAAGCCAAAAATATTTACAGAGGTATTGATCAAAATAAAGATATCATTCTGCATGTTAACAATGTTTGGTACTCCTCTTTTGACTCTAATGTTTGGAAAAAATATTTTGATTACTTATGGAAATCTCCTATTGAGCCAAAAATTAAATGTTTTAAATGGCTTGTTATGTTGGATAGGCTTCCTGTTAAAAGGTTTCATGCTGATTCTGATATATGTAGCCTATGCAGGCTTCCTGATACGGGTAGACACATTCTTTTTGACTGTATTTTTGCTAAAGAGATTTGGAAAATGTTTGGTGTTATTTACCCTATTAATGTTTCTATTATTGACATTGTTACCGGTCATATTACTGGTCTTCATAAGGATGCAAATCTTTTTTGGAGTATGTTGTCTTCTAACATCCTCTGTCAGATCTGGAAATGCAGGAACGAGGAGAGGTACCAAGGTAAGCCAAGGGTTCTTATTGAGTTTTTCCGGAAACTCACGCATTTTAAAATTTTCTTGCAGGTTCAGGCCACTATGTTGATTGAGAAAGACAAGCTGAAGAGATTCCTGGAAGATGGAACTGCTACCTTCTTCTACTATGAGCTGAAACATGGTTACCTTTGGAGAAGAACGTTGGATGACTTGCATGCCTTTGAGCAGGCGTGTAAAAGACTGCACAGGGAGATCAGTAATATTGGTAATGCCAGAAAAGATGAGTTGTTCATGTTGAATCAAATTCAAGAGCGCAAAAACATAGTCTGGATGGAGGGTCCGCTTCGCTGGATTGCTTGGATGGATGTTCATTCTGAAGTTCTTCATTAGTTGGATGTTCCACCTTTTTTGAGGTTGTTATACTGTTGTTTCTCCGCTGTTGTACATTTGATGCTGTTGTATATTTGATACTCTGCTGTCAGTTGGAGGCTTGGCCTCCTTGTTGATTCTCTGATATTCTTCGTTTATATTTGTTGATCCTCTTATATTTAATAGAAAAAGTTGTTGATTCAATCAAACTCGGGGTTTACCTAAGAAGAATGTGGTTATTGTAATTTCATAAATTTCTAAACGTGTTTCTAAACACCACTAGTGTTTACCAAGACTTAAAGTTCAAATCCAAGAATTATGTTTAGGTCCATACTCATTATTATTGATTTTGTGCTTACATAGGTGAACTAGGGTGAAACTCAATCAATTTAAGGACTCTTAGATACACCATCATTTTAAGGAATCTTAGATAATCATTTAAGTAAATTTTAAATTCTAATGGTATGGAAAATTGATTGGCGATGTCTTTAACACTCTTTTCCTATTTTTAGAATTCAAATAATCACCCTATTTGAATTCATTTAATTTTCACCCCAACTCATTTATCTAAATTAATCAATTATTTAAATGATTTATTTTATTTATCAACATGAATTTTTATATGTTGAGTTCTATTATTTCTTTGGAATTGATATAATTTGAAATTAATTCATAATTCAAGATATAGTAAACAAAATATTAAGCTTAAAAAAGAGAGAAACAAGACAACACATTTATCGTTATGAAAAATACGTAGAATGGTAGAAATCTCTTGGAAAACTTTCTTTGCTACTAAATTACTTTGTCATTATTATGAGGGAAAGAGAAGCGGCTCAATTCAAGACTTAAGGAAAACACAATCGTCTCCCTTATTATTTAAGAATAAATCAATTAAGGACATTTTAATACTAAATTTGGTGGTTAGTATCAAATTTAATACTTTTTTTTGTAAAAATCAGATAGAACATGGTGTGTGATTTGAAATATTGATGGAAAAAACATATAATTAAATTTATAAACATTTTTTATTAAATTTTGTGATTTTCACAATGATCAAACTTTATTAAAAAATAATTGACTCTTTTCTCATATTTTATATATATTAAGTTTTCCCTCTTAAACTATAGAATGCATAAAAATCTAAACTTAATCATTATTATTTTATTAAAAAATGATTTTACACTTATATGCTCTTCATAAACACTCCACTAATCCATACATCATATTTTAATACACAAATATATAAATACTTAAAATACATATCAAGCAACAATAACTTCAAATCCAATAGCCATTCAAAATCCTTAGAGTAAAGAAAAAGAAAGGTTTATAAGTTTTAAGCAAAACATTATAGTAATCTAATTATTAATATAAGATCAATTTAATTGTCCCAGATATGAGGAAAAAGCTAAGATTTAGAATTCAAATATTTCTTGGGCGTAGGAAATTGCTTGGAAGTTGAGCATGGTGTCTTTTTGAAGATGAAGATAATTTGTCAAATCCCAAGAGATGTGAAATATCCTTGAAGTTTGAAATATTATTTTAATTTTTAAATTGAATTTTTTTTTTGAAATATTATCTTTATTTTTTTAAATTGAAAATGGAATCTTAGGATCCAACGATATCTTAGTAGATCAAAGGATTCATAGCCCATATGGATGATCCTTAGCTATATGGCAACATTGATCACATGTTTCTAAGGAGTCCTCTAGAGAAACCTTGTTGGGGGCATGGGGCTCCTTAGCGGTTTCTAAGGAGACATCAGGGAAAATTAGTTGGGGGCACAATTTTCTAATGGTAATATACATGTATAGGTGTGGATGTGGGTATTTGCCTAGGTTTGTTTATTTTTAAAGCAATGATGGTTTTTTATTTTTAAGGTAATGATTAATGTATAAGTAGTATAATTTTAGATAAAAAGTTGGCATTAGAATTTGGATTCAATATTCAATTTTTTAATGTTAAGTCAAATATGTGGGTGTAAAAATAATTTTAAGTAATTTTAAAAGTGTTAATTTGATTCTAAGTTTTATATTTAAAATTTAATTAAGATCTAAGTCAACTCATTTCCATTAGTTCTTAATTGCTAACTTGATTGTCAGTTGTGTTGATATATATATATTAGAGTTTTATATAACAAATAAACCCCAATTCATTATAATGATCTAGGATCTAGGGCATAGCATATGATCTCTATTACACATTGCATCGTCATAAAATCATAGCATCAACATGACATTGGCATATGCATCAACTAGGAATATTGCACGATTGATTGGTGTGTTCATTGTAGATAGGGATTTAAACAAAGGAGAATATGGTTGTCTAGAAATCTCCCAAAGGTGTTCCTCACTAGTGTTTATTTTTCATAAATAAACTCCAAATAGAAAGATGAACATGTTTGTAAATACTAAAAAGTACATATATCATTTTCACATGTCTAAGTTTCAATCTACAAACAAGGTTTAGATTCATGTGTGCAAAAACTACTTGGAGCAAAGTATTGTTGAACACAACACATGATTGAGAGGCAATGTGAATTAGTTCGAAGCACTAATAATACTTATTTTCGAATCTTTAAAATTTAGACCTCAACCATATAATCACTAAACAATAAATCATGAAAGAACAATACACAATAAACACATGAACACCAAATTTGTGTGGAAAACCAAATCCGGGAAAAACCACAGTGGAAATCAAACTCACAATATGAATATAATTTATTACAATGTTGTCTTTGGAACTCACTTCTCCTAAGAGGACTTGCGGAACTAAGGTGCACAAACTTAAGGCAAGATACAAATGACCTGCAAAGCTAAAACACACTATCTCAGGGCAAGATACAGAGAGCTACCAAGAAACTCACTATCTTTCGACAGAGAAAGGCATAGATGAATTGAAAGAAACAAGATCTCCTAATCATGAAATTGTCCTTGAACTACTGTGTCAAGCGACCAAGATCATGGCAAACACATCTAACTTGAAACTCTATCTCAAGACAGTGTCCTATAGAAGATATTATCATCAAGGCTCTTCACAATTGATTTTTTGTACAAATTCGACACCAAATGTTCTTGTAAATCATTAACATCTATTGTTTGTCAATTCACACTCTTCCCATACCTTCACTCATACGTCCGCACTCCTTTATATACAAGATTAATCATTAAAACCCTTAACTAGGTTGGCCACAAACAAAATAAATAATATTACATAAATTTGGCCACTCATACCTAAAATATTTATTCCAGTCAACCCCAGGAGATAGAGAGGACCCAAAAACATAACAACATATCATTTCTGAATGATTCCAATGAATCGCACATGCTAACACATCTTCCAAGGTCAACATCAAATGAAACATCTAGATAAATTTTAAAGCACATTAACCAGTCAGCCCAAAACTATCTTCCAATGCAAATTACACAATGTGGATCTCCACATGTCATGGTGAGACCCAAAACACTAACCAATCTCATTCTCCAAAGAAAACCTAGACCAAAAGAATATGATCCACGTAGGATACATCACCATAGTCGACTGAAAACTAGACCAGCTGACAACATAGGAATTCTAAACATCATAACTACACTTGCTAATCAAATTATCACCTGAAAAATTGGACTGGAACACTGCAAAAGCCATATAAGCATGCCTCCAAATCGCAACACTTGAATCCACATATCCAAAAGCCGTCAAACATTCTTTGAACCTATTTTGACAAAAAGCCTTACTGTTAGAAACATCAACAACCAATTCTACCATCTAGGTTTAATAAAGGACCTGGAAATATAATAGTGCAATATACATAGAACATAGACATTACATCTAGAACCATAACACATAATCTTCACATACTAGAGGAATGCAAAGCATTCTTCCAATGAGACATGAAAAATTATTTCCTACATATTGAGATGTCTGCTACACCAGCCTTCCAGAAACACCTCAACATCTACACTAGACCACACAACAATGCCAAAACACATAAATATTCTTTCCTACATATTGAAACTTCCACTACACCATCGTTACTTCAACATTTTCACAAGACAACTCAAGATAGGTTTACATCAATGACAACACAACAACTCAGGTTTCAACCATTACCCCCCTTTGTCATTGATGACAACACTTGTGTACCACCAATAGCAAAGACAACTGAACTTAGCCTATATATTTCTCTCCCTTTGACATCAAGGACAAAGAGCACTGCACTAAATTTTCTCCCCTTTTGACATCAAGGAAAATGAGCACAAATTTGAATAGATCTTCCTTCAATTGAAACTCTTATTCCCAATGAGTACATCACAATAGACTATAATTGGAAATATAATAAGAGACTACAATACTCCCACTAATAGGGATATCATTGAATCTATGACTATTTTTTAGAAAGCCTCATCCTTATCCACTTGCCTAAGATTTGTAACCTCATCAATCTAGGAAGCAAGACCAGAGCCTTGAAAGCTCCCCCTGGACAAATACACCACTACATATACTCTTTCTCTCATTTATATCTCATATTTCATGTTTCTTCTTAGATCTTCCAAAGTCATTCCAGCAAAATTATCTTTAGTAATTTATTCCTTTGTCATATCTACACTATTAGTATTCGCTTTTGAACCTACTCCAACACAACAAAAATTCCAGGAGTCTCAATATCTAGACCATTTCTTCTGCAATTTCAACTTCTCCATCCATTTGTATGATCAATCCTTTGTAGACTTTTGGATCCTCGCCTATGATGAGGTAGACTCTCGAACCTATATGAAAGCACAAACAACCTTTATTCTTTCTAGGCAAAATACAACTTTCACCAACAACCTGAGCTTTAAGCCAAAATCGCTATACTGTATTGTTAGGATAAACAACATTGTTCATCAATAAGCCATCTCAAACACTTGGAAAAATCTTTGTCATGCTAAAAACAACTTCAACATCCAAACCGCAAGGGGGGGGTCGTAAGATCTTTATTTCGCTTTCCCCCTTAGACAATGCATATTGTCTAGTAACTAGAAGAAGAATCAACACCACCAAAGGATGTGGACCCATCCTCACACTTTTCTTTTGATTTCTTCACACATGTCATATTCATCTTCTCCTTTTCTTTGCTAGCATCAATTTTCTCTACCGAACCAATAGACATCCCATTCCTTCTCCTGCAAAATCTGGAAATGCGTCCAATTCTACTGTAGTTGTAACAATTCAGACCTTGTTCCAAACCATTTCCATTCCTTCTGATACTTCCTCTCCTTTTTATGACATTTATGCACTCAACAACCTTATGATGAAAATTGTTGCAACCATAACAATATCCATTAAAAGACTGAACATTCCTACCATTTAAACTCCATGTCATTCTACTTCTACACTCATCATCCTTATGAAAAGCCTTGTTACAATCGTAACATTGATCTTTAAATGATTGAGATCTGATACGACTTCTACATTCACTAGATCTATGTCCAAACTTATTGTATGAAAAATAATTACTCTTGAAATTAGATGAGTACCTAGTTTGAGAAGGACGAGTAGGAAACCTCCTGAATACTTTCTTATTTCAGACTTGAGGGAAACCATTTTGATTAGCTTTCCTTACTTCATTGATGATCTTTTCTCTACTATCTTTATTCATCTTGTTCATGAAATCCCACTTGTCATTTGCCACATTTTTGTCTACCGAGTTAGTTAGTGGTTCCAATGTCAGGTTTTCCTCTGTCAGATTCAACTCTTCTTCTACTCTATTTGCCCAGCTTTTATCTTCTGAGACATTCATCTCTATTATAGTAGCAAGGATATCCTTAGTCTATTTACAAACGTGTGCCAGTAAACAATTGCCTCCATTAGTGTCCTTTGCATAGTAAACATTTCCATTCGTCCTTGTACCCTCTGCAACTAATATTCCAAAGCTTTCTTTTCTAATTGTACATCTAGAACCATGAAACCATGAAATATAAACTTATAACCTTTGCTACACATGTGACTCACATTTTAACAGGTTATGTCTCAGGCCTTTAACATAATAGACATCATCAATTTTATGCTTACAATCAATAAATATGCTTCCTTTTCCACAAATAGGTGTAGCTTCTTTTTCTACAAACTTAATTGACCCACCATCATAATAAACTCGTCTCTATCACCGGTCATATGGTTTGAACATCCAGAGTCGAGGATCCATGCTTTTGGTTCCACTTTTATGTGTAGGGCAGTCTTCACACTTACAAATTTCTCATTGTTCTTTACATCTTCTAAACTTCTGGACCGCTCATATTATTTTCTTCTATAGCTAAGAGAAAATATTCTTTGTTTGAGTCGTTGTTGTCTTCTTCTTCATATGAGTAGGCCTTTGTTGAACAAAAACTCTACTTCTACTTGTCTTTATCATCTCTTTTGATATCTTTGTTATTCCCTCTAAAGTTCTCTTTTCCTTTGCTATCATCATTATATCTTCCACCATAATCTTCTTTATACATACATCTAGAAGCATAATGACCATTTTTTTCACAATTGAAACATTTTAGGGATAACTTACCTATTTTAGGGATAAATTACCTTTGAAATTCAGAGTTCCTCTCTCATAAAGTCTGCATTAATCTCATCTATGTCTTCATTTTCTTCTGGTTCTTCTTCAAGATTCTTTGTAGCTTTAAATGCAGCTTCCTTCCTTTCATTTTTTATACATCATCCAATTTAGCAATCTCAAAGGTAGTGAGTGAACCAAGGAGTTGATTCACAATGTCCTTGTTCATGTCATGGCTTTCCTTAATGTCATACTTCTTTGGTTTATAGCTTTTGGGTAATGTTGCCATCATATTCCTTACAACTTCACTTTATTCTAGCATTCCACCAACACCTCTAAGAGAATTTGTAATTTTATTCAAATGATGAATATATCCTTCAATGTTTTCATCATCAGTCATTCTCACATTCTCAAACTTGTGCTATAGATTTGTAATCTTAGCTTGTTTTGTCTTTTTATCACCTTCAAACACACTCTCTAACTTCTCCCAAATTTCTTTATTTGACCTCGCCCATGTGAACTTTATAAATAATACATCATTCAAGAAAGAGTAAATTGCGATAGTAGCCTTTGCATTACTCTCATATGCTTTGATTTCATAGATGGAGTTGTAGGATCATTCTGCGGAGCAGTATAACCCTTCTTAATGCTTTCCCATATTTTAGTTAGCATAGTTTCCAAATGACATTCCATCATTTCTCTTTAATAAGCATAATTTGTGCCATCAAACTTTATATCCTTGAAGGTGTAGTCATGCTCCATCTTGGATCTCCCTCAAGCAGTTAAGCTTCTCAAGAGGAACCTCGCTCTGATACCAATTGTTGAACACACCTTTAGACTGAGAGGGTGTGAGAATAAGTCTAAATAAATAATAATACTAATTTTTACATCTTTAAACTTTAGACCTCAATTATATAATCATTGCAGCAATAAATCATGAAAGAACAAAGCACAATAAACACATGAACACCAAATTTATGCGGAAAACCAAAGAAGGGAAAAACCATGGTGAGAATCAAATTCATAATATGATTATAATTTATTATGATGTTGCCTCTGAAACTCATTTCTCCTAAGAGGACTTGTTGAACTAAGGTGCATAACCTTAGGGAAAGATACAAATGACTTGTAGAGTTGAAACACACTATCTTAGGGCAAGATACAAAAAGCTACCAAGAGACTCATTGTCTTCTAGCAGAGAAAGAAATGGATGAATTGAAAGAAACAAGATCTCCCAATCATGAAATTGTCTTTGAACCACTGTGTCAAGCGACCAAGATCATGACAAACACATTTGACTTCAAACTCTATCTCAAGTCACTATCATACAAAATATAGTATCATCAAGTCTCTTTGCAACTAATTTTTGCACAACTTTAGCACCAAATTTTCTTGTAAATCATTAACATATGTTGTTTTTCAATTAACACTTCTCCCATACCTTCACTCATACATCCACACTCCTTTGTATATAATATTAATCTTTAAAACCCTTAACTAGGTCAACCATAGACAAAATAAACAATATTACATAAATTTGGCCACCCAAACCTAAATTCATTCTGGTCCACCCAAGGAGATAGAGAGGACCCCAAAACATCACAACATATAATTTCCAAATTATTCCAATGAACCACACATGCTAACACATCTTCCAAGGTTGTCATCAAATGAAATGTGTAGATAAACATTAAAGCACATTAACCAGTCGGGCCAAAATCATCTTACAAAGAAAATTACAAAATGTGGATCTCCACATGCCACAATTAAACCCAAAACACTAACCAATCTCATTTTCCAAAGCAAACCCAAACCAAAAGAATATGATCTAAGTAGGATACATCGCCACAATCAATAGAAACTAGACCCACTGACAACATAGAACTTATAACATCATAA
Organism: Cryptomeria japonica; assembly: GCF_030272615.1. NCBI lineage: Eukaryota > Viridiplantae > Streptophyta > Pinopsida > Cupressales > Cupressaceae > Cryptomeria > Cryptomeria japonica. The sequence goes on along the minus strand of NC_081415.1, from coordinate 48,066,399 downwards.
CTCCTCTTGCCAATCAAATTATCACCTGAAAACTAAACTGGAACACTGAACAAACCACATAAACATGTCCTCCAAACCCCAACACTTGAATTCACATATTTGGAAGCCACCAAGAATTCTCTAGATCTGTTATGAAAAATAGCCTTACCATCAGAAACAACAACCAATTCTACCATTTGGGCAATAGAGGACCTGTTACTCTGATAGTGCAATATACATAGAGTAGAGACATTATATCTAGAACCATAACACATAATCTTCACATACCATAAGAATGCAAATCATTCTTCTAATGAGACACTAAAAATTCTTTCTTGCATAATTATTGTTTCCTACATATTGAAACTTCCACAACACTAGCCTTCTAAAACCACCTCATCATCTTCACTAGACCGCACAACAATACTAGAACACATAAATACTCTTTCCTTCATATCAAAACTTCCACTGCACCATCCTTAATTTAACATATCCACAAGATAACTCAAGACAGGTTGACATAATTGACAACACAAGATAGGTACACAACAATGACAACACAACAACTCAGGTTTCCAACAAGTATAATGATTTTTGTAGATTAATACATTTCATTTGATATAATTTACATATCTAATATAATGTAGTTAATAAATTGGTAGTACCTATCATTGTCAAAACAACATTAGATATAAAGCTAAGTAGTTTTAATTTATGCTATTAATTTTTGCACATATTCATGGTCATGTTTGAATAACATTATTAGTCTCAGTTTATTATCTCAAGGTTATACTATGATAATTTGATTATCACACTTATTAATTGATTCATTCCAATATATCTATATAGAAGCATGATTTTCCTCTACATAAACTAGCAAACCAAACACAAATCAAGTACACGAGCATTTAATCTAGAGTCATGATTTAATGTTGTGATATGATAGTTCTAAATAGTCTATTTCTAATGGTTTTAGGTGTTTCCTGATTTCTAGTATAATAGATTCATATTTTTAGATGACTTAAGTGGGTTTTTGATTTTCTAGGTGGCTTCAAATTTCAAGAGTATTACATTAATAGATGGTTTATGGTTTTAGATTTTCATAATTTTAAAGAGATTGTCGTGTTTTACAAGGGCAACTTTGGATAATTGACATATTCTTCATATCATTATATTTATCCCATTGGTCAATTTTTTTAGGAAATTTAGAGCTTACTTAGGTGAATACCAACCAAAGATTAAAAATAAGTCAAAGGAAATGCACTTCAAAACAAATATAGAGAAGTAGAAAGATGCACACGTTGAAGAACAATCAAGTGGATTAGAGGATAAAGAAAAAAAAGGGTTCAAAGAATTCATATGATTTGTAAGATGAGCACATAGAGGAAGAAGAAGAAAAAGAAAATCTCATTACTCCTACCTTCAAGAGGTCCACAAGACTACATAATCTAGTCAACCAGTATAGCCCACTAGATTTTTGTTGTTTATTTACTTTGTTGAATATTGATGATGAACCTAGATCTCTTAGGGAGACTCTCTCTTCAGAGAAAACTAGTTTTTGGATGTAGGCCATGCAAGAGGAGATGATGGCTTTGGATAGTTGTGACACTTGGGATGCATGTGAGTATTTAAGAAGAAGTTTGGTGTAGATGGTTGATTAGAGCAATACAAGAGCAAACTAGTGGCCAAGGAGTACTCCAAAAGAGAGGGAGTTGATTTTATTTCCATTATATATTCATGTTGCTTATGATATTGAAATGAAGCAAATAGATGTTAAAACTACTTTCCTGTATGGGGGTCTTGAGGAGGAGATTTATATGTGATCTTGAAGGTTTTATTGTGAAAGGAAAATAACACTTGGTTTGCAGGTTAAAATGATCATTGTATAGTTTGAAAGAGTCATACAAGATGTGGTACCACAAGTTCGATGTCTTTGCATTAAAGTTCGGTTATGTTAGAAGCAAGGATGATCACTATGTTTGTATTAAGGTTATTAATGATTGAACACTAACTATAATTGGTGGAAAATGGGGTTTCATTAGTCTAGGCATGCAAACTAGGAAATCAAGCCCTTTCCTCAATAATACATTTAGGTAAATGAAATTCAATTGGTTTGGCCTCAAAGTCTATTTGGAAAGGGGTTGAACACATGTTGGAATTCACTTAATTGTTTTTAGTTGAAAATTATTTTGGAATAATATAAAGTGAATGTAAGAACTAGGGTTGATGATGTAAAATTGGCAATAATCAATATGCACAAAGAGTTTTAGAATATATATCTGAAAGACATCAAGTACAAATCTAGAAATGGGAACCAGAGAGGAACTTATGCCTAAAATCTGGGCTCAAAAATATGGGTTAATAATGCTAGGCGACCTTGACCCAAAAGTGTCTGATGCAGACAACAAAAACGGTTTTGGAATTAGGATGTCACTCTAAGTATCTCCCTAAAATTTTATCTAAAATTCATTAGTCAATGGTGTTAGGTAGCCTTGACCCAATATTTTAGCTTCTCCAAATTTGATCACGTGTGTCTCAGTCTACATGTTCTAGATCTATATTTGTTGTTTCTAGAATCTTTCACCCGCACACACGAGGGAAAAATGTTGTTAAATTTATAAGGGTTTACCGAGGTCAAACCTTGGGTTTGGAATTAACCTTATGATAAAATTAAAATGAAGGGTTTGTCGAGGTCAAACCTTGGGTTTGGAATGAAAGTGTGCCTTGATAAGGTAGAGGCTTTTTCTAAAATTGAAATATTATACCTTTATGAATCTCCTTTGTCTTGAAGTCTTCATAGAAAGGTTGATGTTGTCATGTATGAATTCATGGATATCTTGATAAGAACTTGATCATAGATGTTATATTGAATGCTTGAAATATGAATACTTAACCTCTCCTTCACTCATCTAATGATGCTTGATTGTTGCACTCACTTTAATTTAAAAAAATTATGATTGAAAACTTGTGGAGAGATGTTTGAAATTAGGGTATAAAACTTGATTTTATACCTATCATCATGAAATTGTATACAGATACAATTTATGACACTACAATGATTATTGTCTTCTATATTGATTATATATTATTAATTGGTAACAACAAGGCAATGATTAGGAGCTCAAAGCTAACTTTTTTGACACATTTGATTTGAAGGACTTGGGGATTGTTATATATATTCTTGGGATGGAAATAAGTGGGGATCGAGTTCACAAAAATATTTGGTTAAGTTATATTAAGTATCTTGATACCATTTTGTAGAGGTTTAATTTGTTGGATTGTAAACCATTAAATATTTCATTTTTGGTTTGTACTTAGTTGAGTTTAGAAATGTTTTTTAATTTTGATGATGATATTGAAGAGATGTTTAAGGTTACTTATGCTAGTGTTGTTGGTATTTTAATGTATGCAATGGTTTTCATTGATTAGATATAACCCAAGAAATGGGAGTTTTGAGTAGGTTTATGTCTTACCCTAGTAGAGAGCATTGGACTTTTGTTAAAAGGTTGTTTAGATATTTGTGAGGTACTTTTAATTATTGTTTGGCTTGTCATGGTATTGATCATTTGTATAAGTCAATGGACATATAGGGTTTTGTTGATATAGGTTGGGTAGATGACTTGGATAGTTGAAGGTCCAATAGTGGCTATTTTTTTTACTTTGTTTGGAGGTTCAATGAGCTGGACGAATAAAATATAACGTAAAATTATGTTTTCCACTAAGTTAAAAAGAGTATATGACTGCTACTCATACCTCTAAGGAGATGGTATGGTTACATAGATTTATATTCATGTATTGTTTTTGATTGTAGGATAATGAGGATCAAATGTGATAATTGAAGTGCCATATATTTGGCCAAAAATCCTATGTATCATGCTCATACTAGGCATCATGTTGATGTTAATTATCACTTTGTGAAAGAAAAATGGTTGAGATTTGAAAGGTCTTGGTTGAAAAGGTTGACACTTTTGATAATGTTATAGATTCTCCTACATTTAGCTAGTGACAATGGATAAGTTCTCTTAGAGAAAGAAGGCATGGGCCTTGATCGCTATACTTAATTTCATTATTTGTATCTCATGGGTGTAATTTCATTATATAATGTCAAGTGGGAGAGTGTTAGGATAGGTGACATTAACCTTGCATTCCTAAGTCAATTTCATGTGCCTCCATGTTCTTTGGAAATTGTTTTGGGGAACATAGGAGAAAATATTTATTATTTATTGTCTATGACATATTGTAATTCCATCCCATTGTGGTAGAAACTTGTTGATGATAGTTACATAGCATTTTGGGGGTATATTCAATATAGGCATCCACTTTCTAGGTGGGGACCACACACTTACATATTTATGCATATTGACATACATTATTTGTATGTTACCCAAAGTTGGGTGCCTAAGTTTTCTTGTTTTAGTAGTGAGCATTCATAACAATCAAAAAGTAATGGAGCACTTGGGTTTGACTATATTCGATTGATTATAGGTTAGGCACCCATGTGAAGGCCATGTGAACATTAAATAATTATTATTATATTTATGAGATCTATCCATTAATGGAGGCATGGGTTTTTTAACATTGTTTTAGCTTGGTTTGGGATACCATAGTGGTCTTCCCTCCCACAAATCTCTATGTGTTAAGTTGGTATTTTTATAATGAGTTACAGGTAACAAGGTGCAACCAGGTTGATCAAATAATTACAGTGAAGTGTGTTATTGTATGCATCTCTTAGAGATTAATAATAGACTTTCCCTCTTTCTCACGTGGATCTTTTTCCTGAAAGGGTTTCTCCACATAAATGTAGTGTTATATTTGGTATTGTTGATTTTATGTTTTTATGTTGAATGTGTAATCACATAATATACATTGGTAACCTTTGTTTTTAGAATTGAATCACTTTGTTTAATTTCACATTGCAATATTTCTTCACCTTGTTTCTCAATAGTTTTTTCTTATGTTTTGGGCCTACTTTGATTAGAGTGTCCTTAATGCAATGGTCATAACCTAATCCCATCATCCATTATCAATATACTTTCTAGATACCTAGATCCCATTAATAATCCCAAATAAAACCCAAAGGTGTGTGCTTAACCTAAGTTTTTCCACAACCACTAACATGAAGATGAAAAATTAAAAAATCAAATATAATATAAGTCATGTCAACTTCCTTCTACTAGTCATAATAATTTGACCTAACACATGCTTGTATTGATTTGCACTATATTATTGTAGCTAAGGGAATGCATTTGGAAACCATCAAGGATAACTCATGAGTCATTAAATATAATTATCATACAGAATTTATGAGAGCATCATAACATCATTATCTAAGCATTATGATAATAATCCACTTAGGAGTCTAAATAAGGAGATTGTCCTAGATCATGTTATCTTGGATTTGTGTTTCATAGTTTTTGAAACAATCCACTTAGGAGTCTAAATAAGGAGATTGTGACCATTATAATTCATAAAATTACTAAAAAATATTCATAAATATTGTAAATCCTTACAAATATTTAGATATTAGAAGACCAAGTTGAGTGAATATCCTAGATATACATTTTCTACTAGTTTAGTTCCATAGCTTAAAATTCAAAAATGTGCATTAGTTTCAATTCTATAATTGCAAACATCAATTTTTCACTTGTGTAAGTGAACTAGGCAAAAACATAGTCATTTTAAAGAATCATAGACAATCATCGGAAAAAATCTTAACACACTAGTGTTATGGTGAATTGATTCCCTGCATCTTTGACATCATTTGTATACATCTAGAATCTAAGTATTACATTTGAATTCATTCATCTAGACTAATTAATTATTCAAATATTTTATTTTGTCAAAGGGGTTGAACTAAATTGATTAAAATATTGGGTACTTATTATGGAGACCCGTGACCAAGTTCTCAAGGTGGAATCTAAGGTGTAATCTAAGTTGTGACTCTTGGTTTTCCATTGTTAGCTTCTAAAGTAAAGTGATTTTTAAGGTAGAATTCTAAGGTGTGGTACTCAATCATTTTTTTTAGTTTCTAGTATGGTTTTGCAATAGGAGCTAAGAATTAGTATAAGGTAAATACTTGAAAGAAGACTAGTCTCATGTTAAGGCTAAAAAATAGTCAAGTCTTACTATATTATTCATATGAACCATATTTGTAAACTTTTGTTGATGATTTTGTCACCTCAAAATAAACTGAATAGATGGTGTGCAGGTGCGGGATTCAAAGGGGTCAAGTTAGGGTATATATGCCCTAGCTCGGGTTCGAGCCTTTCATCTTGTGCGTGGGGGGTGGGTGTGTTCGGTGTTGCAGGGTGGGGCGTGGATTTGGTGGTGTCGTGTGCCAGAGGAGGTGGCTCGGGGATGTCGGGGGTTATTGCTCCCTGGTTCCTCTTTCTTTTTTCTGCTATGTTTTGTGGTGTCAGTGTGGTAGGGAGGGCTTGTATTTGGGAGGTGAGTGGGGTGGGTGTTTTTGGGGAGAGCACTTCCTTTCCCTTATCCACTTAGGTTGTGGGTTTTCGATCAAGCATGATGGCTGGTTCGCGAGAAGTGGCTTCAGAGGCTTCTCCTAGCTTGGATTTTCGAGTAGCTTTGGGTTCACATTCCCCGAATCATGGTGTTAAGACTTTTGATAATAATCTCTTTGCTCCCAACTCAGGGGTTTCTGGTGTTGGTGTGTCTAATGGATCTTGGGTTTCGAAGTTTAACGGTTGTCTTGAGAGATGTAAAGAGAGGTCGAAGTCGGTAATTCCACCTGAGATGATTGTCAAGGATGTTGAATATTTTTCAAAGCATTCACTTTACTGCAAATTTTTGGGGATGAGGGTTTCTCTATAGTAAAGTGAATGCTTTGAAAAATATTCAACATCCTTGACAATCAACTACTTCATGGTTACATTCAATTGCATGGAGGATCGCAATAAGATATTTGAAGGAGGCCCATATTTTTATAACCAGGTGGGTTGTTCATCAAACCTTGGCATGTTGGATTTAACCCTTCAGAGGAGCTCCCGAATAGGGTCCCAATGTGGGTTCTATTACCTCGTTTTCCATGGACTATTTTCGGGAGGATGTGTTGCGGATGCTCACTTTATTGCTTGGGAAGCTGGTTGTATCTTCAACACAAACCTTGGGGAGAAAGGTAATGACTTTCTCTCATATCTGTGTTGAAATTGATCATAGTAAGACTTTACCAGATGCTATTGATATGTGTGCAGGCTCTTATTCTTGGGTCCAACAGCTGGATTATGAGACTTTACCATTTCGGTGTCGTCTATGTCATGAGTGTGGTCATTTGCAGTGCAAGTGCCCTACGTCTAAACTGGTTGTGCATCAATCTCAATAGCCTTCCCATAAGTTGTAACCTAGATGGGACTGATAAAGGAAAAGATTCCATGTCTGATGAGGTTGTGGGTGTTGATGGTTTTGTCCCAATTAAGACAAAGAATAAGAACCGAGGTCAAAAGAGGTCTTTGCAGGAGATACATGAGGAGGATGCCTTTAACATATTTGAAGCCTTGGATGATCTTAGCCAATAGGATTTGAATCTGGGGTTGATTCCTTTGGATCAAAGTACAATAGGGTTGGTTCCTCATAGTGTGAACTGGGATACTACCCAGGTTCAGTAGGTGGTTGGGAGTCAACAAATGGAGATGGATCAACAAGTAGTGGCTTAGATGGGACCCATCTCTATTGCTGAAGTGAAGTTGGATGGTGGGGATGTTTCTCCTGCATCACATAGATTGGAATCTGTTGCAATCAAAAGTAATAAGATCTCCTTACATCTAGGTCTTCTTCAGAAAGACATTAAAAAAGGAGCAACATAGAAGATTTTGAAGGTTGGTAGAAAGGACTTGGATAAGATCAAATTGATGGGAGAGAATTTGGTTGAGTCAAGGTTAGTAAAGACTCTAGATTCTCATTTTTCTAATCCCTCGAAATGATTGTGCTATCATGGAATGTGAGGGGCTTGAACAGTGGTCCTAGACAAAAAGTTGTTTGGGAGTTGATAAGGAGTCATTCTCCTGATGTCAATTTCTTGTAGGAAACTAAATTATCTGTGGAAAGTATGTTGGGTCTGGTGCCAAAGCTATGGGGGAGAGGTGAATGTCAATGTATTGGAGAATTTGGCTCCTTTGGAGGGGTGGCCTGTTTTTGGAACCCCTTGAGAATTCATCCTATATGGCGGGTTGCTTCCAAATCTTCTTTATCTGGGGTTGTCTCTAGTCTTGAGACTGGAGAATATATCTTGTTTACTAACATTTATGCCCCCACTAATCTTCAAGGTAAGCAGAATTTGTGGTCTCATATTTCTTTTATGTGTGGGTTGTTTCCTTTTCATCCATGGATCATGGCAGGTGATTTGAATGCCATCTTAGAGTTGAGTGAGAAGAAAGGTGGTGTTATGTGGTTGGAGCCTTCTTCCTTCCTTCTTCGGGATAGTATAGCAACCCTGAATCTTGTTGACATCATGCCCGGTAATGGTTTGTTCACTTGGAACAATAGGAGGGTAGGGGAGTATTGGATTGCGGAGAGGCTGGATCACTTTTTGGTTTCTAGTTTTTGGGTTGGTGGGGGGTGGTCCACATGCTCTGAGATTTTCGATTGGAGAGGTTTAGACCACTGGCCCATCAAATTGGTGTCTTCTTCTTCTCGGTTCACTCACATTCCTTCATTCAAATTCCATCTTATGTGGTTACATGATCCTTCTTTGCAGGATCATGTTGCGGAGTGGTGGAGGAAAGGGAGGTCGGGCTTTGGCACTGCTATGTATACTTTTGCCAAGCAGCTGCAATTTGTTAAGTTTCAGCTTAAATGGTGGAATTGTCAGTGTTTCGGTAATATTTTCATGCTAAGATAGCTACTCAATTAGAGTTGAATGGTATTACCAGAGAAATAAGAGAGCATGGATTGTCAGAAGCCTTTCTTAGGGAGGAAGATAAGGCAAACAAGGATTTAGAGCAGTGGGAGCTTAGGGATGAAATCTACTAGAAACAGAGAGCTCGTATTGATTGGCTTCAAGCAGGGGATAGGAATACCGTGTTCTTTTTCAATTCAGTGAAAGAAAGAAGACATTTAAATTCCATCCATGTTCTGGTTAATGATAGAGGTGAGCAGTGTTTATCCTTGCGGGAGATTTCTAGGGAGTCTATGCATTATTTCCGATCCCTTTTTAGTGAGGATTCTTAGGGGAAATCTCCTGGACCGGATGGATTTCTGATTGAGTTCTATCAATATTTACGGGATATTGTCAAATTGAACTTATTGGAGGTGGTCCAAGAGTCCCAGAGGAATAAGCAGATGCTTCAGGCTTTGAATACAACTTTCATTGCGCTCCTCCCCAAGTGTGATGGGGCTGATTGGCTAGGCCAGTTCCATCCTATTTCTCTCTATAATGTGATTTATAAGATCATTTCTAAGTTGATAGTGGAAAGGTTGAAGAATTGTCTTGGGGCTTCATTTCTGAGGAGAAGAGTGGGTTTGTGGAGGGTCATCAAATCTTGGATGGAGTGGTCATTGCTAATGAGACCATTCATTCTATGGCAGCCTCTAAGAAAAAAGCTTTGTTTATCAAGCTGGATATGGAAAAGGTTTATGATAGAGTATGTTGGTCCTTTCTCTAGAAGATTATTAGGGATTTTGGTTTTGTTGATGAATGGATCCAATGGGTAATGAGTTGTGTTTCATCTACCTCATTCTCCATGTTAATTAATGGAGATCATATTGAGTTGTTTAGCACATCTAGGGGTCTTCATCAGGGGGACCCTCTTTCCCCATAATTATTCATTCTTTTGGTTGAGGGTTTGGGGAGGTTGATTAAGTATAATGTGGGTCTAGGTATTATTCATGGTTGGAGTTGGGGTAATGACATACCTTGGTCCCATTTGTAGTTTGTGGATGATACGACCTTGATGGGACTAGCTTGGATCAGAGAAAAGCTTTAAATTTGCGTAAAGTCTTGGATGTATATCTTGCTGCTTTTGGCCAGTTGATCAATGAGGATAAATCTTCCATTCTCTTCTTCAACACACCTGGAACTATTCAGATGAGGATTACTCATATCTTGAGATTCCAGGTCGGTTCTCTTCCCTTGACTTACCTGGGCATTCCTATCTTTGTTGGTAATCCTCCCAGGGACTCTTGGCAGGGTATTCTGGACAAATTTTGCATGAAGGTTGAACATTGGACACAAAGATGGTTATCCTTTGTTGGGTGGGTTCAACTAATCCAGTCGGTGGTTCGTGCTCTTTCGATTTATAGGTATATTCTCCAAGTGGCCCCAAAGTGGTTTGTGAAGGGATTGGATTCTTTGGCAAGGCAATTCTTATGGGCAGGAAACCTGTCTTCCTATAAATGTCATCTTGTCAAATGGGACTTGGTATGCAGCCCGAAACAGTTGGGTGGGCTTGGCTTGAGGTAGTCTACTTTATTTGGGGAGGCTTTGGCAGAAAAATTGTATTGGAGATGGTGTGTTGAACAGGATCAAGGCTGGGCTAGGATTTTGTCATACAAGTATATGCAGAGGATCCCGAAGGAGGAAATCCCAAGATATCCACTTGTGGGAAAAGGCTCTACGATTTGGAGTACTCTCGAGAAAGGGGTTTCACTAATAAAAGGAATACTTTTTTGGATCTGTAAGAGGGGGGAGAGGTGATTTTCTAGTTCAATTCTTGGGTTGACTACCCCCCTATTATTGATTAGTTTCCTAACTTAGGGAATCTTTGTTAGAGGTTCCTAGAGGCAGGGTGGTCTAGAGTGAGCGACTTGAAGTCTATTTATAGGTATGGGCAATTGGAGATGGTGTAGTGGAAGGTTCCTAATGAATGGCCGATTGTTGACTACGCTAAGCTTCATGGTATTTTGGCGAGTAGACACTATAGTTCCCTTAAGGATAGGGATAGACTTGCTTGGTCCCATAATCCTAAGGATGTTTTTACTGTTTCTAGTGGGTACCAGGAGCTGTTGTCCCGTAGATTGGAGGGGAGGGAGGTGCATTGGTGGAAATATGTTTGGAACAACTTCTCTTGGCCAAAGTGTAACTATTTTTCTTGGACTTTGACTTTGAATAGATGTCTAACTTGGGACAATATTCACAAGTGTGGGTTCCATGGACCTTCCATCTATGTTTTGTGTGGTAATGGGGAAGAGGATTCTTCACACCTTTTCTTCAGATGTCCTTTCTCAATGCTGATCTGGCACTACTGGTGGGGGGGTGTGGAAGCACCCTTGTATTCATGTGGATTCTTTGGTGGAGTTTTGGAGCAGTTTGGGCAGGCCTCCTATTTTGTCCTCTTTTCTGCAGACTGTCTGGCACATTGGGCCCATTTTCATACTTTGGCAGATATGGCTAGAGAGGAATAGGGGGATCTTTAGGGAAGTTAGACTATTAGTTCAGCAAGTGTGGAATATAATCATTGGAATGATCTGGGACACGGTGGAATCTAAATGTGAGGTGAATTTTCCTCTGGATAGAGGAGAGGTTGATATTGTGAGTAGGTTGGGTTTGCAGGAGATGTCTCCTATCTCAGCTTGTGTCAGGAGAGGTAGACGTGCTATGAAGAAGGTTCATAGGGTGGGAAGATGGTTGCCCCCTCAGGATGAGTCCATCAAGATTAACAATGATGGCTCCTCTAGGGGTAATTCGGGTCCTGTTGGGATTGGTGGTGTTGGTAGGGATCATATGGGGGATGTGGTTTCTTCTTTTCAGTGCATAAAGGACAATAGTCTAATAATTTTATGGAGGGATTAGCAATTTTCTATGCCCTGGAGCATGCATTTGAGTTGGGATGGCGTAAGGTTATTTGTGAATCAAATTCACAGATTATTGTTAACCTGTTGATTTAGCAGAAGGTGAGTGGGATTAATTGGCAGCTGGTAGGGATTGTTCACCAGATTTTGCAAATTAGTGATATGATGGAGAAGGTGTCTTTCATCCACATTCCTCGTGAATGGAATAGAGAAGCTGATTGTTTGGCTAAGTGGGCCTCGGAACATGGTGATGATTGGAAAGTTGAGGGTTGGGAGCATCTTTCCCCGGATTATTGTCAAGACTTGCATAAGATCTTTGTTGAGGATACGGATAGTTATGAAGCTGGTTGATTTTTGGTTGAGCTTGTTGTTCTCTTTTGGAGCTTTGAGGCTCTGATTTTCTTATGTAATTCTTGTTTCTGGTTATTAATAAAGTTTTTACCCCTTTATTCAAAAAAAAAAACTATTCTTAATATATTTAATTTCATTAATTAACCTATATATTTTATATATTATATATAATTAAAAAATAATTAGTAATTCAAGATAAATTTCGCACAATATTTAGCTAAAATAAAATAATATGCTTATTGCTACAAGAGATGTATAATGGTAATAATGTCTTGAAAATATTTCTTTTCTACTAAATTTTTGCCAATTAATGGTGAAGCACCTCAATATTCTATAACTAAGCACCTCAAGAATTTATGAAATTGACAAGCGAAACTAAGTCTTTTGTGTTGGCTATCTAAGTAGAAATTGGTTAAGGATGTGTAGGAATAGACTTAGTTTTTAGTAAGGGTAAATAGATCTAGTGGGTAGTATTGGATTTCATATAAAAATCACACTTTGTAAAATCATGGATTATAGAGTGTGCTTTCAAATATTATCACACGATAAATTTCAAAACACGCACAATTACTATCACAATATGTCAAAATATTATCTCTTATCATATTTTTTATTTTTAGAATGATCAAAATTTATAAAAAATAATTCACACATTTATTATATTAATGTATAAATATAAACTTTCAACCAACTAATATCTATATTTAATTATAAATATAATCAAATCAACCTAATTAATAACTTTCACTTGACATGATAGAGTGTAAACTTCCTATAAACATTTAAGTAATCCATCCATACATGTATAAAATTCCAAGTATGATTCTAAATCTTTAATTTAATACTTATTTAAAATTAAGACTTGAAACCAATAACCATTCAAAATCCTTAAATAATGGTAACATAACATTTAATAGGTCTTAAACAAATAATTCTAGTAACTTAATTATTAATAGAGGAACAATTTAATTAACCTTAATCTAAGACAAACACTACGCTTTCACATTCAGACAGATAATCCTCCACCAAAACACTTAAAATGTTTTCTCATTTTATTTTTCTTGATAGGAAATTGCTTGGAAGTTGAGGCATGCTTTAGTTTGAAGATTATATCAAATCCCAAGAAATATTGTGAATTAACCTCTTTTGAAGTTTGAAATATTATCATATTTGTTTTTAAATTGAAAATGAAATCTCATATATCTTAGTAGTCACAACCCACATGGAAGATCCTTCCTTATATGTCAATTCTCCTAAGAAATTAAACTATGACTTTGACTTCAAACTTTTATATTCAAAATTTAAATTAGATTTAAGTCAATTATCTTTCTTATTAAATGTTTCTTATTAGATGTTACTTATTGATTGATATGTTAATTTGTATATTAATGTATAAGGATACTTTTTAATTCAATGTGATTTTAATATATATGAAAGTTTTTTTTTTTTTAAGTATATTTCACCATTTTAAAAGTATATTCTAAACGTAATATTAGTATGTATAATTATATATTAATTATGTATATTGTATGATTGTTTGATGTGCCTTTAATCATTATTAAAAAAAAAATTGATAGAGGGTTTTAATCAAATGGAAAATGTTCTCACCTAGTGACATTTGTAAAGACATATTCTTTGATATCACTTGGTTTTTAAATGTGAACTATAAATGAAAAGGTGAATAAAATTTACAACACTACAATTAGATTGAAAGTGGCTAAACTCTACATAAAACAACACTCTATACAATTCTTAAAATCTGCAAATCACAATGGATTCCTACGAAATTTTCAGGAGTGAAATCTTCATGCTTTGCATCCCCATTGTTGTTAAACCACAAAAAATCCGACGAAAAAATGTCGTGTGTTGCAGATTTGAGAGATTTTTTGAAGTGTCATTTTGTATCCAGAGATCAACTTGTACTAATTAGATCCAAAGCCGAAAGTCTTTATTTTGTATTATTGACTTTTGCAATTATTATGGTCATGTTTAATAGTATTATTAGTCTCAAGTCAGTATCTAGGGTAATTTGATTGTCATGTTTTTTAAATGACTTATGCTAGCATATTTGTGCAGAAGCATACTTTTCCTCTTCATAAATTTATAAATCTAACATGAATTGAAGATATTTGTTGAGTAGTATCAAATTTTATATTTTTTGTAAAAATTAGATGGAACATGGTGTGTGATTTGAAATGTTGATGTAAAAATCATATAATTAAAATTATAAAAATCTCTTATTATATTTTGTCATTTTCATGATGATCAAACTTTACTAAAAATAATTCGCTCTTTTCTCATATTTTGTATGTATTAAGTTTTCCCTCTCAAACTATACATATTTAACTATAAATTATATTAAAATCTAAACTTAATCATTATTATTTTATTAAAATTTGATATGCTTTCTATAAACACCCCACTACTCCATACAGCCATTTTTTTCATACACATAAATATTATAAATAGAAAAAATAACTTCAATAACCATTCAAAATCCTTAGAGTAATGAAAGAAAAAGCTTTTAAGTTTTAAGCAAATTCTTATATTAATTTAATAACTAATATAAGAACAATTTAATTGACCCAATCAGGAATTCAAAATCAAATACTTGTTTTTGTGCATTTATCATTTATAAAAATTATATAAAGAATTCGACAAACCCTTTTATCTCACAAAACTTGCCCAATATTGTTAAAAAAATATTTTCATTTTGGAGTAGGAAAGTGGTTGGAAGTTTGGCATGATCTCGTTTGAAGATGCAGAAGATAATGTCAAATCCCAATAGATGTGAATTATCCTTGAAGTTTGAAATATAATCTTTGTTTTTAAAATGAAAATGAAGTCTTAGTGGATCAAAATAGCTATATGAGAACATTCATCACATTTTTCTAAGGAGACTTCTAAGGAACCTAGATGGGGGCATGGAGGATCCTTAGCTATTTCTAAGGGGACATATGTGAAAATTAATTGGAGGCACAATTTTCTAATGGTGATATAAATGTATAGGTGTGGATGCAAGTGTTTAATTTGGAATGTTTTGTTTTCAAAGCAATGAATACTTTTATTTTTAAATTAATGATTAATGTATATCTAGTATTATTTTAGATAAAAGTTTGTAATAATTTAATTATTGTTTTCTATTTTAGAATTTGGATTCAATCTTCAATATTTTTTAAGCTCAGTCAAATATGTGGGTTTGGAAACAATTTCAAGTCATTTTAAAAGTGTTAGTTTGATTTTGAATTTTATATCCAAAATTCAAATAAGTCCAAGTCAACTCTTTGCACTAGTCATTAATTGCTAACTTGATCATGAGTTGTGTTGATTTATATATTAGAGTTTTGTATAAGGGACAAACCCCAACTCATTATGATGATCTAGAATCCAAGATATAGCGTGAGGAATCTGTTATACATTGCATCATCATAAAATCATAGTATCAACATGACACTAGCATCTGCATCAACTAGGCATATTGCATGATTGATTGGTGGCTTCTCAGTCATTATTCCCAAAAATTCAAATTGTAGATACAGATTTTTTATATTGAAAGAATATAGATTATGTAAATTTTTGTAGTTAAAAACTACAAGAATAAACTGACCAACAACAAAAATAGAATTTAAACAAAGGAGTATTTACTTGTCTAGAAAACTCCTAAATGTTTTGTCGCTATTGGTTTTTTTAATAATTAAAACTCCAAATAGTAAGGTGAATATGTTTGTAAATACTAAAAGTACATATATCATTTCCACATGTCAAAGTTTCCATCTACAAACAAGGTTTAGATTCATGGGCATAAAAACTATTTGGAGCAAAGTATAGTGATTTTTGTAAATTGTTGGATATCATTTGATATATTTTCGAAATCTAATATAATGTTGTGAATAAATTGGTAGCAACTATCATTGTCAAATTGGCATTAGATCTAAAGCCAAGTAGCTTTAATTTATGTTATTAAATTTTGCACATATTCATGGTCACATTTGAACAACATTTTTAGTCTTAGTTCATTATCCCAAGATTATCCTATAATAATTTGATTATCACACTTATTTAAGTGTCTCATTCTAATATATTTATGCAGAAGCATGATTTTCCTTTATATAAACTAGCAAACCCAATACAAATCAAGCACACACGCATTTAATTTAGAATCATATTTAATTTTGAGGAATCATAGTTCTAAATTATCTAGTTCTAATGGTTTTTGGTGTTTCCTAGTTTCTATTATAATAGGTTCATAGTTTTAGATGAGTTAAGTGGGTTTTTTATGTTCTCGATGGCCTAAAAATGCAAGAGTATTACACTAATGAATGGTTTGTGGTTTTAGATTGTTAGAATTTTAAAGAGATTGTTGTGTTTTACAATGACAACTTTAAATAATTTAAATTCTCTTCATTTCATTAGTTGTATCCCATTGGATAATATTTCACTTATGCAACTTTATTGTTATATCATTAACCCTAAGAAGCATTATGCTCCATGTTCTTTCATTGCAATATTCTTAACCTAGGTGATCTTATACTTTATGTACTTTCTTATTTACATCCTATGAGACATTATTTTTTACTCTACTCATTTGATTACACTTTTTTGTTACTGGATATTTATTTTCTTGTATTGGTGTAGATCTAAAATAAGATTACTTAAGTAGATATTTACTTGGATAAAATGCACTTCTATCGTGTGTCTTGCATTTTCTTAGTTTAGTGGAGTTATACTTTACAAATGTGACTACATCTCATTTTTCTCACATTGACTATGAATTCACATTTCTTGGTGGAGTACCTAATATATACCCTATTTGAACTAATTGCATTTTATCCTTGTAAATATATTTATATAAAAAGTTGAAGATCAACCATATTGCATTCAACAACTTTTAGTTTGCATTTTTTCTATTGTGGATTGTTAACATTGTCAAATTTTAGGAGGTTTTTTTTGATATAGAAGCGTCTAGTGGTGTAAGGAAAATCTTGCATCATCCAAAAATATGTTACTTAATTTTTATACAATGTCTATCTAATAAAGTTACAGGGAAGTTGTACACATGTCAAATATTTAATAAATTTAATGTATTTTGGGCCTAAATATTTAATAAATATTTGGTCAAATCTTTAAGATGACATGTTACAGGGAAGTTGTACACATGTCGGTGAGGTTATAAGGCATAATGAAGGAATCCTTGATCAATGCACCCACATTAGAAGCTGGAAGTAAATTGTGGAAACTTATTAGTGGTAGTTGGATGAGCATCTTAGAAGAATCCCAAACTTAGGCATTCATTTTTTGAAGTTAGTGACTTTTGTCTTACATGCCTATGCATGTTGACACATGTCACCTGCATGCTTTCCAGATTAAGCACCCAAGCTTGCATGTCTTTGCATGTACTATTTTTGGGTTTGGAGTTATAGAGAATCTTTATGACAAGTACCTAATTTGATAAGATAGTGGTGTCCATGTGGAGGCCATTAGATTCATTTATTATATTTTACTACGTTTGCAAGTTGTCCACTAAGTTGGAGTTGCATGGATTTTTACCATGTTTTTTTGGAACCTTGTTTTGACCCATGGTAATATTTTTATGGTGGTATTTCAAGCACCTATGAGTCTACATATTGAGGGGTTGAGTTGGAGATTTCAGTTTTTCAATTTGCAAGTTGAAGATCAGAGTTAGAGAGCATATTGAGGCTCAAGAATTGATGAATTATGTTCAGAGTTGGTTGATAATTTCCTTATAGTTCACTCTTGCATATGTATTTATTTTACATCAATTTTTTCATCTATAATCAAATTTGAGATTATTGTATGTTTCGTTTAAGGCTGAAAGCTTTGTAAATTTTTAGAACAACATTTTGATTCATTTTCAACAAGATTAATTAAAACAAGAATCATGTCTTGTAAATTTCATGTTTAATTCATTGTTGTTTTGTGTTAATTATGTTAAGGGAGTACCTTACATTAGATTTAAGTCAATTCATTTGTTTATTTGCATGTTGTTGGTTTGAGAGGGAGAGTTTGCCCTTATTCATTTTCACATTGACAATTCTTACACATATATAACATTTATTGGTTCAAACACGTATTTTCCTATACTTTTTTATCACCATCTTTGGGGGAAACAATGGTGGCATCTATTACACTTCATTACATGTACTTAAATGCTCATTTTATAGTTTATTATTGGTTTATTATCTTGATGGCATCTTTAACACTCATGACATGATTATTGCATTGTACATTTTTTTTTTATAATTCACAGCCGAAGCGGTATTTTTTAGCTTTTCCATGGAGCTAAGAACCAGTTTAGTAGACTCGAACCCAAGACCTCCGATGTAGGAGGGTCACAGCTAACCACTGTGTTGTGGGGTCATCCCATTATTGCATTGTACATTATCGCATTTTTGACATAACATTTTATCCTCTCCTACAATTCCTTGCATATGTTGTAAGAAGTGAATTGGAGGGTAATATATTATCACTAACATTTTTTTTTATGATGATGACCTTGTTGTCGCTAAAACATGGTTATAATGGTTTCCTACTATGTTAAATAGATCTCCACATGGATTATTACTAGGATGAATATATATTCATATCTATAGGTTGGATCAGTCTTCGTATAGATCATGTTACTTAATGGATGTTTATAGGGGTTCTTACTATTCCTAATATATCAGACTACTGTAATTTGTTTTTTGGTTGTAGACATTATTGAGTGGTTCTTGATTATGCCTATTTCAAATGATTGTACGATGCTACTCATTGAGTTTTTTTATTTTATTTTGTAGGCAGCAAGAAATGAAACCCATTATTAGAGAATGTGAATGGTAGTGATCCTTATATGCATGATTTCAAGCTAAGGAGGGCTGAAAATGATAGCAAAGTGGTTATCACCAAAATATCAAACTTAGTTGTACTTGGGGTGATGATTTGAAGTGCTTTTATTTAGAATGAGTATGATAACAAAGTGAAATGTAGAATTTCATTTCTAATTTTCAAATATATAATTTATTCTGATACTGAAATGGTGAAAGTTAGTTAAGGGTGTATATAAATGATATTTTTTCAACTTTGAAAAAGGATTGAAAATATGCACATGCATGAATGTCCTAAGGACTAGTAAGTGAAAGTTTTTTTTCCCAAATCCTTTTGTGGATAAATGTAATTGTTTTTTAGTCTTGTGATGGATTTATTAATGTTTTTTTATTAATTATTTATTTAATAAGATTAGAGTATAGATCTCAAATCCCTAATGTCTTAACTTGTCATAAATAATTATTACATAAAATAAAAATGTATAGAGAATAATGTCAATCTAGCTACACAAATATATTACTATCCTCCTTTAGCTACTCAAATATAGTGGAATCTTTGACCTCCTTGAGAATCACATTTGACCATAGAGAATTATTTCTTCCATAGCATCATGTCTTATAGCCTTTCAAACAAATGCCACAACCAAAACTAAAAAATGTACATAATGTCATTATATTATCAAATAACTTTGGTTCCTTCACCATAGGAACATAAGCATGTGCCTCACAAGAAAATACAAAAATATGCTAAAAGTGGGGTATTTGTCCCCCAAGCATCCTTAAGATTCTTTACCACAATTGTTTAAGTAAGAAACCAATTAATTACTTGATATGTAGTAGAAATCACTGTTGGCATTTTTGATGTTTATGTTGTGATTGTCATTGATGGACACACACTTGCATTGAGATCCTCTTTATATGTATAAGTTAGAGGACAATTGGTATTTGTTCCAACCGGTATGTTGTATTATAGTCTTTATACTATTGGTGTTTTGCAGAATGTGTTTCTCAGTCTGAAGCGACATGTTGACCCCAAGTGGTTCGTGGATCCCAAGCAGTATGAGGGATTAAAGCGACATAACACATTTTTACCAATCTTCATTTTTGTCAAACTGACAACCGACATTTTGTATGAATCGGTAATACTCTGTGATGAGTTACCAACCGACATTTTGTGATGAGTTACCATCCACCGATTGTTTGACGGTGCCGACACTTTAGCGATGCTTTTTGTGTCGTGTTACCTAGTATGTCTAGGTTCATTGAACCTAGGAAATTGTAATGTAATCCTATTGGACCGACATGAAATTAGTTTCCTTTATAAGGACATCATGTCTAGGGTTTTAGGTTGTTGATGTTGTTGTTGTTGCGATAGTTGATATTGCAGCTAGGGTTTAAGGTGGTTGAGGAGTTGGAGAGATTATGAATGTGTAGAAGACTGAAGTAATGTGGGAGTGCATTAAGAACGAGCTATCAAGGATCTAACCGAGCAATCTGTGCTATTAGATACATCAAACACTTGTTGATTACTCACATCTTTGACAAGTCTGTAGCCCTTAACTGGGTAGGCCCAAAAGCCTTTTGTAAATCTGCTAAAAAGGTAGTTCACATCTGTGGATCTAAAATCCTCTAGCAAGGTAGTCCTTAATCAGACTTGTCTCTTAACATAGATTGAGATTCCTAACAGGATCTGTTCTAGTAAAGAACATTGTAAGACCTTAACCGGTCTGGTTCCTATTCTGCAGATAGTTACTTGTGAGTTCCATCTCACCGTGGTTTTTCCCATTTGGGTTTCCACGTTAAAACATCTTGTGTTATGATGTTTGTGCTTCTATGGGTGAATGCATTGTTAGCTATTTGGTTTGCATGTTTGTTAACCAGTTTGTGTGTTAAACTGTTTTACCGATTTACTGTTAGTCTTGCAAAGTGTTTAAGTGCAAAGTTTTTTGGCATACTAATTCACCCCCCTCTTAGTATTCATCAATCGGTATCAAAGCCAACCTTTCTATAAGTTTAACCACTTGGAAAGAGATATGGGGGAATACACTTTGAGGGAACTTACCCACCGGCTCACTCAGTCTGAGAAAGCCTATGATGATCTTATGGTCAAATACAAGGCATCTTAAGTAAAAAGAAGAGAACATGCAAAAAAGTTGATGGAGCTATTTCAAAATAGTTCTTCAGATGAAGCAGACATGGAAGCCTTAATTGCAGAAGTAAATAAGTTGAATAAATCAAACTCCAACCTGAGAAAGGAGTTGGAAGGATTGACTATCTGGATGTGTCAAGAGCTTGAGAATCGGAGGAAAGCTGAAGATTTGGTGAAAGAAAGAGATAATGAGATCTCCAAGCTAAAACAAGAGATCAATGCCCTAAATGCTCAACTCCATGCAAGCAAAGTGGAAAAGGAAGACATGCAAGGAGAGCTGAACACTACGATCTCTGAGAATGAGAACCTGTTGGAAACAAATGCTGCTGTTTCCAAAGAACTCTCTAAGTCAAAGGAAATACTTGCTAAGTTCAACAAGAGTATTGTCAAGCTAGAGCAAAAGCTTGAATCTGCTCAACCAGTCAAGAATACCAATGGACTTGGTTATTCCGGTCATGAGGAAGGTGAGACCTCTAGTACAAATGTTGGAACATCAAAGAAACAACCAAAATCAAAGGATAAAGGTAAGCAAAAGTTTAAACCTGTTTGTTTCAACTATCTTAAAGGACATATTGCAAATGTGTGTAGGAGTAAGGCTTACAACAATTTTCCTTATTTCCTAAATGATAAGCCTAGATCCTATAGATTTGATGGTAACTGTTATGCATGAAACAAGTATGGGCATAGAGCATCTGAATGCAGGTCTGTTATGAATAACACTGGAAGATATCCTCAAAGGACCCAAGGAGCTGGTCCTAAACCTTTTGTGAACTAGAATCACAACCGGTTTAATGCCTTCAATCATCAGCCAAGAAGCAGTGGTTATCAAGCGGCAACCAGATGGAGAGAAAATTGTATGATCTGTCATGGTCATGGTCACAGTGCTGCAACATGCAGAAGGAAGAATGGAAACGTGAACAATGGACCTTGGAGAGCACCTTGATTGGTCTGCTATCACTGCAACAAACTAAGTCACATTGCCAGATTTTTGTAGATCAAGAAAAAGCATATCTGATGATATATCGATCACTTCAAAAGGAAACATTGATGTTGACATTGTTCAAGCAAACATGAACAAAATCTGGAAGGAGAAACCAACAGTGTTACAAGAGGAATCGGTTTCTGCACCTAGTGTGGAAGTCACATAACTGACAAACTAAGCCTAAGGAAAGCTTAGGGGGAGCAAACGGTGAAATGTTTCGAACCCTCAGTTTACATCGGTAAAAGACCTTAACCAGTGTGTTGTACCTGTCGTTTGGCAGAAGACCAAAAATGGTAAAAAGGCAAATTAGGGTTTACGCCCTAATAGAGGAGAATTAATGATGGTAGGTGAGGAATATGTTTAAAAGCATTTTTCAAATCATTTCTCACTATCAGTTTTTGAGCGAAGAAAAGTTTTCAGAGAGCAGAGCGACAAAAAGGTGATTTGAGCAGAGATTTTGAGAAATTGAGAAACCACGAAGGAGATTCAAATTCAAACTGGAAACGGTCAAGTGGAGAACACAAAGCAGTGATTCAGCAGCTGACAAAGTGTGAAGTGAAGGAGAATCGGCAAGCCCTAAATTCATGTGTTTCAAAAGGTATTTCTTGAGTTCTTAGAATTTCTATAATGGCTTCCGCATCTCTTACTAGTTCTAGTGCATCTGTTGAGTTTGCAAGTTTTATTCAACGAAAGTCCAAGTATAATGCCCTATCACAAGTTCTGGCTGGTGTGATAGTTGAAGAGGGAATTTCTGACTACATAGATTGCAAGATAGAAGACCTAGGGTCTCTAGCTATCCACACCCAATTAGGTTTATTTTGTGGAAAAGTTAAGAAGATCAAACCGGAGTTTAATATTTTGGAGAAGAAAAAGCTCCACAATGATGTTTACTTCCTGGAAGATTTCACAGAGGATCATATAAGGATCATTCTGAACAGAGTCCATGGTGATAAGATGTACTTGGAGAGAACACATGACATCATGCCGTAGGCAATTCATGCAGTCATCGGATTCTACAACACAGGGGAAGTGCCAGCCCTGAGGACGGTAAGCAAAACTGAAATGTCCAAGCTCACCGATTCAGTGAGCGACTCACGAGGCATGACAGTCAATTCTATCAAGGATGATCTGGTGAAGTATGCATGTATGGTGATTGGATACTAGACATTCTCTGCCAGCAGAATTAACTCTGTATCCGCTGCAGCGGTAAATGCCGCTTACTGGATGATAGAGGAGGATGCATCATTTGATCTATGCACCGGTATGTAGAGACAACTCCTGTTGAATCTGAAGTCGATCAAATAGGATAATGCACTTAGGTTCAAGTTTGGACAACTACTGGTTGGGTTGTTCTTCTATTTCCAAGGCTACTTTCCAGGAGTAGGAGATGTCCAATGGTTTGGTGACCAACCGGTGACCAAGCAAATCAAGGAAAGCATTGAAACAATTGGAACCGACTACCCTGATGTTCTGAACAAGTATTTTGATGAGTTCATAAGGAAAATGAGCCAAAGAGTGAGGATATCAGGTGACATCATCAAGAAATATGAAGACGATATCTACTTCACCATCCAAGTAGATAAATGCATAATGGAGACTGTTGAGCCTAGATAGGAAGAAGTGGAGCCAATGGGCTATGAGGTGATGAATGATATGCTGGAAGAGTATGCCTCTACCCTTATTGCCCCACCACTTGATCCTAGGGTAAAGAGAACCGGTACCTACCTTGAAAGGATAGCACCGGTTGAGGAACCGCCAACAATGAAAGAAAAAGAACCGACAGTAAAGAAGGCAAAAGCAGTGCCTGCAGCATCTGCACCGGTTACTACTGCAACTCCAAAAGTGACCAAGAGGTCACTAGGCAAGAAGAAACGGGAAGCTGCACTGGCTAAAGTGTTCTAGAGAAAGAGGAAGACAAGGAATACCTCTCTAGACTTAGAAGAAATTGTGTCTAAGGAAAAGCCAAAGAAAACATGTCAAGCAAATAGGAAGACAAAGAATGAACCGACATCATCTGCACCGGTAAATATAGATATCTCTTCCTACAAACCTTTGACACATTGTCAAAGAAGAATAAAGAATATTAGGAGAAAAGTGCTAAATGACTTAATTGAGTGTTTTGATGACTTTAATGATGATGAAAAGGAAGTGATTGAAAAGGAAATAATTCAATATTTATGTGTTAATGATCAGTCACCCTTAGAGATTAAGTCTCAAACACCAGATTTTTTATATATGTCATTAGACAATAGATGGCGCATTGCCATAGAAAAGGAACAGGAAATTAGGGAGAAAGTTTTTGCATAGTACTTTCCTGACCTATCAAATTCTGAATTGTTTGATGTTATTGACCAAAATGAAGGACTCTTCTTCACTAGAAAAAGAAGACTCTGGTTGTTAGAAGGTAGAGTTGATGATGTTGAAAAAGACACTCATTTGTATATGAGAACTACTATCCAGACTCACAAAGTGCATCTAGCCAACTGACAAGCTAAAAAAGAACCGATTATATCCAAATCGGATGAAGTATTTGATGATGAAGGAAATCCGGTTGTTGAACCGATCGACACCATTGATGTCAATGCTCTAGATGTTGAGGATGTTACTCAAGAAACACCATCTGAGGCAATAGGACAAAAGCAACAGGCTAAACAGGTTGATAAGCAAGTCGAGGACAGACAAGAAGCGACAAAGGAAGAGGCAGAGCAGAGGAAAAAGGATGAAGAAGAGAAGCGGAAAAGGGATGAAGAAGAGAAGAAGAAAGATGAAGAAGATGATAGTTCTGATACTTAATATAAGTACAGATCCAATAGCCAACAAGATGAGAGGGGGGGGGGTGAATCATACAAACTTAATCATCCATAAAAACATCAGATTCAACCTTGGTAACATATATATCAGTCATATAACCAAAATTGTCAAACATGCAAACTCAAAAGCATATGAACAATATAAACCTCATAACACCAGATTTAACGTGGAAACCCAAATAGGGAAAAACCACTATGGGATTTTGGACCCACTAAGAAATATACTCTTCTAGAGTATGCTCGGTTAAAAACAAATCCTATTAAAGATTACAAACGCATTGCTAGATGTAACCCGGTTAAGGGATTTCCCTCAGATCTGTTAGGATCTTCACTTTGTTAGAAGTGACCTTGTCAAAGGATTTCAAACACTCAATCAGAATGTCACCTTGCTATAGGATTTACATATAAGACTTTTAAGTCCACTCAGTTAAGAGATTTTCTGTCACTTTCACAAAATAACAGTAATAAAAATCTATCTGCAACTTCACATCTAAAATGCTAAAGCAGATTCTTATTTGTTCAATACAATCTAGACATAGAACTAATCTTGTCTATCTGTTGGGCTTCTATACTCTATTATTATAACAGGTCTTCAAGCTTCTGTACTCAGTAATCACTATGTAGCATCCCTGTGCATACACTTGCCTGCATACATTGTTTATCAACAGTTTCCTATTTATAAACAATTAGGTAACCACTTAATCTCCTTGATCACATTTCCCATGATCAATCATAGCCATTAGATCTTCAATCTTGTCTAGGTTCAATGCATCTTTCGATCTAAAAATGTTTTACCCCACCTTGGAACTTGCATAATAGTCTTGGAACTTGTGCCAGGGTATTGCGGTTCAATCTGAGCTGTAGATCTTCATGCCGACTTTCCATTACCTTAGATTCATTAACAAACTTCTTCCACGGCTTACCAATCATTGATCCGCTCCAGCTCATTAGCTTCTTTCATTAAATACCGCATGTAAACATTTAATGCATTCTGTTATAGCTCGGTTACAACTCAGTAACAACTCGGTGAATACTAAACTTCACTCGGTAGACATTCCACCTTCATTAAATGATAGCGATAACCTTAGGGTTTATTGACTAGGTTTCTTAGGGTTTACCGACTAGGTTCTTTGCTTGATAACATAGTATAGTATTAACCTTTACATTTTACAACATATGTATGATGTTAAAACAATCTAAAACATCATGATCTCATCATTGTTTGACTTGGTAGTAGTTGCCCATTGAATACCTTATTCATCATATTCTTTCCAGTGTCTTTTACTGACTTCTTTATAATCTTCATATCATACTTCTCAAGATATGGCAACATCATAGTAAATTAGAAAATAAATTTCTTGAAATCAATGACAAAATAATAATATCAAGATAGTAAAACATGTTTAATTAGTTATATCCATAATCATCAACAACCTTCTCAATATCCTTATTGAAATGCCAACAATCTTTCATTGTCTATTATAATGCAATATTGCCAACAATCTCCCCCTTTGGCATTGATGGCAAAACCAATTGATTTGACCTTAATAGATTCAGATTGCTATGATTCTGAAATGCTGAAATGCTCTCCCCCATACATTAGACTTCTCCTATTTTCTCAGTCTTCTTTCCAATCTGTAGTCTGCTCTTCTCCCCTTTCATAGGTATTCTCCCCCTTTCATAGGTATTCTCCCCCTTTGACAACAATGCCAAAAAGAAAAGAACTAAAACATAATTTATTTATGTAAGAAGTTATTTCCTACTGTTGTGTATCAACTGAGTCTCGGTCAGAGCATTTGTCTTCAATTCCTATTCCCTGTAATATTCTCTGTATTATTTCAAGTATTAATTCTAGTACACTTTTAGAAAACATTCTAAAGTGTATACCTCCAGCATCAACTCCCAAAAGATATTCAGTAGAGTCATTGGATTGATGCTTTCACCAAACTCGGTCAGTGAGTAGAAGATAGGGGTAGGACCCCTAACTTACTTCTGAGATATTCAAAAGTGTCCTTTGGTAGTGGCTTGGTGAAGATATTTGCTATTTTCTCCTTTGTGCTAACATATTCCAACACCACTTTCTTCTCTTGAGCTTCTTCTCTAAGATAATGATATTTGATAGATATGTGCTTTGTCTTAGAGTGCATAACAAGATTTTTTGAAATATTAATGGCACTAGTATTGTCACAGAATATAGTTACTGGCTCGGTAACTTTCTCATTTATACCTTACAACAGTTGTTTGATCCATGCAATGTTGGTACAATTCAATGCTACAGCAACGCATTCAGCTTCTGTTGTTGACTGTGAAACACATCCTTGTTTCTTGCTAAGCCAACTCACTAGTCTTTCTCTTAAAAAGAAAGCTCCACCACTTGTGCTTTTTCTGTCATCAATGTTGCCTGCCCAATCAGCATCAGTATAAACTTTTAAATCAAAATCATTTCCTTTCTGATATACTAAGCCATAATCCTCTGTGCCTTTCAAGTATCTAAAAATTCTTTTGACTGCTGTCATGTGTGTTTCCTTAGGATCTGCAGAGAATCTTGCAACTATACCTACTGCATGTGCTATGTTTGGTCTGCTGTGAACAACATATTGTAGTTTTCCAATCATGGATTGGTAGAGTGTCTCATCAACATATGCAGATTCATCATTCTTTGATAATTTACAGTTGGTAGTCATAGGAGTACTTACTGGTTTTGAATCATCCATTCCAAATTTCTTCAAGATTTCCTTTATGTATTTGGATTGAGTAATGAAAATCTCATTTTTCATTTGCAGTATCTGTAAACCTATAAAATACTTTATCTCATAGATTAATGACATCTCAAATTCTTTGCTCATTTCATTTCCAAAGTTCTTGCATAAAGAGTCATTTCCACAAAATACAATATCATCAACAAATATGGTTGAGATCCGTATTCCATTTTCATCATTCTTCATGTACATGTTGATGTTCTCATTTTTCCTTATAAAACCAATCTTAATCAAATAAGAGTGCAATCTTTCATACCATGCTCTTGGTGCTTGTTTCAAACCATATAAAGCTTTGTTCAACTTACATACCTGATCTTTATTATTGTCTTCAACAAATCCTTCAGGTTGTTCAATGAAAACTTCTTCTAATATTCCATTCAGAAATGCAGATTTGACATCCATTTGATATACCTTGAAGTTCTTCAAAGCAGCGTAGGCCAACAATGTTCGTACTCCTTCAAGTCTAGCAATAGGTGCAAAAGTTTCACCATAATCAATTCCTTCTTCTTGTGCATAACCTTTGCAAACTAATCTTGCTTTGTTTCGAATGACCTCCCCTTTTTCATTTAGCTTGTTTCTGAAAATCCACTTTGTACCGATTACATTTTTGTCCTTCGGTCTTGGGATTAGTGTCCATGTGTCATTCTTCTTGATTTGATCAATCTCTTCTGTCATAGCATTTACCCAATCTTCACTATTAAATGTCTCTTTTACTATTCTTGGTTCAAATTCAGATATCAAACATGTGTTATGTCTCAGTTTGTTCCTTGTCATCACTAGATCATCCTTATCTCCTATAATCTAACTTGGTGCATGATGTCTTCTGACATACTTGGCTAATACAGGCTCAGTAGGCTCTGTATGATCTTCTTCATCACTCGGTAACTAGATATTTTCTTCATTTTCTCGAACAGTTTTCTCGATAGGACTTCTCGGTTGCACATAGACAGATTCATCATAGTCTTCTGGTTCTTTGGATTTTCCTTCATCATTTCTTTTTGCAAATCCATCAATTTTCACATTTGCATTTTCTACTATTTTGCTAGATGATTTGATCAGACATTTAAATGCTTTACTTCTAGAAGAGTAACCTAGAAATGTTCCTTCTTCACTTTTCTGATCAAACTTGCCATTTCTATCATCTTTATGAACATAGCATCTACTTCCAAAGATTTTAAAATAACTAACATTAGGTTTCTTATCATACCAGATCTCATATGGTGTCTTCAAAGTACCTTTCTTCAATTGAACTCGGTTCAAGGTGTTAACAACTATGCTTATTGCTTCTCTCCAAAATGTTTGTGGCACGTTCTTCTCAATCATTAGTGTTCTAGCACAATCCACAATAGATCTGTTTCTTCTTTTAGCTATTCCATTCTGCTGTGGAGTTCTCGGTGTAGAGACTTGTATTTTAATACCATTATCATTGCAGAATAAGTAGAATTCATCAGATGTGAACTCTCCTCCTCTATCTGATCTAAAAAATTTCAGTTGTCTTCCTGTTTCATTTTCAACTCTTGCCTTGTACCATTTAAACATTTGAAAAGCTTCTGATTTTTCTTTTAAAAACATTACTGACATCATCCTTGAATAGTCATCCACAAATAATATGAAATATTTATCACCATAATAACTTTGACCTTTCATAGGACCACAAAGATCAGTGTGCACTAGATCTAAAATTCCCTTAGAAGTGTAAGACTTACTTGTAAAGCTTGATCTTGTCATCTTACCCATCTGGCATCCTCGACACATAGCATTCTCAGGTTTTTCAAAACTTGGTAGACCTCTTACTCTGTGCTTCTTACTTATCTTGATCAGGTTATCAAAATTTACATGACAAAACCTCTTATGCCATAGCCAGGTATCATCAATCTTTGCATGCAAACACTTATTCCGAGTTGAGTCAAGGTGAAATGTATTACCTTTTGTTTGTGTCCTAGTAGCAGCTAACTTTCCATTCTTGTCATGAACTTTGACAATTCCTTTATGAAATTCTATTCAGTAACCTGTGTTGTTTAGTTGTGCTACACTCAACAAATTGTATTTCAAACCTTCAACCCAATAGACATCATTGCATCTTGCATTATCAAGAAGTGTTATAGATCCTTTACCTCTTACCGGACATGGTGCATCATTACCAAATCTAACATAGCCTCCATCATAATCTTCTAACATAACAAACTTGTGTTTATCTCCTGTCATAATATGTGAGCATCCACTATCTATAATCCAAGAATCATTAGTGTTTATGTGAGATATTAGGGCTTTTCCTTCATACCTTTCTTCATCTTATCCATCCTTGATAGCCACATAAACAACTTCCTCTATATCAGTCTCATCTAATTTATTATCGTTAGATTCCTCATCAGCTATTAAGCATGTCTTTCTATCTCTTCTTCTAAAGTCTCGGTGTCCTCTGTAATAGTTATCTTTTTGTCTGTCATCTCGGTAATCTCTCTTTTCAGTAAAATCTTTGTCAGGATAGTTAGAAGCCATATGTCCAATCTTATCACAATTGAAACATTTCAAAGGTAGTTTTCCTTTATACTTACCATTGCCTCTCGGTAACCTTTTGGCCAATAGTGCTTCAAACTCTTCTTGCTTTCTGATTTCTTCATACAGTTTGTGTACTTCTTCCATGTTATTCTGAAATCTTTCACTTGCTCCACTGTGATCTCCTTCAGAGTACTTATACTTTCTTTCATTGTAATCATTAGATTCATCAAGATGAAAAAAACTAAATGCAGATTCAACTTTATTTATCAAAGATCCACTGTTATCAAAATTACTTAACTCAAATGCATGTAGCTTACCAATAGTAGCATCCAAGGAAACTGGCATATTAGGTACAGACCTCAATTCATTGATTGCTGAGACTCGAATTGCATAAGCTGGTAGAAGGGTTCTTAACAACTTACTTGTTATATCTTTTTCTTCAATAGTTCCACCTACTCCTTTGATTTGATTGAAAATCTCCTTTAGTCTTGTACTGTACTGAGTTATGTTCTCACCTTCATTCGTCCTCATAGATTCAAGTTGTCCTCTTAAACTATCTACTTTTGCTCTTTGAACATGTTCATCTCCTCCATATACTAATATGAGCTTATTCCACATTGCCTTTGCATCATTGCAGCCTTCTAGATCATTAAACTCTGAATCGGTCAATGCAGATGTTATTTCAATCATTGCTTGAATATGTTCTTGCTTCGCCTTTATCTCTTCCATAGTCAATGGATAGGTGCTCGGTGTGACAAAATCATTCTCCAGATAGTATACAACATATTCTCTAACTCCTGATAGATGTAGCTTCATCCTTTTCTGCCATGTAGAGAAACTTGACTTGTTCAGCTTCAGTGCATCCCTCTTATACATCTTTGGATCTTTAACTCAAGTTCCTTTAAACTTTCCTTCTGGAGTCCAATGCTCTGATACCAATTAATAGTTCTGATACTTAATATAAGTATAGATCCAATAGCCAACAAGATGAGAGGGGGGGGGAGGGGGTGAATCATACAAACTTAATCATCCATAAAAACATCAGATTCAACCTCAGTAACATATATATTAGTCATATAACCAAAACTATCAAACATGCAAACTCAAAAGCATATGAACAATATAAACCTCATAACACCAAATTTAACGTGGAAACCCAAATAGGGAAAAACCACTGTGGGATTTCGGACCCACTAAGAAATATACTCTTCTAGAGTATGCTCGGTTAAAAGCAAATCCTGTTAAAGATTACAAACACATTGCTAGATGTGACCCGGTTAAGGGATTTACCTCAGATCTGTTAGGATCTTCACTTTGTTTGAAGTGACCTTGTCAAAGGATTTCAAACACTCAATCAGAATGTCACCTTGCTAGAGGATTTACATATAAGACTGTTAATTCCACTCAGTTAAGAGATTTTCTATCACTTTCACAAAATAACAGTAATAAAAATCTATCTGCAACTTCACATCTAAAATGCTAAAGCAGATTCTTATTTGTTCAATACAATCTAGACATAGAACTAATCTTGTCTATCTGCTGGGCTTCTATACTTTGTTATTCTAACAGGTCTTCAAGCTTCTGTGCTCGGTAATCACTATGTAGCATCCCTATGCATACACTTGCCCGCATACATTGTTTATCAACAGTTTCCTATTTATAAACAATTAGGTAACCGCTTAATCTCCTTGATCACATTTCCCATGATCAATCATAGCCATCAGATCTTCAATCTTGTCCAAGTTTGATGCATCTTTCAATCTGAAAACATTTTATCCCGCCTTGGAACTTGCATAATAGTCTTGGAACTTGTGCCAGGGTATTGCGGTTCAATATGAGCTATAGATCTTCATGCTGACTTTCCATTACCTTAGATTAGTTAACAAACTTCTTCCATGACTTACCAATCATTGATACGCTCCAGCTCATCATCTTCTTTCATTAAATATAGCATGTAAACATTTAATGCATTCTGTTATAGGTCGGTTACAACTCGGTAACAACTTGGTGAATACTAAACTTCACTCGATAGACATTCCACCTTCATTAACCGATAGCGATAACCTTAGGGTTTACCGACTAGGTTCTTTGCCTGATAACATAGTATAGTATTAACCTTTATATTTTACAACATATGTATGATGTTAAAACAATCTAAAACATCATGATCTCATCATTGTCTAACTCGGTAGTAGTTGCCAATTGAATACCTTATTCATCCCTTTATTCATCATATTCTTTCCTGTGTCTTTTACCAACTTCTTTATAATATTCATATCATACTTCTCAAGATATGGCAACATCATACTAAATTAGAAAATCAATTTCTTGACGTCAATGACAAAATAATAATATCAAGATAGTAAAACATCTTTAATCAGTTGTATCCATAATCATCAACAACCTTCTCAATATCCTTATTGAAATGCCAACAATCTTTCATTGTCTGTTATAATGCAATATTGCCAACAGAAGAGAGAAAGAAGAAGGATGAAGAAGAGAAGAAGAAGAAAGATGTGGAAGAGAGAAAGAAGAAAGATGAAGAGGAGAAGAAGAAGCAGGAAAAAGAGAAAAAAGAGGCAAGAAGATGAAAAGAAAAAGAAGGAAGAAGAAGATAAGGAACAAGAGAAGAAGAAGAAGGAAGAGGAAGAAAAAGAAGAGGAAAAGAGGAGAGAAGTAGAGAAAAGGAAGAAGGAAGAGGAGGATAAGGAAGCAGAGAAGAGGAGAGAAGCAGAGAAGAAGAAAGTGGAAGAGGACAAGGTGGGAGAAGCAGAGAAGAGCACCCAGATGGAGACTCCGAAGGCAATCGGGAGTCAAGCCAAACCAGCTGATCTCTCCAGTCCTATCGATCTCCGGTCTGCAAGTGAAACAGAGCTAATGCAGAGCATCAAGGTAGCTCAAGAGTGCCTTGAAATAATTCAACAAAAGAAGGAGCAGGATGTAATTCAAGCAGCTATGGATATGCTTACTGGTTTGATACCTAGTACAAATCTTCCCAACACTAATTCATCACTAGCTAAAATCAAGCTCCTATGCATAGTAGTGGATGATCAATTGTAGAGCCTTGAAGAGGTAGCAGAGGCTAATGTCAAGAAGGAGCATCAAAAAGCTCTTAATATAGCTCTTGTGAAGAAGTTGAATGAGCTCCGGACTGAACTGAAGAAAGAACAAAAGGATATAAGGGATGCTCTAGATGAGGGGAATCTACTACTCAGCAAGATCTGCCAACCCCATCTGTTCTATGATGATGAGCTAGCTCAGAAGCAAAAACTTGAAATGGACTTGCAGTCCTACTTGAGCACATTCAAGCTGCCTTATGATTCCTTTACAACTTATGGGCAAACCGTTCACCAGTTTCACATCCTGTCAGCAAAAATGGAGCAAGAGATCAACACTCGGTCTAGAGATTTGCAGGACCTACAACTGGTTCTACTCCCACGATTGCAAATTCTTCAGAAGTGCTATCTGAACCTGGATGCCTTAACAGTTACATAGGAGATGAGCACAATTGATGCCATGGAAGAACAGGTCTCCCAGATGCAAACAAAGCAAGAAGTAGCCACCTCCCTACTTGAGTCTCGGTCTTTATCGATGAAACAATTCTTGTAGGACTTTAAATCTATTTTTGACAAGTATCATTCCTTGTTGTCATAAACTTTTATTATTTTAATATCAAATGAAAATAGGGTCGTTTAGCTGTACTTTGTCATTGTTGGCAAAGGGGGAGAAGAATTCTATTGGGAGAAGTATCTAGTAATCAAATTTTGATTATATGCTCTATATATCTCAATGTTTATGCTCTATATACAAAATTGTTATACATTGTATTGTCAAAGGGATAGTGTATATGCTTAGGGGGAGCAATTTTGCTAATGGCATGATTTTGTTGTAAAACACTTAGATGTCAAAATTTTATTTTCCTAAGTGTTTCCATCAATGCCAAAGGGGGAGATTGTTGGCATTTTTGATGTTTATGTTGTGATTTTCATTGATGGACACACACTTGCATTGAGATCCTCTTTATATGTCTAAGTTAGATCACAACTAGTATTTGTTCCAACTGGTATGTTGTATTATAGTCTTTAGACTATTGGTGTTTTGTAGAATGTGTTTCCCGGTTTGAAGCAACATGTTGACCCCAAGCGGTTTGTGGATCCCAAGTGGTATGAGGGATTAAAGCAGCATAACACATTTTTACCAGTCTTCATTTTTGTCAAACCGGCAACCGACATTTTGTATGAACCGGTAATACTCTGTGATGAGTTACCAACCGACATTTTGTGATGAGTTACCATCCACCAATTGTTTGACGGTGCCGACACTTTAGCGATTCTTTTTGTGTCGTGTTACCTAGTATGTCTAGGTTCATTGAACCTAGGAAATTGTAATGTAATCCTATTGGACTGACATGAAATCAGTTTCCTTTATAAGGACATCATGTCTAGGGTTTTAGGTTGTTGATGTTGTTGTTGTTGCGATAGTTGATATTGCGGCTAGGGTTTAAGGTAGTTGAGGAGTTGGAGAGATTATGAATGTGTAGAAGACTGAAGTAATGCGGGAGTGCATTAAGAATGAGCTATCAAGGATCTAACCGAGTAGTCTGTGCTATTAGATAGATCAAACACTTGTTGATTACTCACATCTTTGACAAGTCTGTAGCCCTTAACCGGGTAGGCCCAAAAGCCTTTTGTAAATCCTCTAACAAGGTGGTTCACATCTATGGATCTAAAATCCTCTAGCAAGGTATTCCTTAATCGGACTTGTCTCCTAACAAAGATTGAGATTCCTATCAGGATCTGTTCTAGTAAAGAACATTGTAAGACCTTAACTGGTCTGGTTCCTATTCTGCAGATAGTTACTTGTGAGTTCCATCTCACCGTGGTTTTTCCATTTGGGTTTCCATGTCAAAATATCTTGTGTTATGGTATTTGTGCTTATGTGGGTGAATGCATTGTTAGCTATTTGGTTTGCATGTTTGTTAACCGGTTTGTGTGTTAAACTGTTTTACCGGTTTACTGTTAGTCTTGCAAAGTGTTTAAGTGCAAAGTTTTTTGGCATACTAATTCACCCCCCCCATATTAGTATTCATCAACCACTTCTACCCAAAACCTATATTCTAGGAAAAACTCACTAAGAATATGTCTATTTCATTATCTCAATGTCTTGTTCATGTGCTCAACAACTCCATTTTGTTAAGGCATATGGAATTACATTATATCTTTCTATGCCACTCTTTTTTTTTTAAATTTGTTAAACTCTATAGAATAATACTCACCACCATTTTAGTTAACAATAAATATATTTGATTATTTATGATAATATATACCTATGTCCTCCTAGAATAATAATCAATAAATGATTCTTAGTACAAAACATTTAACAAAGAATAAATATCTATAAGACCGTATGCATAAAAATGACTAAGATCCAACAACCTATAAAATTTATGAGAACTAGAGTAAAATTGAACTTGGTTTTGTTTTCTATAAACACAATTCTCACAAATAAAAATTTCAAGAGAAAAATCAATAAGAATGTCTACAATATTTTTGTTTTTCAAGTTTTGTAGACCTTTCTAACAAATATGGTCGATGTGTTAGTGCCTTACCATTGTCTTCTTAGTGAGTATTTTTATCTATAAGGTAAAATCATTATTAGGTAGCTACATACCCTTCAATACTATTGTCTCACCATTAAATAGTTAATATGATTAGTCATTAACATAATCAAAAACCATTTTAAATGAGATATCAAGAAATATTTAAGCATAATGAAAATGTGAATGATAAAACATAATTAAACATAAGGTAACTTCGCTCATGATGCTTCCATTGATGCTTTATTCTTCCTTGTCCTCCTCCTCTTCATGACCCCGATGCTCCAAGATTGACAAATGAAGATTTGGAGAGATGGGTGATGGTGAATGTGGATTGCTCTCACAATCGCATAACAAAGTAAGGATGTGTGCATAAGGATTCTGACATGATGAGGGTGTTATGATAAATGGATTATGTACTCAAGAGGGCAACATGATGGATGTAATGATTATGGATATGCAACCAAAATGGTAGTATAAGGCTATGATGAAAAGTGGATAATTTGATGTGAGTAGAGACTTCAATTTATAGAGTTTGGGGCTTAGAAATGGATGGTCACGATCAAAAGTGGGATGAAGTGCTCAGATTGAAAAGTAATGTGGTCCCATATATGAAGGTCTAGCCTTATGACAAGTGTCACAAGAGGAAGAGTGGGGAAGGATAAGTGTGGTCCCACATGTGTGAGCACATATTGGGAAGAACAAATATCCTAGGCAAAAGGGGAAGATGTGCTCACACATGTGTGAGCAACCTTGGGAAGTCCAAAGAGTTGACAAGTGAAATACTTGTGGAAAGGGGTAGGGACTAGGAAAAGGGGGCTTATGACATTCATGCCAAAAGGGGAAAATGTAGGGTGGCTCTATGGGGAAGAGAAATTATCACACATGTGTGAGCACCCCTAGGTCAAAGGTGATGTGCAGATGTTGAAGTGACTTATGCATGTAAGTCCTTCAAGAGGGGTTCACATGTGGAGTCACACGTGGGTTTTGGGTAGATGTGTAGTATTTTAAATTTGAATAAATACTAACAAGGATTAGGATTTGGGTTAATTAGTTTAATGGGGGGACTGAAAGATAGGTTTGTAGGAATTATAAAATTAGCTTAATTAATTACAAATTAATTTAGCTAATTAGGATTAAGAATAAAATTGGAATATTCCTTAAAGGTGAGCTTGACTTATTAACTTTAGGATAAAAGGGAAATGTATTATTAATTAATTAATTAATTATATATGTGGAAGGGGAAAATGAATTAAATATAATTTAATTAATTTAGGGGAATAATAGGATAAAATGATTAATTAAATTAATCAAGGGATAAAGGGAAAATTAATTAAATATTAGTTTAATCAATTTTAAGTGTCTACATTTTGCCCCTCTTTGATATAGCATCATGAAGTGATGTTATGCCAAAGAATAAAATAAAGTGGATAGAAAAAGATAGGTTGGTTGAGGAAGGATGAGGAGGAAGTCGTGGTATGCCCCCTCAAGAGGACATGCGGGTTCCAAGAACACGGGTGTGCTCTTGAAATGGATAGGACTATAGGATGAAAGGGAGAGAATAAATATCTGCCCAAAGGAAAGTGAGGAGATGGAATGAAAAAGGATATGATGGGTTGTATTATCCCTAGAATATCTATTTCCCCATTAGTCTCCTTGAGTCAAAATGTGGGCCCCCTTTTCTTTTCTTTTTTTTTTCCCTTTGGGTCCTTTTTGGTTTTTACCTCGGAACTCCGGAGTCCCAGAGTCTCGAGGCCCTTTTTGGTTTTTACCTTAGAACTCCAGAGTCTCGAGGTCTGTTTGGTTTTTACCTTAGAACTCTGGAACCCTGGAGTCCCGAGGTCCTTTGGTTTTTGACCTCGGAACTTCCAAACCGTGGAGTCCCGAGGTCATCTTTTGCTTTCTTGCTTCGAAACCCTGGACTCCCAGAGTTTCGAGGTAGGGTGTTTTGTTTTCTTTTGAGCTTGGAACCTCGGGACCCCGGAGTCTCGAGCTCATGTTTAAGGTTTTGTATGGATGGGTTTGTGATGAGCTATAAACAGGGTGATGAACTTTTTAAAGTTCATTTGTACATTCAGAGCTCCTCTTTCCTAGCTCCATGTTGGTTTATCCAAAACCTATGCTATACTTACATCAGGGTTAGCAGATTCACAGGTAACCCAATGCTCCTATCCCGGTACTATAATGATAGGATAATCTTGCTGGATTATGTGAGGTAGCTTGTGGGCCTCCAGTCACTATTGTCCTCAAAACATAAAACAGGGATCGATTTCTTGGTATCTATTGGATACTTTACCTATTCTAAAATACAAGTGGCAAAGTTAGCAGAACAAGAGCTCCAAGATTTGAACTTGAAGGAGTATGACCATGCTAGGGAGTTCTATGATCCCTATGGGAAATGTAAACAAGCTATGCCGAAGGTATATGAGGGGCACAAGCCTAGATTGGAGGACTTTTAGGCCAACCTGCAAGATAGTTTTGAGGTTAGGGAGAAGAGCTATAACAAATTATCTGTGCCACAGGTAAGAGATTTTGGGATTGAGACTAACCTCCCTAAAGACCCGAGGGATGATGGAGAGTTACTTGATCCAGTTTATAGAGAATCAAGGATAGATAAGAGGCCCCTCTCCCCAGTAAAATGGTCTACAAGCGAAGACACAAATATGGAAAAGGTCTCCCAAGTAGTCATCGACAGGACCAAACAATGGTTACGCCAGAGGGTAAGGCCCAGTTTCTCAAAGACAAAACAAAAGGAATCCACCTTAGGGGTACCTAAGTCAAGAGGCCATAAGGAGTATGCTCGAAAGACAAGGGCAGTCTCGAGGCAAAATACATCCACCGACCTAGGTGAAGAAGACAAGCCTCAAGAAATCACTAAGGACTTATTGAAGAAACTCCAAGAGAAGATGAGGGAGTTTGAATTGTTGAAAAAGGCTGTAGACCTAGGAGTGACCGACGTATTAGGAGTTGTACCACTGGCCAAAGTTCTTCCACCAAGGACCGCTATAGGGAGCACTGAAGGAGAGGGTACCCAAGGACAAGAAGAGAATTTAGAAGCTACTGAGGAGATACCCACTCAACCACCTTCAACAAATGCCACAAATGCTCCAGGCACCACTGCTCCTACACCACCATTAGTCAATATATCTGCAGGGCAAACCAGAGTGCAAGGCTTCATATCTACCACTGAAGGAATGAAAGTTAGAAATATCAAGTTTGATTCAGATCAGGAAGAAGAAGACCTTGAGAAACAACGGTTGTTGGAAGGTAAACAAGAAGGGGATGAGACTGAAGACATATTGAATGAAAGACTAATCCTAACTCCACAAGATCAAGAAGACCTCTTCAAGGATATAGCCACTAGGAAAGGAGAAACAGAGGCAGGTGAAGAAGAAATGAAATTTAATAAAGAAGTCAATGGTAAATTAGGAGAATTATATAAACAACAGGCTCTCCAAATTAACCTACCCCACCAGATTTCCTCACCCCAAGATCCTGGGAAAACAGGAGCAGAAGTAAGAGATGAAGCAGAGGGGCAGGCAAAGGTTCAGGTTAGGACTGTGGATATAGTGTCACATCAAGGTGACAAAGATTAAGATATACCACAATGGCTGGAGTTTACCTTCGGGAAGAAAAAAAGAAAAGATGAACTTCCTAAGGTCACTCTACAACAAGTAATCATTTAGGAACCACCAAAGGATAAAAAGATAAAAACCATCCATCATTTATCAAAAACAGATTCCGGTGAGGTGATTGTAGATGTGGTAGTTCCACATGAAGTTGGAGGACAGGTTTCTCCCAAGTATCAAATATCCCTGATAAATTTGGGTAAGCAAACCAAGTGGGGAGAGCTAGATACTTTGGAGCTAGCCACAAGTGTTGTCAGAGGGTGCATTGAAAAGGAGCACACCTCAAATATGGAGCTTAAGGCGCAACTTGGGCAATATAAATAACTCCTGACCGAAAATGAGTAAACCTCTAAACTCTTATAGAGCTGATGACCTACCTTCAACCTCATCACTGCCAGAGGGAGAAGTAAAGGCACTAGTAGAGGTGAGACGAGTGGCTGCTGCTGCCAAATCTTGGACCCAAGTAAATGCGGCTAAGATTAGGTTGTTCTTACAAAATATAGTAGAAATATACCGTAAGGCAGTACAGGTAGGTGGAGCTTTGGCAACCTGTTCCACACAATGGGAGCATAAGGAAAACACTTTCAATAAACAGTTCCGAGTTTTGAAAAGGATATTGTGGCTGGGAGCAGAGATGGTAATAAAAGAAGACCTCTTAGGAGGCGACAATTATAAAAAATTACAGTCGTATGTATACATTTTGGAGTTGAAGATTGAAATGTTTCAGCAGTATATCAAGGATATGATTGAGATTCGAGACCCTCTCCTCAAGGAAATTTTGTCATATGAAAGTTTTGTAATGAATATGCTAGGACATTTTGGCCTCAGAATAACGGATACAAGAATAATGGACCAGCAACAAGTTTTGAATCAGTGGGATGCATATGAGGCACAACACTTAGGACCCACAACCCAGTTTGATGTCACCCTTATGGACAGATTCACATATCTGATTACTTAATGTCAGGAGGTGGCGGACACAGTGAAGGAGTTAGAGGAATAGAGAACACATGCAGATGAGGTTTTGAAGAAGTATAAATTTAGAATTAAGCATGTAGCTAATCCTCCAGTCCAAGCAGTTGCATGTATAATTGAAAATTATAAAGCTTTTACCAAGAAATAAGGCAAATCTTTAATTTTGTATTTTGAGTTGCAGCTCCTACTCGAGTTCCAATTTTTAGAGAAATTCTGCATGATTACGAAAATATGGCTCACCTAGCAGGGTCTTCGTAGTGCTCATGCAATCCCTAGTTTGTAGTTGTTAAGTGGAGTGTCAAGGCAGAAACTTGCAAGTTAACTGCGACTCCTAGGGTCAGTTCTTAATTTAGAATAGAGTTATTTCCTAGATAGTAGGGTAAAGAATTTCTATAAATTGAGAAGTTAGATTCATTTGTAAAGGTCCCAAATTGATGATTTGTGGCCTACTTAGATATTTTAGAAGATTTTGCATATTGATTAAGAAGTTTGAGTTATTTTTTTTTATACATTTATGGAGATTAATATAAAAAGCAGCTTGTAGATTGCTTGATCTATGTTTATATTCTACTAGATTGTTTTGTGTAATCTGGTAATGTCTATTATTTTGAGTTAGCAATGTGGTTTAATCTTTTTTTTATCTATCACTCTATGAATCATATTGCGCATGTCAATGGTGTATGAGAACTATTATGATAGGCCATATTGTTGATGATTTTATTTCCATAGATTTGTGAAATTGATGATTTTGCAGGTTTTCTGGAGGTCCATTGTTGAATGCTAACTTGGATAATATTTGATAATTGCTTGGATTGCAGGGAACTAATTGAGTGGTTCATTAAGCTGTCATTATATTGGTCTTTATTGTTATTTTCTTGTTTCCCTTTACGCTTCGCATTTTATTTCCCAGAGAATCTTAAACCATAAAAATACAAAAAGAGAGGAAGTGCAGTTATCCATAACCAACGAGATTTAGTTCTAGCTAGTAGGCCTATTTATAGGTATAACCACATCAACCATTAAACTACCCATCACCGTCAAGACCCAACTATAGAGACCTTGGAGTAGTGAGTTCTTCCAGACTCGTTACTTTTCAAGAGAGGTGGTGAGTGTTTGCATAAACTACTTGACTGTTCATGAGTGTGTCACAACACTCGTCAACAAGTTGAATGGAAGGAATGGGTGAGGATGGGATTGTTGTTATGAATTATATGAAGAGAAATCCTAGGTTTGACATTCTACTTGACGTTATGCACCCAAGTATGAGGAATTGGGATGACAATGTGACAAGTATGTGATAAAAAAGTCAAGTGCAAACATGTTCCTTATGACAACATGATATGCAAGACCATGATGCCTCTGTGGCACTGAAATGTGTTAGTGAACAGGTTTTTGCCTTTCTTTAAATTAAATTATTTCAAACCGTGTCGCCTTCTTTGAAAGACAAAACTTCAACTAAACAGTTGGGTAAGTGTGACATACACCACTTCCCTCTGAATTTTTGATAGGTAAAACTCCCTCCATTAGTTATTCAGGGAATAATCTAAATAATTTAAATTGGTATGCTTTTAACCTGAAAGCACATAAGGCTGCCTACTTCATTATTGGATGAGAGGCTAATGGTTTACAAATATTTCAGAGAAAACTATTCTTCAAAATGCTTCAACATAAAAAGCAGAGGTGATCGAAAAAAAGCTCAGAAACACTGATTCAACATCTCTTAAAAATAGGTAAGAGAAATAAAATCTCTTTTCAAACACATATCTCTTACAATCACATAGAAAGGAGTCCTAGATTAATAACGACATCTATCATCAAAAAGGTAATCACAGTCATTTAATTGGATTAATATTTGCAAAGAAATACCACTCCACGGATTCAAAACTCAAAGATTTTTCATCCTCAAAAATGCATATGATCTTTATATATATGTATTTCATGCATCAAAGACACAACAATACTCATATAAGTCCTTTCTAATTTCAGATTTCAAAAATAAACTAATGACTTCTTTTCCAAAAAACACCGAAATTCTAAAAATCAAAATCTAAGTTACCTATTCTAACCCCTTTCTCCATCTATCTTCATCTAATTTATAGTATTAAAGAACAGAGGAGGTCTCCCTTAAAACTCGACCTCCTCTGAAACAATTATAAAAACAAACAAAGTATTTTAGGGACAGATGTCCCGAAGTCATTTGCAAGATCATGAAAACACATAAAATAAAAATGGAGCATTATCAACATGTCATGCTTCTTTTCCATCATCATCCTCTCCTCCACTTTTCTGGGCATCGTGGGCAGTTGCAAGTTCCTGGATTATAGATTGGCTCAGATTTTTCATGGCATTGATTTTTTCTTTTGCGGCTTCTTTGTCCCATCTGTGCTTCACCATTTTCTCGGCATGCTTCGGTAACTAATCATTACCAATAAATGTCATGGACTCGATACGATCGACTTGTGTTATATCTTCAAGAGTGAAATTGCCTTTGGCCTTAACTTTCTCCATGTATAGCCTAAAAGCCTTTATCGCATCCTATGTGTTCAAACCACAAATTCCAAGCTGCCAATCGTGGTTCGGATTAACCACTTTGTTGTCATTAACCAAGTTGCATTGGAGGTCCTGAAGTTCATAAACAAAGGTTCTGGCATCAAAAATCACAGACTTGAATGTGAGTACCCGCCACATTTTAGTCTTCTTCAGTATGAAGAGTTGGTACTCATTGGTTACTAGCTTGATTGAGTTCTTTGCTAAGAATTTGGCAGCTCCATACTCCTCTATCTTGGTGAACATAAGCAAGACATTTTCCCAGTTATGCTCTTCTTTCTCCCATGGCATGATTTGATTTTGAATTTCTACAATGAGGCTTTGCATTTCGTAGCATAACTTCCTAGAGCTTGTGATATATTTTTCACCATCTTTAATCACTCCCTCGATCCATTTTTCTACAACAACTATTGTATATGGTGAAAATGGATAACAACAATGATGAAAGACTAAATGAATTCAACCACAAAACCCTAGCCTAAGAATCAAGAAAGATCCACCATAACATATGAAGATTGCCTAATACAATGCAAATCAAATGAAATTACAAAGATTATACCATCACATGTCCAATAGGGTTTGGATCTCCATTCTTCCTATCTCCATTGATCTTGCTTGATATATTTGCTCTCAGATTTTATGTGCACAAGAGCTCAACAAAGAACGGAAATGTGGTTACAAGTAGGCTTGATTGCATATGCAAGTTTGAAAGCGTAGTCGGAGCTGAATGCATAGGATGTGTGTAGATTGATTGATTGATTAGGGTTGATAATGAAGGAAGTATCCTCTTATATAGAAGACACTATAAGAAATGTAGGGATAAGATTGAGAGGTGTAAAATATAAATGGTCGGCTATGATTAGAGGGTAGGTAGAGGAAATAAGAAAATAATGAAATGGTAGGTAGTGTATGAATTAAGAGACGAATGACATGTGTCATAGGTAGAAAAGGCTAATGAATTAATTAAATAAATAAAGATTCATTTAATTAATAGAGGAAGTGGGATCAATTAAATAAATAAAATATTTATTTAATTTAGGAAAAAGATAATTTAAATAAATAAAGGTATTTATTTAAATGAGAAATAAGGCTAAAAGAGGATAAATGAATTAATTAAATAAATAAAGATTTATTTAATTAATAGAAGAATTAGGCTAAAATAATTAAATAAATAAAAATATTTATTTAATTAGACTGGACAATTTTAGGTGTCTACACCCGCAATGCTTTTGGCCCACTGAACTTGACCCATCAACTTCTATTT
Organism: Cryptomeria japonica; assembly: GCF_030272615.1. Taxonomy (NCBI): domain Eukaryota; kingdom Viridiplantae; phylum Streptophyta; class Pinopsida; order Cupressales; family Cupressaceae; genus Cryptomeria; species Cryptomeria japonica. Next base: position 48,022,293 of record NC_081415.1, on the reverse strand, counting down.
CTCTAGCGTAGTGGGGTCAAAACTCTCTGAAGTATGTGATATCGGAAATGCTCCAAAGCAGCCAATACTATCAATGAATTGAGTGAGAACTTTGATATGCTGCTTTAGCTCTCTTTTCTCCTGCCCATCTTTTTCTGACCTAGTGAGCATCTTCTTAGCCGATACCTGGAAAAGGTGATTATCCAAATCTCTACTAATATTTCCGAGCTCCACCTTGGTGATCTCAAAGTCTTCTGCATTTACCTCCTTGTTCTCATCTTTAGGCTTATAAGAAGCAATCTCTGCAACCCACTTCCCAGTCTCTTCATCAGTATCCAATCTGGCAGTTGTCTTGAACTTCTTTGGCTTGGGACCCTTCTCCGTGTACTTAACCACCATGTCCTGAATTGGGATGGTTACTGGAATGAAACTCTGCTTCTTGCTCACTGAAGTGGTTAGCCATTTAGGGTGGCAATCGAACTGGCTGTTCCTCCAATCACCCGAGGTGGCGGTGTCATGGCTACAGTGATCACATGAGAACCCATGGTATTGGCAATGTCACTATGAAGGTCCTCTACTTCAAAAATCTGAGCATCAAGAATTTTGTCCTTTGCCTCTGTATCTTTGGTCTGGTTCATTCTCTTCTGTGCAGCACTCCATGACCTGGTATATCGAGGAGCAACAAAATCCAGAGCCGGATTGGGCTTGTTCTTGGTGTAAGATGGCTTCTTATCTTTACCTGCATGAACAGGCATAGAAGTGGGGTTTGAAAAACATTTTGGGGAACATAGAGTAACCTCACTTCCTCTTGCAGGACCAATCTTGTTGCCTAGTTTCATTGTTCTTCTTTTGTTAATCCATTTCATAGTTCTTTCCAAAACCCTCATTGTTTTAAGTTGTATGTCATCCTCTTCTTCTTCGTCCCAATTAATGCAGGACGTTTCGGGTTCAGCTTGGTCTAAGTATCTAGGTTCAAAACGCTCCAGATAATCTTCTTCAAGCCCACTTATGTCAAGTTTCACCTGCAGTGAAACTACTTGTTCCAAAACCATTCTCATGTTTGCCCTTTTGAAAACCTCAAGCTCATCATTGCAATCTTCTAAGAAGTCCTCTAGGTGTGAGATTGGAAGGTGCAGCATCAAACCAAGACTCCATGAGAAACCCTTATTGTCAAAGCCCTTTCTTTCATGATATAGTGAAAAATTGAAGTTTTTCAAGTAGGCTCCAATGCTTAAAGCGTTTGACATTGAACTGCGGGATAAAATACCCAATTGAATAGGAAAATGATCTTCCCATTTATCCTAGGGTTGAGACTTCTTAATCACGGTAGCCAGCTGCCTACAGATCTCAGCCAGAACATAGCAATCTAAACAAAAATGGGGAAGCTTGAAAGGCTCTTCCTCGAAGCCGCCTACTCTTATGTAGCAAAAGTGGGGAATCTGAACAAAGAAACTGTCGTATTTCTTCACTAATGCCTGTGCATCCTTAGACATCCTCTTGGTTTTCATGTTCATTAACTCATAACATAAATCTCCCAAGAAGGCATTATGTACTCTCCTAAAGTCTTGCAAAGCATTACCCCTCTGTAACATAGGGTAAAAATCATACACAGAAACCTCTCCCTCAGCAAGCTGCCGAGGTATACCCACTATATCTTTAACACATGCCAAGTAGTATATCAGATATGAGGACATGAAGAAATTCGGCTTGAACTGTTTGGCCATGCTCAACTGCTCCCTCATGGAATTGGCAATCAACTCTGCTCAATCAAGATACTGCTTCCCTTCCAGTACCAGTTGTACATAGCAATAAATCCAATCATCAAAACTTTAGGCCTCTACGGAACCTCTAACTTGGTGTAGTAATAGCATGACATCTTGAATGTGGGGGAGCATATGGTTCTTGTTAGGATACTTGGGTAATCTGGAGCCACCCCTCTGAGGAACCTTCAACCAATACTTTGCTACATTATTCTGGTGCCCAGTTTTGTCTGCATTGAACTCAGTAACTGATTGGGTGGGAGAAAATTTTGAGAGTTGATAATCAGGTAATTTGAAAATAGAGGATATAACTTCTTGGTTAATTGCAAGGAGGGTTTCACCATTATCTCTTTTGATGGTTTCAAATATGGGATCATACCTCGCAATACATTCTCTAACTAGTTTCGGGGAAGGTATAGCGGGAGGAAAGGCTGCTGCTTCTATGGGACCACTACTCAGAATTTCTACACCAAAGGAACCATCAATTCCTTTGAACACCCTTTCCTTTAAAACTTCCATATTTTCTCCTTTCAAGTTTGTATCACTAACTATGGGCTCTGTACAAGTAAGACTAAAAGTATTCCCGAAAAGGTGCAATGTGGACTTCATACTTCATAAACAACAACCCTTATTTTTCCAAAAAATCTTATTACGAGAGAGGAAAAGTAGGTTAAAATCACCAGAGAGGATAGGAAACAAACTCACCTTCACAGTTGAGACGAAATGGATGACTACCAGCAAATAAAACTTCTATCCAAAACTCCGCAGCAATGAAGAACAAGTTCTTAGAAATTAATCACTTCATACCTTATAGTGAAAGAAGTGATACGAACTCATTTAGTGCATTAATTCCAATTGTCAACTCAAATGTGTTGAGCGTTGGGATTGGACATCACACATGTGCATTGAATGGATGACGGCATTTTTGGAGTAACCGCCAATTCTCAAAAATGATTACTTGCCTTGAAAACTCAACCAGTTGACATCACTCGAGATACGGTTCGATCTCCATCATACTTAGCAATAAATGTTCCATCATGTCTTTTAGCACATGGGACCCACCTGATTTGAACATGCATGAACATTCTGAACTGAGTTCACGAAGGTTCAAGCAGTTCAAAGTGTACACTGTGCCAAGAAAATTTTCCTTGAACATGTCGAACACCACTAAACAGTTTGAACTAGGTTCAAAAGGTTCATGGCCAAGAGAAAGAGGATAGAACACATTATCGACAACCATGAAAAAGAACCGCTGCAAAACACTTTGAGTGAATTTTAGCGTGAAAACCTTTCTGACACCTTAGAACCTGTAGAACCTAAATGAACATTATGAACTCCCTTCAAAATGGTTCAATGAGTTTATGGGGTTAAAACAGACCATTAAAACTTGGCGCTATGAAATAAGGGACAATTTACAAACGAATTATGGATTGAAACAAAGGATTTCCAGAAAAAGAAGGACCGAAATAAAAATTCGTAGGGTGACTTACTCTTACTATGGAGGATAAATGATGAGATAACATTGGCTCTGACTGGGGAGTGTATTGTTTGGATAATGCAAAGAACTCTAATTCTCTGGTTTTGCACAACAAAAATAGAAAGGGGGCAGAGAAGACACACACCAAATAGACACAAAAGAAACATCTAATCTACTATGTACGTGAACTCTTAACCAAAGATTTCATAGTTTGTAGAGCTTGAGGTCCTGCCCATTGTAGGTATAGGGCATAATCGTTCCATCGGAATAGTTGAGTCTAAAAGAATTTTGTCCCACCACTTCATAGATATTGAATGGGCCTTTCCACAATGAGTCAAATTTATCGTGAGCACCCTTTGGTTCTTTCCTTTTATCCCATAATAGTACTTCATCTCCTTTAAGGAAACCTCTTGGCCGAGCTCTCTTGTTAAAGATCTTCTTCACTCTGTTCCGATGCTCAGTAATTCTATCCACTAACATTTCTCTTTCCTCTTCCAACCTCATTAGATACATAACTCTCTTCTCCCGAGTATTTTGGAAAAAGGAATCCTCGATTACAGTTTGAAGCTTGGCTACCGATAATTCCAGGGGTAAAGAAACTTTCGCACCAATCCCATACACTAGCTCAAAAGGTGCCATTCCAATGGCTCTTTTAGGTGTAATTTTGTCTGCCCATAAGGCTTCATATACCTTTTTATGCCAGTTCCAAGCATTATCATCAACTAACTTCTTCATAATTGCCACCAAGTTCTTGTTGCTCGATTCTGCCAACCCATTTCCTTGCAGAAAGTAATCAAAGGAGTGTGAAAGAGTAATTTGATGTTCATAGCAGAACCTAGCCAATTCTTCAGAGGAGAAATATGATGCATTGTTTGCGACAATCTTCTGAGGGACCTCAAAACGGACAAGGATGCAATCTTTGAGAAAATTACATACAACCTCTAAGTTCGCCTTTTTAGTGGGAACAACCTCCACCCACTTAGTAAAATAATCCATTGATGTCATAATATACATATGACCGACACTAGAATGAGGATTTATCAGGCCAATGAAATCAATACCCCATTGTTTGAAGGGTTCATCCACTACCACAGGCCTTAAAGGTATAGCAGCTAAATGTGGTTTCCAGGAAAAAAGTTGACATTTTTCACATCCCTTGACATAAATATATGCATCACGAAACATACCAGGCCAATAAAAGCAATTTCTTAAAATCTTAAAAGTGGTTATCAAGGATGAGAAATGTCCACCATAGGCTTCCCCATGATAAACTTCCAGAAGTTTTTGCTGCTAAGGCTTATCTACACACCTCAAATAAGTACCATCCAGCCCTTTTTTGTATAGAACATCTTGCCAAATAACATATTTAGCTGCTTTTAACTTGAGATTCCTTTGTTCTTTAGTTGACAAATGACTCAGACAACTGCCATCGGTCAAATAATAAGCTACATCAGAAAACCATGAATCTTGCAACCCAAAGAACAGAGTCAATGGTGGCTCTTTTTCCGTCTACATCTTATTTTATGCTATTAATTTGCATAAGCCTTGTCCTTTAACTATCTTTGTAGGATGAATATCTAGATCATATTTCTTAATTTTGGTTACCCATGTCGCCCTTTTATTAAGCCCGACTTCTTCTTGAGTCAAAATACTTTTTACTGTAGAATCTGGAACAAAAACCACAGAATGAGAATGCAAAATGTAATACCGGAATTGTTTTACAGCTTTAACCACGATGAATGCTTGTTTCTCTGAGAGTGAATACTTAAGTTCATGCTTTTTGAGAGGGACACTCATGAGTGCTATAGGTGCTTCAACCACAGATTCATCCACATGTAATAATATTCCAGACATTGTATGTTCTGAGGCATAACAGTAAATGACAAAGTCCTTTCTAAAATCTAGAGTAATGAGAGTTGGCGCGTTGGCAACCGAACTCTTGATTTTGTCAAAAGATTATTTGGCATCGTCGGTCCATTTAAAGGGATACCTTTCACTCAACAAGCTAATGATATGCTTGGTAGTTTCTGCAAATTCAGGTACAAATCTTCTTAGGAAGTTCACTTGGCCGAAAAATGACCTTACTCCTATTCGATTCGAAGGTAGGCTAAGATGTTGAATTGCATTGACTCTATTAGGGTCGATCTTGACACCTTCCTTTGAAACAATATGCCCCAATAAATTGCCCTCAGTTATGTAGAAAACTAACTTCTTTGGATTCAGGGAGATACCATGTTCTCGACAATGCTGTAGAACTGCCCTCAGATCTTTGGGATGATTCTTCCCATCTTTAGAAAACATTGTCAAGTCATCTAGGTAAACAACAATAATTTTGTCACGAAAATCCCTAAAAGAAGAATCCATGGCCCTTTGAAAAGTGGCTCCGACATTAATCAAACCAAATGGCATACGATTATATGCAAATGTTCCCCATGGAGTGATGAATGCTATCTTATGTTGTTCATTCCTTGCAACACTAACTTGATTGTAACCAAAAAAACCGTCTAACATTGACATCATTTCCGAGCTAGCTACTATCTGCAAAATATGATCCATATTGGGCAAAGCATAGTTATCCTTAAGACTTGCCTGGTTCAGATTGCGAAAATCTACACAAATCCAAATTTCTCGAGTCTTCCTCCTCACAGGAACTATATTGGTTACCCAAGTAGAGTGATGAATCAGATATATAATTCTGGCTTTAAGCATTTTATCTACTTCCTTGAAAATTGCGTCTGCCATCAAGGGATTGAAATTTCTCAGCTTCTATCTAAAAAGAGAAACACTAGGTTTCAATGGAATTTGATATTGAAACTGGCCATTCCTAAATTCCTTCAAATCATCATAAGACCAGGCGAACACATCAATGTATTCTTCTAGTAATTTATTTAAGCATTTGTTTTTCCTCAGAAGAATAACACTTGCCAATTGTTACCATTTTAGGATTAGATTCATCACCAAGATTAATCCTTTCAAAACTTCCTTTTCCATCATCATCAGGAGCTTTCTTGCCAGTGAACACAGCATTAGGGATGAAGAACCTTTCTAGAGTCACCAAGCCTTTCGGAATTTTATTCCCTTTCAGCTGAATAAATTTTTTATCAGAATCAATACCAGGGTCTGGACAAAATTCTTTGCAGTGATCTTCAGAACCTTCAAAATACGATTGGGAAAATGAATGAGTGCACTCCAAAAAATCTTTAATCTGAGCATTTGTATCAAATACTTGCCAATGATTCACATTGTCAAGGACACTATGCTTATAAATCATTTCAATCCTATAAGAATCATCTTTAATATCTGGGTGTGGTAACAAGAGAGAAGCTGAAATAGCCAATGAATCTGCCCTAGTGTTTTGCTCTCTTGGTATAGCTTCAATTGAGAAAGCATCAAAAAATTCTATCTCATCCCAAACCTTGTTTTTCTAATGTTTCAATCTATCATTTTTTATTGAGTAAAAATTCCGTATCTATTTAACAAACAGCTCCGCATTACCTTTAACCTTAAGCAATTTAATACCCTTATATTTGGCTTCATTCAATCCTAATAGTAATGCCTCATACTCCGCAGTGTTATTAGTATTCTTGAAATCCAACTTGAAAGAAAAAGGAAAAATGTTACCATTAGGTGACAACAAAACTACCCTTGCTCCAGAGCTAGAGTTGGTGCAACTTCCATCAAATTCCATCTGCCACAATCCACCATGTTCATCAATTGCTTCTTCAAATTCTTTTTTATCAGGTGCAAGGATGAGATAGTTTCCAAATTCACATTCTTGGAATAGAATCTGGGCTTTGAGATTATCAGAGGGAAAGACTGTGCATTTATTTTTCAGTTCGGGTTCAAGTTTGATTTTCTGTTTTCCTAGTGGGATGATATCTTCTGACTAGTCCATCTTAATTTCACCTCCAAGTTCTTTACAAAAAGTTCTACTCAAGAGCATCCCATAACTTGCAGGAATGTTAGCAACCAAAATAGTCAATTTTACCCTTTTATCAAGACACGCTGCCAGGACTGCTTGAGCATCCTTTACCTATCCAATAAGAGGGACCTACTTCCCATCGATTGAATAACATCTCCCAAATGTATTAGTGAGTGTTAAACCTAAAGACCTAGCAACAAATGAAGGCATTATGTTATCTGATGCTCCAGAATCTATAATACAATTGCTAAGCTTTTGACCATTCAGGAGAAGAGAGATATAAAAAGGTTCGGGCTTCAGAACTTCAATGTCTAGCCTATCTTCAACATTGTGAAAAGCACAGGGATTAATCAAATCAGTAGAAGGGCACAAAATAGATGCAGATTTTTCAACAGTAAACAAATCACTATCCACCACACATTTATGCACTGAGGACTCTGAGGAAGAATCTCCTTTTACATACTTGACCAGTTTGTCTAGTTCCTTCGGGTTTAGTTTCAAATATTCAACAGTAGAAAGTTGAACAGTTGAAGCTTTACAAAATTCAATTATGTCAAAGGAGGAGAAAGGAGAAGAATTATTTTTACTTTCAAGATTTCTTTGTAAAATCTTAATTTCAGGAGTCTTTGCATGAGAGGAAAAATCATTACTTGTGGGGTCCTTACCTTTGAAATTAGCTCTAGAAGAGCTTGCAAAAGGAGAAGGTTGGGAGGTTTGTTGATTCCTTGTAAGGATTGCACATGCAGAGTCTTCAAGAGTTACCCAAATATTACCCTCTTTCTGAATCTGACTCATATTCAAGGTAGAATGATCCAGAGTCACCAAGTACTTCTTGAATTTTCTTTGCTTCAGTGAACTCAACTAGTTCATCCTTTGTGTTTTTCATTTGAACATGCCTTATCATATCAGGACAAGAATTCCCATCATGATCTGTAGTGAGGTGAAAAGAGCACATAGCACCCTTATCAGGAGGAGCCTCTATTTGCAATCTTTGTGGGGCAGTAAGCAATTGCAAAGATCGCCCATAATTATACTAATTTGGTTGCTTTCTACTTCTATCTTGATAGGGCTGTGGATAGGGGACTCTAGGTTTTGGTATCTGCCTCTTCAAAGCAATCATATCATTGACTAGTCTTTGGACAACTAGATCGGTTGAAGAGGTGGAAACTTGAGATTGACCTTGAGGAATTTGCACATCCTTTCTCCACTTCCCAGCTATTATTAAATCATCTTCAAGCTCTATAGCCTAATTTTGTGCAATATCAAGATCAGCTGGCCTATTTCTTCTGAGATGAAAACCAACATCGGGAGGCATATAGTTTATAAAGAAGCATTGTTGATTATCAGTGGTTGGTCTTTTAGCCTAGGGAATTTTATGGATAATCTTATTATACCTAGCTACATAGTCTCTCATTGGCTCATGAATCTCCTTCTTCATTTGTGTGAGCTAAGCCAAAAGTGAGTGCTCATCATTGACACTCTTGAACCATTTCTCAAAAGCCGTTTTCATTGTTTTCCAATCAATTATAGATCCGGCTTGCAGATGACTGAACCAATCTGCTGCTCCCTCGGTAAGATTTTGAGCAAAAAGCCTAACAGCCACATCTTCATGCTATACTGCCAATATCCAAGTAGCTACATTGAAGGAATTCAAATGTTCTTCAACTAGGATTTTCCCATCTCCATTAAACTTAGGTAAAACATCTTTAGCCCCGTTTGGAAGTGGATTGTGGGCTCTGAGAGCAAGAGGTCCGACTACGGCACCCCATGGTTGGGTCATAATGAAACCAGGATAAGTAGTTACAAGGGAAGGGGCTTGAATTCTAGTAAGTGTTAATGCTTGCCAGTGGCTTGAAGAGGAAGGTACCTTGCGAGTGGTTCTGGTAGGAGAAGATGGTCTACTTTTTGCATTCCTCTTGGGAGTGAAATTTGTGGAAAATTATAACCCTTGCAATTCCTCAAAACAATCATCCACAACTCCCTCTCTCCTTTGTGATCTGGTATAAGGATGAGAATCCAATGTTGTCCCCTCTAGGATCCTTAAATAATTCTTTTGACCTCTTGTTTTTAAAACTCTTTCCAAACAAAGTGAACTTATTGATACTGTTGGTTATGAGTTCAATTCTAACATGCAGGTAACATACTGATCTATTGAATGTTTAACGTTTCCCCAGCAGAGTCGTCAAAAATCTGTTAGTGAAAAGGTTTTTGACTTTCTTTAAATTAAATTATTTCAAACCCTGTCGCCTTCTTTGAAAGACAAAAGTTCAACTAAACAGTAGGGTAAGTTTGACATACACCACTTCCCTCTGAATTTTTGATAGGTACATCTCCCTCCATTAGTTATTCAAGGAATAATCTAATTAAATTAAATTGGTATGCTTTTAACCTGAAAGCACATAAGGCTGCCTACTTCATTCTTGGATGAGAGGCTAATGGTTTACAAATATTTCAGAGAAAACTATTCTTCAAAACGTTTCAACATAAAAAATAGAGGTGATCGAAACAAATTTCAGAAACACCGATTCAACATTTCTTAAAAACAGGTAAGAGAAATAAAATCTCTTTTCGAACACATATCTCTTACAATCACATAGAAAGGAGTCCCAGATTAATAATGACATCTATCATCAGAAAGGTAATCACAGTCATTTAATTGGATTAATATTTGCAAAGAAATACCACTACACGGATTCAAAACTCAAAGATTTTTCGTCCTAAAAAATGCATATGATCTTTATATATATATGTATTTCATGCATCAAAGGCATAACAATACCCGTATAAGTCCTTTCTAATTTCAGATTTCAAAAATAAACTGATGACTTCTTTTCCAAAAAACACCGAAATTCTAAAAATCAAAATCTAAGTTACCTATTCTAACCCCTTTCTCCATCTATCTTCATCTAATTTATAGTCTTAAAGAACAGAGGAGGTCTCCCTTAAAACTCGACCTCCTCTGAAACAATTATAAAAACGAACAAAGTATTTTAGGGATAGATGTCCCGAAGTCATTTGCAAGATCATGAAAACACATAAAATAAAAATAGAGCATTATCAACATGTCATGCTTCTTTTCCATCATCATCCTCTCCTCCACTTTTTTGGGCATCGTGGGCAGTTGCAAGTTCCTAGATGATTGGCTCAGATTTTTTATGGCACTGATTTTTGCTTTTGTGGCTTCTTTGTCCCATCTGTGCTTCACCATTTTCTCGACATGCTTCGGTAACTAATTGTTACCGATAAATGTCATGGACTCGATATGAGCGACTTGTATTATATCTTCAAGAGTGAAATTGCCTTTGGCCTTAAATTTCTCCACGTATAGCCTAAAAGCCTTTATCGCATCCTGCATGTTCAAACCACAAATTCCCAACTGCCTTCGTGGTCCGGATTAACCACTTTGTTGTCATTAACCAAGCTGCATTGGAGGTCTTGAAGTTCATAAGCAGAGGTTCTGGCATCAAAAATCACAGACTTGAATGTGAGTACCCACCACATTATAGTCTTCTTCAGTAGGAAGAGTTGGCACTCATCGGTTACTAGCTTGATTGAGTTCTCTACTAAGAATTTGGCAGCTCCGTACTCCTCTCTCTTGGTGAACATAGGCAAGACATTTTCCCACTTATGCTCTTCTTCCTCCCATGGCACAATTTGATTTTGAATTTCTACAATGAGGCTTTGCATTTCGTCGCATAACTTCCTGGAGCTTGTGATATATTTTTCACCATCTTTAATCACTCCCTTGATCCATTTTTCCAAATCACTCGCAATGCTTTTGGCCCGCTAAACTTGACCCATCAACTTCTTGTTCTCTGGCATAGTGGGGTCAAAACTCTCCGAAGTATGCGATATCAGAAGTGCTCCAAAGCAACCGATACTATCAATGAATTGAGCGAGAACTTTGATATGCCACTTCAACTCTCTTTTCTCCTGCCCATCTTTTTCTAACCTAGTGAGCATCTTCTTAGCCAATACCTAGAAAAGGTGATTATCCGAATCTCTACTTATATTTCCGAGCTCCACCTTGGTGATCTCAAAGTCCTATGCATTTACCTCCTTGTTCTCATATTTAGGCTTATAAGAAGCAATCTCGGAAACCCACTTCCTAGTCTCTTCATCAGTATCCAATCTGGCAGTTGTCTTGAACTTCTCTGGTTTGGGACCCTTCTCCATGTACTTAGCCACCATGTCCTAAATTGGGATGGTTACTGGAATGAAACTCCGCTTCTTGCTCACTAAAGTGGTTAGCCATTTAGGGGTGGCACTCGAACTGGCTGTTCCTCCGATCACCTTAGGTGGCAACATCATGGCTACAGTGACCGCATGAGAACCCATGGTATTGACAATGTCACTGTCAAGGTCCTCTACTTCAAAAATCTGAGCATCAAGAATTTTGTCCTTTGCCTGTGTATCTTTGGTTTGGTCCATTCTCTTCTGCACAGCAATTCGTGACCTGGTATATCGAGGAGCAACTAAATCTAGAGCCAAATTGGGCTTGTGCTTGGTGTAAGATGGCTTCTTATCTTTACCTGCATGAATAGGCATAGAAGTGGGGTTGGAAAAACATTTTGGGGAACGCAGAGAAACCTCACTACCTCTTGTAGGACCAATCTTGTTGCCTAGTTTCATTGTTCTTCTCTTGTTAATCCATTCCGTAGTTCTTTCCAAAACCCTCTTTGTTTTAAGTTGTATGTCATCCTCTTCTTCTCCGTCCCAATTAATGCACGATGTTTTGAGTTCAGCTTGGTCTAATTATCCAAGTTCAAAAAGCTCCAGATAATCTTCTTCAAGCCCACTTATGACAAGTTTCACCAGCAGTGAAGCTACTTGTTCCAAAACCATTCTCATGTTTTCCCTTTTGAAAACCTCAAGCTCATCATTGCAATCTTCCCAGAAGTCCTCCAAGTGTGAGATTGGAAGGTGTGGCATCAAACCAAGACCCCGTGAGAAACCCTTATTGTCAAAGCCCTTTCTTTCATGATATAGTGAAAAATTGAAGTTTTTCAAGTCAGCTCCAATGCTTAAAGAATCTAACATTGAACTGCAGGATAAAATACCCAATTGAATAGGAAAATGATCTTCCCATTTATCTCTGGGTTGAAACTTCTTAATCACGGTAGCCAGCTGCCTACAGATCTTAGCCAGGACAAAGCAATCTAAACAAAAATAGGGAAGCCTAAAAGGCTCTTCCTCGAAGCCACCTACTCTTATGTAGAAAAAGTGGGGAAACTGAACAAAGAAACTACCGTATTTCTTCACTAATGCATGTGCATCCTCAGACATCCTCTTGGTTTTCATGTTCATTAACTCATAACATAAATCTCCTAGGAAGGCATTATGTACTCTCCTCAAGTCTTGCAAAGCATTATCGCTCTGTAACATAGGGTAAAAATCATACATAGAAACCTCTCCCTTAGCAAGCTATCGATGTATACCCACTATATCTTTAACATATGCCAAGGAGTATATCAGATATGAGGACATGAAGAAATTAATCTTTAATTGTTTGGCCATGCTCAACTGCTCCCTCATGGAATCAGAATTCAGCTCTGCCCAATCAAGATACTGCTTCCCTTCCAGTACCAGTTGTACATAGCAATAAATCCAATCATCGAAACTCTAGGCCTTTGTCAAACCTCTAACTTGATGTAGTAATAGAATGACATTGTGAATGTGGGGGAGCATATGGTTCTTGTTAGGATACTTGGGTAATCTGGAGCCACCCCTTTGAGGAACCTTCAACCAATACTTTTCTACTTTATTCTGGTGCCCAGTTTTGTCTGCGTTGAACTCAGCAGCTGATTGGGCAGGAGAAAAGTTTGAGAACTGATAATCTAGTAATTTGAAAATAGAGGAGATAACTTCCCGGTTAATTGCAAGGAGGGTTTCACCATTATCTCTTTTTATGGTTTTGGAGATGGGATCATACCTTGCAATACATTCTCTAACTAGATCCGGGCAAGGGATAGTAGGAGGAAAGGCTGTTGCTTCTATGAGATCACTACTCAAAATTTCTACACCAAAGGAACCATCAATTCCTTTGAACACCCTTTCCTTTAAAACTTCCAAATTTTCTCCTGTCAATTCTGTATCACTGACTATGGGCTTTGTACATGTAAGACTAAAAATATTCCCGAAAAGGTGCAATGTGGACTTCATACTTCATAAACAACAACCCTTATTTTTACAGCAAATCTTATTACGAGAGAGGAAAAGCAGGTAAAAATCACTGGAGAGGATAGGAAACAAACTCACCTTCACAGTTGAGACGAAACGGATGACTACCAGCAAATAAAACTTCTATCCAAAACTCCGCCGCAATGAAGAACAAGTTCTCAGAAATTAATCACTTCATACCTTAGAGTGAAAGAAATGATATGAACTCATTTAGTGCATTAATTCCAATTGTCAACTCAAATGTGTTGAGCATTGGGATTGGACATCACATGCGTGCATTCAATGGATGGTGGCATTTTTGGAGTAACCACCAATTCTCAAAAATGATTACTTGCCTTGAAAACTCAACTAGTTGACGTCACCTGTGATATGGTTCAATCTCCATCATACTTAGCAATAAATGCTCCATCATGTCTTTTAGCACATGGGACCCACCTGATTTGAACATGCATGAACAATCTAAACTGAGTTCATGAGAGTTCAAGTAGTTCAAAGTGTACATTGTGCCAAGAAAATTCTCCTTGAAAAGATTATCTCTGTTAAGTACCATCAGTCTTTTGAACTGCTTTGAACATGTTGAACACCACTGAACAGTTTGAACTAGGTTCAAATGGTTCACGGCCTGGAGAAAGAGGATAGAACACATCATCGAAAACCATGAAAAAGAACCGCTGCAAAACACTTTGAGTGAATGTTAGTGTGAAAACCTTTCTAACACCTTAGAACTTGCGGAACCTAAATGAACATTATGAATTCCCTTCCAAATGGTTCAATGAGCTGATGGGGTTCAAACAGACCATTAAAACTTGGTGCTACAAAATAAGAGACAATTTACAAATGAATTATGGATTGAAACAAAGGATTTGCAGAAAAAGAACTCAAATAAAAATTCGTAGGGTGACTTACTCTTGCTGTGGAGGATAAATGATGGGATAATAGAATGCAAAGACCATAGTAAATGCAATTAATGATAACATACACAAGCGATAAGCAAGCATGCACAACGATCCAAACACAAACCAAAATTTTGCCCTTAGTCAAGCTAAAAACCACGTGATTGATTTATTGATTGAGAGGATAGGAATGTTAATGATCAGAGCAATGCATACCCCAAGGATTGGGAAGGATACATCCCATGACGATGATTAGATTAAAGATTGATTAATATATTATCAACATATTTGGATGAATATGATGGATTGATTAAGGATAATGGGCTTGATTACAAGATTGGATTACATGGATTAGGATTAATTACATTAGATTGGATTGATTTGGGATTTTTGGATTATAGGAATGAAAGGAAGAATAAATGGATTGGATAGGATGGGAGGGGGATAAATGGATGGGATAGGATGGGATGAGGACATATGATTGGATATGATAGGATGAGGATAAATGATTGGATAGGATGGGATTGGTAGGATGCATGGGTACCAATGACAAGGGAGAATCAATGCTTGGTAAAAGTATGGATGGAGAGATTTCCTGGATAAGAAAATTGATTAATAATGATAGGATATGGAGGACTAAAGGATGGAGGATAGTATAATGGAGACCCAAGGACTATGTTGCAAAGGAGTAAAATGCTCCACACTAGAGGTGGTGCAATTAGGGATGGAACGATGATGGATAGAGATGTATGAGATGAAAGGATAGTGTGTAATAGATATGGATGGAGGAGGAAATTGGGCTTGCAGTTTCTAAAGCATGCATATACGTTATGTTTCTTGTAGCATGATTATGATCAAAGATAGGAAGGATGGGTTTAAATGTGATGAGGAATATGAGATGGAGGATATGGAGAGGATAGATGGATGATATGTATAGTGTGTATGGTGAAAAGGGGATAATGGAAAAAACAATATTGAAAGACTAGATGAATTCAACCACAAAACCCTAGCCTAACAACAACAAAGATCCACCATAATATATGAAGATTACCTAAGACAATGCAAAACAACAAAATCACAAAGATTATACCATCACATTTCCACTATGGTTTGAATCTCCATTCTTCCTATCTTCGTTGATCTTGCTTGATAGGTTTGATCTCAGATTTTATGTGTGCACAAGAGCTCAACAAAGAATAGGAAACGTGGTTGATATCTTAATCACAAAAAAGATTGATTGCATAAGATTTATTAGAATGCTAAGGACGATTGATAATGAAAGCAGTAATCTCCTTATATAGAAGACATTGTAAGAAATGGAGGGATAAGATTAAGAGGTGTAAAAGATAGATGGTCAACTAGGATTAAAGGGTAGGTAGAGGAAATAATAAAATGATAAAGGGGGTAGGTAGTGTAGGAATTAAGATATGAATGACAAGTGTCATGGCTAGAAAAAGGATAATGAATTAATTAAATAAATAAAATATTTATTTAATTTAGGAAAATGACAATTTAAAAAATAAATGTATTTATTTAAATAAGTAAAAGGCTTAGAAAGGGATTAATGAATTAATTAATTAATTAAATATTTATTTAATTAATAGAAAAATTAGACTTAAATAAATAAATAAATAAAAATATTTATTTAATTAGACTTAAATAAATAAATAAATAAAAATATTTATTTAATTAGACAGGACAATTTTAGGTGTCTACATTTTGCCCCTCTTTAAGACAATGCAGCTTGTCACGTTCACTCAAAGAAGATAAGATGGACTGATACACAATTTCCCCAAGATGGGAATGATATGCCCCCTCAAGAGATTACATGAATTTCATTTGAAAAGATCGCAGGCAATCTCTCGATAAGAAAGAAAGGCTAGAAATGAGTAACAAGATAGGATAGAGTGATAGAGTCATGAAATAAAGAAGACTAACTCAGGAGACTAGGGCTAGGGTAGTCTATAAGATAAACTATGAGGTAAAACATCCACATTGTCATCCACACGTATTAAGAGATCAAAGTGCAAAGAGAGCATAGAGCAATCACCAGTCAGTAGTGATGGCATTGGTGCATAGATTTGATTGCATTTGTCAATATCAGAGGCCAATAGATGTAGGAGAGCCAGTGAGTACCACAAAACCTCCTTGTACCTTGTTGCATTAATTGTTGTCATAAATGCATGTTCGGTAGTTCAATAAATGCATATTAGGTATGTCTTAGAAATATGTCAAGCGAGGCAAAAGACGGTAAGGCGTGTATATGCATGACAGAGGCACGTTTGTGTAATCCAAGCGCGTCTGTAAAATGTAGGAACGTTCATGTAGTATTTAAGCGCATTTGTGTCAAGAATGCACGTTTATGTCTTCAAGGTCGAATTGGCAGTTCTGTGATAAATATACGTTGTCGATTTGATAAGCTGCTAAGAGGATACACTCAAACAGGTCCTATAGGGAAGACTAGGATAACAGATAGGGCTAGGATTGACAATTTTGTGATAGAACATACGTTGTTAATTAGGAAACTACTCAAGAAGATACACTCAAGAAGAGGCCCTAGGATAGAATAGGGCGAGGCACTTTGTGATGAATAGGGAGTACCATAGAAATTGACACCGTACACTCAATTTTTTGTCACCCCATTAAATTACAATCTACATGAGCAAGAAAAAATCTTGCACCAAAGAAATACATTTTCATATGCATCTAAATAATCACCGTCTATATAATCATTAGAGAAATGTTCTTCACGTTGAAAATCATTTGTTGCACCAACACTTAGAAAATTCATCACCAAATGCAACCATAACTATGTCATCTTCATGCAAATAAACATTAATAGAGCTTCAATATAAAAAAAAAGGGACAGAAGAGGGCAGTTCATCAAACAAGAAACTAATTTCTTGTTCTCTTTACATCACAAACATGTGCACACCATAAATTTTTAGCTTTGAAGAGCTAGTCCATTTGAATACTCATTAGTATATGTGTCTTTCTCTTTATCTAATTGGTTTTCATTAATAGTAGAATCATTTACCTCATTCTTGTACCAAATTTCATCTCATATTTCATAATTGCACATGTTCATCTACAAATGATCAATCTAGCTTAAGGTAGGTGTATATATTGTTTGTATTATCTATGTTGCTATCATAGGATGCACCAACATATTATACCCACCTATAACCACATTCATCATCTAACAATACACTCACCTTGTATGTAGCATCCACTTTGTTGTAACCTTTTCAATTAAGCCAAGTCAAAGGAGAAGATTGGTAGTTATATTTCATCATCTTGACTTTCTAAGGGAAATTTTGGACTCGCATCAATTGATGGAACTTTATTTATGACATTGCAATTAGTCATCTTAATATGTAGGAACTTATCTTCCCTCTACGTGTTGACCTCTTAACAAGTTCAAGTTACAATGGGAGCACATTATAATGTGCTCAAGTGTTATGAAAGATTAAAATAACAATTTTAATTTTTTAAAAAAGTTTTTCAAAATGCACTCACATTATGAAAAACGTAAAAATAATCTAAAATCATACGATTTAATTTTTAATTTTTTATATTTTCATAATGAATGCTAGTGTATTATACATTGGCACTATAAATTGCATTGGAAACTACCAACCCTTAGGGTCAGACTTGCCTTGGGCATCCAATCTAAAGGGTTGGATTTGCATGTTAATTCTTGAAGATGTGTAATTTATAAAAGATAAAAGAACCTAAATGTCGAGCGTGCTCTCCATTATATTTGAATGTCATTTAATTTAGATATAAAATCACCACAATAACAACAATCTCTCTTTGCTTTTTAACCAAAATTTTTATTAAGATTTTGATCTTTAATTTCTTTTGTTAATGCCTTCCTCTTTTTTTAAAATCTTATGTATATTATTTTTGATATAAACTCTTCTATGATCAAGACATGGATTTTTGTTTTGGTAGCAAATGGGCTAATTGCTAGGAATTACTTTTTCCTTTGCTCTTCTTTGACAACCAACACCCTTAATAACTTTAAGCATTACCAATATTTTATGTTGGTCAATCACATCATTACAGGAGTGGAGGATATAAAATATTATGGTATTGTCACCAATATGTGACATGGTATTATTAGGAAATATTTTTAAGTGAAATAATCATGTAATTAGGTAATGGATTTACATAATTTAAATAAATTAGTTGATTCATAAATAAAAGGTAAATTTTAATTTTCATAATAAATATTAGTAATTTGAATAGTTAGTTGAGATTTACTAAATTGAAATTAATTTATGAGTTGATATAATTTGATCATTAGTCAAATATTTATTAAATTGAGATTCATGAAGTAGTCTACAAGTTCAAAATATAGATATTAAAATAATATAGTCTATGAAAGAAATGTATCAAATACACGAGATCATAAAAATATTCAAGGGCAATAATTGTAGATGTACATTGGGGTCCATCATTATCAAAATCAAGTGCCTTTTAGTCTCACGTGAACTAGATGCTTGCCTTGCTATATTGCTAGGACCACTTCCTCCTCATATGAAGTTCGTTGTTCTAAAATCGGAACACTATAAGAAAACGTAGCTTTAAATAAATATTAAAAATTGGGATATTATAGGAGCATTTTTTTATGCAAACTAGTACTCATTTCTTGGACTAGTAATTTAGATTCACTACTTAGTTATGTTCCTTCACCATTTTCTTTTTAAACCTCATGAAATATTTGTGATGCACTTGAGAAACTACATAAGTAGCAGCGACATTAGAAAACATGTTAAATTTTCTTCAACTATCCATGAAAATAGTGTGTTGTTTGAAAAAACCTCCCCTATTCCTCTAAAGACATCTCATGCGTTTGTGTTATATAAACAACACTTTGTACCCTTAGGAATTG
Source organism: Cryptomeria japonica (assembly GCF_030272615.1). Taxonomy (NCBI): domain Eukaryota; kingdom Viridiplantae; phylum Streptophyta; class Pinopsida; order Cupressales; family Cupressaceae; genus Cryptomeria; species Cryptomeria japonica. Next base: position 48,003,182 of record NC_081415.1, on the reverse strand, counting down.
AAGTGAAGCTTAAGTGTTGAAATTCATTCTGCACTGGCAACTTTTCTCTATAGCCTGGATAATATCTCAATCAACAAGAACAACTAGAGGAATCAACATTTTGTTTATATTCTACTTCATAAAGATTACATGAACTTTTTGTTATGTAGCCTTGGAAGAAAAGATGGAGGCAATGATGGTGCTTGAGTAGATGCTTGTCTAAGAGTAACAACCAAAGTTGGACTAGGATTTGAGGGTTGAAAATTATGATAGACCTAGTAATAAGAACTTTGCTTACATAAAAAAAAGTATTGATTAGGTAATTATTGTTCTTCAACATTAGCAATCTAATTCCACACTAGAAATATAAAAATAATCATTCTGTTTTTGTTGATTCTTGAAACATTATTGAGAACACTTGTCTTAGAAAATTATGTTAGCAAAATTATTAATCCACGGGGATGTTAAAACTTTGTCTTCCCTGTTATTTGTTAATTTGGGCTTTAGATGTCTCGAAAAACAAAACAAGCTTAGGAGTTGTTTTTCCTTATCAGTTGAGTAATCAGAAGGTAGTATTTAGGTTTTATCACCGATCAGTTTAAGCCATTATTTGTATTATTGATTGAATTGGTCCTAAAGATACTTTGGAAAAACTGAGGTTTTCAATGTTGGAATTATCTATAAGATTTACCATGAGATTCCTATACAACTGAACTTAATCTGCTTCGACCAAGACCCACTTTTTAAATTAACTGTTGTGGTGTCTGGTACCTTTTGGGAAATCGAAGGGCCGACATCTGTTTTTAGGACTGTGTTTTTTGAAGTTAAGCAATATCTCATAGTTAGAGTTTGGAAAAATCTACTTCTTACCATTTTCCATCCTGTTATTGTAGACACTTTAAAAATACACACGTTGTAGCATTGCCTACCACATATGCATTTTTCATTAATTTAATAAATCAAAACAATTCCCCCTTCCCATCTCACATGATTTAAATAAAATTAATTATTTAAATCTCATCTTTAGACCTAATAATTATTAAAATTCTCTTTTGTCCTCTACCTTTCATCTCACAACCAAACAATCAATTCAATCGTACTGGTTAATCCTCTCAACTAATCTTGACCATTGATCCACTCAATCAAAACTTATAAAACTACCCTTCCATAAGTCATTCTGTCAAAGAAACATCCATGTTCTAGAATCTCTTTCTATATATTTGTTTTTCTATTAATAAATTAATCAAAACAATTCCCCCCTCCCATCTCACGTGATTTAAATAAAATTTATTATTTGAATTTGACCTTTACAACTTAAAAATACATAAGTATTATTAAAATTCGCCTTTTTTCTCCACCTCCATCTCACAACCAAATAACCTACTTTATCCATTTGTTAATCCTTTCTAATCTTGAAATTGACTAGTAATCCACTTAATTAAAAACTTATAAATCTACCCTTCCATAAGCCATTTGGAAGGATCCTCGGTCTGAAATACATCATTATGTTGTTGCAGTTGTAAGCAACTACATTCCATACTATTTTCAACAGAAAATCTCCCTAGGATAAACGTCTTTTGGTGCATTAGGAATCTTGTGTGGGTAAGAGCTTTGTTTTTTAAATGTTTTTCAAGTTTCCTTTGCTTAAATTGACATGCAGGCAAATTTGAAATAGGGTTTATATATATATAGTAGCGTCGTAAATTGTCACCATGCCAATTTACACCTCATATTTGTGCCCCTACTTTAGCACGTCTCCCCCTCATCTCCTATTCGGGTCTGTTCAGTGCCTTAACTTTAGTTTTTATGTCACATACGCCCACCAAATGACTCTTCAGAGGGGTGTCCTCCTCTCTGTGCCAAAATTTTGGTCCCTAATTGAGGAGGACCAGGGCGCTTGCCCTAGTCCTGGACCAAAGCACCCAGCGCCGGCGCCCAGGTCCCCCTCAATGGGACCCAATTTTCAAGGGAGGGATGAGACCTATCTCTTCGGTGGGAAATGAATTTGATGGCTCAATGTGACTATTGGAGGTCGGCCTAATTGGTAGGTTGACCTAGGATTTCATATATAAAGACATTCGATCAACCTAGTTTCATAACTTACAACTTAATTCAAGCAATCAAGCATTCAAGTGTTCACCATCAAACATTTCCAGAGGTCTTTAAGGATGGATATTCTTCATTCAACCATTGTGGAGAAAATTATACCATTCAGATGCAAGCATGTGTGTGTGATTAGGGTTTTGTCATGTCTGTGCTATTTCATACAACATATGTGATTACATTAAAGAAGCAAAGCATCATTATCAATCATTGTAGATCTGAGGTACATCTTTCTATTATTTATTTCAGTATTTGCAATATTTCATTCAAGGTTAATTCTTAAATTGGGGTTTGACTTAGGCAAACCCCTATTCCCAACCTATTTCCCTTCTCTAGTGTGCGCAAGAATAGGTACGAAGTTGCAATCTTCAGAATTGGCTTTATTTATAGGGATGAATCAATTAGGAGCTCCTTTTGGGAACAAGTCCAAATACTCTTATAATTCTCAGATCGAGGTTCATGGCTTGATCTGACGACTGTAGCTCATTGTTCATGCATAGTTACTTCAATTTCAGCCCATTTACCTTAATTTTAGCATCTTCAACAATTCAATTCAACTCATGGGAAAGAAGAGGCTCATCCAAGATCCCTGGAATTTGATCAGCATTTAGACCTCTTAGGTTTAGATCTATCAAATTCTTGTCTTTCCCTAATGTGTTGGTCCCCAAGTAAAAATTAGCAATTTTAATCCTTGTTGTGGTGGAAACCCTAATTTTTCACCAACACACACACACACACACACACATATATGGAAAATTACTAATAGGAGGGGTAGCTCCCATTATTTTAATCTAGAAAATAATTACAATGAAGTCCTAGCTATGGAGGGAGAAGACCAAGATTGTAATGCCTTCAATGATTTGCCTGGTTCTCTCAATCTAAGGAGGAGATGGCAGATTTTTATTAAGTTCACAAAATAGGCATATGTCTCCATACTATTTCTTGCCAATCTGTTCCTCATCATTGCAATGGCCTCAAACATTAGATCATTTTTTAGGTTTGTGGTGATGCATATCACGTCTCCTTACTCAACATCATCTCTGATCATGATGACTTCTTTGAGTTGATATGATACAAACCTCTAGTTGTATTTGCACTCATACTTTAATAATGATGTCTTTCTCTTCTCTTGAATTGTAAGTTGTAGAAGTGCTTGCCATCTCCACATTGTGAGAGTCAAAGATGCCTTGGGATTTAAATATTGAGTTTTTTACACAGCCAAAGTGGTATGGTCGAGGTTTGACCACCGTTAGTCCCATCCACCTGAATGTTTAGGAACCACAAAATGGAAATCTCCATCAAAACATCACACTACTAGAATTCCTTACTATTGAGTATCCCATCCATTTCATCTAGAATTAAAAAAGTGCAAATGCATCAAATCCATATCGGTACCTATTTTATCTCATCAATTACCTAGCCTAAATAATTAATTCGTCTCAATTCTATTATATTTAGAGATAATTTCTTAGAGAGTGGCCCAAGATTGACTATTATTCAACACAATAGAGGGGACATCTTGATCAATTGCATAGTTCGACAAGTATTTGGCAACCCCATTTGCTTCTCTAAAGATATCTTTTATTGTGTAATTTGTGATCCCTCCCAACAAGGCCCAAACATCTTGAGAAGTTCCAGCATGAGGCATGTGCAGAGATTGATTTAATAATAATCAAAGAGCCCCCCTCAATATCAATGTGGTTCTATTTATTTTCTTTACACTTCTTGAGTCCTTAAAAAATTTCCACAGACTCAACAACATTATTGGTTCCATTAGGTAGTTTGATTGATCCTGCCAATACAATTTCCCCTATGCTATCTCTTATGATGTATCCAACCCCTGATGCTCTAGGGTTGCTCTTGGAAGCACCATCAAAGTTGAGCTTCGACATGCCTACTGAAGGGACTCCCATCTTATAGAGCTCTGGTCTTATTTTTGTTTCATATTTTGCTTTAGACAATCATTTTATTTTTCTTACATAGATAAAGGAGGTAGCTGCTTGTGACGTTTTCACACATCGCCTCATTGCAAATGGGGAGCCCCTACTTTTTAGGCCCTCCCAATCGTTTGGCTTTTGTTTTTGGGGTCTTTTCGTGGTAGTCTCGTCAGTCTCTCTAAGCTTGTTAGTGAGTGGGATCAATTTGGTCAAGTCTACTTTTCGTTTGAGCTAATTTGGCTGAGTCTAGGGCTCGTTTTGTCAATTTTAGGGTTTATGCTTTCAGTCCTAGATTTTAGGGGTTTCCTTTTAGGATTTTCAAAAACTAAATGTTGCATTGGAGTCAAGACCCTCTAAGGATCCAACACGTGAAATTTGATCGAATTCTGAGCAGAAAGTTCCTATTTTTTAGGGATTTCATTGCCTCTTGGAATATCTTCATTTTTGCCTCCCGGAATGCCTTCATTTTGCCAAAAATCAAACTTCCTATTTTTAGTAATTTCTATTTTTAGTAAGTTTCTATTTATAGTAAGGAACCCCGAGTCATGTTTTGGCTCTAACTCTGACATTTTGAAAAAGTTTCTATTTTTGGCATGTCTTTTTGTGGCAGGTCCTTACAGGCTCACACTGAAGACCAAATATGCATGATCATTTCTAAATTCGGAAAAGTCAAAGAGCAGGTAGAGTGATCAAAATTTGGTTGTGTGTGGGAATGAATCCAGGAATGGAAGACTTGAAAATCATCCAAGTCTGGAAGTCCACCTTTATCCCTAGAATGACATCCTAAGTCTGGAAGTTTTTAAAATTGGTTAAGTTCGAGGTGAAAAATTCATGAAATTCCTTGGCAGAGTGAAATCCATGCCCGAATCCCAAGTAGGGCGCCAAAAGCAAGACATCGTGGAAAGGGTAAAAATCATGAAATTCCTCCTCCAGATGGAAAATGCGCCCAGGTGAGTGAAAGGGGGCTAAAATGAAGTCAATGTGGAAAGCATGAAAAATGATGAACTCCTTGATCACATGCAAATAGCGCCCTAGAAGGAAGTTTGGCACTAAAATCACATGCTCGTGGAAAGTCAAAAGATTTGTGAATTCCTTGACACATGCAAATTCCGCCCAAGGATGGAGTAGGGCGCTAAATGCCCACATCATGAAAAATGTGAAAGAGTCAAATTCCTTGCCTAGTGTAAAATTTGGCCCAAGGATGAGTTAGGGCGCTAAGGGAGGTGTCTTGGAAAACTTCAAATTTGGTAAATTCCTCCTCTGAGTCAAAATTCTGCCCATGCTAGAAGAAGGATTCCAAAATCAAATGGACATGGAAAATGAATGAAATGAAGAATTCCATCACCAAGTGAAATCCACGCCCAACTCAAGAATGAAGAAAATTTTCCAAGGCAAAGGGGAAATTAAGGGCTAGGAATGGAATGAAAAAACAAGAATTCCCCTTGGTATAAAATTTTAAAATTCCATTTTTAGACACCAAGTATCGTCAGAATTTGAATTTTTTTACAAATTTAGACTCCCGAGAGAATTCTCTCTCTCTTGGACTCAAGTCCTAAATTTTAGGAAAGTTCCTAAAAGATAGGAGATGTGAAAAATTGGTCGAAAAGCTCCCTGAGAACATGATGAATTCAAAGAGCACAAAAAATTCTTTCCTCAAGGAACAAATTTCCAGAATTTCTTCTCCTGTTCCAAAATGTGCCCAAGCTTGGAAGCAAGATGTAAAAATCAAGGTTCAGGAAGAAAGGTTCAAAATTCAAAAAATTCCTTCCTCAGGGAAGAATTGCACCCAACAAGAAGAAATTCTTGGAAAAAGTTAAAAATTGACTGTGTTGGAATTTCCTTCCTTTAGGATATAATTCTTGGAAAAAGTAAAAAAATTGACTAAGTGTTGGAAATTCCTTCCTTTAGGACAAAATTCCACGAAAGTGGAAAAATTGACTAAGTGTTAGAAATTCCTTCCTTCAGGACATAGTTCTTGGAAATCATGAAAAATTGGCTAAGGCATGAATAATTTCCTTCTTTAGGGGTAAAGTAGAATCAAGGTCAAGAATGGGCACCAAATGAAGGGTATGGAAGATTTTTCCTCCTCAAGCAAAATTCCTTCACCATGTGTTTTTAGCACCCAAGTTGGAGATGAAGTGCTAGATAGGGGTAAGGAAGACATTTCTTTCCAAAGGAGAATTCCTCCACAACATAAAATCCACACCAAGATGAATTGAAGGTAAAAAAAAAATCAAGGCAAGGAAGGAATCAAGGATGAACTGAACAAGAAAATTCCCCCGGGGAATGATTTTGAAAAATCCATTTTTGGGCATCAAAAATCATCCAAATTTCAAAATGATGATAGATTTGGAATCATGAGAGGATTTTCTCTCTACTGGACTTCAGAACTCAAATTTGAAAAAAATCCTAAAAAATAGGAGTTGTGAAAAATCAATGGAAAAGCTTCCTTGGATCAAGGAAAAGTCAAAGTTTTAAGAAAATTCTTCATGAATCAAAAGTTTCTCTCTCTTGAAGTTTTCTCTCTCTGAGGGTTTCTCACCAAGTGGTAGCCAGGATGCCGCATTTATGGCATTGTGGTAGATTCTTTTTGCATGCAGCCGTCACATTTAAGGCATTATGGTAGATTCCTTTTGCATGCAACCGTCGCATGTGGAGATGATGGTGCATTTATGGCATGATGGAGTGATTTGTTCATGGAGGAATATTCATTGTATGTTGGGTGAATTTGATGAAAGTGGTGCTTTTAATGTACGAATGGATGTCGTTTTGGGCATGTTTGAATTAATTGTATATGGGCTTAATGGGTATTAATTGTTGATTCCCACCTTGTTGCATCATAAGTGGGAAATATTTTGGGGAAAACCCTAATTAGGGTTTCACATGTAAGCATGACTTGAGGCCTATATAAAGGGGTCACCCCCTCATTTGTAAGGGGAGGGAGACTTGTATGAAATTGCTGCAATAAGTTTTTGAGATAATAACAATGAAACATTGTTCTCTGATGGTGTCCACTTAAGTTATTTTTCAAAACTTGCATGGTTTCACCTTCCTCACTTAGATTAGAATTTTATTTTCTCAGTTGTTAGATAAAGTGCTTAGATTTCAATGAAGAATGTAATGGTGTTTGATGAATTTCCATGGTTCATACCTTTTGCATCTTGTTGATTATAAGATGCAATGCAAAGTTAGCCTGACCCCCCAAATTTATGCTAAGTTCGATTGTGAATGGTCATTTGGATTGTGTCGTGTTGGGGATTCAAATACACTTTCTCAATGTGAAAATCCTTCAACATCCTTAGAAGATTGCACTGGTTCTTGTGGAGTTGTAGTTAATCTTGGCGAAGCAAAGCTTGGGTTATTTGGAATTTGTCCACCAGAGCACTATCCATTGATTTCACTACCCTTAGTAGTAGATTTAGATCCTCTAACCCTTTCCCTTTTAATTTCAATCTGTTCAAAGCAGAAGCATTGCAAAATTGCCATATCCGATGATGAAGTTCCATGCCACAACTAAGAAGTGAAAAAACGATCCAAACGTAAGGTCCCTTCGATTATCAACATATCACATCAGACCAATTGAGTCACGTCCGTAGCATAAATTAACCTTGGAGTTGATTGTCTGAAATTTCCACAATCTTGGCATACAATCGCACTTTAATCAAGAGAGAGTAAGGTGACCATTGTTAACTTTATTCTGTGTATTTCATGGCTGCCATAAAAAACACGTCAGTGTGCTACTCAAATGCATTCATGGCATGCATAAAGAAATACAAATTAGTTGAGGTTTTTATACCATGGGTATTATTTAGCATTGGAACTGAAAATCAACTAATCAGTAGACCCTACCATGTAAGGGCACTATCCTGTCCAACAATGGATTCATCACAATCATACTTTGCAAATCCAACAAGTTACCAAGAACATGCAAGTTTTTATCGTTCCATGAGTACTCACAAAGTTTACTTGTGTTTATTTGTTAAGTATGTGGAAAAACTCGTTCAGTTTTTTGCTGAGTATCTTGAAAAACTTGTTGAGTTTTTAGCAAGTACTCATTGAGACTCACCAAAAACTCAATGAGTTCAACAAGTCAAAATCGTGGGTTAAACACTCCATAAACTCTAGGTTTTTGGTTTTATAAGCATTGTTTTTTGCCTTATAAAAATATTAAAATAATGAAAATGGTGTGTGCCCTGAGAGTATGTGTGGTTTTGAAGGTCTTCATTTGGGCTTGTTGGTGAGGGTCTCACTCGTCGATCCCACCTTGTATTGCCATAGGAAATGCACTAGGGACATTGCCCTTGGACCTTGTGAGGGGTGTTGTCCTTTGATTCTGCTAAGGGCACTTCTCGAGGACCCCTATCCAAACTCATTTGATGAATTTTGTAGCTGGTATTGCCTAATACTCTCCAAGATTGAAACTTTTGGCTTGTTGAGTACTCTTCGAGCCTAAGTTTGGGACCTATGATCACTAGGAAGAGATTAGTTTCGAGCCTTATGGATGAGGTGCTAGTATGACCCATACCAAGTGGACTGTTGGGGTTGTGGTTACCTTGTGCTATTTCCACACATATACCAGGTTCATTACAAATACAACTGGTGGAAATATGAAGACTTTTAATCTCCACTTGGTTTAATGGCATTGAAAAAACTTTGGCAATAGTGCTCCCACCAACAATAGTCTATCAACTTATTAATGTAGACCCAAAATTCTTTATTAAATTCATGATTCATAGATTAAATACCATAGGTTCAAATTTAGTAAGAAATTTGTGCATGGTTATGACAATATAATTGTTCCACAATCTCCCTCTTCTCAAACAATTCATTAATGGTTGGAAAGAATCTCTTATTTATTATTTCTTAATTCTATATGAATTGTTTGAAATAATCATCTTTAAACAAGCTGTCATTTATCATTTTTTGTCCTCTATGCTGAGTTTTTCTTGAAATAAATGTTGGTGACATGAAAAAAATCACTTAAATAAGATTTTGATTGGAAAAATTGCAACCTATGATTAAATTGTATTTTTTTTTTAAATTTATGGAGGATTTTATACCATCCACAAAGAACCTTTAGCTACCCAATATGGGAGCATGAGCCTTTACACTGAAACCTCTTTAGTTGAGAGCCAAGGATTGGTAGTAATCCATTCAGCCAGATTTGCTTGGGGAACAATTCTTGCCTCATCCCTTATGATGTCAGGGTCTTGTACTCAACAAGACTGTAATGCCCCCAAATTTTAAAAGTGATAATTAATTAAATTAATTCTTATTAAGTTGTCCAAAATAAATATTATTTAAAAGGATGAATTATTATTAATTAATTTAATAACAAAAAAAAGGAGGGTAAAATAATATTATAAAATGTCACTTTAACTATCTCCATAGGCAAAATCAGAGGCTAGGAGATGATTGGCTAACCAAGGGGGACTTTACTTGGTCATTTATTTGGCCTTGGTAAGCTTATAATATTAAAACTTTATAATAATTCATTATAAAGTTACTTTTTCTATAATTAGAAAATTTTATAAAGTAACTTTATTAAAAGGGGGACTAATGAAAAGTTAATAATGAATTATAAGATTACCCCCTTGGGCACCCCTTTCTAGACATAATTAAGGAATAAAATAGTAAACTTTAATTTAACAATGGCCCCAACTCATGTGTTGGTGTTGGAAATAAACCATACCTGGACTGACAATGGACTGGTCCAAGAGGGGCCAATAGCTCAATGGTAGAGCACTCCAACAGCGTATGGAAGGTCCTAGGTTTGAGTCATAGCTGGCCCATGTCTCAACATGGTATCAAAGCTAGGTCCAGGCTAGGAGCCCCCAACACATGAGAGGTGTGGCTTAAGGGGGGGTGTTGGTGTTGGAAATAAGCGACACCCGAACCGACGATGGATTGGTCCAACACTCCAGCAATGTATGGAAGGTCCTAGGTTCGAGTCCCTAACTGGTCCATGTCTCAACATCATGATAATGTAAACCTCACGTTGAGTGCCCAATTGGAGGAATATTCTACTTAGAATCATGGAATTTTGGAGCCCTAACTTGGGCGTGGGAATTTGGGAAGAAAAGAGACTTCACAGGAAGGTTTTTGGCATTATTGCTATTCATTTTTTGGAGATTACTTTTCATCAGCAGGTTTGCAATGTGGTTGACAGAGATTTGAGAGCAGATTGGAGATGAAAAACCTCCATCTATTGGTGATAGGACGTAGCCCCTTTCACTAATTCAGCATTTGGACACACAAAGAACTTCATTTTAGGCCATTGGGGGCAATCAGAAGTTTGTAGGGTTAGACAACAATTACAGGGCTTTTACATTAGGTCTTAGCATATTTGGATGATCTTATTAGCAATTCAGACATTATTCCAATAGATCATACCATTCCCAGCTGAGCCATACATCAAATTCTTGCCTGGAGTTTGTAGAAAATAATTACAAGGGTTTTAACTCAGCCATTTGCACTAAAATTCATTGTTGACAATTAGGATCAGCAGATAGGAAGTTATTTTGGAGAAATAAGGTCATATGTGATGAGCATATTCAATAATATAAGGAAATTCTTCATTCATGGAGGGTGACACCTGGCAAGGAGTTAGAATTCCATCTAGGTCTGCATATTTCTTCATCAATTATTTTTAGTAATTCATTCTAAGGTCAATAAAGTCAATTGGGGTTGTCAACACATTTAGGAAGCTTCTATTTCAGCATATATTGAATTTCAGTCAAATAAGGAGGCTCAACCAGGCAGGAGGACACTTGGTATGCAAATTTGCTCTCTAAGTGGAAATAAAAAGTTATTCTTGATATATTATATTGCTGTTGTAAAAATCAGAATCATTGGCCAAAGAAACCAATCACTAGTCGGCTCCTTTCAAAGACTTGATCCTTGGTGGGCTCATTAAGAACTATTCAACATCACCACTGGATTGAGGGCCCATCAACAAATTTTGGGATAAAATAATTTTTAAAAAATTAATAAAATAATTTAGGGTTTCTAAGTTTTTCCATTTTTTGTGACATTTTTAAAAAACATTTCCTTAACCTCAACCTCATTTTGTAAAAACATTTCTTTGCCAAAATATTCTCAAGAAAGATTTTTGCTTGGTACTTTCAAACAAGAAAGACAGTCCGAATGGTCCTATGCCTAGAGACCATCCTTCACATCTGGTTCGATAGCTTATACAAATATGGAAAAAGTAATATGATAACAATGAACAAAATCGAAATGGTATTCCCATGGACAATAAACTAAATTGCTAAATATAATGGGTTATAACACAAATGAAACTGGTGCAAATAATACAGAAAAGGAAGAGGAACAATGTGTACGATGATAGCAAACCCTGTAAAGAAATGTCTCACCATGGAACAGCTGCTTTGTACATTTGGATGATAATGTACTTTAGTTAGAAATGGACACTCTTAATAGAAAAAGAATCAATTCTTCTATAATTTGAAAATAATTGTCTATTTTCCTGTATTTTGTGATTCTGCAGTCCATCAGAACATTTTTGGTTGTAAAAGAGCACATTAAGTGGTTTTTGAATTTGATCAACAGTGAAGGAGTTACGCCTTGACAAGGTGATCAGCTAGCTTATCAGTATTTTAAATTTTTTTTCTCTCCAACTACCATGTGGAACTTCTAGAATTCTACATATGCAATAAAACATATTCCCAAATATGTGGAGTTATGCATTTTGCATGCTATTCGGAGCGTGTGCATGGAGGGAATACCAAAGGTCACTGGTCATGTAAAGAAATGACACGCATATGTTGAATTATTTGATAAACCTGGAAATAAGATATTCAACAACTTCTATTATAAAATCATGATTCCTTCAAAAGAAAAGGTGTTCGACTATCTGGTTTGCCAAAAAAGGTACTAAATATCAATTAGGTAAAGAGTTGGGATAATCATTGCAAACAATTAATCTCATCTTAGAGAAGGGAAAGGGTTGAGAATAAAAGCAAATGAAAACAGCAAGAAAATTGATATATTAAATGCCAACATTTCTTGTTTGTGATGTACCTTTTCCCAGCGTGGAGCAACAAATTCATTGACCGTAATTGCAGTCTCTGCATAGGAGAAAGGGGAAATCCAGTATGCCCATTGGCACCATTTTGGAATAGGAGCTGCAAGACAAACATCTTCAGATTGATGTATATGATTGCATAGAATTTAAAAATAATTGTCAATCGTTGTAACTGAACTGATTTGGTCTTTGTGAGCTTTGAATAATTTCCTTTTCATGAACAACCAAATAATTTGCACAGAATAAGCAGTGGACTTACGTCTGGGAATTAGGAATCCACCAAGGGCCAAGACAATTAATATGGCAAATGCACCTCCAGTGTTAGCAATGGCTACGGTTCGACAAAATCCAGCAATTGCACGGAACAACGAGCTTGCCATTTGATGCAGAGCAAAGAATACAAGAAATTGACGAAAAAACCTAAGGTAAGAAGGGACCAACAGCTACAATAAATCAACAAATCATGTGCTTTAGAAAGTTCTGTGTGGATTTACATTTACAAGTAAAGTTCTTGTTAGCTGTGGTATAATTCTCTTTCTTTTCCATGGCAAAAGAAGGAAAAGTGAAAAAAACAGAAAAAACATGAAATAAACACAATAAATCCATTATCCTCTTCACATCATACACAATTGCATATGAATTTCATAGAGTGATATAATTTATCTCTGATAAAATATTATTTAAAAATAAAAAGTGAAAGATACTATATGATGAATATTTGAAATATTAAAGCATAGAAGTTTTTAAGAGAATCGCCATCAGAGAATTATATGATAGCTAGCTAACATTGGTACATATTGAATGAATTTTCACTTACTGATATAATTAAGCAGAAGTAATTCTAACACTCACACAACCGTGTTGCTCTTCAAGCAACCTATAACATACTTATGTTCTTTTTAGACATCCAGCCATTCATTCTCTCATTATATATAAAATTTCTCGTTTGTTTATGCAGAAATTTTGTAGCATGTTTGTAATAGCGTAAAGCTATTGCCACCAGTCCCAAGAGCTATCCTATATGTCTCTCCAATTATAACTTACAGGAGGTTGATGTCTAGATTTAAAAACAAAGTGAAAAAAGATGTAGTGCACTCATATTTTTCCTGCAATTTTCTTTGTTTCTTTTTGTGAGTTCTTTATAGAGATACTTTTCTGCCTCGATAAAGTGTTCCAACTTGGACTCCTCATTAGACAACAGCAGATAGAACTAGCTATCACCTCATTTGTTGGCAGCAAAGAAGTTGAACCTTGGCACATGGTATATTTGCATGATTATCTGATAGAGTTGCATAAACAGATTGTAAAGGAGATTGAAAGCTCAGAAATAGCATGCACGTGCACACTCACACCAAGGAAGTGGGGGGTGCAAGGCACAGAGGGTAGCAAGAGAGAGAGGGTGAGAGTAGGGGAGTGAGGAGAGGGAGGAAAGGAAGAGGGAAGGGTTTGGGAAGATAGAGGGAGAAAGGGAGAAGGGGAGTGAGGAGAGGGAGAGGGAGAGGAAGAGAGAGGGAAGGAGGGGGCAGTGAGAGGGAGGGAGCTTCGAGCAAGAAGGAGAGGGTGGTGGAGAATAAGTGGAAGAGTTAGAGAGGAAGAGGGGAAGAGGGAGCTCTAATTCAGTATACTCAAAAGAAAAAAGTATACCCCTTATGTATTATCAATAAGAATATTAATGCCAAATGCTTCTCAAGATAAGATATGACCTGATCACATATGTTATTTTTTTTTAACATTAGAGCCAGTTGTTGAAAAATTCCTTATCTCGATGATAGGTGTGTCAAGAGGACTGTAATCTAGCTGATTATTTTGTTTATAATAGAATAAAAAATGGAAACATTGAGGGAGAACCTTCTGAATTCCCAAGCAACAGGAGTGGTACAAACAATGAAAATTGATGTACTTAAAATCTTGAATTCAAAATACATACATCTAAATGAACCTCACATTTTTCTGTTATAAAGTAAGAGAGAGAGCAGGCTCACTCTATATTCACAACAGTTCCCAAACTTGAAACTGTGTATACTAACGTAAGAAATGTTATCTATTTTTTCTTGATTAAATTTAACCCAATTATTGTTCTATAGGGTTTTTGTCAGTCTGTTTAATGATTTGTAATAGAGTCTTTCAATCTTAGGTAGTTGCTTTTTCAAGCTACGATGATTTGAAAACAAGATTCCCTTGTCATTCTACAAGCATTCAAGGCGTATTCATGTGTGCATCTGTCCAGAGAGAGATGAACATAGAGGGCTAACATAGATGTTAGTTATATTTTAATTTTCATGATAACTATGCATGATACAGAGCAAGATAGGATAAGGAAATACATTTCATACAGACCTGCCAGCTTCAAGGGAGTAACCAATCACATAGTAAGTAGTTGATGCCCATATAAACGGCTCCAATAATGAGAGTGGAATCTTCAAAAGAAATCCTGGAAGAGTGTAAGCCCATGCTGGATAGAAGAAAAGATCCCTTTGTTTGAAAAATATTGGAAGCCGAAACATTGTCATGGATAGCTCCGCATAACCATTAAACATCAAAAGGAGGAGTGAGAAAAAAAGAGCTCCCAGATAATAATTTCCATGCTCCAAGTCAACTTTCATGTGTGTCCGAAGGAAGACTGTCATTGTGATAAATGCAACTACAAGAAGCTGCAATGGAAGATTGATTCAGAAATGGATTTGCTGTTCATCCAGCATCTATGCAAACTTACCAAATACGATGGATTTCATCACATTCAATGTGTTTTTCCACAATTTTTAACTTACCATATAATAGCATGTTTAAACAGTAAGATTTCTCAAACTATAGAATGTTCTTTATTTAAAAAAAAACTAAAAGTAGGTGTGAAAAAATATAAAATCTACTCTCTTAAATCGTTATAAATATAAAATAAATAATTGAAATCTTATGGCAGTTCAGCAGAATGAAATATGGGTTCTGAGGTTTTGACTTGACTCTATTTGAAAATTTGAAATATTGTGAATGGTTCTTATGATATACGATAGATACATCTTCAAACTCATTATCTTTTTAAGGTATAGAACACTCTATTCTAAAGTGGCTACCTTGGGTATAAGCTAGAAGATCAAGAGAAGATAACCTACTTGTGCTGTCTTGAATATATAAACAAATGAGTTTCGCTTCATAAGTAGCCATTCTCGGTCAAAACATATCTTGAACAACTCACATTTCCTATGTGAGTATTTGCTAAAAGACAGCATCCTTTGTGGCTTTGGGACTTATCATAAGGTTTTAGTAGTTCTTTTGACAGCCCTTGTCCAACATGGAATTGTTTGAATCTCTGAGAAAACTGCTCTATTGTAAAGTATACATATGGCTTTTCCCTGTTGTGCCAATACTGTTCTTGATCCTTTTGAGAGGTAACCTGCAGAATCATACAAATATATTGATAACTGCTATGATGTCAAAATCATGAAAACAGTGAGCAGATGGATACATATTTACCTCCTGGAGGAAATCTGCGGTGTCCTTGCGTTCAGGGCACTTGAAGCCAGAGTTCTCAAAGAACTCTAGTGCATGATCACGGGGCCCATGGCACACTATCTGCCCTTCTGACATTAAGATGATGTCATCAAAGAGATCAAATCTCAGGTGCTGGTTGGAGTAGTGATATCAATATAGTTGCCTTCATAATGTGGGCAAACTGTTGAAGGCACTTGACAATCTGATATGTAGTGGAACTATCCAAGCCACTTGATATATCATCCATGAAGAGAGTTTTCATTGGAGATACAATCATTTCCCCTAGACATGTTATGGATGACAATGAATTTGAGACATTAACAAACTATGAAATGAGTTCCAATAGACTAATTGAGAGGCAAAATCACACCCATTACCAGTTGTTACCCTTTTTCTCTGCCCTCCTGAAATTCCTCGGAGCATGGCATTACCAATCTTGATGTCTGAACAAATATCCAGACCAAGGATCTAAAATAAGAAATGCAGATTGTAAAACATCAGAACTGGACTAGAATAGATGCCATTTCAAAGAATACTCTTATGGCTTAAAGGAACATGTCATTATCATATCATATTAAATATCCTTATCAGACTAAATAAAATGTTTTTTGTTTTTCTTCTTCTCAGGTTTGCACTATTAAATGTTGGAGAAATGGACTGCATGTGAACTGTAATAAGGTGCCTACCAAAAAGCCCTGGTCACAAAGAGGACTGGTAGCTTAGTGGTAGAGCACCCCAGCATACACATGGGAGGTCTTCAGAATCCTAGCTGATCCATGGAAAATAACATTAAATAGTATCTTCCCAACATGAGACATTAATAAAAGATAAAAAATCCTCACTTTCAAAATATAATCTGTTTGAAGATTTCCTTTCAGCCCCTCAATTGAAACTGCCTGAAAACAGAAAAGGACCATTTCGATAATTGAATTAGTAAAAATTAAATTTTGCAATCTTATTTATAGCCCCTTAAAACATTGAAAATAAAAGTACTGTTAGTGGCCGCTTACTTTCATATATGTGTCTATATCTGCCTCCGGAAGTTTTTCCAAGTTCCAATAGAAGTTCTACATATAGAACAAAATGTCAAAAACTAACAAAACCCTCAGTCCTAATGATCATCTTAGCTTAGTGATGTTTGTGCTAGGCACAACCATTGACATTTAAATAACTAGAAAAATTAAATCCATCCAAATGAAGACAATTTATACCATGCCTGCTACCCACTCCTTGGCAACGAGCTGAGAAATCAAATGTCTCTCTTACTGTCATTTCTGGAATATGCAAGTCATATTGGCTGATGTAAGCAGATGTCTTTCGAGGGACAAATTCATTGAATTGGAATCCGTTGTACGAGATATGGCCTTTCATCTGTCACAATATGCATTACGAGATATGTGAGAATCTTTGAATTTAATATGAGTCAGCAACTCCACGAATGTAGCCAATAAACATACTATAGTATATTTGGGTTAGTATCTAACCAAAACCTAAAGCATAGGAATTTCATAATAATGATAACCTTCAATTTTGGGTCCAATTTCCCTGAGAGAGCCTGGAGCAAGGTTGTCTTTCCACACCCTGGTGGACCTAGCAGAAGAGTGAACCTGCATCAGATTTGAAACAAGTCAAAAGTTACAAACTGACTAGCACTATCTTATGCAAGCAACAATAGTTGTGTATATAAACTATCTTTGCAAGAGATGAATAAGTAACATGAAAAAGGTATTAATAAAAAGTAAAATAGGTTACATGGAAAAGAAATATTCATCTGAAGTTTAAGAGTCAACCTAAAGATGTAAAAAGAGGAAAGCAGAAGAATTAGAACAGACAACATCTTGGACACTCTTTTGCATATGTTGTGGTTCACAATAGACATAATTTGGAAGCAAGATCAAGATTGGAAATTGCTTGCTATTTACTTTAATATTTTATGTTCTTACTTTTCATCCCTTTTGTCAGAAAAACAATCAATAACTTATCCCCCGTTTCATTCCAGGTCATTTGTTTGTACGAAATAATCCATAAATGTTGCAGAAATGATGTTTCTGCTGCTTGAAACCGCCAGACATTTTTGGCCATTTCTGTGGCTCAGAGAGCTGAGGAAGAATGTATATGTGGGATGCGTTTCTAGTTATCTCAACATTTAAACTATCCAACTTTTTGTCTTTGTATTTTCTACTATTACCCTTTTGTGATTTGTTTGGTTTCATCCTGTTGATCCCTATAACATGGACTACTTGTTTGTCATATATTTTCTTGTTATTCTTGCTTACTCTTTTCAGTTTGTAGGTTCATCAAGAAAAATGATTGATTACCTTCAAAACACAGTGAACTCAAAGCATTCCAATCTTCAATTATAAGGGTATCGAAACTTAAAAATTACCTATTTTGTGGGCTTCCATTGAGAAGCTCTTAGTGGAGCATTTGCATCTTCATAAAACACAATAATTTATTTTATCCCTTAGTTTGTGTCGGATATTAATAGTTTGGTCTCTCTGAGCTATGTTACTGTAAGTGTCTATGTTGATTTCTCTATTCAACACTATAAATTCACAATAATAAGGTGCACTACCATCATGATCCAAAATATCATCAGTCATTATTAACTTTCATTAGAAGTTGTACATTTCTTTGTAAACCAATGACATCGAATCAGATACTTTCATATTGAAATATTACATCCTTTCCATCTTGTTTTGGCTGTCTTAACACTTTTTTTCCTGGTCAACCGAAAAGCTCCTTCTTTGAATTTAATATTTGCAAGCTCTACAACCTAGTTAATAGGCCTTCAACAAAAACACTATTTCATGGGTTCATCCCTTTCTTGTTGGTTCGACATTTTAGCTGCAGTAGTTCTTTGTTCTTATTAATATATCAGAATATCAGTAGAATTATGTATTAGTTGCCTGTTGTTCCTTCGATCAAGGTACATGAGGTGGTTTTTCTCTCTATGTATCCAATGGGTCACAGCTGTATTTCTTCTACCACTTCCCCAATTTTGTAAGCATACATTGAAAGAAAAATCATGCAGTTTGCTATTCATGCCCTGGTTTTGTCCTGCAAATGAATCAAATTTGCTCTGTGCTAGATTTGCTCATCTACTATATCAATCGGTTGAGTAAAATATTACACATCATGATTGTCACTTATGTAGAATGGGGTTGTGGATACAATCTGCAAAGTCTTATACTTTCCTTCTTTGGAGCTTCTTGTTCTAGGTGAAATAAAACAACTTCCTATTCATCAATTCGTTTGTGTTAAACATGCCTGGTTACTATTGTTGCAGGGGCTGGTGCTTCCACTGTGGGTTCTATTGGATAGCCTACATTTTTGGGGTATAATATCTATGGCATGTTCTATTATTTTTATCTATCAAACTTACTAACGATAAAGATAAGATACTTGTCTCAAATTTTTTGCCACCTACGTTCTCTTTCTATGAGCTTCCCCCATTAATTTTCTATACTACAAGTTTTCTACAGCTAACGACCAACAAATTTCCTTCACTCTCCTCTGCACATCCCAGGACTTACCTTTTTCATCTCTGTTTTCTCTAGCTTCTCTTGCAGGAGTCTCCATTCTCTCTTTCTGGCACGATTTCCTACATCTATCTGACTGCATATAACACTCATTTATTCTTACATCTTAACTGTAACAATCAATCTTTCTCTGCCGAATCCAATCTGTCACTATACCTCACTGACTAGCTTAATATTTTCCTATTAAAGAAGACATGCATCCTCTATGCGCCTAGCATATCTTGGACATTTTACAGAGATATGACTTACCGTGAAGGCTTGATTACGCCATTGACATCTTTAAGAATGGTAAATTTTGCTTTCTCCGATGGGGAAAGATGCACCATCTTTAGGATACCCTAAATTCAAACAAATATATCCAGCATTAGTATTCTCAGCCATCATGAACAATTATAAACTGCACTACTCAACATTACTTTGCTTGAAATAAGTTCCAAGCTGATTGATTAGAGAGCCTCACGGTCAATCTTCCTTAAGCAAACTATTAACAGTGTAAAGTCCTTAAATGGAAAAAACAGTTGAACTGAGTGGTTTCATACCTCCAAACCGTTTCTCACAACATTCCAAAGTGTTGGAAGAGCTCTATTTCCAATGAGGCAATGTGCATCAACGGTCAAGTTTTGGTATCTGACTTCTACTGTTGACATCTCTATGCCCACTCTGCTAACATGCAGATAAAACATGATAACTTGTTTTTTAACGCTAAGCAGTCAGATCTAGAATATAGCTTATGTCAACGTGGCACTGTGCCACAGAACTTTAAATAAGATTGTAATGTGTACATGCGATGAAAAAAATTAACAAACTTCCAATTTTGTTTCAAATTACACATGTAACCCAATATGAAGTGCTCATGAATAAAATAAATTATTTTCATACGTCTAAGCTAAAATATGTCTCTGTGCCATGAAAGATTTGTCCAACCCAAGTCGGATAGTACCATGCTAAAATTTTGGGCTGGTATAGTCTTCTTTTGTTATATGAGTTAACAGCAGCTTGTCTTTCACGTAAGTTTGCAATTATGTGAAAAGTAAAATTAGCTATAGGGTTGCACAAATGATGATATTATTTTCCAAATAATTACAAATATAGATGAAAGATAAGCTCTTACTAAAGCTATCCCAATGGAGAAAAACAATCAAGCTACTTACTTGTCTATTCTTTCTCTGAGCTTCTTAAGCAACCTTTCATTGTCTCTCTCTATGTCCTTGATCAATTTCTCAATAAGCAGATGCCTGACATCCACAATATGCCTGTCTGTGACTATGCCATCCTCATCATATTCCTTGAGGATAGAAGCTCTGATTTTGTCATAGGTTGGAAGTTTTTCTATGGCTGCCCAATGTAGGGCCTCCTCATCATCTACACCATCTTCTCCATCATTGAATTGGGAAGAGGATGCCTGACTGAAGATGCTACTGTGCCTCTTGCTTCTGAAGCTCAGACGATTACTAGTTATCAGTCGCATGCTCCTTCCTACTTCAGCCAATTCCTCTCTGAATGACTCTATGTCATCTGTTGATACAGGATGAGCCATTGTCCTAAACTATGCTAAACCTACAGCTCTATAATACCATACAACTTCTTATAGTGGTGCTTTTTTTGCTAACGGGCCATAGAAGCCAACTTCCAAGCAAATATTACTTATCGTAGTTCCCTCTATGATATTGTAGCCATTGTTGGCAACTTTGTCTCCATTTAAGAGCTGTTAGAAGTTACCACCTTGTCATAAGATCACGTTTCGTTGACCCCAAGATTCCTGCAGTATTGTGCATGATACATGGGTTCATAAGAGGTGTTAGTTATTATTCATTTGCTTATATGAGTGTTAAAATATTAAGCTGTTGAGTATTGGATAGTGACTGAAATTTAATGTTTAAATGGTAAGAGTGATTGTAGATGAACATGTTTGTTTTCCTTTTTGTTATTTCAAAATGTTTTTCTTTTAAATTGAAAATGTTTTAAATAGGTGTAATTTGAAATTGATTCCATGATTTAAAAAATATTGAGGCTAGAAATTAAGTTAGTCATTATTGTTTAGAGAAAAAGTAGAAGCTTTAAATTATAATAATCTGATCATAAAAAAAATTGAACAAAAGGTAAAGTATTGGAGTATTTTTTATGATTAATCAATACATCATTTCTGATGACTAATAATCAATTTAGAGAATTTGGAAGTACAAATATATACAAAATTCTCATCTAAAAAAATAATAATTGCAAATTGAAAACTAGATCAAATACACTTCATTAAAAAACTATCAAAAAAATCTTTGAATATAATGTTAAATTATTTTCTTAAATTAAATTTACCATAAAATTATTTCAAAATATTTTATAATTATATTTATCAAATCAATTCTTTAATTTCAAAGTTAATTTAAAAAAAAAACTCTAATTAATCATAGAAATATCAAACATAATAATATATTTTTTTACAATTCTATAACTGGACAGAACTTAAAAATTTAATTAAATATAAAAATAGTCAAAATGAATAAAAAAATATTTTTCCAGATGGGACATTAAAGTGAATATTTTCATCCTCTTACCAACTGCTTTCATCTAATTAAAGCAAAAGAACAAATAAATAAAAAAACACATTTTCGTAGTATTTATTGTCACGTCGATTTGTTTTTTGGTTTAATCTTTTTATATGATTGACATGTGATGAACCCTCAAGGTGTTTCTTGACTTTTTTTTAGGTCTTTATTAAATCCATGGTCAATCTCAATAAAGGAAATGGGAATCTTTCCAATTATATTTTTTTAGTGAAAAAAATATATAGATTATGATACTTTATAATACATTTGATTTAGTTTTAAATTTATTTTGATATGATATATTTTAATATAATTATAGATGATGCAATTTTATGTGAAGCTAAGACTTATTTAGTTGTTTTTTAACATGTTTTTATACATTTTCATTTATTATATCGATGTTCACCCATATCTTTATATACTAATTATTTATTGCACCTACTACTACATCTATTTTCACACGTTTTTATTTCCACTTTGAATATTAGTACTTCCCCGCCTTAGATAATCCTTTGGACATGGGATGACCCCTTACCTATAAAATTGACTTGTAGCATATAAATATTCAAATTCTAATTCTAAAGTTTCCACACCTTTTCATTAGGTGTTATGGGTAAACTAAACCTAAGCTTATGCGATTTATTTTGTCCTCACATTTAAATTCTTTCATTCATTTTATCACCCACAAGTAATTATTTGAAAATAATTCACATTAAGGAAGGAGTATGCTAGGAACTCTTAAATTAAAGGGCCTAAAATAAATTTAATTCTATATTGCATCATCTTAGGGCATTTGTACACTTGCCTATTATCTATTGATATTTGACATAACTATAAAGCTAGTCTCTCCAAGCACTCGACTTAGGAGAACATGTCCCATAATGATTCAGTAGCCTCCAAAGATTTTTCTAAAGATTTCTAGTATTGAAACACTTTAGAGAAGCAAGGTAAACTAAGCAAATCAAGAGAAGAGTGTGTATTGTGCTAAATTGAGCGTACAAACAAAGGTTAAATCCACATCTATAATAATTATCTAAATTTGTAGATGTAACCCTTCACAAAGTTGATCTACTCTTTCGACTTTGAGGGGTCAAGAAAATCAAGTTCAACCTAAAATTGGAATTCTTTTTCATTGAGCATAGAGCTAAGTATCTACTATCTTACACATTTACTTTCCACAAGCTATTATTTGGATATTCTAGTGATCAACATCTACAACTTTCAAATATTTATCCTAGGTTTCTTTATGCTTATATGGATGCCTCTTATTTGATTAGCCTAGATTAAGAATAGGAAAAGTTTATTTACCTTTACATTTTGGGGAATTTGGCTATTCTTAAACCTTCTAGAGTTTGACATTAGGATTATATCTTCATTCATTTTAGAATATCTCATACTTGATAACATTCTAACTTTGTTGCTTAACATATTTTAAAGTAAAGATTCCTTATGCCTATTATACCTTGATTAGAGTTTGGTTAGTTAGTTTATTATCTAGCGCTAAATATCAATGATGGATGGAATATGAAGAAGATTCTAGACTCTATTTTTAAAACTCTAAAATTTGAGCAGTATGTATGTGTCATTGTTAAGGGTAGGGAGAGACATGTCACTTCAGTTGTTTACTGAGGTAAGAATTATTGATCTATAATTATGTTCTTTGAACAATGGAGATGGAGATCATTACTAATTTGTTCATGTTTTTTCGAAGTGTATTAAATTTAATAATATAATCATTATAGTAGTCACCTAAATTGTGATGTCCCTTTTTAAATGAGGAAAATTAGATTTGCATAAACTTGAAAATAGAGAAATCAGGTATATCAAAATGACTTCCAAAAACATAACAAACTAATACACAACTTAACGCAACTGATGTAGAATGCTTTATTACATATTTGAACATGATTTTACATCCATTTTGTTGTCCATTATATAACAATAATGAACATTTGCTACAAATTATAAGAATAAACTCTCGAGCTTTGGTATCCAAACACACAATAAACAACTACTACTTTCATTGAAACTTCTCCAAATGTCTCACACTTGAAAAAAATGAAAAAAAAAGTAAAGAAATATAATTTGTACTCTGGTGAAAACCACTTCGACATCACCTTGGACAAGTACCATGGTGAAAACCTAGCAAACAGGTGCCATGTGAAATAAGCTAGACTTCTCCATCTATTATAATTATATCTGGTCTCCTATAATAAACTTATTTGCTTTGTAATAAATTTTCATCCCATTCATTATAATTTTTTCGTCCACACCTACTATGCCCTAGTGATTATTGACGTTTAGTGTCTTCCTATCATAATCATTGCAGAGAAAAGTTAGTTAAACCCCTTTTCCTAGCTCCACAAGGCTATATTCCTAACTAGGGGCACCTTGTTGACCTAATGTTGTGGACAAGACCTTTGATAATTATGCCACATGAGATGTTCCACTATCCTTGGTCACACAATTTTGTACCACAAGCCATCATAACTATTTGTTGAATGGTCTGACTCACAAGACAATTGAGAAGGGGAGTGGGGGGTGTGAATCAGTTGTATGAATAAATCTTTAATCTATTCCCTTAAATCAAATTTGATTTAACTTTAACACTTAATCCATAGAAAGATATGAGCATGAAAACCAGAGCACACCATACACAATGAAGCATCAGATTTTACGTGGAAAACCCTGTTAGGGGAAAAACCACAAAGTTCTATTCTCAATATATGAACACCTGTTAGGGTGACACCGGTTAAGGTGATTTTTACAAAGAGAGGCTCACTGCTCGAGAGATAGAAAGAAAGAGAGGCTCATTGCTAAAGTGAAGAAGAATAAAAGAGAGAATCTACCATTGATGCACCTCTACAACCATGAGATCTGTAGATACCTTTGGCTCACTACTTCTGGTAGCTAACACATGAAAGTTCACACTACTAAACACTTTTCACCAACTCAAACACCAATCTTCAAACAATCAAAGAGATAGATCCTCTTTCACACACCTTCATCACATTTCACTTTCTTTCACAACACGCATTTTTATTCTCGCTTCACACACACCTCTATTTGTATCATCATCATATATGCAAAGTCTCCCAAGGTCGGCTAAGCAGCTTCACGAAACACAATTCAAATTAGGTCGGTATTGAACATTCCTGTGATGGAAAAGAATGTAAAGTGAACCACAACACTTCTTAACTGAGACCAAAATAAACATCAAACATGTTATACATCGATCCATAATCGTCGGAGCTATAATATGAAGTGTAAACATGTGAGGTCGGCCACATCTAGAGTAAACACCATCAAACTTTGAAATCATGTGTCTGAAGCCCAAAAACATGTGCCAACTGAATAGAATGAAGCTAAGGACATTATCAACTTAACTCCAAAACCTAAACACCAGAAACCATAACATTGGGAAATTTAGATCATGCATTTCATACGAAAACATTGTCAAGCATATTGGTAAACACAACTTCCTTAGCACAACAATTTGAAGCACCAAATCTAGAATATAACATCTCTAAACACTACTTAACAACATATCCAAACTACATGAATAGATGTACAATATAGAAGATAAGCAAAGCAAATCTCTCAGCACAATTGCACAGAGAACTTCAACATCAATTATACCACCAGTCACTAATGACAACCAAAGCATTTTGATATCAATGACAACACATCAATAGCTCATTTTGACCAACCTTGCTACAATCTCCCCCTTTGTCATTGATGGCAACACATCAATGACAACAATAATATTAACTACTCTTATACCAAAATTCTCCAAATGTCAAATGCATAGTTTAGCAATCCACTTCACATTCTCTCCCCCTTTGCCATTAAGGATAAAGGATCAAATACAAAAATTGTTAGCTCATTTTGTTTTAACTCTTAAAAAAAAAACCTTACAATTGCACCTAGCTCCCCCTAAGAGGTAGCCTCAAATCATTAGTCCAGAATAATAATATTCATGAAGTTCACTGGCCTAATGCACCTCTATATGCATTTAGTTCAGAGAAGGAGGGGCAATAACCCCCAATTTCTCTTGAAGATATTCAAAAGTATCTCTAGCAAGTTCTCTAGTAAAGATATCAACAATTTGTTCCTTTGTAGGTACATAATCAAGCATCACTTCATTCTCCAAAACTTTCTCCCTCAAAAAGTGGTACCAAATTGAAATGTGTTTCGTTCTTGAATGCAATACTAGATTCTTAGAAATATTTTTTGCACTGCTCTTGTTATAAAAGATAGAAATAGGTTCATCAAACGATATTCCAATGTTCTTCAAAGTTTGTTTCATCCATAGTACCCGAGTGCAAGTAGCAGTGGCAATATATTCAGCTTCATTAGTGGATAGAGATACTCAATCTTGTTTCTTACTTGACCAAGCAACCAACTAAGGTCCAAAGAAAAATGCACCCCCACTTGTACTTTTTCTGTCATCCACACAACCAACCCAATCAACATCAATATAGGCAATAAGAGTGAAATTACATCTTTTGGGATACCATAGACCATAGTCTTATGTTCCCTTTAAGCATCTCAAAATTATTTTCATAGCAACAACATGTCTCTCTCTGGGATCTTGTTGGAATCTAGCCACAAGACAAACAACATGCATGATATTCGGTCTAGTAGCAATCAGGTACAATAATCCTCCAATCATTGATTTGTATATGCTCTGATTAGTCTTTGGAGATTCATCATCTTTGTTTAACTTACAACCAATAGCCACCAGAGTACATATAGGTTTAGCATTTTTTATTCCAAATTTTTCAACATTTCCTTAACATACTTAGATTGTGAGATAAATATAACAATATCCTTCTGAGTAACTTGCAAACCAAGAAATAAATCCATCTTTGCAATCATAGACATTTCAAACTCTTCTTGCATCTCATCGAAAATTTTCTTGCACATACCATCATTTCCTCCAAAGATCGTATAATCCACATAAACAACTATAATCAAGATGTCATTTTCCACAACTTTAAGATAGAGATTACTGTCAGTATTACCTTTTTGAAATCCTTGCTTTAGCAAATACATGTCAAGCCTTGTATACCAAGCTCTACTAGCTTGCTTCAATCCATACAATGACCTATTCAATTTGCAGACCATATCCAGAGTATTTGATAGATTTAATACTTTGTGTTGTTCTATATACACTTCTTCTTTTAGTTCCCTATTCAAGAATGCAGACTTCACATCCATCTGATAAACTTTGAAATCCTCGTGTGCCACAAAAGCTAAAAACATTCTTATAGCTTCCATTCTTGCTAGAGGAGCATAAGTTTCCTCAAAATCTATACCTTCTACCTTTGAATAGCCTTTACATACAAGTCTTGCTTTATTTTTTATTATGTGTCCATCTTCATCCTGTTTGTTTCAAAATACCCATTTAGTTCCTATCACATTTTTGTTAGCTTATCTTGGGACAAGTTCTTAATTCTGATTTTCCTCAATCTATTGCAATTCTTCTTTCACGCCTTTCATCCAATACTGATCACTGCAAGCATCTTTTACTGTTTTCGGCTTTGTCTCTAAAATTAAGCATAAGTTCACTTGTTCTTCAACAACTTTACTTCTTGTGATAACACCTCTATTCTTTTCTCCAACAATTTGTTTCTCTGAATGATTCTTCTACACATACTTCAGAGTCTTAGGCATAATTTAGGAGCAATTTCTAAAGCATATTCCTTATCATCCTATACTTCTATTTCTTCAACCTTTTCTTCTTTTGGTTTATTGGTAGACTCATCAATTTCACATCTCATCTCTACAACTATATTCTTTGAAGTATATTCATCAACCTTCACAATTGTGCTTTCAACAATTCTTCTCGGTCTTTTATTTTAACATATGTAAGCTTTTCTTTTAGTAGAGTAGCCAAGGAATATACCTTCATCATCTCTTGTGTCAAACTTTCCCCCCCAAAAATCATCTATTTTAATATAGCATTTACTTCTAAATACTTTGAAATATTTAACAGACATAGTCCTTCCATACCAAAGTTCATAAGATGTCTTACCATGATTTCTTCTAATCTGCACTTTGTTAAAAGTGTGTATAACATGCAATGTGTATTGCTTCCTTCCAATAGATTTCTTGTAGACTTGCTTCATTCATCATTGTTCTAGCAACCTCTTAAGTTGTTCTATTCGTCATTTCAACTACACCATTTTGTTGTGGCATCCTAGGAACAAACAAGTGTCTTCTTATCTCATAATTCTCACAAAAAGTATTGGATTCATCAGAGCCAAATTCTCCACCTTTGTCAAACCTCAAGCATTTGATTCTTCTATCTCATTTTCAACCATGACCTTGAATTATTTAAACTTTTCTAGGGCTTCATATTCTTCTCTTAAGAAAGTCGCCCAAGTCATTTTAGAGTAATCGTCAATTAAGAGCATGAAATATTTGTCACCTTGTTGACTTTTTGTTTTGGTCGGACCACAAAGATTAGTGTGCACTAATTCCAATAGTCCTATAGAAGATTGTTCCTTGACTTTGAAAGTTCTCCTCATTTGTTTTCCAACTTGACATTCTTTGCAAATAACATTAGCAGGATTTGTAATCTTCGATAAATCTCTCACAACTTGAATTAAATTAATCCTCACCAGATTATTGAAATTAATGTGACACATCCTCCGATTCCATAATCAAATTTCATTAATCTACGCCATAAGGCAATATTTGCCAACAATTCTCAATTGTTAAACATTTCCATCTGTCCTCTTTCTTGTCGGAATCACTTTTTTTTTATCTCACACCCATCATCCTGAAAAACAAGATTTTATCCATTTCCACACATTTGACCAACACTCAAAAGGTTATGATTTAAGCCTTTAACATAGAAAACATTGTCAGTATTATGTATGCCATCAAAACTGATTGAACCAATCCCAACTATCCTAACTGTTTGATCATCTCCAAATCTTACAACACCTCTATGAAATTTTTTCAAGTTTGACAAACTTACTCTTGTCACCAGTCATATGATTTGAACATCCATTATCAATAATCCATTCATCTTTACTTCTTCTAGTATGAAAAGGAGATACAACAATACCTTCTATTTTAGTAGCATCTTCTGAAGCTTTTTCCTTCAAAATTTTGCCAAGGTTAGCAAAACAAGATTCTTCCTTTACTGCCAAAAAAAACATTCACTGTCTTCTTCATAATAAAAAATATTTGCATATTCTTTAACATAATAAGCCTTCCTATTGAATTTTCCTTTAAATTCCTTATTCTTTTGATTTGCAATTCTATTAGCACATCTAGAAGCATAATGACCTATCTTTCCACAACTGAAATATTTAAAGGGCAATTTACGTTTGTACTTTTTGGTTCCTTTCTTCATCCTTCTCATAAAGTTCGTCTCACTCTCATTGAAATTCTCTTCATCATATTCCTCATCTTTCACCGATTTAGTAGCCTTGAATGCAGTTTTTGTTCTTGCACTAGTTGTACCAAATTTTCTCATCTCAAAAGCAAGTAAAAAGTCATACAAGTATTCTCTAGTATACTTATTCTAATTATGTGATTCTTCTATTGTTCAAACCTTAGAGCTCTAGGATTTAGTAAGAGTTCTGAGTACCTTTTTCACAACTTCATCTATCGATAAGTTACTACCAAAGCCTCTGATCTCATTTACAACATCATCTATCTTCTATAGGTAGCTAATTATATTGTGTTCCTCATCCATTCGCAAGCATTCATATTTAGTTTTAACATTTTATATCTTAGCTTGTTTAACCGTATCATCTCCTTCACAAGTCTTTTCTAAATTATCCCAAACCTTACTACGGAGACGTAATTGGTA
Organism: Cryptomeria japonica; assembly: GCF_030272615.1. Taxonomy (NCBI): domain Eukaryota; kingdom Viridiplantae; phylum Streptophyta; class Pinopsida; order Cupressales; family Cupressaceae; genus Cryptomeria; species Cryptomeria japonica. Next base: position 47,973,711 of record NC_081415.1, on the reverse strand, counting down.
AAAAATTAGTTGTATTAACAAATGATCATGAAGATCATTAATAAAGAATTACAACAATGATGTTTCTAAAAGAAATATTCGTAAAAAATAGAAAGAAACTAAATTTACAATATTTACATTATTGATGATTAATTAACAATAAAGAATATTATTCTAATATCCTCCCTTAATGGTCAATCTGTCAACAACACCAAGTTGCCCCCTAAATTTAGCAAACTTATCTAGACTGAGCGGCTTGGTGAGACTATCTGTTGTCTACTCCGCTGTTGGAACATACAAAACTGAATTGAACAATCTTCAACAAGCTTTCTAATGAAATGACAGTGAGTTTCCACGTGCTTGGTTCTTTCATGGAAGACGAGATTCTTGGCAAGTTTGAGCACTCCCTAATTATCACAGAACAAGGGAGTTAGACCTGCTTGAGATATCTGCATATCTGCAAGCATCCGACAAAGCCAAACTGCCTCACATGTTGCCTTAATGTAATAAACCACTCCACTCAACCCAAAAATTTCGTCTTTTTTTTTTTGAAATCACTTATTCTTAATAGTGTTTGATTCAATCACATACTCAGATACATCTATCCAAATGAGATAGGCATCCATCCAACCAGGATGAGCATCTAACCATACGGATTAGGCATCTAACCATACAGGTTAGGCATCTATCCATACGGAACAAGAGGTTTCATCTATCCAATCTGGGATAGGCATCTACCCAAATGGGGTAGGCATCTATTCATAAGAATAGGTTATGCTCTGACCAGAGACTTTAGACTCATCAGGACCATCCGAGTCCTGAGCCACTCTCTAAAGAATACACTCCCCTACTAGGAGTGCACCGAGGTTGCCGTCCTTAAGAGTATAAAGATAATTACATAAACAAGCTTGAGTTTCACCTCAAAATTCATCCTAAAGCCTCGGGAAGTCAAGCGAATCCATATGGGATTCCTTCTGAGTATGCATTGAATTAATTTAAACCTTTCAATTAGTATTTGCACAATGTGGTTAAAAGACCAAGGAGCTTTGAGAACCAACTACTCACCCAAAATCAAATCCTAATCCCCATCCCCGACACCTGAGTACAAGAGAAAACTCTATCCCTAAACTGCCTACATACCCATTTCGGCACGAGATCAAGGTGTAAAGTATGTAGTTTTGGTTTCTAACTATGGTTAAATGTAAACTATTTGGTGCATGCGCAACCCTTTCTAGGGTCAATGTCCCAGATAGTTTCTCTACGGTTGCTACCCACAATGGTAGCGCTATAGCAAAAAGGCTCAAAGTTGCCTCATGCTTGTGGCCTAAAACAACTAGGTCCTATTTCCTACTAAATACGTCACCCTTAACCCATTATCATCCACCAAAATCCATCAAGAAAAATAAATTCTAAAATGTCACACACAGCCAACCCCAATGGGGTTTTCTAAGGTTTAACTAAGTGGATGTAAATTCATATAAAATTTATCCTTTTTTTTTTTTTTTGATAGCTTACACAAATGACCATTACACTTTAAGTATGAATCCTAATACTCGAAAGGTACTAAATTGCTTGAAAGAAAATTAAATGATTAAATAGAAAGACTTTGGAAAATAATTTAACATTTACTTGTTGAAGGCAAAAGCTATTTAGTTATAAGCTTGAGAATAACCACGACTAATTCTTCCATTTGAAGTAACATAAATTTTATCTTTAATTATTTTCTACAAATGATAACCTCATTTAAATATGAATCCTAATACTTGAAAGGAAATCAATTATCAAATAATAATACTTTGGAAATGAATTTAATACTTGCTTGAAGGGAAAACTAGTCAACAATAAGCTTCAAATGACCACTTTATTATTATTATTATTTTATTACTAATTGTTTGAAAAGAGATTAGGAAAGAGACTAAACACTTGCTAGTTGACCAACAAAAATAATAATAAGGCTCCCTAATAAATAATTTTAAACAATCTATTTCTAGTTGAGCTCTAATCTATTCCTTTGTGTTAACTTTATCTTTAGATATCTGTCCTTATCGATTTCAAATTCTTAGAATAGAGCTGATGTTTCCTGCTAAAATTTACTTCAATTAAAATTATTATTTAATTCTTTAAGTGATCATGGGATAGGTTTTTTTTTAACTCATTTGCTTGATAAGGATAAGGATCCAATACTCTAGAACAACAAAATTCTACTTTATTTCACCTTCAAAACTAAGTTTCATTACCACAAAATATGAGTACTTGATTGAGATTCGCAAGATAAGTCAAGTTTAATAATCTTGTGTAAGAAGATTTCAGATTTTGTTTCACCTCCATTTGGTAAAACACTTCAATATCAAGACGTATACGCAACCTTGTGGCTAATTTCTTTTAATATTCATTATGATCACACTACACTACTACCCATCAACTCAAGGACTTACATGGACATATTTTAGTGATATGATAGGAGAGGTGGAGACCATACACAACAACCAAAGATATAAGTACATACATGAATAGCACACATCCTACAAGTAGATACAAGCTTTCTTTCATTGTCTCTCCTACAATCTTCTCATTTTATGCTTTCTTTCACATTGCTAATGCACCATTTGTATCAAGATTAAAAAGTGCTTCTTATAAGTATCGCCACTTAATTGACTCTTAGCTTCAAGTTTACTATTTTCTTTTTTGCCTAATCCCATCTAATAAGAATGGATAATTTGTCAATCTTTTCTAACAAGAAAATAGAAGATGAAACAAGATAGAGTAAGTCATTCTAAAAAAAATATTCTTATCTCTGTACATATATGTTTGTGAAGTGGAGCAAACATATATGAGCGTTGATCCTACTTGCACAACTTGACCCTATGAGCATATTGGAAATACCTCATTTGCAACCAAGGTGACCGAATTCATATATCTAAATACAATTTTCACTTGCATTATCTTAAGCTTTCTTCATTAATAAAATCTAATTCCTAACACAATCCCCCACATTGATGAAGTCATAATTCACATGAAAAGTATTCATAGCTCACTTATAACATTCAACCATCACCTAACATAAGATGTTTTCATTCACTTCATACATCATAGATAGAAGTCTATGATTTATCCTTTTAATTATTTGTTTATTCAAGGTTAATATTGCATTTAAAAAATAAACATATTACATTTCAAATCTTCCTTTAAGAATACAATATCTTCAACACAAGACAATCCTAAATGGATAACATAGTGATACTTAAGATTTAACTATAAAACAATCTCTTTACCATCACACTCAAGTACAACATTTCATGGTAGCATTAGAGTATAAACATAGAAATGGGGCCAAACATTTACTCACAAATTGTTGACTTCTCAATTCAATATATAAAATGGATTTTTATTTATTTATTTGTTTCTTACCATTGTATAAATATATACATATATTCTCAACTTAAATCAACTTCTCTACTAATCATAAGTACTCTAAATGGTAGTGCTCAAATACATATACAACCCAATATATCATATGTAATAAAATGAAATCATGAGTTATATTATTTCCTAAAGGCATAGTACTAACGACAATTAAATTAAGTCATATAATGCTAGCAGTTTAGTATTAAAGATGGAATGATTAGCTAATTTGAAATCAAACAATAATAACCACGTAGGGATAAATCAATATTACATGCTATCAATCTACTTATTAAGAGCCCTATACCTCAAGCTAATAAATTTTAAGAGAGATGTAACAAAAGTAGCTGAGGAAGTATCAATATAATGCGTCAACGGTAAATTTTGAAACAATCTCAATAGACAAATTTCGCACAGTATGTCTCAGTAATACTACTAATATAAACAAGCAAATTTATGTCTAAACTATTATAAAGAAATGGGTATTCAAAGGCACTAATAGACTCTACCCCCAAAATCTAACAGACATGTAGAAGAAGTCTCATACATATGAGAGATCATCAAAACATTTACAAGTCGCACTGAAAGGGAAGGCATGAGCAAGGCCTATGAACCGCTGACAAGAATCATATGGATTCCATGGAATGAAGAGTCAAAGGGGTAACCAAAATAGAATCTGATGAGGAAAAAGTCTAGGAAAGCTTCTAAGAAGAAATATTTTTTTGAAAAAAATGATATATGCAAAGCATTTAAAATCGTGATATACCATATACACACGTAATGTTCTGTTGGTAAAGAAATTACGACTATGCTCTACTTAATTAAACACATCACAGAGGAGAATATATTCTTTCGACCTTGGGTGCACATGCACACATAACTATGTTAAATTACTGTTGCAAGGGAATTCCTGAAAACAATCTCCCAACAGGAAACTCTTGACCCTTTATACATATTATTGCCATGATGAACACTATGAGAACTCTAAGTCTAAAGATTGTGGACAGAGTAATTGAAAGAAAACAAGGTAGGAGACCTTTGATAAATGCAAGGACATGCCTAGTGCAAAGAAAGAAATAGAATGAGCATCGAATCATCTACTACACACATATTATTCCTACAATAAAAAAATTAAGAACATAAACTTATCTCTAAAATAATGGTGGATCGATGTAGAGCTTAATTTCATCTTTTCCCTCTGTCTCCATTTACTCCTTGGTACCCATGTGCATTATCTTAGTGCTTCACTACATCCTTTTCTCAACTTAAAAAAAATAATAGTTTCACAGTCCTCCTCTTTTGCACAGGACTCACGCCCCCCTTCCCCTATTTTGAGATCCCCAATCCTTAAATAGAATGAAGCGCGAGGGTTCACAACAACATAGATCTAAATTCCAACTTGATTTAGTTCTAAGAGTTGCAGTTTTAAACAGGTAATGTCCCACATCGAAGACCTTCAAAGGAACTAGATCCATGGTGTCGATGTATCCTTCCCCAAGATAGCGATCCCCCTCCTATTTGAACTGGATTGATCTTCTTTCCTTTTTTCGATTCTCCTCCCTCTCTCCCCCTAGCATTCTCCATTTTCTTATTTTCTACAACCCCCTATTCTTGGTGTCCACACCTCTGACATATTAATGTGCAATCCCTTATAATGGCTTTCACAGATTCTATTCCCCCTATCCCCAGTGCCATTGTATTCCACCAACTCACCTTGCGTTAATCATTTATTGATTTTCTTTACTACTATCACCTCTACTTAATTGGTAGACAAGCATAGTCGCTTTATTTCATTAGCTATATTTAGCTTCAAGATGGTAAATGGATTATTTCATTCAACAATAGACATTTATAATAATAATGATAATAATATTAGTAATTAATGAGTCTTATCAATATTTAGAAAAGGAGGGTTATGACACTTAACCGCTCCGCAATATTCTACTTTGATTGAGGAGAGAGCCACTACCTACTACTTTTTACTAGTCCATGTGACTACACTAGATCCTAAACTAAACACATATCCAGATGTCGATCTTCTGTCATCAACTGAACCTACCCGATTTGAATATGTGAACCCATTGAGTCTAGGATTGTGACTATGAGTGTAAAGAAGTCCATAATCAGAAGTGCCTTTCACATAACACAGTGCACACTTTGTTGCTACCTAATGATCAGCCTTGGGGGTTGTCATGAAGTGTGAAATGTAGCACATTGCAAAACTGAGATCGGGTCTAGTAGAAGTAAGATATATGAGACTGCCCACTAGTTGCCTGAATTGTGTTTCATCTACAGGAGGAGAATCAGACTTGGCTAACAACTTTAGTCCTGTCTCCATAGGTGTGGAAGCAGGTTTGCAATCCTGCATTCAAAACCTGTCAAGCAAGTTCCTAGGATACTTAGACTGAGAAATAAAAATGCTACCATCAGTCTGCCAAACCTCAACACTTAAACAATAATGGAGAAGCCCTAAATCTGTCATATCAAAATCCTTGCACAGGTCCTGTTTGATTTGACAATCAAATGTGTTGAACTGCCAGTAATGATCAAGTCATCCACATAGACAACAAGAAAGAGAATATCATCAACAAAGTGTTTGATATACAAATTACTATCAGAGGGACTACGCTGAAAACCATGATCAACCAAATACCGATCAATCTTAACGTACCACACTCGAGGAGCTTGTTTAAGTCCATAGAGTGCTTTCTTGAGTCTACATACTTGATGTTCTTTGCCGAAAACCTTGAAACCAGGAGGCTGCATCATGTAGACTTCTTCCTGCAACTCCCTGTTGAGGAAGGAACCCTTAACATCCATCTGATGGACTTTCCATCCAAACTAAGCTACAATAGCGAGATGAAGACAAATAGTACTCATCTTGGCAGTAGGAGAAAATGTCTCCTCATAATCAATGCCCTGTCGCTGTGTGAATCTTCAAGCAACTAATCTGGCCTTTCATTTATCTAAAGTACCATCTGCATGATACTTGACCTTGTACACCCATTTGCAGCTAATGGGCTTCTTCCCTAGAAGAAGATCAGAGAGAATCCAAGTGTTGTTCTTCAGAAGGCTCTAGTATTCTACATCCATTGCATGTTCCCACTCTAGAATCCCTTTGTCCTCCGCAAATGTCTGAGGCTCATAAATACTATGAATGTTGGGCATGAGAGAAAAGTTAATAGTATTTTGCTACATGCCCTTATTTTTGGAAGATCTACCCCAATGAGCTCAACTGGACAATCACTGATTGAGAGTAGATGTGCCAACATCAGATGGATGAGGAATAACTGGAACTAGAGGTGGAAGAAGATCTGGAACAGGTGGAAGATTAGCGTCATCTAGAGGAAATTCAGGTAGTGCATCATCAAATACATAATCAACATCATCCCTCCCATCAGGTGAACCAAATGGAAGACAAACACCTAAATCAGAAGACTTCAAAGGCTGATCCTTAGAATTCTGCTCCGACGAGGAAAGCTGAAATGGTCCTCGATCTCCATCAAAGACAATATCACGACTGAAGATGAGATGATCAGTGTCTATATCAATCAGCCGGTAGGCCTTATGGTTGTCACTATATCTTGTAAACATAAGCTTCTGACTCTTGGAATCCAACTTAGAGTTATTGGCATCTGGAATCCAAACATATGTGAGAGAGCCAAAAAATTTCAGATGGTTGATCCTAGGTTTGCGACCAGTCCATGCTTCCTCAGGAGTCTTCCCCTTAACAACTTGAGTGGGAGATCTATTAAGGAGATATACTGCAGTAAACACTGCTTCTGCCCAATACTTCTTAGGAACATTTATGTGTTCCAACATAGACCTAGTCATTTATGTAATGGTGCGGTTACGACGTTCTACAATGTCATTTTGCTGAGGGGTGTATGGTGTGGTTAACTGACGTTTTATGCCATGTGTATCACAAGTGGAGAAAGTAGTAGAACAAAACTCCCCCCCATTATCAAACCTAAGAGTAACAATAGAATAACCAGACTCTTTTTCTACCAAGGGCTTAAATTTCTGAAATATAAGAAACACATTTGATTTTTGTCTAAGAAAGTACACCCACATTTTATGAATGTAATCATCAACAAAAAGTAAGAAATACTTGCACCTAGTAACAAAAGGAGTATTCATTGGTCCAAATGCATCAACATGGACCAATTGTAGTACCTTAGATGCTCGCCATGAGTCACCATCCTTGAACGGTGTCCTGTGCTACTTCCCAGCCTGACAAGCTTCACAAACTTGCTGATTTTGAGTTTGAATTTCAGGTTGGCCATGTACTAAATCTTCCTGAACAAGCTAAGAAAGGTTTAATGAATGTTCAGGTGACCATATCGCTCATGCCATAGACGGGTGATAGAGGAGCATTTTGCTGCAAAGACATGCTCAAGAGAATCACCTATATCCACAAGTCTGTAAAGACCATGATCCTCAATACCAACAACAATAGTAGTGTGTGTCGCACGATCAACAATAAAACACTTATGTGCACTGAAGATGACATCAAGCTGAGGAGAATGCTGCATAATCTGGCTCACAAAGAGAAGGTTCAATTCCATGCCAGGAACATAGTATACATTGAGGAATATGAGATTCCTCCCACCAGACTGTATCTTAATGTTTCCCTTGCCGACAATGGTATACTCTTCACCTCCTCCAAAAATAACTGAATCAGTATAGGGAGAGAATTCTATAAACCAATCACACCTATGAGTGAAATGCCGAGAAGCACTAGAATCAATATACCAAGAAGAAGATTTCACATGGTCCGTAGGTCTTTTAGCCATGAAGGTGTAAAAGGCAGTCTCTTTCTGCTCTGTGTGTTCAGCAACATTGGCTTTAGGTTGAGACCTCCCTTGCTTCTACTGTTCAGAAGCTATGCGATTGCGACAATCCTTAATCATATGGCCATATTTGTGATAGTAGTTGCACTGAACCTTTTTCTTCTTCGAACCTTCCTATGACTGATTGGAGCCCTTATGTTGAGAGGACTGAGATGGCTGAGATTTGCCTTTATCCTTGTGAAAGGATTTGGCTACAAATGCTTGCTCCGAGGAGGACGAAGTGGCACTGCTACCAAACTGTTGTTTCTAGCGATCCTGCTGTAGAAGTTTGGTGCATAACTCTAGAAATTTCAAATCAACATTCATAGACGTAATGTTGAGAGTCTATAAAGTGCTCGTAGGATTTTGGTAGAATTTTCAAGGTTATGACTACCATATCCTCTTCCTCCATTTTCTGACCAATAGCTTCGAGCTAATCTCAAATGTCCTTAATCTCTGTGAGATGCTCTTGTAAGGATATGTGTTCATCCATCATGATGGAGAGTAACTGGTTCTTTAGGAAGAATGCTCGGATTTTGTCGGATGTCTCATGCAACTCCTTCAGATGCTTCCAAATTTCTGAGGTTGATTTTCCAGAAGGAATCTGAGGCAACTGATCATCTGTGATAGAGAGCTTAAGAAGCATGACAGCTTCTCAATTGCGATCATCAAACTTGTCCTGGTCTGTTCAGGCTGCGGAAGGATGAGATTCTTTGTCCAAAACAAGATCATCAAGGCAACGATATTTGAAGATTGTCAGCATGCACTGCTTCTAGGTGTTATAATTTTTTCCATTAAATCACTGACTACCTTCCAACATCAAGTTGGTCAATGATGCCATTGTGCATGCTTCCCAATGCATGAAAAAATGAGAAATCTGAAAGGGCATGAATTTGAAACAGAGGCAAATCAGGTACAGACTTTGAAAAAGATGAAGTATGGCTGGCACAAATTTCAAGAATTTTGTAGACCTAGAAAAACTGACGATGAACTTGAAATTTTCTCAAAACACCCAGAAGGAATCTGGTGTTTGATTTCCGAAAGCAGCAAAAAAAAACATAGGGTTTTCATCAAAACCCTAACCGCAAGTCTGATTTATTTTAAAATACCTAGAAGAAAATCCGCAAAGAGAAAATCGTGCAAGCCAAACACGAAGGTTATAGAAAAATAAATTCACCACTTGAAATACGTTAGGCATAAATGTGCAAAAATTGTGATCTGGCACGTAGAATAGAAGGACGTGAAATCGCGTCACATTGCCTAGAGGAGATACACAAACATACAGGGAGTCGCAACCAAGTGGAGAGGTACGCAAAAAAAAGCGTCGCGCGGGTAGAAAATAACCGTTGTCACTGATAAACAAGACCATCATGATTTTAAAAAATGTGCATAGTCGAGGTTGCATGAGAAAACATGAAAGGGAATTGCAGGCTGAAGCTGCAAACACAACCAAGAAAAAAATCCCTACAAATATCTAAGAAACCCTCTTCGAAGTTGCAGAGCCGAAAAATCACATACCCGTGTGTGCACAAATATGTAGAGAAATGCACATAGGTTGCACAAGTAGAACGGACATGAACACAAAACCCTTGATGATCTTCAAACACAAAAATGTGAACTAGAAAAACTATGCGCCCAATTTTTTTTTGATTTGTCAATAACTTAAAAAAATTTCAATCACAAAATCTTTAGAAAAACCAAAAGTTTTGAGTTTCTCGCTCTAATACCATATTATAGAGATGTAATTGGTAAAAACTTAGTTGTATTAACAAATGATCATGAAGATATTTAATAAAGAATTACAACAACGATGTTTCTAAAAGAAACATTTGTAAAAAATAGAAAGAAACTAAATTTACAATATTTACATTATCGACCATTAATTAACAATAAAGAATATTAATCTAATAAAGCTCATAAGCATATTCCAAACATACAACTTTTGTTTTTAGTCTTATAAAGAGCACTAAAGATAGAAAAACTTGCCTTTTCATTGTCTTCAAGTTCCAAGTGATCTCATCCAGAGTGTTCACTCCAATTTATGGTTTAGTGTACTTTTGTGTAATAGACTTCCATACTTCATAGCCAAGAGAAATCAGGTAACCTTGCATCTTCACTTTCCAGAAAGTATAGTCAGATCCATCAAACAAAGGGATTATTAGTTTGTGTGCCATCGGGATCTCCACAAGCAGTTAAGCTCTTCTCCAAGGAACCAAAGCTCTGATACCAATTGTTGAATGTTTTGGCAGACAAGACAACTGAGAGGGTGGTGAATCATTTATATAAATAAATCTTTAATCTATTCCCTTAAATCAAATTCACAACAATTTAACTTTAATACTTAATCCACAAAAAGATATGAGCATGAAAAGCAGAGCACACCATACACAATGAAACAATAGATTTTACATGAAAAACCCTGTTAGGGGAAAAACCACAATGAATGCTATTCTCAATATATTAACACCTATTAGGGTGACATTGGTTAAGGTGATTTAAGAAAAGAAAGGCTCATTGCCAGAGGACTCACCCCCCAAGAGAAAGAAAGAAAGAGAGGCTCATTGTCAGAGGGCTCACTGCCAAACTAGTAAAGAAGAATAAAAGATAAAGAATCCACCACTGATTCACCTCTGCAACCATGAGATTTGTAGATACCTTCGTCTCACTACTTCTGGTAGCTAACACATGAAAATTCACACTACTCAACACTTTTCACCAACTCAAACACCAGTCATCAAACAATCAAGGAGATAGATCCTCTTTCACACACCTTCATCACATTTCACTTTCTTTCACAACACACATTGTTATTCTCTCTTCACACACGCCTCTATTTGTATCATCCTCACATATGCAAAGTCTCCCAAGGTCGGCTAAGCATCTTAACCTAATACAATTCAAATTAGGTTGGCACTAAACATTCCCATAGTGGAAAATAATGTAAAGTGGACCACAACACTTCTTAAATGAGACCAAAATAAACATCAAACATGTTATACAATGATCCATAATCATTGGAGCAATAATATGAAGTTTAAACACCCAAGGTTGACCAAACTTAGTGTAAACACCATTGAACTTTGAAACCATGTTTCTGAAGCCCAAGAACACATGCCAACTAAATAGAATGAAGCTAAGGACATTATCAACTTAACTCCAACATCGCAACACCAAAAACCATAACGTGAAGAAATGTGGAGCATGCATTTCATATGGAAACATTGTCAAGCATATTGGTAAACACAACTTCCTTAGCATAGCAATCCAAATCACCAAATCCAAAATATAACATCTCTAAACACTACTTATCAACATATCCAAGGTGCATGAATAGATGTACAATATAGTGTTGAACCCAAGGCAAGACCAAGAGGGGGAGTGAATCAATTTAAACAAAAATTAATGCAACGCATAAACAATTAATCAACAACATATATCCAACATGTGAATACCAATATTTTCTACATGGAAAACCTAATCAAGGAAAAACCACAATGAGCACTTGCCCACAAAAATATATCCACAATGCATATCAAATTACAATGAAGGACCTCATTGCTTTAGACTTGCAGACCAAGGTTAACTTCTCTTGGTACAAGATACAAAAATGACTTGCAAACCTAATGCTAACTACAATAGGGAAAGATACAACAAAATGATTTGAAAAGAAGGATCTCTTGATCATTAAGCTATCCTTGAACTCTCTATCAAGTGACCGACATCAATTCACACAATTCTGATCTTATCTGTCAACACACTATCTCATACCTCTTCCACAGTCTCAAATAGCTTGCATATCATTCGAACACAACTCTTCTTCCCTACTCTTCATTGAATTTTGTTGATTATCTTCACATCACATACTCCCTCTCTTACAATATTACTCACAACTCAATCATATACATTCTTTATATATAAGATAGGTCATCAAAGCTAGAATCAAGTCAACCTAAAGCAAAATACACCTTCCAGACAAAAAAAACACATGTTGATTCACTCTAGGAGAAAGAGGGGACCAAAATACATCTTCCTAAGCTCAATCCACTAATCTACAATCACCACAACAAAAGTCTCAACATTCCAACATGCAAGGCATCTAGATAGACAATTAATGGGCCAAAAAATATCCTCCAATGCAAACAACTCTTATCTAGATCTCCAAATGCTACGGTGAGACCCATAACACATCGAATTACCCTCCATAAGTCATATTCGAAGTAAACATTAAGGATTAACACAAGATACCACAACCAACAAAGAAATATAGCACAACATTCAGAGAACACAAAGATATTTCTAGACCATAAAACTAACATATCAACAATGCCAAAAACATAACCAAAGAAGATAACAATAACAAGCAATATCTACAACACTTCCTCGACCTGGACACTTCCAAAACAACCAATACAATAATTGCAATACCAATACGACAAGGTATCTCTATACCACAAACATTCTGGACCAACAACTATCTGGAACAATAAGTTTGACATCAATGACAACCACAACAGCACATACTTACAAAAATCTCCCCCTTTGTCATTGATGGAAACACTTGAGCAATCTGAATACATCAACCAATCTGCAAAACAATACTACTATGAAAACCTGCAAAACTGCATTCTCTTTCACCCTAAAATAAATTTCCCCTTACTCTCCCAATATTTCTCTTTCTCTCCCCCTTTGCCATCAAAGACAAAGGCAACATAACCAATACACACTTCATTTCTCCCCCTAAGAGCAACCACAACATCAATCTAAGAAAAGAAATAGCCATGAAGGCTCTCCCTAGAAAGATGCACCCACATAATGCACCTAGCTAGAAGGAGGGGAAATAACCCCAAGCTTCTCCCAAAGAAACTCAAATGTATCCTTTGCCAATGCCTTAGTGAAAATATCTACAACCTTTTCTTTTGTAGAAATATATTCCAATCAAACTTCCTTTCAACATCTTTCTCCCTTAAGTAGTGGTATTTGATTGAAATGTGTTTTGTTCTTGAATATATAACCATATTTTTTTTAAATTTTTATTACACTTGTATTGTCACACATAATAGGAATTGCTTCATCATATGTTACCTTCATATCTCTAGGAGTCTGTCTCATCCACATTACCTAACTACAACAAGATGCTACTGCAATATACTTTGCTTCAATAGTAGATAGGGAAACTAACTCCTATTTCTTATTGAACGAGGAGACCAATCTATTTCCTTAAAAAAAAGCACCAGCTCTAGTACTCTTCTAGTTATCAACACTTCCAACCCAATCTACATCAATATAAGCTTTTAACATGAAATATCTACCTTTTTTATACCAGAGACCAAAGTTCACAATACCTTTCAAATATCTGAAGATTCTTTTCACAGTTTGCTCATGTGCAAACTTTGGATTTTCCTAAAACCTAGCCTCCAAACAAACAACCTGGATGATATCTAGTCTAAACATTGTCAAATACAATAATCCACCAACCATTGATCTATACTTCTTCTGATCAACCTCTAGAGACTCATCATCTTTGCTCAACTTGAAACCAATGGTCAAAGGAGTTGTAATAGGTTTACAACCATCAAAATCAAATTTCTTCAACATTTCTTTCATATACTTGCTTTGCGAGATAAAAATTCCATTTTCAAATTGAGTAACTTGTAACCCAAGAAAGAAAGATAACTCACCAATCATTGCAAACTCTTTACATAAGTTGTCATTTCCTCCAAATATAATGTCATCAACAAAAAATATAACAATCAATAACTTATCTCTATCAATCTTGAAATAAAGATTATTGTCTATGATACCCTTCGTGAAATTATGTCATAATAAATACCTATCTAATCTTTCATGCCAAGCCCTGGGTTCCTATTTGAGCCCATACAATTCTTTCTTTAGTCTGCACACCATATCCAAATCTTTGGCTAGTCTGAACTCATTTGGTTGATCAATATATACTTCTTCTTCTATATCTCCATTCAAAAATGATGACTTGACATCCATTTGATAAACTCTGAAGTAACTGTCAGTAGAAAATGTAAGATACATATGTATAGCTTCCATCCTTGCTACTAGAGAAATTTTTTCTTCAAAATCTATGCCTTCCACTTGAGAATATCCTTTACATACTAGTCTTGCTTTATTTCTTATAACTTTTCTTTGCTCATTTAGCTTGTTCCTGAATACCCATTTTGTTCCTATCACATTCTTGTCCATCGGTCTAGGTATCAATTCACAAGTATTGTTCTTCTATATCTAATTTAGTTATCCTTCCATTGCTTTTACGCAACTGCCATCTTTACTTTCCTCCTCATAAGTCTTTGGCTTAGTCATTTATATAAAATAGTAGCTGGCTTGTTCTTGTGCTTCTGCAATTTTCCTTCTTGTCTGAACACCTTTTGTCTTGTCCCTAATTATCTAAATTTTTGAATGATGCTTCTAAACATACTTAGCAAGAATTTTTGTTGTTCCTTCCTCTTCTTCTTCATCAACATTTGATTTCTTGTCCTTGTTCTCTTTCTGTCACTTGTCTTCTCAATTGCTTGAACAATCTCCACCTCAGTTTCCATCTGCATTAAAAAACATTTTCTTTCTCTCTTATCCTTGATGTAGTAAACATTTCCACTCATTCTAATTCCTTCTGCAACCCTTTTTACCAGTCTTCTCTTTTCTTATCACACATTCGGTACTACTGAACAAAACTTCATAACCTTTTCTACACATTTGACTCACACTTAACAAACTATGTCTTAATCCTTCAACATAATAAACATCATCAATTTTATGCTTACCATCAATAGAAAAACTTCCAATACCTCTAATAGTTGCTCCATCTTCTTTGACAAATTTCACCGATCCATGATCATATCTCTTGAGATTGATAAATCTTTCTTTATCACTGGTCACATGGTTTGAACATTTGGAGTGAATGATCTATATATTTGGTTCTATTTTTGCATGCAATGCAATCTTGATTGTCTTCTCCTCTTTTGGTTTCTCCAAAGCATTCTCCTTTTCTTCAATTGCTAAAAATAACTTGATTCTTCATTAGAGTCATGATCAAGTTCATCTTCAGATTTATGTTCCTTTATAGAACATAAGCCCTTTTTCTCTCTTCTGTAAGTTGTGTCTTCAAGTTTTATTTCTCTTTTCATCATCATCTGGTCTCTTATAATCCTACCTATAAGTGCAATGAGAAGCATAATGTCTAATCCTATCAAAAGAAAAAACATTTAAGAGGTAACTTACCTTTGTATCTTCTAGTGCCTCGCTACAATCTTTTCACAATGTTTGCCTCAACTTCATCCATGTCTCCACTGCATTCCGGATCATCATGTCTTGAAACATTAAATGTTGCTTCTTTCTTTTCTCTTTTCTCTTCCTTCATTTCAGAGATTTTAAAGACTTCTAAGGTACCAGTAAGCTGATCAATAGTATATACTTGCTAAAAACATTGCTTTCTTGTATGGCACACCTTGTTGCTTTGTAGGATTTTGGTAGGGTCAACAAAATCTTCTGAACAACATCACTTTCATCCAAATGTCCACCGGTAACTTTAATACCATCAAAAAATTCAATCACTTTATGAATATAGTTCTCAGTTCCACCTTCATCTTCCAGCATTCTCAGATATTCATAATTCTACTTTAGATTCATCAACCTAGCCTTCTTTGTCTTTGGATCTCCTTAAAATGCCAAACATAGCTTGTTCCTCATATCCTTAGCTTCTTTTAATCGTTTTACTCTTCCAAACACTGAATCACTTGTACAAAAGGAAATTATATCTCTATCCTTCATATTAGTCTCCTTTAACTTTATCTCAATTCGGAGTCCGAGGACCACCCTACGAGGGTGTATATCTAGTCTGAATGATTTCCCATATTCCATTCTATAATTTCTCCAAATGTGATTCCATTCTCTCCTTCCAATACGGAAAGTTTGTACCATCAAATATTAGAACTTTGTAATGCATGTCCTGCACCATACTGGATCTACCTTAGGCGGTTAAGCTTACTCAAGACGAACGTTGCTCTCAATACCAATTGTTGAACCCAAGGTAGGACTGAGAGGGGGGGGTGCGTGAATTAGTCTAAACAAAAATTAATGCAACACATAAACAAATAATCAAAAACACATATCCAACACATGAAAACCAATATTTTCTACATGGAAAACCCAATCAAGGAAAAACCACAGGGAACACTTGCCCACAAAAATATATCCACTATTTATATCATATTATAATGAATGAGCTCACTGCTCTGAACTTGCAGACCAAGACTAACTGCTCTTGGGGAAAGATACAAAAATGACTTGCAAACTTGATGCTAACTACAACAAGGCAAGATACAACCAAATTATTTGAAAAAAAAGATCTCCTGATCATGAAGTTGTCCTTGAACTCTGTATCAAGCGACCAACATTAACTCACACAATTCCAATCTTATCTTCAACACACTGTCTCATACCTCTACCACAGTCTTAAATAACTTGCATATCATTTGAGCACAACTCTTCTTATCTGTTCTTCATTGAATTTTGTTGATTATCTTCACATCACATACTCCCTCTCTCACACTCTTACTCACAACTCAATCACATACATTTCTTATATACAAGATAGGCCATCAAAGCTTGAATCAATTCAACCTAAAACAAAATAAACCTTTCGGACCAAAAGCATACACATTGATCCACTTCAGGAGAAAGAGGGGACCAAAATACATCTTCCTGAGCTCAATCCACCAATCCACATTCACCAGAATAAAAATCTCAACATTCCAACACACAACGCATCCATATAGGCAATTAGCGGGCCAAAACACATTCTTCAATGCAAACAACTCTTATCCGGATCTCCATACGCTATGGTGAGACCCATAACATATCGAGTTACCTTCCACAAATCATATTTGGACCAAAAAGTAGGATTAACACAAAATACCACAACCGACAAATAAATATACCACAACATCTTGAAAACACATATATTTCTAGACCACAAAACTAACATATCCACAATGCCAAAAACATAACCAAAGAAGATAACAATACCAAGCAACATTAGCAACACCTCTGGAACAATCAATACAATAACCACAATAACTACAATACCAATGCAACAAGATATCTCTACACCACAAACATTCATGAACAACAACTATCCATAACAACAAGTTTGACATCAATGACAACAACAACAACACATACTTCCAACATATAGAAGATATGCAAAGCAAATCTCTTAGGACAACTGCACATAAAACTTCAACATTAGTTATACCAACCAATGATTGATGACAACCAAAGTGTAAGGAAGTTAAGTAGCGAAACAACTTCCTACACTAACCTTGAGAGGAGGGTAATGCAAAAATTTTTACAAATCATCACAACAGTTACAGAAAACAAAAATAAATATAATAACATTCAAACCATAACACAGTGATTTACGTGGGGAAAACCCTTTCAGAAGAAAAACCCCACACTCCAAAAGCCGCCCAATATATTATTAAACAATCAAAACATATTATAATATACTTGCAGAGAAATCTCTTCGCAGGAGTATTACTAATTAGAGATTCAGAGGTAACTCAATAGCCATAAGACTCTTATACACAACCTCTATCTCAAGCACCTCATATGTAAGAGATACAATACAAGAAACCGTCAAACGGTATTACAAAACCATGGGCTAAAACCACCCAATAAGGTGTAGCCGACCTTATCTCCCTTCTAGATTCCCTATGACATGTTAAAACACACATCAAAACGTGTCCCTCCCTTTTACAACTCATTTATGTGCTTGATGTATTTTATATTTCCTATTTCAAGAGTACAAACTTCCGGAGGCCATAACTTGAGAACCATGTGTTCGATTGATGAACCATTTGAAGCACCAGAAAGCTCACAGAGTTCTCTATTGCCTCGTAAACTACTACACCATTTACGCCCACTTTTCAAGGCTTTTTGGGGCCTCTAAAGCCCTCAAAATCAAATTTAAGTCTTTCATTGGACCCCTCCAAAATAGAAACTTTAATATCTTCGAAAGTAGTTGTGATCTCGTGACGTAACTTTACCGAAATACTTATCTAGCCAACCAGAAGCTTTGAGGGGAATTTAGCACCATTTTGTGCCCAAATGAAAACTTACTATAAATAGTAACCTTATGTAAATGCATGGTTGAGATACCATTTTCCCAAGAAATCTCCCACTTGTCAAACACCTTGCAAGATCAAAGGGAGTATCAACACAATAAATCAATTGCTAGGGGCCATGAGGCCCATAGACTCCGAACACCATCTGAAATTCTTTGTGCTCACAACCTTAGTTAAAGCATCTGCAACACTCATCAAAGTTTTTACCTTATCCAACTTCACCCTACCATCTTTGACCATATCTCTGACAAAATGATATTGGACATCAATGTGCTTGGTCCGGACATGAAATGTCGGGTTCTTAGCTAGGCAGATCACACTTTGACAGTCACGATAAACTGTCATGGCTCCTTGTTTTATTCCAATGTCTAAACACAGTCTCTTAAGCCAAATGACTTCTTTACAAGCATGAGTAGCTACCATATACTCTGCTTCAGTAGTCAACAAAGCAACCACAACTCGTCACTTACTCATCCAACTAATTGCACCACCAAATAAAGTAAACACATAAGCACTGGTGGATCTTCTGCTATCAATATCATTTGCCTAGTCTAAATCCATATAACCATGAATATCAAGGGAAATCATGTCTCTAGCTAAATTACCATGATAACACAGAGAATACTCTGAGGTACCCTTCAAATATCTAAAGACTCTTTTGACTGTATCCCTGTAATAACCCACTATACTTTGTAATAACCCACTATACTTAACCCAACAAAATTTTGACCTCTTTTTTTTTAAATATTTAATTTAATCATTTGTGTTTGATTCAATCGCATACTCTGGGCATCCATCCATTTGGATTAGGCATTCATCCATCCGGGATGAGCATCTAACCATATGGGTTAGGCATCTGTCCATATAGAACAGAAGGTTTCATCTATCCAATACAGGATAGGCATCTACCCATATGGGGTAGGCATCTATCCAATTGTGATAGGAGGTGCTCTGGCTAGATACTTAGACTCATCGAGACCATTCAGGTCTTGAGCCACTCACTAAGCACTACACTCTTCTAATAGGAGTGCACCGAGGTCATCGTCCTTAGGAGAAATCAAAATAACATAATGCAAGATTGAATTCCGCCTCAAAATTTGGCTAAAGCCTCGGGAAGTCAAGTGAATCCATACGGGATTCCTTCCGAGTATGCATTGAATTACTTTTTCTTTTATTACACTTATATTTCAAATTAGGATTCTTCGCAATCCTTCTTCTTACCAAACCTAGACCCCATCCACGAATGCCTGAGTACTAGGGACAACTTTGTCCCTAGACTGCCTACATACCCATTTCGACACGGGATTAAGGCGTAAAGTATGTAGTTCTATTTTCTAATCTATGGTATAATGTAAACTGTTTGGTGGGTATACAACCCTTTCTAGGGTCAATGTTCCAGACAGTTTCTCTGCAGTTGCTACCCACGATGGTAGCACTTAAGCAAAGGCTCAAGATGGCCTATTGCTTTTGGCCTAAAACAACTAGATCCTAATACCTATCATAAGCGTCACCCTTGACTCAATTGTCAATTGTCAACAACTCTTTGAGATTAAATCAAATTTATAAAAGTACTTCACTCATTCAACCCTAAAGGAGTTTATTATGGTTTAACTCAGTAGATGTAAAATCATTCAAGGATTATCTTATTAGATTATCTATCCAAGGGGGATTACCCTCCCCTTGGATTTTAACTTCCAAGTGTCCCTTATTACTCCCCAATGATTTATAGGGACGATGCCACAGACATCGTTGATGCAACTTTATTAAGCGTTAAGTGCAGTAGTTCAACACGACAACATTACCCGTAGCGTGACCCAGAGGCAGCGTAAATACCGAACACTGCTAGGTTTTTGTTTTCCAACTCCCTTTGTTTAGTTTTCTAACTAAGAGGTTATGAAAACTTTTAATTAGAATCATGCTTGAAACAATTATGAAATGAACGTGCATAATTAGACATTGCAAAGCTTAAATAATTGAAAAAAACTACTTCTATGGGATTCATGAACCATTTGAAAACCAAATTATTTAATATTCAAAACTTGAAATATAACTTGCACAATAATGGCAATTATGAAACTCACATATTGATAATTAAACATGTAACTTGCATGAAGATGATGAAAATGTAACTTGCTCATCAATAAATGCAAATAATGTATAAGTAATTCGCATGATGCAAGGATAGTGTCATTTACATGCAAGATTAAGCAAATGTTATTTCTATTTGGAGAATAATTAATTATAGCGTCATTAGTTCAAAATAAACAATTAGTTTAGACATTAGACAAATTTGGGTCAAATCATAATATAATGAATTAATTGTTTCTAATGAATCTAAAATACCAACTAAGTAATCCAATAAATCTCATTAAATTGAAGGATTCCAATTATAAAATTTGATATATTTTTAATTTACAATTATAAATTTACTAAAGATAGATAATTTATAAATTTATCTAAGTTTAACTTTACTAAACTAAAATTTAAATTAAAGAAATTATTAACAAAATCCAATTGCAAAAATAATTTTTGGTAGTGGCTTTTATTGCCAAGTGGGAGTGGGGGCCATGGGTCCCATCACCACTGCGAACATGCAGGTGCAGGCCTGCACAATGATGAGGGGATGATCGTGGGCCCCTCCACTCCCTCTGTGGCCACTACTGTAACAGTGATCGCAGGGGTAGTGACCGAGAGTACCACTCCCCGACGGGTTCTGTGCTTGAATTTGAGGCAGCAATACAACAAAGAACTAAATTACCTCATAAATAGATAGATGTATAAATTTTGATTTCACAGTGATCATATTCAACAAATTTGCCTTACGTTGAGATAAACATAAATTTTTATGATGAGTTTGTCAGGAAATTAAAATTCACAAAGGGAGAGAGATTTCTGAAAAGAAATAAATAACAAGATAATATTTTTCATAGGGAGTTTATACAACAATATTGAGAAGAATTCAGATTTGAAATACTATTTCACATAGCATGATTTCTCAGTACAAATGATTATATGCATAGAGAAAGAAACTATTTACAGAGATAAAAGAATTTTGAGTTTTCAAAACAAAAGTAGAGATGTTGAAAATCACAATTTTTCCAGATTCAAGATTTTCTCTAGATTTCAAAAAGCAGAAAAAAGTAGAAGTCTGATTTCTTTCTTTTCTATAAACAGATTAACAAATAAAAAGAAATCTACATTTGCATGTTTGAAAAGTACTTTTATCAATGCATTTCTTTAATGAAAAATAGATTTTCCTTTCTAATAAATCTATCTAACAATTAAGTAATAATTTCCTTCAGAAAATTATATTCAAATAAAAGAATCTAAGAGGAGATATTTCCATTTGAAAATATAAAATTTACATAAGCAATTAGCAAATGGAAAAGGGGGAACCTGGAGAAGCCTTTTGATGTTGAATCCTCTCCAAATCTTCAAGCTAGCCTTTCTTGATCCTTCCTTGCAAGCTTGGTGAAATTTCTCAAAACAAACTTAACAATTCTACAAATGAAAAATATGACTACCAGAAAAAAAACTACTGCTTGAGAAAACTTTTCTTCAAAACATAATCAACCCCCTTCTTTTGAAAATTGCATACAATATATAGGAAAAACCCCTTAACTCCACTACCTAGAGGAATTAATTGAAAATGAGATTTTTTTTCCAATATTGGATCCATGCAAAATTAATTAATATCCTAGTGGGGGAGTTACATGCAAGGGAATTAAAGAATGAAGATTCCTCTAGAAGCTTCTAATTCCTCCTACAACATGTGCCATAATTGGGAATGGGAAAAATAAATAATGCCTATTTAAATTATATTCTCCAAGTGTGTATGTGGGTCCATTATTTAACCTTTTATAATATTTATTCAACCATATTCAATAGTTCAACCAAAAGAAGATATAATAGAAATTGCATCAAATTAAAAATGATAAGGGAGGGTTATGACAATCCCAATGAACTCTACCAGGATTAGTCATATATTTGGACATAACTCCCATTGTTTGGGCAATGTCTGGTCTACTACAGACCATAGAATACATCAAACTTCCAATTGCACTTTGGTAAGACACTCTGCTCATGTCTTCCATCTCCGATAGGGATGTAGGAAAATTTGCAGCAGATAATTTCGTTCCAACTGTAAAAGGAACACACAATGGTCTACAATCATGCATGTTGAGCCTTTGTAACACTGAATTCACATACTTACTCTGCCCTAGCCATAGCTTTCCATTCACTCTATCTCTTTTAATTTCCATCTCAAGAATGTGTTTCGCTGCACCAAGATCTTTCATTTCAAATTTAGCAATGAGCTGAGACTTTTGTTCTAGAATCATACCTTTCCCTTTACCAATGAATAATATTTCATCAACATATAATGCAATGTACAGGAAATGATCACCATCAAATTTATAATAAACACAATGATCTAATTTAGAACGCTCAAATACCAAACTCAACACATATGTATCAAATTTATGGTACCACATCCTAGGACTTTGTTTGAGGCCATACATGGATTTCTTTATTTTATAGACCAAATTACTTTTACCTTTCACCACATAGTGCTCCGGCTATGTCATATAAATATCCTCCTCCAAATCACCATGAAGGAAAACAATTTTCACATCCATTTTCTCAACCTCTAAATCATAAGCAACAACAATAGAAAGCAAAAATCTAATGGATGTCATTATGGCAATAGGAGAAATATCTCACCATAATCAACACCCTCAACCTGAGAGTAGTCTTTTGGAACAAACCTTGCTTTATACTTCTCAATGCTTCCATCTGAACCAATCTTTTTCTTGAACACCCATTTGCAACCAATAGGCTTTCGTCCTTCAGGCAATGGTACAAGATCCCATGTATCATTCTTTTTCAAAGCTGCCATTTCTTCTTCCATAGCAATCTTCTAGGATTCTGCATCATCCATACCTAATGCCTCTTCTAAAGATTCCAGTTCATCCACATTAGTATTCAAAGCAAAAATACATCTCCAATCATCAAGTGAATACCTTTCAGGTGGTTGTCTATGTCTTGTAGACCTTCAAACAAGCTGAGTTGGAGGTTCTTCCTCATCTTCTAAAGATTTAGAGCTACAAGAGCTCTCCTCAACTTCTTGCCTATCTAGGGGTCTCGTGTCAACTCTTTTAGGTGTAGAAGGGAATTGAATCACATCTTCCTTTTTAGTCTATTCTGGCTGCAATGTAACAGAAGGTGACTTAATTTCTCAAAAAATAACACTTCTACTATGAATTACCTTTTGTGCAACAGGGTCCCAAAGCTTGTATCCTTTCACACCATAACTGTACCCGATGAAGATACATTTCACAGCCTTGTTCTCCAACTTTGTGCATTTCTCCTTTGGCACATGTGCATATGCTTCACAACCAAAAACTCTAAGATGTCTCAAAGAAGGCTTGTGACCCGACCATGCTTCCATAGGCGTTTTATCAACAAGGGCTGGTGTAGGAGACCTGTTAACCAGGTAGCAAGTACTGGCAACAACTTCAGCCCAAAAATTTTGTTCTAGACCAGCACCAGTCAACATACTCCTTGCCTTCTCCAGTTGTGTCCTATTCATTCTTTCTACAACTCCATTCTACTATGGAGAATACAAAGTTGTCTTTTGTCTGTTAATGTCACAGTCTTTACATAATCTATGCAAATCATTAGAGCAAAATTCACCGCTATTATTAGTCCTCAAACTTCTAATTTTTTTTCTAGTCTGCAACTCAACCATTGCTTTAAATTCTTTAAATCGATTGAAAACTTCAAATTTACTGTTTAGAAAATATACCTATGTCCTACTAAAATCATCAATACATGAAACATAATATGTGAATTTTCCAATCGAAGGAACATCTACAAGACCAAACACATCAAAATGAATAAGATCCAAAACACCACAAGTTTTATGAGAACTCGAGTAAAATTGAACGCAGTTTTATTTTCCATAAATGCAATGCTCACAGAAATCAAAGTCAAGATTACAATCATTCAAACCTTCAACAAGGTTTTTGTTTTTCAAGGTCCTTAGAGCCTTTTGTCCAATGTGGCCAAGCCTCTGGTGCCATAAAATAGTCTTCTTTGCAGGTAAATTTGCTTCAGAAGAAAGAGCACCCTTAGGTACCCGAGAGCCATTTTCATCTCCTGAAGGTGAAACCCTCAAATCTTCCACAGATTTAATTTTTACAAAAGTGTTATTACACTTAGTAGTGTATGCATCTAGCTTATACAAAGTGTCGAACCTAACACCTCTAGCAATTACCATACCACCCTTAATCATCTTACATCCTGCTTCAAAAAAGACTACCTACACACCTGCATCTATCAGTTTGCTCACAGATAAAAAAATTCATTTTAATCTAGGGATATGCAACACACCATTAATTCTTTTTATTCTACCATCAGAAAAATTGATTCTAACTTTACCTCGACCAACAATGTCTAAATATGAATCATCACCCAAGTACACCTTACCTCCATTAAATTCTTCATATTCAAAAAACCAATCGCTATTGGCAGTCATATGAAAAGATGCACCTAAGTCAATTGACCAAGCATCATTACCTGTGTTGTTCTCAAAATCTGATTCCCTTCAATGTCTTTAGAATAAGATGATCTAGAATGGGTGCCGAGAAGACATCAAAGATAAGGAAATTCCAGAAACAACATATGACAAGGTTTGGTTAGACCTTCTACACTTCGGGCTTTTCTTGGAGCCCAGGTGGGTATACCTTTGTGAATTAACTTCACACTTTTAAACAATAAACCCACAGCAAACCAGTCCAGAAAACTAGTGGATTTATTCACCTCGAAAGCAACTGAAAACAAAGCATGAAAACTATACTTGACTTCAGCATTTTGATCAACAAAGCATGCAATAAACAACTTCCATTAATATCAGTGCCTTATCCAAGGTTACAGAGTCACCTAACTCAAATAAAACTCCTGAAACATAATATCTATATGCTTCCCATCAGCTCGGTTTCCAATAATTCTTACATGTGCCTAACACATACAAGAATTTAATCATTTCACACTAAACTATGGTCCTCAAAATTCAAAGTTCCTCCCAAAGAATTTACTGGTATAAGTGATCTTGCATATTTAATTTCTCTCCTAAAGAGAAAAGCTAAAAACACTCATACTGAGATTGCTTTGCAATTCCATTCAAAAGAAAAATCCTGGATTGTTCAGAATGAAAACAGTAAATAAATTTGTGAATAAACTTGAAGACAACACAGAGTTTTACTCAAAAACTGATGGCCTGTATATTGATATTCGTTCGAAGAGATTTTACAAAAAGTTCTTTTTCTCCATTAAACTTTGAAAAGCTCAGATAATTTTCTGCAGCGTTTTCTTACAAAATTTTGTGATCCCTTTCCCTCTAGTCTTGGTATCCATTTATAACAATATGGATGCACAAAGCTTCAAAATTTTTGAGGAAAGTTTGTTACAATTATTTCAAAAATTGAAGAGGTTACAATTTTTGCATAAAGCAGTTATGTGCTTTTTTCAGCTTCTGCAGTCTGTTCAACAGGTTGTTTGGTTGTAACCTCTTCTGGCTTTTCAGGGGCATTCTCCAACTGCTCTGGATCATGGGTAGAATATTTAACTCCCCACTCACTATATGTCTTTTCTGTCGGCCATGAAAAATTAATCACATCACTCTTAATTTTGGTCAACCTTTTCCAAGAATTTCTCAATTTGTTGACTTCTGAATTAAGGAAACTATAATGTGATTTAATCTTTTCTATTTCCTATATTGTTATGACAAAGAAAGAGGTATCATCAAGGTCGATGATTCCCTCAACCCTTGCTGACAATTTGACCTCTACCTCTTTGAGCCATATTTGCTTATCTTTTATCTGATCCGGATTGGCAAAAATTCCCGGGAGCAACTCAAAAACCTGATCAGTGTATTCCTTCTTACATAGATTGACCTTCCTATCCACATTATCTACATCTGCAGCCAATTGCATTAAGACTTTAGCAACATCAGAGGTAGATTTTATAATGGGATTGGCCCTTGCTTCATCACAGGAAACACACTTGAACTCTAAATCCTGCTCCCTTGGCCTCCATCTGTCAAAAATGGGTGTCAAAATGGCCTTATCTCTCCTTAATTCATTCCATATCTCCATGACCTTTCCCACATTATTGTGAAGCAGTGAGGCATTTATAGTGTTTGCAAAACTGGAGATTGTGGCTTTTATTTTCTCCTCATACTTCCCCGCATAATAGGCCTGAGTCTGCTTTAGGTTCTCCAATTCTTGGGGAGTTATCTCAATCATTTGAGAACTGGAAGGCGCAGGAGATGGTGAGAGCTCAATAATGGGGCTAGTAGGTGGAGGTCTTGCAGGAGAAGAGGCGATCATTAATGTTGAAGACTCACCTTGTTGGCATTGTCCTACCAGCTGGCTCTGCAATTTGGCAATAATGCTATCTTTGCCTCTTATCTCCTCCTTAGCACTATCATAAGCCTTCAAAACTGTTTCCAGTTTAATCTGGAGGGCCTCCTTTTCTTTGGCTTCCTTTTCAGCCACTGCAACACTGAATTTGGCAGTCTCTAACACAGTGCTAGCAGCCTCTACTACCCCTGTACTCTCTACTCTTTTAATCATCAATCCACCAATGTGACTTGTCCCTGAGGTGTCTTTACCTTTCTTGTCTTCATTTCTTTTGAGGGACCACATGACTAGTGCGGCATTGTCCTTACTGAATATAACCCCTTCCATGGGTTTAGTCTCTTTTCTTACTGCATCCAACACTAGAGCATCAGCAATATTCCACTCTGGTAAAATGAGCACTCCAGCTTGTGCTACTAGATCCCTTCCCTGTTCAGGAGTGATGGTTTTGAATTCTTCCATCATCTCCTATTTTATTTCTTCCTCCACTGAGGCTGGATCTTTATTAGGCTGCTCTGCCTTTCTTGCTTCACATCTAGCATTATATTTATCTATATGCTGCTTCCAGATAAATTGTATGAATGCTTCAGATGTGACAAAGGTATCATCAGCTAAAAAAGCACTAGTGGCCTTCTTTATCTCAGGATCCCACTCCTGGCCTTTAAGTTCAGTCAAGGTGATGTCCATCTGTGCTTCAGTGGGCTCTTCTGGCATCCCTTCTTCCACTTCATCATAGGTATATGCAATTTCCCCCAAGCTGCCCAACTGAGAGAGGTATTCAGTTGCTGCTTGTTCATCTCCTATGTGGAGAGGGGATTGGGATGGGAAATACAGGGGTGTATCTAATTGCACTTCCTTCCCCACCCTCTACTTCTTTGGGCTGTCCTGGATGTCAATGACATCTTGTACCTTCCTCTTTCCTTTGGATGAAGAGGGTTCCCCTGTTGTAGACACCAACACACTGTAACCTGCCTTCTTATGCAGGGTGTAGTCACCAGGAGGGATTACTTTAGTGGAAGCTGACTTTCCTAAAATTATTCTTGCCTTTTTAGGGTTATTCTTAATTACAGCTTCCCTCTTCTCCTTTAGTGTTTGCATCACATCCTCAAAGCAAACAATCAAAAATTTTATTTTTTCTTCCAATGGGAAGAAGCTAGACAATGGGTCATAGCTAGCATCAAATTGATGCACAAAGTCCAGGGCTTTCTTGTAAGCCACCCATTTTTCTTTCCTTAACTCTTGTTCATCTAAATCAAATTCATTCCTGATGAGGTCTTCAGGAAAGTGGAATTGATGAGGCCTA
This sequence comes from Cryptomeria japonica, assembly GCF_030272615.1. NCBI lineage: Eukaryota > Viridiplantae > Streptophyta > Pinopsida > Cupressales > Cupressaceae > Cryptomeria > Cryptomeria japonica. The sequence goes on along the minus strand of NC_081415.1, from coordinate 47,945,627 downwards.
CCTCTGCATGCTACCTTCTTCCGAAACACACCATTGTAGAAGTCCTCTGGATTAGCACATCTGGACACTGCAGTGGACAAATGGTAGGGTTTGAGGAAATCCTCAAAACAATTCCAGCCTCCCTTGGTGATTACAAATTGGTGGGCTACTGTAGGTGCAGGGAAAATTGTCCCTTTACCTCTGCCTGTTAGCTCTGCCTCTTGTAGGCCACCAATTTGTCTAAGAATCTCAGCTATTCCCACTTTGAGGGGGACCTAGTATGGTAACAAAAATGGGGTGCCTCTGAAACCAAAGACTTTGAGAACTGTGGAGACTGGATATAAGTACATATCACCCCAGTTATGATCTATCTTGATATTCTCTGTGAATTCTTTTGGTCTTAAGAATTCCAGAAGAACCTTGGGGACTCTTGGGTTGTCAGAGCAAAGTAGAGTCCTTATTTTGGATGCAAAATATTTATCGAATTTTAGAAAACTAGCATCCTCTCTGTCCCATGACAACACAGTACTCCATAGTTGTACTGACATCTTCTCTCCTTCCTTTTCTTTTACCAGGTCCATTCCACTGGCAAAATAATCACCACCTTTGAAGAGAAAGAGGTGCATCAAGAGTGAATACCACCCAAATGGCCTATCCACCTTTCCATTCTTTATCCCTATCAACCCTCCATGGATAGCAGCAGCAATATAAGCAGCATAATCAAATGTAATAGCAAGAGAAGGATTCAAAATTTGAACAATCATTAACAAGTAATGGTTTGGCATATTTGATTCAGCATCCTCTCTTAGAACTTGGCAAAGTGCCCAATACATCCCTTTCGCCCTCAAGGTAAACATACTCAATGAAAAAGGCTCCTGTGTGTTGGGCCCTACAACTGCTAACCCTCCTATTTTCAGAGAAAGTTCTTTGAGAGGCCCATTCCTAAGATGACTCCTCTGTGCACTGTACACTTGAGCTAATTGTGTGAAGTTTATGGGTTCCAAGAAGTTTGTAAACTCACTGAGCCCAAACGTTGTTCTCAATTCTTCTGCATTGATTTCCACGAGGGTTTTCCCATTTACATCCCGGATGCACCTTGTGATTGAATCATAGTTTAATGCCATTTGGGTTAGCAAGTCTGTATCCATGAATACTCCTGGGACTACCAACTTCCCGACATCTAGTTCCCAAATGCTATTTTGAGGAGCAGGAGAATTCCTCATCCCAAATCCGACTCTAAACAGCCCCAACCCAGACAGTCCAACCTGTGGGTCTCTTAACCAATTACCTTTGTCATATAATCCTTCTCCTATCTTCAGACGGGGAGCCCTGGGTACTAACTCTTTGGCCTTAGATGCCTGGTTAGTTGACAGCATCAACTACTCTAAAAAGTCATCACATACACTTCTTTCTAAATAATCAACCTTGCCAGAAAATTCCCTTTTAGGAGCCATTTGAAAATGCAACAAGATGAATATCACCTTTTAAACACTCCTGTAACACAAGAATAATTTCACTTATTACACCACACAAGAATAGCTGCAAAATAAGAAAGAACCTGATGCTTGCTTGAAGGAATTCGCTCTGCAACTGATTCGCCTTCTCTGTATTTGAAAAAGATAACTTTGCGTTACTCTTCTGCAAAATCCTTTTAAAAGATATCTACACTTGGTTGTTAGGAAATCAAATGCTTGTACTCTGGGCCTTAACTATAACATTTATTCCGCATGCTTCGGCCGTCCCTTCAAAATTGAATTCATACGAGAATTCATATTTTAGCTCCAACGGGTCGCAGCCTTCCTGCAAGTGTCTCACTGTTAATTTCATTTTGACGGCTTTGTCTTTAGTCTAGGTCCCGTTTTTCTATTGGCTACATAATACCACACGGCATCCAACCATTGGCTTAGAAAATCCCTTCGCACTCTATTTTGATACTGGCCGAATGTCTCCCTTTATACTGTGGTGGGCCCATATCTTTCCTTTTTGCCATGTCATCATCATGACACGTGGACGGCCCTCGTTAACTCTCGCTATTTCGCGGCCTTAAGAAGTGAGCACCTCACCCGTATGAAATAGCGCGGGCCGTAGGATCATCCTTCAAGTTGATCACTTTTTAATCCTTCGAAAAGGTCCTCAGGAATGGTGGGCCCGCCGAGTCGTCACTAACACCTGGCACCTAGTCCCTTGCTGTGCTGATTTGTCGCTCCGTCACTTGCCAGAAGAAGAACCATGGAGGGTCCCACTTTCATCTCAACAGGTATGTCTCTTATGTCATCATCAAGACACGTGGACGACTGATATTCATCCTCGCTATTTCGCGGGTTTAAAGGGTGAGCACTTTACCCTTGCGAAATAGCGCCGACCGTCAGATCATCTCTACAGTCGATCGGTATTTAACCCCTTAAGAAGGTTCTCAGAGATGGTGGGCCCACGGACACATCATGGACACCTGGCGCCTTGTCACTTTCGGAGCTGACTTGTCATTCTGTCATTTGCTGGAAGGAGCCACGGGGTCTCAATAAATTGTAAGAGTTGTCCCTGCCAGGTCATCTCCACCTGTGAGCTGACTCATCTTTGGGGCCCACTTTTGAACCTTTAATCCTAACCCGCTGACTGTGGCGACTTGTGCCACGTGCTGCCTTTTAATACGCCAGAAGAAAACCATGGGGGCCCCACTTTCTTTGACCGCTATATCCTTTACGTCCTTCGTCATGACACATGGATGGCTGACATTCATTCTCGCTATTTCGCGGCTTTAAAGGGTGAGCACTTAACCCTTGCGAAATAGCGCGGACCGTCGGATCCCTTCTCAAGTTGATCGGCGTTTACTGGGCCTGACACTTTAGAATGAAGTAATACAAGGCAAAAAATTTTCAAATAATCAACGTAACCGCCTAGGTAAATAACAAGGGGGGACACTTCCTATGACCCCGCGACCCTTGATCTAAGTGAAATAAAGTAACGGCAAAATAGAAACCAGGGGGTTTAACACAAAATGATAAGGTCTAAAACTTTAAAAAACCCTTAAACCCTCTAGGTTAAGAACAAAGAAGCTGAAGCACCAGGGACTACACCTTATTCAATTTTTTTTTTAAAATACCACAGCCAATTATGGGAAAGAAGAACCCAGTTTTAAAACAGTGATAACAGCGGCTCTGACTGGGGATGGTTGATTGTGAAATCAACACAAGAAAACTCAGAAATTCTGGAGAAACAGACCAAAACTAGGAAAGCAGGAAATAAAACAAAATATATACAAACAAAGGACCTACCGTGCATGGACGTCAAGAGAAATAATGCTTCAGGAATTGTCCATGCACTGGAAATTCCTGCATTTCATCATTCATATTCTTCAAAAAATATGAATCTTTACCATTCAGGTCACAAACTATAAAAGGGCCAATCTAGAGTGATTCAAATTTTTTATGCTTTCCTTTATCCTGCCCTTTTGCATTCCACTGAAGAACCATGTCATCAATTTGAAACTTCCTTAATGATGTCCTTTTATCAAAAAGATATTTTGACTGTAACTGGAGCTTCTGATTTTTCTTATGGGCGGAAGTCCTAAGCTCCTCCATTTCTACAATTTGGATCATTCTATCCTCCATTGGTTCAGATATTTCCATGTTCTCTTCCTGCAAAAATTTATACACTGGAAGAAGGTTATTTACCGGTAATCTGGCTTGGGTACCATAAACCAACTCAAAAGGTGACATTCCAATGGATTTTTTAACTGTTATTCTATCTGCCCACAGAGCTAACTTCAACTTTTGATCCCAAGACCTCTTGTTTTCTTCTAGGATCTTCTTGATGATATTTAACAAGCTTTTGTTGCTAGATTCTGCTTGTCCATTCCCCTGAGGGTGATAAGGCGATGAGTATGACATGAATATACCATGACTATTGCAAAAACCTACAAATTCTTCTGATCTAAAACACATAGCATTATCCATTACCAATTTTGCAGGTGTTCCAAATCTAGTCACAATATTATCCATCAAGAAATCAATGACAATTTTACTAGTAGCTCTTCTTGTAGGAATAGCTTCTATCCATTTGGTAAAATAATCTGTGGCCACTATAATCCATCCATGACCTCTTCCTGATTTCTCAGTAATTTCTCCAACAAAATCAATGCCCCATTGGACAAAAGGAGCTTCTACAGAGACTGGATTTAGTGGTAAGGCTCCTTCATACTTGAGCTTAGAAGAAAATCTTTGGCATGGATCACATTTTTGAACATATGCATGGGTATCTTTAAATAAGGTAGGCCAATAATACCCAGCCCGTATTATCTTACCAGCAGTAGTCTTAGCAGAGTAATGACCTCCACATACTCCGTCATGTATTTCATTCAACACCTGTTTAGCTTGAAATTCATCCAAACACAGTAATAACTCCCCATCTCTTTTTCTCCAAAAAAGATCACCCTGAATGAGCACATACTTTTGGGACTTAAGTTTCAAAGTTCTCTTCTGATTGTGTGTCATTTCCTCTGACAGCATATTACCTTTCAATACTTGGATTATCTCTGTGTACCATGGTTGTCTCTCAATACTAGTAACCAAAGTATCTTTAACCTCAACATTGTGTACTTCTACATTCATGAGATTTGACTTAGTCATGAGCTTGGCCAAACCTAACCCTCTCACCAATTTAGTGATCTTTATCTCCAAATTGAACTCTTGGATTCTATTGATCCATCTACATCTCTTCCCAGTAACCTCAGACTGAGACAAAATATCTTTAACTGCAGCATGTGGAACATATGCAATGATGTTGCATTCACCAGATATGGCCTAAAGGCTTTAACATCTTTAACCAAGGCATAAGCTTGTTCCTCCATGGTTTCATATTTTAATTCTGCCGCTTGCAAAGATTTACTATAGAAAGCTATGGGATGTTCATATCCTTCATTATCCTTTTGTAATAATACTCCAGCCACTATGTGATATGAAGCAAAAGAAAACAGAGAAAAAGGCTTACCATAATCCGGGGATTTCAACACTGGTGCTTCCTGAATTGCCTTCTTAATCTCATTAAAAGCTTTTGAGGCTTCTTGATCCCAATGAAACTTTGCGTCCTTCTTGAGCAACTTGACAATAGGCTTCACTATCTCAGCAAAGTTTGCAATGAATCTCCTGACAAAATTCACTTTGCCTAAAAAAGACTGGATTCCTTTCACATTCTTTGGTTCTGACACTCTGTTGATTGCTTCAATTCTCTCAGGGTCTATTCTTATCCCTTCCTTAGAAACTATGTGTCCCAATAACTTTCCTTCAGTGACCCCAAAATGACATTTCTTGGGATTCAGTGATACACAAAATTCCAAGGCCTTATCAAACACCTTCTCTAAATGTCCACAGTGATCATCAGCTTTCTTTGAGAAACAAGTTAGATCATCTTGGTAAACCACCATAATAATATTTATGAATTCCTTAAAAGCCACATCCATAGCTCTCTGAAATGTAGCCCCTGCATTTTTTAATCCAAATGGCATTCTCACATATACATAGGTTCCCCATGGGGTAGTAAAAGTTGTTTTAAACTGTTCTGACTCCTTTACCAGCACTTGATTGTATCCTGAGAAACCATCCATCATGAATAAAAGATCACATCCTATCACTCTTTGTAGCATTGCTTCCATATTTGGGGATGAATAATTATCTTTTAAAGAGGCAACATTAAGATTCCTAAAATCAACACACAATCTGATGTCCCCATTTTTCTTTCTTACTGGGACTAGATTAGAGACCCATGAAGAATGTCTTATTGGTTTGATAATCCCCCCTTCTCTCAATTTAGTCAACTCTTGCTGCATTTTAGTTTCTAATCAGGGGTTGATAGGTCTCTGTTTCTGTCTGAAAGGCTTAGCATCTGGAAGTAAGGGAACTTCATGTTGAAAAAGATCTTGTCTATACGCCTTTAGGTCTTCATAAGACCAAGCAAAAACATGCTTATACCTTTTCAGTAAACTGATAAGGTTAGTCCTAACATGAAGGGATAGCTTCTTTCCAATATATACCAACTTGGGGGATGATTCTGTCCCCAGGTTAACCTCCTCCAACTCTTCCAACTTGGTGGTAGATTGCTGGTGTAAATGACTATCATTATAACTAAACATACTTTCTAACTCCACCAATCCTTTAGGTATCTCGTTAGTTTCTAACTGGACAATATCATTCCCAAGCACTGTCTCTCTGTCATCCACCACTTCCACCAATGCATTGCAATCAATTTTTTGTCCATCATAATCATCAACACATTGGATGAACCTAAGAATATCCTCATCATCAGCAAAAACTTGCCAATTATATACATTATCAGGGATAGCGGGCCTAGCTTTTATTTCCACAGTGGAAATACCAGTTAGTGTTGCATCATCATTTTTTAAAGCAACATTAGCTAGGAAATCTGCCATAATATTTTTTGTTCGCTCTATCCAGTTGATAGAAAAGGCATCAAAATATTCAATAACATCCCAGACAACATGTTTATATTGCTTCAATTTATCATTCTTGGATGCATATTTAGATCTTACCTAGGAGACAACCAGCTCTGAATCGCCCATCACTTTCAACAGTCGGATTCCATGCCTTTTTGCAACCTCAAGTCCTAATAACAGGGCTTCATACTCTGCAGTATTATTTGTGCACTGGAATGCCAATAAGAATGAATATTTAAAGGTTATACCTGATGGGGATACAAAAAGAACCCCTGCTCCAGATCCTTCTTTGGAGCAAGCTCCATCAAAATACATCTGCCACAACCCATACTGTTGTGCTTGTAGCTCAACTACAATTGGGTCAGTGTTCTTCAATTGAGGTGATACTGGCTGAATTCTGAAGTTATCTAAATCCACATCAAGCATACAATTAAGCATACTAGGGTTCACATTTTCAATTACCTTAGGAGCTCGTGGCTCCCTGTATAGTTTGACCTTATTGCCACCAACAGGAATAGTAGCATAAGACAAGTCCAGTTGAACATTTCCCCCCACTGCTGCTGCCCACTCCCTAGAAAGTAACATGCCATAGTGGGGTTTAGTATCTGTGACAATAACATCCATTTTATAAGTGGCTTCAGGAAATGCAGCTATTTTTACTTCTACATCTTTCATTGTACCTATCATAGGCACTTCTCTATTATCCATGGCATAACATTTCCCATACACAGTAGTTACTGACAATCCTGATTCTTTCATAACACCATAGGGCATTACATTAGCAGTTACTCCTGAATCTATCATGCAGTTTTTAATTAACCGGTTATTGACTAGCAAAGTTACATAGAAGGGATCCACCTGAGAAGGCTCTTGAGTGATAGTGGTTTCGACATATACCTCTGGGGTTTGGAACTCTTGATCCTTTCCAACTCTATTTGAACCAGTGGGTAATACTGGGTCACCATCAGATATACTAGAGAATAGAGACAAAGCTGCATCATTGTGTTCTTTAATCTTTAGTAACTCTACTAATGGGACAGTGACTTTCATTTGAGTTAACGCTTGGGCCATATCAAATGTAGAATAATTACATTTTTCAGTATTAGCCTTAACCTTTTCTGCTTTGAGTTGATTGACCTTTTTCACTATTTCCGCCTTTTGTACATCACCAGCATTTTTGGCATCTGTGGTTCTAGGTAAGTCTTTAACTTGTTCCTCTTTTTCTTGACTAGCTTTAAAAGTAGTAGTAACACTGCTTGATGCCCCTTTCTTAGTGACTTCTTTTACAAACATGGAACCTGGCTCACCTTGATCAGTATCTCTCTTGGTGCTTCTCAGGTTGTAATTATGTTTTGCTTTGGCAATTGCAGCCTTAGTGAGATTTTTAACTTCCTCATCACTAGGCCTCCTAAGATGAACTTCTTCATCTTCAATTGTTACCACATTCAATGTGGGATGCCAACTTAAGGCTAATTGTCCTTGCACTAACCTTTCATTATCTAGCACATCATTGTATTCACTTTGCATAGATTCCTCATCACTTTCTGTGATAGTTTCAAACATATTAATGTCAAGCTCTGCTTCTGGTCTCATGGATTCTTCCAGAGCTTGAGCCACTGCACATTGATGAGGAGAATGTGGTCCATCACAAGCAATACACCAAGGAGTATTTTCTATATTATTAACAGTTTTCCCTTTCAAAGGATCCGGTGTATCTTGGCTTTGGGCAATTTTAGGCTTCTCAACTTGGGGTTTACCATCCTTCCAATTTGTATTGTATGGCATATCATGTAATCTAGGAGGTCTATCTTGCCAGTTGTAATGAGGCTTATCATTTTTGTTGACCTTAGCAGTTAAATCTTTCATAGCAGTAACCAGTTTTTCTATTTTATCCTCCTCTTTAGGAACTTTGTTAGGTTGTCGTTTGGTTTCATGCCATAATCTTCCATCTGTCCTTCTTCCTAATTTTCCAGATGCCTTTCTATTACTTTCTACATTTATGGCAATTCTAAAGGCATCCCTCAGGTTGTGAGGATTCTTATCTCTCAAAATATAAGCCATTTTAGAATCAAATGCATTATAGTATGTATTAAGGCACATATTGTCATCTAGCCTTATTACCTGATACAATTTGTGCATAGCTTTTTGGAACCTAGCATTGAAATCAGTGACTATTTCATTTTTAGATTTTCTAATGTTATTGAACTCATTCAGCATGAAACTCACATTAGTCTTATCACTGTACTGTTCTTGAAAGCAATTTTTGAACTCTTCCCATGAACCTATACTAGCTACTGGGAGGCCTCTGTACCAATCTCTTGCATCATCAACCAGGGATTGAACAAACAGTTTCATAATGACATCTTCATCTGCTATCTCATAATCATTTATCAGATCCCCAAAAGATTTTAGATGTTCCTCAGCACTGACTGCATTGTTCCTAGCAAATTTATGGAGTTTATCTCTTAGCTCAGTGGGAACATGATTTGGATACCCTGGGATCCCATCAAAAAACAATTGCCTATACTGTTCTAGATTAATTGGCCTTCTTTGAAAAGGGGAAACAGTACTATTATTCCCCATGATCATTTTAGCTTTTGGGATTGGGGATTGAGATGTTTGGGTATACTGTTTATTTGAAGGTATCTGGCTTGTTGAGGCACTGTTAGTATGTACTGCAGGTTGAGTATTGACCTGAGGAAAAGAGATGTGTTGGGGATTAGGCTTGCTAAGATCTTCCGATGGGAATGTAATAGGGGGAGCTTTTAAGTAGTTAATCTTTCTTTTAACTTCCTGATTTGCTGCTTCTAACTCAGCCTTTTCCAGTTCCATTTGGAGGTCTTCCTTTTCCTTTCTCATCCTTTCCATCTCTCTCTCATGTGTTAAGATCCTATGAGAAATCCCTTCTGCAGTTTTAGACTCTACTTCATCATCTACCCATATCTGTTTCCCTTTGTCTAAATTGACTTTAGGAAGCTGGGAGTCATTAGATACTTCTTTACTTGGTTGGGCTACTGACTTAGAAACTGGTCTAATCTTAGGGATTAAGATCTCCCTAATCACTGCGCCTTCCTCATCACCTTTTTCTTTTTCCTTAGCAAGCACTTCAAGATCAGCTATCTGTCTAAGAAGCCTATCTCTCTCCATTATTTTGGCTTTAACTTCCTTTTCCTTATTTGCCTCTTTTTGGGCTCTTAGGGATATTAAATGATGAACTCTTTTGTTTAACTCTTCAATTTCTTGAGACATTTTATCTTCATCAGGATAATTTTCTTCAGAATCTGATGCATTAATTTGATCTACGTCATTCAAACTAATGTTCCCATCTATTGTCCTAGGAACAGAGTGCCTAATTGCATTTGAACTGGTTCTATCTTTTGCAGAAACACTAACATGAGATAAGTCTCGACTTAAAATAGGCACATCATCAATATTTCCAAACAATCCTGAATAGAAACCTAAAATATCATGCTCTGAATCTCTAGAAGATGAATTTGACTTTGCATAAACAGGTCGGTCAGGCATCTTACCAGTATTGTTGTTTTTCTGCACCCATGCAACGTTTGATGGCTCATGCATCACAGATCTCTTCTGGCCTCTTCATGACTGCTCTGGCAGACCTTCTTGCAAGGTTTCACGAGGATGTTTCTTCATGAATGATCTTGTCTTCTTATTTCCTTGCATCTTGCTTGTCTTTATTTTAGAAAGTTTATATCTCGCAAGGACTGGTTCAAAGTAACAGAGTCGCCACCCACAAAACTATGGGAAAGATAAAAACAAGCAGTCCTACTCACAAACACAACAATACTCTCCACAAATCTTGGCGCAGATCTATATCTATATCTTTGTTATAACTGGTCCCCAGCAGAGTCGCCACTTTTGATGTTCTCAAAATCTGATTCCCTTCAATGTCTTTAGAATAAGATGATCTAGAATGGGTGTCGAGAAGACATCAAAGATAAGGAAATTCTAGAAACAACATATGACAAGGTTTGGTTAGACCTTCTACACTTCGGGCTTTTCTTGGAGCCCAGGTGGGTATACCTTTGTGAATTAACTTCACACTTTTAAACAATAAACCCACAGCAAACCAGTCCAGAAAACCAGTGGATTTATTCACCTCGAAAGCAACTGAAAACAAAGCATGAAAACTATACTTGACTTCAGCATTTTGATCAACAAAGCATGCAATAAACAACTTCCATTAATATCAGTGCCTTATCCAAGGTTACAGAGTCACCTAACTCAAATAAAACTCCTGAAACATAATATCTATATGCTTCCCATCAGCTCGGTTTCCACTAATTCTTACATGTGCCTGACACATACGAGAATTTAATCATTTCACACTAAACTATGGTCCTCAAAATTCAAAGTTCCTCCCAAAGAATTTACTGGTATAAGTGATCTTGCATATTTAATTTCCCTCCTAAAGAGAAAAGCTAAAAACACTCATACTGAGATTGCTTTGCAATTCCATTCAAAAGAAAAATCCTGGATTGTTCAGAATGAAAACAGTAAATAAATTTGTGAATAAACTTGAAGACAACACAGAGTTTTACTCAAAAACCGATGGCCTGTATATTGATATTCGTTCGAAGAGATTTTACAACAAGTTCTTTTTCTCCATTAAACTTTGAAAAGCTCAGATAATTTTCTGCAGCATTTTCTTACAAAATTTTGTGATCCCTTTCCCTCTAGTCCTGGTATCCATTTATAACAATATGGATGCACAAAGCTTCGGAATTTTCGAGGAAAGTTTGTTACAATTATTTCAAAAATTGAAGAGGTTACAATTTTTGCGTAAAGCAGTTATGTGCTTTTTTCAGCTTCTGCAGTCTGTTCAACAGGTTGTTCGGTTGTAACCTCTTCTGGCTTTTCAGGGGCGTTCTCCAACTGCTCTGGATCATGGGTAGAATATTTAACTCCCCACTCACTATATGTCTTTTCTGTCGGCCATGAAAAATTAATCACATCACTCTTAATTTTGGTCAACCTTTTCCAAGAATTTCTCAATTTGTTGACTTCTGAATTAAGGAAACTATAATGTGATTTAATCTTTTCTATTTCCTGTATTGTTATGACAAAGAAAGAGGTATCATCAAGGTCGATGATTCCCTTAACCCTTGCTGACAATTTGACCTCTACGTCTTTGAGCCATATTTTCTTATCTTTTATCTGATCTGGATTGGCAAAAATTCTCGGGAGCAACTCAAAAACCTGATCAGTGTATTCCTTCTTACATAGATTGACCTTCCTATCCACATTATCTACATCTACAGCCAATTGCATTAAGACTTTAGCAACATCAGAGGTAGATTTTATAATGGGATTGGCCCTTGCTTCATCACAGGAAACACACATGAACTCTAAATCCTGCTCCCTTGGCCTCCATCTGTCAAAAATGGGTGTCAAAATGGCCTTATCTCTCCTTAATTCATTCCATATCTCCATGACCTTTCCCACATTATTGTGAAGCAGTGAGGCATTTATAGTGTTTGCAAAACTGGAGATTGTGGCTTTTATTTTCTCCTCATACTTCCCCGCATAATAGGCCTGAGTCTGCTTTAGGTTCTCCAATTCTTGGGGAGCTATCTCAATCATTTGAGAACTGGAAGGCGCAGGAGATGGTGGGAGCTCAATAATGGGGCTAGTAGGTGGAGGTCTTGCAAGAGAAGAGGCGATCATTAATGTTGAAGACTCACCTTGTTGGCGTTGTCCTACCAGCTGGCTCTGCAATTTGGCAATAATGCTATCTTTGCCTCTTATCTCCTCCTTAGCACTATCATAAGCCTTCAAAACTATTTCCAGTTTAATCTGGAGGGCCTCCTTTTCTTTGGCTTCCTTTTCAGCCACTGCAACACTGAATTTGGCAGTCTCTAACACAGTGCTAGCAGCCTCTACTACCCCTGTACTCTCTACTCTTTTAATCATCAATCCACCAATGTGACTTGTCCTTGAGGTGTCTTTACCTTTCTTGTCTTCATTTCTTTTGAGGGACCACATGACTAGTGCAGCATTGTCCTTACTGAATGTAACCCCTTCCATGGGTTTAGTCTCTTTTCTTACTGCATCCAGCACTAGAGCATCAACAATATTGCACTCTGGTAAAATGAGCACTCCAGCTTGTGCTACTAGATCCCTTCCCTGTTCAGGAGTGATGGTTTTGAATTCTTCCATCATCTCCTGTTTTATTTCTTCCTCCACTGAGGCTGGATCTTTATTAGGCTTCTCTGCCTTTTTGGCTTCACATCTAGCATTATATTTATCTATATGCTGCTTCCAGATAAATTGCATGAATGCTTCAGATGTGACAAAGCTATCATCAGCTAAAAAGGCACTAGTGGCCTTCTTTATCTCAGGATCCCACTCCTGGCCTTTAAGTTCAGTCGAGGTGATGTCCATCTGTGCTTCAGTGGGCTCTTCTGGCATCCCTTCTTCCACTTCATCATAGGTATATGCAATTTCCCCCAAGCTGCCCAACTGAGAGAGGTATTCAGTTGCTGCTTGTTCATCTCCTATGTGGAGAGGGGATTGGGATGGGGAATACAGGGGTGTATCTAATTGCACTTCCTTCCCCACCCTCTACTTCTTTGGGCTGTCCTGGATGTCAATGACATCTTGTACCTTCCTCTTTCCTTTGGATGAAGAGGGTTCCCCTGTTGTAGACACCAACACACTGTAACCTACTTTCTTATGCAGGGTGTAGTCACCAGGAGGGATTGCTTTAGTGGAAGCTGACTTTCCTAAAATTATTCTTGCCTTTTTAGGGTTATTCTTAATTACAGCTTCCCTCTTCTCCTTTAGTGTTTGCATCACATCCTCAAAGCAAACAATCAAAAATTTTATTTTTTCTTCCAATGGGAAGAAGCTAGACAATGGGTCATAGCTAGCATCAAATTGATGCACAAAGTCTAGGGCTTTCTTGTAAGCCACCCATTTTTCTTTCCTTAACTCTTGTTCATCTAAATCAAATTCATTCCTGATGAGGTCTTCAGGAAAGTGGAATTGATGAGGCCTACCTTTGCATGCTACCTTCTTCCAAAACACACCATTGTAGAAGTCCTCTGGATCAGCACATCTGGACACTGCAGTGGACAAATGGTAGGGTTTGAGGAAATCCTCAAAACAATTCCAGCCTCCCTTCGTGATTACAAATTGGTGGGCTACTGTAGGTGCAGGGAAAATTGTCCCTTTACCTCTGCCTGTTAGCTCTGCCTCTTGTAGGCCACCAATTTGTCTAAGAATCTCAGCTATTCCCACTTTGAGGGGGACCTGGTATGGTAACAAAAATGGGGTGCCTCTGAAACCAAAGACTCTGAAAACTGTGGAGACTGGATATAAGTACATATCACCCCAGTTATGATCTATCTTGATATTCTCTGCGAATTCTTTTGGTCTTAAGAATTCCAGAAGAACCTTGGGGACTCTTGGGTTTTCAGAGCAAAGTAGAGTCCTTATTTTGGATGCAAAATATTTATCGAATTTTAGAAAACTAGCATCGTCTCTGTCCCATGACAACACAGTACTCCATAGTTGTACTGACATCTTCTCTCCTTCCTTTTCTTTTACCAGGTCCATTCCACTGGCAAAATAATCACCACCTTTGAAGAGAAAGAGGTGCATCAAGAGTGAATACCACCCAAATGGCCTATCCACCTTTCCATTCTTTATCCCTATCAACCCTTCAAGGATAGCATCAACAATATAAGCAGCATAATCAAATGTAATAGCAAGAGAAGGATTCAAAATTTGAACAATCATTAACAAGTAATGGTTTGGCATATTTGATTCAGCATCCTCTCCTAGAACTTGGCAAAGTGCCCAATACATCCCTTTCGCCCTCAAGGTAAACATACTCAATGAAAAAGGCTCCTGTGTGTTGGGCCCTACAACTGCTAACCCTCCTATTTTCAGAGAAAGTTCTTTGAGAGGCCCATTCCTAAGATGACTCCTCTGTGCACTGTACACTTGAGCTAATTGTGTGAAGTTTATGGGTTCCAAGAAGTTTGTAAACTCACTGAGCCCAAACGTTGTTCTCAATTCTTCTGCATTGATTTCCATGAGGGTTTTCCCATTTACATCCCGGATGCACCTTGTGATTGAATCATAGTTTAATGCCATTTGGGTTAGCAAGTCTGTATCCATGAATACTCCTGGGACTACGAACTTCCCGACATCTAGTTCCCAAATGCTATTTTGAGGAGCAGGAGAATTCCTCATCCCAAATCCGACTCTAAACAGCCCCAACCCAGACAGTCCAACCTGTGGGTCTCTTAACCAATTACCTTTGTCATATAATCCTTCTCCTATCTTCAGACGGGGAGCCCTGGGTACTAACTCTTTGGCCTTAGATGCCTGGTTAGTTGACAGCATCAACTACTCTAAAAAGTCATCACATACACTTCTTTCTAAATAATCAACCTTGCCAGAAAATTCCCTTTTAGGAGCCATTTGAAAATGCAACAAGATGAATATCACCTTTTAAACACTCCTGTAACATGAGAATAATTTCACTTATTACACCACACAAGAATAGCTGCAAAATAAGAAAGAACCTGATGCTTGCTTGAAGGAATTCGCTCTGCAACTGATTCGCCTTCTCTGTATTTGAAAAAGATAACTCTGCATTACTCTTCTGCAAAATCCTTTTAAAAGATATCTACACTTGGTTGTTAGGAAATCAAATGCTTGTACTCTGGGCCTTAACTATAACATTGATTCCGCATGCTTCGGCCGTCCCTTCAAAATTGAATTCATACGAGAATTCATATTTTAGCTCCAACGGGTCGCAGCCTTCCTGCAAGTGTCTCACTGTTAATTTCATTTTGACGGCTTTGTCTTTAGTCTGGGTCCCGTCTTTCTATTGGCTACATAATACCACGCGGCATCCAACCATTGGCTTAGAAAATCCCTTCGCACTCTGTTTTGATACTGGCCGAATGTCTCCCTTTATACTGTGGTGGGCCCATATCTTTCCTTTTTGCCATGTCATCATCATGACACGTGGACGGCCCTCATTAACTCTCGCTATTTCGCGGCCTTAAGAAGTGAGCACCTCACCCTTGCGAAATAGCGCGGGCCGTAGGATCATCCTTCAAGTTGATCACTTTTTAATCCTTCGAAAAGGTCCTCAGGAATGGTGGGCCCGCCGAGTCGTCACTAACACCTGGCACCTAGTCCCCTGCTGTGCTGATTTGTCGCTCCGTCACTTGCCAGAAGAAGAACCATGGGGGGTCCCACTTTCATCTCAACAGGTCTGTCTCTTATGTCATCATCAAGACACGTGGATGACTGATATTCATCCTCGCTATTTTGCGGGTTTAAAGGGTGAGCACTTTACCCTTGCGAAATAGCGCTGACCGTCAGATCATCTCTACAGTCGATCGGTATTTAACCCCTTAAGAAGGTTCTCAGAGATGGTGGGTCCACGGACACATCATGGACACCTGGCGCCTTGTCACTTTCGGAGCTGACTTGTCATTCTGTCATTTGCTGGAAGGAGCCACGGGGTCTTAATAAATTGTAAGAGTTGTCCCTGCCAGGTCATCTCCACCTGTGAGCTGACTCATCTTTGGGGCCCACTTTTGAACCTTTAATCCTAACCCACTGACTGTGGCGACTTGTGCCACGTGCTGCCTTTTAATACGCCAGAAGAAAACCATGGGGGCCCCACTTTCTTTGACCGCTATATCCTTTACATCCTCCGTCATGACACATGGATGGCTGACATTCATTCTCGCTATTTCACGGCTTTAAAGGGTGAGCACTTAACCCTTGCGAAATAGCGCGGACCGTCGGATCCCTTCTCAAGTTGATCGGCGTTTACTGGGCCCGACACTTTAGAATGAAGTAATACAAGGTGAAAATTTTTCAAATAATCAACGTAACCGCCTAGGTAAATAACAAGGGGGGACACTTCCTACGACCTCGCGACCCATGATCTAAGTGAAATAAAGTAACGGCAAAATAGAAACTAGGGGGTTTAACACAAAAAGATAAGGTCTAAAACTTTAAAAAACCCTTAAACCCTCTAGGTTAAGAACAAAGAAGCTGAAGCACCAGGGACTACACCTTATTCAGTTTTTTTTTTAAAATACCATAGCCAATTATGGGAAAGAAGAACCCAGTTTTAAAACAGTGATAACAACCTGCATGAGTCGCCAAAGCTACAATAAAAGCATCACCAGTTTCCTTCTCGAACTCAGAATTAGAATCAATTTTCTTCTTTTTCTTCTTCTTTTCTTCTTTGCAGTCCTTGCGGAAGTGACTTGGTTTACTGCAATTCCAACAAATGACTTTGGACTTTCCAGGAGATTTTGATCTCCCTCTCGATTTGGACTTATTGTGCTTCTCATTCTTTTTGCCTTTCTCCTTAGGTCTTCCATGAATAGTTAGGGCTTCCTTCGAACTATGGGATACCTTCATTCGCATCTCTTCACCAAGTAGGGCACCCACCACATCTTCAAACTTAAAAAAAATAGAAGTACTACAGATAGCCATAACAAGAGAATCCCACGAATTGGGCAAAGAACAAAACAAGATCTAACAAATTTCTCCTCTTCATTCATCTTAACACCAACAAATACTAATTGAGCCACCAACTTATTGAATGCTTCCAGGTGGTTGCAATTCGTCCACCCTCTTCCATCTTCAAGGAATATAATTTCTTCCTCAAGAAAATTTGATTTAATAAAGATTTTGCTTGATACATTTCACCAAGCTTAGTCCATGGCTTCTTTGTGGTGTTTTCTTCGTGGACATTGATCAGAATAGAGTCTGATAGACATAGTCTGATTAGACCCTTAGCTATTTGGTCCATAACATCATATTGAGCTGCCGTAGTAGGATCTAAGGGCCTTTGGGCATTCACATCAAGAACATCCCATAGATCTCGATCTACTAGCAAATCTTCCATCTTCAGCTTCCACATCTCAAAATTCATTCCATTAAATTTCTCCACCGCTACTTTCCTTGATGAACTTACTATCTGAAAATTTCTGCAACAAGATCAAAAAGTATCTTCTGCACAAGCTTCCACTCAACTCTGGATTAGTTTAAACAACCTAACAACCCACAACTGAAACCAAAGGTGATCAAGCTCTGATACCACTTGTAAGGAAGTTAAGTAGTAGAACAACTTCCTACACTAACCTTGAGAGGAGGGTAATGCAATAAAAATTACAGATCATAACAATAGTTACAGAAAAAAAAAATAGATATAATAACATTCAAACCATAACACAATGATTTACATGGGGAAAACCGTTTCGGGAGAAAAACCTCACACTCCAAAAACCGCCCAATATATTATTCAGCAACCAAAATAGATTACAATATACTTGTAGAGAATTCTCTTCACAGAAGTACCACTAATCAAAGATTCATAGGTATCACAATAGCCATAAGACTCTTACACACAACCTCTATCTCACACACCTCATATATAGGAGATACAATACAAGAAACCATCAAACGGTATTACAAAACCATGGGCTAAAACCACCCAATAAGGTGTAGCTAATCTTATCTCCCTTCTAGATGCCCTATGACGTGTTAAAACACACATCAGCACGTGTCCCTCCCTTTTACAACTCATTTATATGTTTGATGTATTTTATATTTCCTATTTCAGGAATACAAACTTCCAGAGGCCATAACTTGAGAACCGTGTGTCCGATTGATGAACCGTTTGAAGCGTCGGAAAGCTCTCTATTGCTTTGTAAACTGCTATGCTTTTTACGCCCACTTTTCAAGGCATTTCGGGGCCTCTAAAGTCCTCAAAATCAAATTTAAACCTTTCATTAGACACCTCCAAAATAAAAACTTTAATATCTTCAAAAATAGTTGTGATCTCATGACGTAACTTTACCAGAATACTTATCTAGCCAACCAGAAGCTTCGGAGAGAATTTCACACCATTTCGTGCCCAAATGAAAACTTACTATAAATAGTAACCTTATGTAAATGCAACGTTGAGACACCATTTTCCCAACACAAAGCATGTTTCCATCAATGACAACACATGAATAGCTCATTGTTATCAAACTTGCAACACTATCCACCTAGTACAATAAACTTACAATTGCACCTTTCTCATCATCACAACCACAATCCATAATAAATTGTCTCTTTGCTAAGACAATGACATTTTAGGCTAAAACAAGCATTTCTTTGCAACACCTTAATCACAGACAAATTGTCAAATCATCCTATAGCCTAAACCAATCAATCGCCTAATCAATTTTATCCCAATCTTGATCACAATGTTAACCCTTATTGACACATTGGTCCTAGATTAGATATTTTATCAACCGACATATTATCAATCAAACAACATCCTATCCAAACATCAACATATCCAACCTTATCCTATTTGAAGCAATTATCCTTGGCAATAAGATCTGAATGGTTGTTGATTTGTTTGGTCAGTGTGTGTTTTTTGCTTAATCTTTTTCACGTGTCATGTTCATATGCTACTCAAGGACATCCACATGTGATTAGAGGAGTGATGATGGGACATTGATATTTTTTTTGTATGCTATGTTTGTGGGATGTTTTCATTAAGTTCTAGGGAAAGTATTTTTGGTGTTTGTGTTGGCACATTCATTCAATATTCTCTTATATCCTATGCAAATTAAAGTTCATCTAACATTTCATGCATATGGACCATTATGCTTTGTGATTGTGGCACATATGTTGTATATATACACTCATGTCTTAGGATGTATGAAATCATTCCTTTCCTATAAGGTGTCTTTCTATGCAAAGTGATATCATCTTCACCTTGGTCTATGCATACCTTGGTGTGTGTGTGTGTGCACGTGTGCACATTTATATATATACCAAAAAAACCAAATGAACCATGATGAAAATAAGCACTTTTATACAAAAAGCCCACAATCCTCATCTATCCATATCTTTCCAATCTATCTCTCCTTTCTTGCATAGTTTTGAAGACATGTAGGCATGAAGTTCTTAGAATCCTTAGAAAGCAGAGTTTTGCAGGTGTGTTGAAGGTTTTGAAGGTAGTCATGCGAGCTATAGGATGAAGAAAAATATTAGGCTTTAAATGAGGAGTGAAGTCAAGAAAGTGTGAAGGGATGAATATTCGAAGACATGTACGCATGAAGTCCCAAGAATCATTGTAAAATTTCTGAATTTTGTTTCTTGTTGAAATACTTCATAGATGTTATTGTTATTGATTTTTTTATTGTATGAATTTATATATAAAGGTTGAAATAAAGATAATTTTCAATTTTTGTTTTCATATAGTGCTTTGGACAAGATATTAAGGCCTTGCAAGATTGAGCATTTTGGATCTTGATTGCAAGCTGGAAGGAATGCTAGACGCTTTATAACTGATCATTATGGAAGGGGTCCACTTGAGTTGCCCTACCATTCTATAGTTGATCTAGTAGCACTTTACTAAGAAGTTGTTTAGGTAGTTGGTCTAGTTGTTAATCTATATATGATGCAAATCCAAATCTAGATTTTGATGTTCCTAATCGAGATCGAGATTTTGACCTTAGTGAGCCAGGCCTAGCTATAGCCACAAGGGTTGACCTTCTTACAATGGCCCTAGTTGTATGTCTTATAGAGATAGACAAATTTATCTAAGCTCTCACGTGTGGAGGGTTTTTGCACATCTATAGTTTCCAATCCACCAACCAGCATAGGCAATTTACCTACTAGCATCCCTTCCAGTTGATTCTGTTGATGACCTAGAGGAGTTTTCTAAATCTGGTTTAATATGTTAGCAAGAGTTATAACATTGCTATTAGAGTCATGATCTTGCCAATTTGAGGATTTAACAAAATTTATGCAACCAAGTGAAAGGGAAAGAAGGTATTTGGAACGTGAGAGGGATAAAGGTCTTTTGGAGAGTTCTTCCTCAGAAGAAATTGAAGTAGAATTTCACAATAAGGTTAATATGGTTGATATTGAAGAAATGTGTATGCGGGAAAAGTGGGCTGATAAAACTTAATATGTAAAAATATGACTAAATGACTTGTCCACACACACACACAGGACTTCTTGATGCAAGCTATGGAGTAATAACGTATTACTCAGCTTCCCAAGGTGGGTCCCATGGTTCTCTATCTCACAATGTCCCTCAAACCAATGTTTTGCTTTCAGATTACTGAGCAAAATGGTTCAGGGATGGCAAATGTAAGAACGAGGGATGCTTTGATTGATTTTAGTATGAGATGTGTTGTAAGCTATGTATGATTCTAGAATTGCAATAAACTAGATGATAAGATGACGAGATTAGTATGAATACTATCCTAACATGATATATTTAATCTATGATTGAACTAAAATGATAAAGAAATTATTCTAAGCATGCATATTTAGTCTAATTCCTGATCTAAAAGAGGCTAAATGATGAGCATATATGAAATGAGAAAGCTTGAAAGAATTTGAGCATAAGTGTAATGCTTCAAATTTGAAAGATGATTGTTAAGAATAGAGGAATGAGAGCTCTATTTATAGCACAAATAGGGCAATGGATGGTCAAGATTGAAAGGTTTAATCAAGGGCCAAGTTTGAAAGTTGGGGATCCATGTGCACAATTGGCACCAATGAAATGGTGACAAGTGTCAACATAGGATTGGGTTGAGAAAAGAGGTTGGAGGCATTAAAGGCCTGAGAAGACCTCATGGTTATCTAAAGGCTAAGGGTCAAGTCTAAGTTAGGCTTACCCACTGGATTAAGAGTTAATCTAAGGATAAACCTTTGTGCAAATGATTAAGAGATAATCATGGTCAAAGCATTAATGGCCTGATGAGACCTTTGGGTTGGGTAGAGGTTGAGTCAAAACAAATGTTTCAACCATGTGGGAGGGTTTGAGTTAACCATTAATGGTTATTGGAGACTTTGGGGATTAAGTGGTTGAAGGTTGAAAGCCTTCAATGGTTATCAAAGACTTTGAGCCATTTAGTGGTTGAAGGTTGAAAACCTTTAATGGTTATCAAAGACTTTAAGGTTTGAGAAGCGGCTTCCCTTTGCTTAGGGATGTGACAAAGTTTAGAGGAGGGTTAGGTTAATTAGAAATGATTAGAAGATTCTAGAAGGGATTAGAAAGGGGTTTGGGATTTTGCAAGTGGATGGAGGGATAATAGGATTTAATTGATTTAATTTAATTCAATTTGGTTGCCATTTGAGGAAATTAAATAAATTAGATTTATTCAATTTAGGATAACTATTTAATTAAATTTGAATTTAATTAAAAGTGGATAGGGGGGATTTAATTGAATAAAATGATTTATTCATTAAATGGTATAGTGAATTTATTTAAATAAATTGAGTAATTTATTTAAATAAATTGAGTAATTTATTTATTTAAATAGAGGAATGTGGATAATTTAATTAAATTGGATTTAATCAAATAGAGAAATGAACATAAAATATTCATTTAGGAATATGGTCATTTTTATACGTCTACATTTTGCCCCTCTTTGAAGTGATGTGTGTGCACATGTTATTTCAAAGAAAATGATGTCTTATCATGATTTATGATCAATACAATTTTTGTGTCATTCTTTTGATTTGCCAGTCGTGCCCCGGATTTGATGTGATGCCCCAGATTTGATATTTGATGGTGATGCCCCCTCGGGAGATGAATCAATATTTTGAAAAAAAATAATTTTGATTTTAATTTGATGAGTTGCGTATGATGTGTATGATTCCGTGCATGTAAAATGTGTGTGAATTGATTCATCTCCCGATAAGTTACAAAGATTATGGTATAGGGGAGACCGCGACCATATTACAGGTCCATTGGGCTAACCCTAATGTCATTTTCCTCTTATAAAAGGGGAAAAGGGCTTGATTTAGATTCATTTGTGCTTTGTTGACTTTGGAGAAAGAGGATTTGCTCTGGAGAGAAAATGCCTATTCCTTATCATACACATCGATTCGAGCGCGTTCGGAGGTACCGGAGACCTGTAGCGCGTGGACCACCAGTAAGTCAACGTTTTTGACCCCTTTTTGATTTTTTGTTTTGTCATTTTTAGTCACTTTTTGAATTTCAAAGTTCAGGTGTTTCGGTTTAGCGCGTCTAGGGTCTAGAGTAGCACATACGAAGTGTAGAGTAGCGCATCGAGGTCAATTTAGGGGTCGCGTCTGAAAAAGATAGGTTAGCGCATAAAATTATTAGGTTAGCGTGTGCATGTAGAATAGCGCATGGAAAGTGTTGGGTAGCGCGTAGGACTAACCTAGCGCATAGGGGCCGCAGGGGTTCGCATAGAGAAGGGGGTTTAGCGTGTAGGACTAACCTAGCGCATAGGGCTAAAAGGGTAGCGCTTAGGAGGGGTAGATTAACACGTAGGCAGAGTCTAGCGCATGGGGTGAAAATTTTAGCGTGTAGATAGAATCTAGCACATAGGTTAGAGATAATAGCGCGTAGGAGAGGCAGCTTAGTGCGTGGGGGTGTTTTAGCGCATTGAAGATCTATTTTAGCGCATCTGAAAAATTTTGCAGTTTTGACTGATTTGAAATTTTTTTTTGTCTGCCTATCATGTTTTGATGAATTTATCCAATATGAGTGTTTGTATAACTTGTTTCGATTTGCGATTTTCCAAGTTATGTATAGATATCAACGTGTTTTGTTAATCAGAATATGATGTATTTGCGTTGTCTATTTCAAATTCAATGTGTGGGAAGCTTGAGTTGTATTACAAGCCGATATGGGTTGGAAACTTGAGTTGTTTTACAAGCTGATATGGGTGGGAAACTTGAGTTTTTTTACAAGTTTATGTGATTGTGGAGACTTGAGTTGTATTACAAGTTTTGATATGGTTGTTGAGAACTTGAGTTGTTTTACAAGTTGATATGAAATGATAGGATTTTGAACTTTGATTGTAGATGAGCAAATTGTTTCATGTTGTTGATGTAAGTTTGATTTTGATATCTTTGTTTTGATGTGGAAACTGATATTGGATATATTTTATTTGTGGACAGGAGTGATTGGGTGTTGTTCAGTTGAGGGAGAGATTCCTGAGACCGTGGACGTTGATACCGTGATTGTCATAGGCAGATTTGGACATTATTGAGAGATGTGGATTGACCTCTCTTCTGGATATGCCTCGGTTCACTGTGAACCGGGGGCTTTTGATAGCATTGGCAGAGAGGTGGCATAGCGACACGAACACCTTTCATTTTGGCACTGGAGAGATGACAGTGACACCGGAGGATTGCTACCGGATTTTGCGGATTCTTGTAGTAGGGGCACTACTTCCCTATGAGCAGTCAGAGGAGGAGGGCACAGAGGCATTGCACCGCATTTTTCAGGATGACACAGTTTGTGGCTATGAGATCCCCTGGCAGGAGTTTTTGGATTTGGGTTATGCCCTGCTGCCATCTATACTGGCAGGATTCATTGGGGGATTCCTTTGTCCTGATCGTAGGTCAAAGGGATTCTCGATGGGATGGGGGTTAGTGTTGGAGGAGATGGTCACATAGGGCCGGAGGTTTGCATGGGGGTCAGCGATGCTGGCTCATTTATACAGGAGTTTACATGAGGTAGTATACCTTGGGTACGACAGTTTGTCAGCTGGCATGACCCTATTACAGGTATGGTGCTGGGAGCACATTCCAGCAGTGAGGCCACTGGCAGATAGAGACAGGCCCGTAGGTGCAGCATATGCCTATGGATATAGAGGTCTAGTTGTCCAGCGTAAGCTGGGCAAACTAGAGCATTGGAGGAGGGTTTTTGACGACATAGATACGGTCACCTAGAGACCGTATACAGGTTGTGAGGTATGGGCGGAGGATGGGCTGGAGATGCCCTTTGTATTTATGACAAGGTATTTGATTGGGAGGACCCCGTTCGTCATTGAGCGGTTTTTGGTGACCCAAGTTTTGAGGCAGTTCGGGCGCCAGCAGGGGATTCCTCAGGGAGCATGTTTGTATGCACGGCGGCAGCAGGATGTAGCCGATTGGGGGCCGACTATTGATAGTGTCGTGGCAGTGGAGGAGTTTGCGGGGTTGGTCAGGCAGATCTGGGACTATGCCCCAGAGATTCAGGATGCAGGGATGACAGATGAGTTCGCTCGTTTGTTTGCTACGCGGGCGGTGGCTAGGATCTCAGATCTGGAGGAGATGAGGCCAGTTTTTGACTCAAATGAGGAGGAGGGATACGAGGGAGATGATGGAGATGATGGGGAGGATGGAGGAGGTAGAGGAGCCAGAGGGAGTTAGGGAGGTAGAGGTGTGGAGAGAGCGGTGTGGCAGGGGAGGATAGACAGGGGGAGAGGTGGATTGGCTATCGAAGTCGGGAGAGAGGGGAGAGTGGGGGAGTTGCTAGCTGCAGTGGGAGGTGAGGAGGAGCTGAGGAGACCAGCACAGAGGAGGAGGGCAAATGTACTCCCACCTCTAGCACCGAGGACGGGGCGAGTGGGAGGGGCTCCTCCAGCACAGGTACCGCTGCGGGTTCGAGTGCCAGGTCATGTGGAGGATGCACAGATCCGGATCTTGCAGATTACCGTTCAGCAGCTGCAGGCGTAGATTTTGACCTATCAGCGGCAGATTTCTTAGTTGACCACTGAGAGAGATACTAAAATAGAGCGGCGAGGACGAGTGGAGGAGATGTTGGCGAGTGTGCAGAGAGTAGCGGTGGGTGGTCCACTGAGAGACACCCTTAGAGAGCTGACGCAGAGAGTGCAGGAGGTAGAGTATTATAGGCAGCATTATGAGGCTGCAGTACCCAGGGATCGATGAGTGGAGAGCTTTGCACAGTCGAGATCGAGTTGATCTCGAGCCACTGGGACACGATCTGAGAGCCGAGGTGTGACAGGGCCAGCGAGACAGGACCCTCCTGGAGATCCAGGGGCGGGTGCATCTGGAGCGAGACCATCTCCGTCAGGAGATAGTCATACTTGAGAGACAGGGTCTCTGTTGTATTTTTGGATCATTGTTATACTTTGTACTGGATATAGTGTTTGGACACATTTTGTAGATTTTGATCATTTTTGAGATATATATACGGCACCATTTTTGATCTATGTGATGTGTTTATATGGATGCATGTTATATGAGTTCTTTTATGTGATGATGCAATATATGATGTAATGCATGATGCAGGATGTATGCTTGTTATATGCTGTGAGATGTATCTTGAAAATGAGATGTATGTTTTTAATATGCTGCTAAATGTATCGTGATATGTAAATGATGTTAAAATGATATGCAATGATGTTTATGCAACTAATTGTAAAATGATGTGTAACTAATCGTAAAATGATATGCAACTAAGTGTAAAATTATGTGCAACTAATTGTAAAATGATGTGCAACTAATTGTTTTTGGAGTATCCCTCATTCTGTATTTGTCATCCAATAGAACCATTTTTTTGCTTTCTTTGTAGATATCATCATTGAGCATTGATTTGTTTAGGATATGTTGAAAATTTATACAAGCATAATGGTATAATTGAACCATAATGACCTGAGAAAAATTTACATGATTTTTGATTTTGCAAGATAGCACAAGCGTCAAGGTATAATTGAACCAGGACGACCTGAGTGCATATTGCGTAAATAGACAAGATTTGATCATTTGTATGCATGAAATGGAATCAGGCCTTCAGTGATATTTGATGTATCATGTCTCGAGGCAAGTATTCACACAGTACAAATGATCACTTCCCAGACAGAAGACTAAGAAAATATTGGAAGTTCCCCTTGACCTCTAGCTGTGAAGCATTTAGTGAGACAAGGAAGAGAATCCAATAATGCAAAAAGTTCAAAATGCAAAACTAGTTAAGATTTTATGCTATAGTGCAACATTCATTACTTCAGAAAATCATCCATCCTTGGTATTTTTGTGAGTTGTTTAGTTTTGTTTGGCGATGAAGAGTAGTTGTTTGTTGGATGTCATGTTGTTGAATTTTGCATCTAGTCTTGATGTCTTGAGTGTTTGCAATATTATTGACATGCCCCTAGCTGAGTGTGCCTCTTGATGAGAATATATACAGTGATTCCAAGCCATGGTGTATTAGTGGTAGGAGGATATATATAGACAAATCAGGATAGTGACTACGCTAAGTATGTCCTGAATGGATATTTGCTAAGTGTCGGGCGATGGCCGATAGTGTTTGTATGGATAACATGGTATGGAAATAGATAGAGGAGCCATTCTTTCACAAGAGCGCTTGTTTACTAGGTTTTCACCCTTTGTTTTTATTGTACTTTGTTTTTGCTTTTTCTGGATTTTTTGATTTTTTTGTTTGTTTTGGGCTTTTTCTGTGCACTAGGCTACTTTAAGTATAGTACCTTTTCATATGGATGCTGTTAGTTGGTTCGTCAAGCACATCTCCTTCAGAATT
The DNA here is from genome assembly GCF_030272615.1 of Cryptomeria japonica. NCBI lineage: Eukaryota > Viridiplantae > Streptophyta > Pinopsida > Cupressales > Cupressaceae > Cryptomeria > Cryptomeria japonica. The sequence goes on along the minus strand of NC_081415.1, from coordinate 47,918,874 downwards.
TCTTAGCTGATAAGCACCTAATCCATAAACTGATATGATAACATAGGGACCGAACCAGTTAGGCTCAAATTTCCCTTTCTTTTCTCGATCTTGCTGATTTCTTGGATTTTCTTTGAGTACTAGGTCACCAACCTTGAAGTTGAGGGGAATGACCTTGTGATTGTAGCTCCTGCACATGCGTTGCTGATATGCTTTGAGATGAGTATAAGCATGTTGGCGTCTTTCATCTAATAGCTCAAGTTCTTGTAGGCGGTTAACTCGATACTCTTCATCTGAGATTAAGCCTTTCAAAGAGACTTTGAGAGACACGATCTCTACCTCCAGGGGTAAAATAGCCTCTGATCCATAAACCAATGAGTATTGTGTTGCTCCGGTAGGTGTGCGGATGTTGGTCCTATATGCCCAAAGTACTGGATTGAGTTGTACATGCCAATCTTTGCCTACATCATTCATTGTTTTCTTGAGGATTTTCAGTATTGTCTTGTTAGATGCTTCCGCTTGACCATTTCCCTATGGGTAATATGGTGTAGAGAACCTATGTTGGATTTTGAATTTTTCACATAGTTCTTGGACATCTTGATTCTTGAAGGGTCATCCATTATCTGTAATGATTGAACTTGGAATACCATATCTGCAAATCAGATAATTGAGGATAAAAGAGGCAATTTGTTTCCCAGTTACTGTGGTCATGGGAAATGCTTCTATCCATTTGGTAAAGTACTCTATTGCTATTATAATGAACTTGTGTCCATTTGAAGATGAAGGATGAATTTTGCCAACGAGGTCCAGTCCCCACTGACAAAAGGGTCAGGATGTTGTAAATGGCTGCAGTTCTTGTGCTGGTGCATGTATCAGATTACGATGGATTTGGCATTTAGGACATTTCTTGGCAAAGTGATATGAGTCTTTCTCCATTGTAGGCCAGTAGTATCCCATCCTTAGAAGCTTTTTAGCAAGAGTAGTGCCGCTTGAATGTGTGCCACAAATACCTTCGTGAAGCTTGTGTAAAGCAGAATCAGAATCATTATGATCAAGACAACGAAGAAGAGTACCATTGAGACCTCGACGATACAAAGTATCAGCAGTAAGGGTGTAACGGGCAGCTTGTCGGATAAAGTTACATTTTTTGTTACGGGATTGGTCGATGGGTAAGATATTATGTTTGAGGTAGTCGTATATTGGTCCATATAACAGAGAATCTGAACCAGTCAAGGCATAGATAACATGAGATTCAGAGTGGTCATATGCGGGGGAGAACAGTTGCTCTACCAGGAACTCATAATGACTCTGTTGCTCTGGAATTTGTAATAATGAAGCGATAGTAGCCATTGCATCGGCTGCTTTGTTGTTCAACCTTGGTATTTGCTCGAAGGTGATGTGCACAAAATACTATTTGAAGTCATCCACCATTCTCTTGTAGGGTAGTAGTTTGTCATCCTTTGTTTGATAGTCGTTGTTGATTTGATGGACGACCAGTTACGAGTCCCCATAGACTTTTAGCTCTGTGATTTTCCATTCTACGTCCATTTTGATGCCTATGACCAATGCCTCATATTCAGTGACATTATTGGTGCATGGAAACATAAGTCTGTATGATCTTGGTATAGTGTGTCCTTCGGGAGTGATGAACAGAATGCCAGCACTGGAACCATGTTGTGTATAGGATCCGTCAAAGTATAGGGTCCATTGTTTAGTAGAAAGAGCAAGAACATCTCTGTCTGGAAATTCAACCTCCATGGTGTGTTTTCCTGGTAGGGGTTCTTCGACTAACTGATGTGCAATTGCTTGTCCTTTGATGGCTCGTCTTTCTGTGTATTGGATGTCAAATTCACTGAGAATCATGATCCATTTAGCCAATCGGCCTGTGAGAGCTGCCTTGCTGAGTAGATATTTGAGAGGATCAATTTTTGCTACTAGCTTGATGGTGTGTGCTAGCATATAATGTCGGAACTTCCGAGATGCAAAGACCACTATTAGGCAAGCCTTCTCAATGAATGTATAGTTTAGTTCATAGCCATTCAATGTTCTACTGATGTAATATATGGTGCGTTCCTTTCCTTGTTGATCTTCTTGTGCCAATAATGCCCCCAGTGATATGTCTGTGGTTGAGATATATAAAATAAGAGGCTTTCCTGCGATTGGAGGTACTAGAACTGGTGGATTCATCAGGTACTATTTGATTTGGTAAAAAGATTCTGCACACTTAGCCTCCCATTTGAATGGTACATTTTTGTGTAGTAAATGATTAAATGGTAGACTTTTGTCTGCTAGCTAAGCGATGAATTGCCTGATTGATTGAAGTCATCCTTGTAGAGATCTGAGTTGACTGATATTCTTTGGGGGTGGCATGTCCATAATGGCCTGTACCTTTGCTGGATCTACTTCAATACCTTTAGCTGAGACTATGTAGCCTAGTAACTTGCCTGATGTAACCCCGAAGACACACTTCTTAGGGTTAAGTCTGACTTGGAATTTCTCTAATCGATCAAAGATTTTGGTTAGGATACCAAGATGTTCTTCTCTGGTGAAGGATTTAGCTAGTAAGTCATCCACATAGTTTTCCATAAATGTGTGCATCATGTCATGGAATATTGTGGTCATTGCTCTTTGATAAGTGGCCCCTACATTCTTTAAGCCGAAAGGCATAACATTCCAATAGTACGTTCCCCAAGGACAGGTGAATGCGGTTTTATCTTGATTTTCTGGGGCTATTTTGATTTGGTTATAGCCCGAGAAACCATCCATTAGTGAGAGCATTGCATGGCTTGCTGTGAGATCTACAATGATGTCGATACTGGGCAAAGGAAAGTCGTCCTTTGGACAAGCTTTGTTGACGTCTCTGAAGTCAGTGCAGATTCTGATACTACCATCTGGTTTTGATACTGGAACGATGTTGGAAATCCATTCCGCATAGTCAATGGGTTGGATAAATCCGACGTCTAATAGTTTCTTTAGTTCAGCTTTGACCATGAGTGCTACTTGTGGATTCATCTTTCGTAGCTTTTGCTTGACTGGCTTAACTCCTGTAGAAATGGATAGATGATGCATGATTAAGTGTGGATCCACTCCAGGCATATCAGCATATGACCAAGCAAAGTTGATTTGCTGTCCTTTAAAAAAGATGATGAATGCCGATCTTTCTTCCTCTGTTAGAGATTCTGCAAGGTGTATGTTTCTGGCTGCTTCTGTGGTACCAATGTTGATTGATTGAGTGGGCTCAATCAATATGGGTGATCGCTCATGAAAGTTCTCAGGAAGAGTGTCAAGTCTCCCATCGTTAGGTGCCTTAAAAAGGTTTTCACCCTCTGATACGTCCTTTATTTTTACTTTTTTATGATCGAGAGCTGCCATTGACTGGTTTTCAGCATCAGATCCTTTATTTGTTGTATTTTTGCGACTGAGAGACTTGGCACTCCCTGATTGATAGATATCATTATTTTGTTCACTGGTAGAGCCTGTTTCTAGATTTACAGCACATAGGTAATGGATAATAGATTCGTCATTTGGGAAAATTGGTATATTATGGATTTCAGGTTCATACCAGTCGATGAGGTTAGAAAAGACAAGTGGTAAGGAATCGTTAGGTGGATCAAGTTCGACTACTGTGAGTGTTAGGATAGAGTTTTCATCGTGATGGTTCTTGGTTTTAAAGAAGTTTAGGATTTTGTCGAGGTCTTCGATGGTATTATCTTCTACATATACTTGCTCATAATGTTCCTGTTCGCTTTCCTTGGCGTCATAGATATTCTATGGTCCAAATTCTAGAGGTCTATCTTTTGCGTTATGTTCTTCTTGGGAGATAGATATAGAATCAGTATCACTAGAGATATCTGTAGTAGCATTGGAGCAGGTACCCCATTCATATTCATTGGAATCAGTCTCATAGGCATCATCCCAAATTCTATCTGTGCTGTAAACACGTATGTTGTAGGGTGAAAATAAATCTTTGATGATGGATACCATTTTGATGGTTTTTGTTGATTCTATGTCAGATCCATCCTCTACTTTCTGAATTTGTTCATAGACTGTACTTCCTCGGGGAGGAATAACGGTATCTGGAGATGACATGATTTGTTCTTGAGATATTGGTGTCTGAATATGAGCTACTGCTGCAGCTAGAGCCTTCTTATGACTTAGAAGCTTTGCCTGATGTAACTTCTGATCTTGATGTTCCTGTGCCTTGCGGATTGTTTTTGTGGATTCAAAAAGTGCTTCCTGCCAGGATTCTTCTTTGTACTTTGTCTTTACTTTCCATTGAGGTTTGATAGGTAGGTGTGGCGGCCGTTTCAATAGGAACGTGAGCTTGGAACCCAATCCTACTTTGTTTCTGCTAGGTTGTGAAGGAAGATCTATAGGTTCAGTGACTCCTTCTTTGCATTTGCCAATAGGTCCTTTACCGTCATATCCCATTTGTTTCATGATTAAATAGCCTTTTCCATACAGGTGTGTTGGTAGAACAATGTCCAGAGCGGGTGCTCTATGATTTTCTTCCTCATCTTTGTATAACCAGCTAAGAACATCTTTGTCTTCTGATTCATGTGCTAGAGTACCCAATTGGATAAAGGTACCATCAAATTTAGTGATGGGCTGAGTAGCCAGTTGTGTTGATGTAGTAGGCAAACCATGTGATCTAGGTGATGTTGGCAATTTGGCCAAGCATAAAGGCTCTAGAGAGTATTCTCCCATGCCTTGGTCTTTGATTTGCATTTTCTGCTTGAAGTCTCCCCATAAGGAGTTGGATTTTGTTGTGTGTGGATCTGATGTTGAAGATTGTTGCTTTTCTCTATTATGAGGAACCAAACTGTCCAGGGTTGCCCCCATTGCATTGCAATGTTGAAATGGATTGTGATCAGCAGATATGGATATTTCTTGTCCATCATAAGGAAACTTGACACATTGGTGATATGTAGAAGGTACCGCTTGCATTTCATGTATCCAGGGTCGTCCTAACAAAATATTGTAGGTTAGATCAATATCTAAGACTTGACAAATAGTATCCTTTTGTACTGGGCCTACTTGAATAGGTAATATCACTGTTCCTTTAGAGGACCTCTCTTCATCATCATATGCTTTTATGGTAATCTTTTTGCAAGGATCAATAGATTCTTCTGAGAAGCCTAATGCACGGATAAGCTTTAAAGTACATATATTAAGGCCGGCTCCTCCATCTATTAGGACTCTTTTGACTCGGTGTTTGCAAACAATGACTTCAATATGGAGAGGAGTATTATGTGGATGGATCAAGGAAGCATTGTCATGCTCGGAGAAGGTGAGGTTATGAGGTCCTGTCATATGGGCGACCATGGCTTGAAATCTGTCTGTATCTAGATTTTGAGGTACATTGGTTTCCAATAGTGCTTGTTCCAATATGTCTTTGTGCTTAGGTGATAGTTTCAATAATTCTAGGATAGATATCTGAGCTGGAGTCTTGCGTAGTTGGCTAACCAAGTCATATTGGATTTTTGGTGTGGTAGTTGTAGGTGCAGTATGTCCTTTCAAGACATATTTCTGAGTTCGGGTCGTTACATTGACAGATTCATGATCATGCTGATCTCGGATAGTGATGACATGTACTTGATGATCTTCAGCTGATATGTGGTTGATGGTGTTGTTGTAGATGTGATTAATACGAGTTCCGCATGTATCATCTGAAGTGGATGCTCCATCTTTGTTGTAATTTGGGAGAGGATTTTTAAAGGCTCCGTGATCACCATTTGTTTTAAGTCCATCGACCGTTAAGTCACCTCGATCAATCATGTCCTATACTATGTGTTTCAATCTCATGCACTCGTTTGTTCTATGACCCTTGTTGCGATGGAAATCACAATAGTGTGAATCATTCCACCAAGGTGGTTTGATTGGGGGTTCATAATTGTTGATTGGAGGCAAAGACAGAATCTTGTTTGCCAAAAGTTCTCTGAATGCGGATTCTAATGATTGTCCCAGTGGTGTGAAGATGCGCTTTTGGAAATTATTCGTGTTGTTGCGTGAATTGTTGTTAGGTCCCGGATTCATGTTTTTGCTTTGAGTATCGTTGGTGTTGTTTGTATTGAGTTGTCCTTGATCAGTGTTTTGTGCATATGTGTTATCATTTGGTGCAGCATTTTTAAGATTTTTCGTGTTTTGAGGATTTCCAGATAATGCAAGCACTGGTTGCTTTGATTTTGGATCATGTGATTCGTTGTTGCCTTCGTTTCTATTTCGAGTCCAAAATCGAGATTTGTCAAGGTTGGTGTTGTTTTGGTTATTGTAGTTTGATGAGTTCGTTCCTTCCTTGTAAAATTTGAGTGTTCCCTTTTTGACACACGCTTCTTCCACTTGAATGCCATTTTCAATCAATTTAGCGAAAGATGGTATGCATTGAAGTTTTAGTCTATAACTCATCTCGCCATTCAAGTTATCGATGAAGATTTCAATTTTCTCCTTCTCAGGAATATCTCGAGGATATCTGGAGACCATGCGTCGCCAGCGTTGAAGGAATACCATGAATGTTTCATTGTTCTTTTATTTGGTATTGCAAACATCTAGCATGGTTATGGCATGTTGGATGTTGTAGGAATAGTGGGTTATGAATTTGTTAACCAACTCATCAAATGATCTGACAGGTGGTGAGATTTTGGATAACCATTCCATGGTTTGCCCTCCCAAGCTTCTAGGGAATAACCTCATCAAATAGGTGTCATCATGAGCAAATTCAAGGCTCAGTGTGCAAAATTCCTGTACATGATCTCTGGGATCACTTTTCCCATCATATTTATCAAATTTGGGAACGTTCGAGTTTGGAGGAAAAGGCACCATGTTCAAGCTTCTGTCAAATGGATAAGGACAGATTTCATTTAAAGAGTATCGCACCGTTGTCCCTTGTTGCATATCCTGTATTTGTCTTTGCAACATTTGCATTTGTTGAGTAAGGGCTGCCAAGGGTATATTGTCTTGCCGAGGAAAAAGTTCTTGCCTTGTATTGGTTCTCGGCTGAAAAGGTGTGGTAAATGGTATATGTTGCTCTGGTGTTTCTAGCTCAGGTATACGCATTTCAGGTATGCGTTGTTCTGGAATGTGTTGTTCAAAGGTATGTTGTTCAGGTATGCGAGTTTCCTCTTCTCTGTGTTGTTCTTGATATGCATATTGCCGAGATCCGGTTTGAAAAATGTTTGGGTCGAAATCTTCAGGAAGTTTAACGCCCTTGCTTGTGAGCATCAACAGATATTTTTCTTTGTCATTTTCCATGAGTTTTTCGACAAGTTTTTGGAAGGAAGGATTTTCTTGACATTCCCGAAGAAGTGCTTCAGTAATTTCAGGTTCTTCTACGGGTGGAACTTCAAAAGGATTTGATAATCTTCGATTCATACTTGATTCTGCGTGTGTCTCGCTTTGTTTGTCTCGTTGAGAGCGAGTAACAGGCATTTTAGTAGTAACTTTCAGTGATAAAAGGGACAAAAGCCTCTTCGATGGGTTGCTCGGGTGTTGGTGGTTCTGGTCGAGATGTGTTATATGTGATGCACTCGTCGGGCAAGAATGCTAGATTGATTTTCCCGCCGTGGTTTATGGTTTGATTAAAAGCAGACTTTTGACAGTATGCTCTTGTTTTCAAAGGTTCTTTGTCAAATTCGCTAGATTTGTTTTGGATGTAACGTTTGACGTGATGAAGGAATACCCGATGAGATTTGAAGAGTTGATGATTGATGTATAAAAATTTATTTCTCTTGATGAATTTGGAAAAACTAGGTTGTTGTTTCTTCAACGTGATGTTACGATAGAGGTTCTTTCTTCTTAGAATAAGGGGATTAGTCATGCATGAGTGATCAATGATTTCCTTTGATTGGTTTGGATTCAGTTGATTCTTGTTTTGAAAAATTTCAAATCTTACTTTATCAGAGTGAAGGTTTAGATGCCCCTTCACGATAAAGCGTGTCAAATGATATGGATAAAAGCTTCCCGATCTGGAAACTGGATTTGACAATTTGAGAATTTTAAACAAGTGTTTTGAGATAGAAATCCGTAAGATGGTAAAGGATTTTGTTGATACTGATGATGAAATCTCTGGATTATGATCGGAGAGACGTCCTCTATTGTGCGATTCATTTCGGATTCTGACAACTTTGGTTTTAGCACAAATTGAGCTCAAGAAATAGTTTTAGTGATCTGTTTGTCACTCTGGTTTGATGAAAATGGTTTTTGACGAAAAAAAACTTCTAAAAATGTTTTTGAAATTTTCAAATTTTTCTTGATTTTTGCTCTCTGTTTTCCTGTTTTGGATCACGCACTAGAACAGAGTCTACATGCGCTACTGAATTTACTGGATGCGCTAAACGAATGAGCACACGCGCTAAGCTGCCCCTAGGCACGTGCTAAAGTTTGGACTTTCTGAAAATGGCGGCCTAACAGTTGAAAAGTTTATGCGCTATCCTGGGTCTGCTAAGCACTAACTTCTAGACTGAATGTGCTAATGTTTCTATGCCACGTGCTAAGCTATTTCTTCTATGCGCTAAAGTTAGGACTGTTGAAAATTGTTGTGGAATTTGTTCGAAAAGGCTACGCGCTATACTAGGCCTATTACGCGCTAACTTTTAAACTTTATGCGCTAATTCTTGGCACCTACGCGCTAAGATGTTGCTGCTACGTGCTAGACTGTGTTTCGGATGCGCTAAAGAATTTTATACTATTTTGCCCAAGGATAAAATGCTACTGTTTTAACTCCATGCGCTATTTTGAGGTTTGGATGCGCTAACAGAAGTGTTCCATGCGCTAAGATGTTGCTCTTATGCGCTAGACTGCCCTGATTTTTCCGTTTGGGTGATTTCTTGAGGTTTTTGAATTTTGTTGAGAAATTTTCAAGTGCGATGGATGATTTTCTGAAGTAATAAATGCAAGCATGGCACAAAAAGTACAACCATTTTGCCTAATCTAACAAAAAGTGTATGTTCTGCGAGGATGTGTTCAAATCCCCAATGTTTTAACAGGTTTGGATACAAGTAATACACTTCAGAAAGACTCTTTATTCAAGGGTCATAAATAACATCATAGCCCACTAGTCTCGATACTCCGTCAGCTCAAACAACCGTGTCACCCCCTAGAGGGCGCTCGTTTTTTTGCCTTTTGCCAGAAATTAACCCAAAGTGAATTGCTTCACAGTTGAGTAGTTATCTTGGGAGATATATGGTGAGTAATCTTGGGGGCGGATTCTTCCCCACCCTTGCACTATGATGTTATAAATGTTCGGTTACTGACTCAGTTCAAAGCTTCTAGTTCTATGGTTCGTAATCAGGCTTCCCATTCGGCCGTCAGTGATAAACTCCCTCAAGAGGCTTCCCAACCTTTAGAACAAAGGCTTTATGTATCTCAAGGATACTGGGGGAAGGCTAATCACTGCGCGCAACCGTTGAAAAGGACTTTCGTCACTTTCCACATTTGATTATAGTGGGTTGGAATTCTTGGCGTCAAAGCTGTTCCCCACTTAGGTCATTCCCTTCACACCGGCCATAAATGACTTTAAGAGTTGATTGCAACTCCTCGGGAAGGCAGGCCTGCTAAAGGTTTGAATGCTTGAATTATTGAAAGCTGTAAGAGTGGTCTGGATTTTTGATCACCCAGTTAAGGGGAGAGCATATTCCTTCCACTTTCGAGACAAAGCAATCAAGGTTCTTTTTAGCCTTTAAGACAATGATTTTCTAACTTCTATTTGGAGATGTTGCTCCAACAAGCATGATGTTCTTTTTAATCTTGAAAAGAAATATTTTCTGATCTAAAAAGGAAATGGTCAACAAAGCAAAATTTCTGATTTGGAGGTCAACAAAAGAAATCGTTTTTAAAATAAAATTCCTCGCTCTACCTGCAAGAAACCGTTAGTGTCCTGCAAGCAAACAAAAGAGATAAAGTGTCAGGTGATTTGGGGGACTTCTACAAGTCTAAAATTTCAATTCGGTTACAATAAAACTTTTTTTTTTTTGATGTGCTACAAAATGGACTGCACGTGCTACAATAAAAACCAGATGCGCTAAAATTATGTTCCTCTGCATTATACTGTTGTTTGGATGTGCTAATCTGTGTGCTGGAAGCGCTGTTCTATCCCTTTTCTTTCTCCCACGCTCAGGCCTGCAGGAAAATTTGAAATATGATGCGCTAACTTTTGAGTTTTACGTGCTGGATGATGGACTATAAGCGCTGAACTGTGAGCTGGATGCGCTAATATGTTAACTCGATGCGCTATTCTGTGTTTTGCCCGCGTTGAGACCTACAAGAAATTTGTAGAGGGTGTCATGCACTAAAGAAAGGTTGTTACGCGCTAAAGTATGGCTCCCACGCGCTAAACAGTGAGTGGGATGCACTAAACTGTTAACCGGATGCGCTATGGAATGTTTCTGACGCGCCGATTCCTATTTTCCACGGACCTGCAAAAGTAGTTAAATTCAAAAACTGATTTGATATATGGGGTCTGGCCCCACGGTGGGCGCCAGAAATGTATGCGGGAAAAGTGGGTTGATAAAACTTAATATGTGAAAATATGACTAAATGACTTGTCCACACACACACACAAGACTTCTTGATGCAAGCTATGGAGTAATAATGTATTACTCAGCTTCCCAAGGTGGGTCCCATGGTTCTCTATCTCACAATGTCCCTCAAACCAATGTTTTGCTTTTAGATTACTGAGCAAAATGGTTCAGGGATGGCAAATGTAAAAACGAGGGATGCTCTGATTGATTTTAGTATGAGATGTGTTGTAAGCTATGTATGATTCTAGAAATGCAATAAACTAGATGATAAGATGACGAGATTAGTATGAATACTATCCTAACATGATATATTTAATCTATGATTGAACTAAAATGATAAAGAAATTATTCTAAGCATGCATATTTAGTCTAATTCCTGATCTAAAAGAGGCTAAATGATGAGCATATATGAAATGAGAAAGCTTGAAAGAATTTGAGCATAAGTGTAATGCTTCAAATTTGAAAGATGATTGTTAAGAATAGAGGAATGAGAGCTCTATTTATAGCACAAACAGGGCAATGGATGGTCAAGATTGAAAGGTTTAATCAAGGGCCAAGTTTGAAAGTTGGGGATCCATGTGCACAATTGGCACCAATGAAATGGTGACAAGTGTCAACATAGGATTGGGTTGAGAAAAGAGGTTGGAGGCATTAAAGGCCTGAGAAGACCTCATGGTTATCTAAAGGCTAAGGGTCAAGTCTAAGTTAGGCTTACCCACTAGATTAAGAGTTAATCTAAGGATAAACCTTTGTGCAAATGATTAAGAGATAATCATGGTCAAAGCGTTAATGGCTTGATGAGACCTTTGGGTTGGGTAGAGGTTGAGTCAAAACAAATGTTTCAACCATGTGGGAGAGTTTGAGTTAACCATTAATGGTTATTGGAGACTTTGGGGATTAAGTGGTTGAAGGTTGAAAGCCTTCAATGGTTATCAAAGACTTTGAGCCATTTAGTGGTTGAAGGTTGAAAACCTTTAATGGTTATCAAAGACTTTAAGGTTTGAGAAGTGACTTCCCTTTGCTTAGGGATGTGACAAAGTTTAGAGGAGGGTTAGGTTAATTAGAAGTGATTAGAAGATTCTAGAAGGGATTAGAAAGGGGTTTGGGATTTTGCAAGTGGATGGAGGGATAATAGGATTTAATTGATTTAATTTAATTCAATTTGGTTGCCATTTGAGGAAATTAAATAAATTAGATTTATTCAATTTAGGATAACTATTTAATTAAATTTGAATTTAATTAAAAGTGGATAGGGGGGATTTAATTGAATAAAATGATTTATTCATTAAATGGTATAGTGAATTTATTTAAATAAATTGAGTAATTTATTTATTTAAATAGAGGAATGTGGATAATTTAATTAGATTGGATTTAATCAAATAGAGAAATGAACATAAAATATTCATTTAGGAATATGGTCATTTTTATACGTCTACAAAATGCATAAATTTTTTTTCTTGATCTCCGAAATAGCTAGAAGTAAATTGCAAAAAGCCTTGTGGAGACTAGAGAAGTGATGAGGTTACTAGCAGAGAAACTTCAAGGTCGGGTGTCTACATCTAGGAGGAATTACTTTAGAAGTCGGTAAAGTTTCAGATCCAACATCTTTTAAGAGTTCACAAAGTATTATCTTACCTATAGATGAAGCACCCACTCAAACCCCACCTTCTAATCCTTTAAAAGAAATTGCAAGAGATTTGGTTGCAATGAGAATTACCTATAACAATATGGATGAAGAATTCAAGAGTATAGTTCCATTAAGAGATAATGTAGACATAATGAATAGCTTGCTACAAAGAAATTTTTATAAAAATGACCAAGATTTAGGTGGAAAAGAGCTCAAGAAAAATTTGAGCATATTCTCAACTCCTTTGTTCGAGGGGACAAATAAGATTTTAGCTAGAGCTTAGTTACAAAAGCTATCAACTTTTTTTACTCTCAACCCTATGAAAGTGATGGATGTTGTACAATATGCAACTCTACACCTTGAATATGCTTCTTATGATTGGTGGTATCATAGTATGACTACTCACGACCATAATCAAGTAAACACTTTTGATGAGTTTAGTCAAATATTGATAGATATATTTCAACTTAAGGGTGAAGAAGAATATTTTAAGGAGTTGTCAAAACTACAAAACTAAGGCAACCAAATTTTTCAATGTGTATGTGGAAGAGTTTCAAGAATTTATTGTTATGATAGTAGATATGTCATAAAGGAAGATTATATATCTCTTTCTCGAAGGCCTTGAAGAATATATTAGGGGTTTAGCTAAGGCTTTTTCACCTTTTACTGTATAGGAAATAATCAAAAGAAGCTTACAGTTTGAAACTTTTATGCCTAAGAAACAAATGATCCACCAAGCAAAGCCCTCTAATTCTTAGCCATGTAAGGATAATTTTAAAAAAATCATTTCCAGCTCCTCCACCTAAAAATGTGCCAAATACAACAAACAAGAAGGTGGGCGATGAAACAAATGTTGGTATGTGGTGACTAATCATACTACTAGGCTTAAATTTTGGTGACTTTTTCGGCTGTGTTTTCCCTTTATATTAGTTAGTGTTGATATGTGAGTGCAGGTGGTTGCATGGGGGGTACTCCCCATGTGAGATTTGGTTCATTGATTGGTTGGGGGTATAGGGGTAGTGCACCCCGACGAGGGTTTTCGGGGTCAGCGCCCCCAAAACAAAATTTTATTTTGTTAAAGTTTAGATCAGATTTAGAGGTTATAGTATTTTTAAATTTATAATCACTGCTCTCAGATGTATATACTGATTCTATATGATATGTTGATCACAATATATCAATAATTTCACTTGGATATATATTAATATAAATGTAGCATGAACATATCGATTTGCTAAGGTCTTAATATCAATATCAATGAGATGATGCTTAGATGTAATGAGAATGCAATACCGGTCTGAACTATATATATAATGCCACTGATATACTTGATGAGATGATTACAAACTATGTATATATTGTTGTGTCTTTCTTAGCACTTATTGATTTTTTTTTGTACCTCACAAGATACTTGGATCGATCATTATATATAATAGTGTGGAGACATGTCTCCCGTAGGGACATGTCATGACCGATCGTTAACTAATGAATACACTAATTGATATGTATGATGTTTAATCGATACTCATTATCGATTCATGTTATAATTAAAACCAAAGTTGATACACTTTATCAATTCATATAATAGTCAATGGAAAATTGATATTAAATATCGATACCATATTATGCTCGATACTTATTATCAAAGCATAGTATGATATCGATATTTATTATCGATGCTCACCAATGTGAATGTCGATATCCAATATCGATGCATGGTATAATTAGTATCAACATTAAGATTAATGTTAACACCATTATTAATATCAACAGTATGAACAAGATGATTAATATCAACAACATGATTAATAATTGTTATATCAAACTCAATCATGTATATATGTATATTTAATAATATACATATATATATACATGATTGTTAATTTACTAATTATTAATCATGTATTGTGATAACCATAATCATTAGCTGTATACAGAAGAGGGATAGTAATCAAATTCTCAAGGTCGATAGGCCACTTATGCATTTGATTTCATCGATAGGAATAATCTGACTGAAGCTACAATTCATTAACACTCCCTCTTAGCTAGGGATGATGATTACTATCCTGAAGTAAACACAATAGATCCATATATTATGTGAGAGAGATATCACCTCAATGTGATATCAAGAGTAATGGCATGTCCACGAATATCAAGTCACATGATATTCACCATAATCACAATATCCATTATGGTATGTGCACAGACATCAAGTCACATAATGCCTACCATAAGGATATCTTCTCATGGCATATCCATGGATATTATGTCACATAATATCCACCATGCAATATCTCAATAATATAACTCATTGTGGTTATCCACCACTTAGTTAATATCACTTAAGAGATATCAACTATCATGACATGTCCACGGATATCAAGTCACATGATATCCATCATGATAGTAAGGTTTAACTACTGTAAATTCATCACCTTACAACAATAACCAGAAGTACAGGTGTACATCATTGAAAGATCATCATCTTTCAAGGTGTTCACATGGGCCCATGAAGTCATGTAATCACACACATGACAAAAGAGTTTACACATTAAACATCTTTCAAATATATTAGTACAATAATTTTATATTGTTGAGACTCAATCTCAGATAAAATTACATTTCTACCAAACCAAGCTTACCTCTAATATATCTCAACTGTATAACATTCCTTTCCACTATGTCTCTAACATAATGATAAGGAATCTCCACATGCTTTGTCCTGTCATGAAATATAAGATTTGCATCAATCTTGGTGTATTCCAAGCTCATCAAGTATTCATCTATCCAGAAATATCATGACCTAGGAGTCAGCATAAAGGGCCTTTCAGTCTACATGGGACACCATCCCATGAATCATAATCTTTTGTCTGATCACTAGAGAAATTTTCTTGACATAGTCCACTCCCTCTAAATCAATATGATCAAGATTCTAGGATATAAATTGAATCTCCCTCTGTCACGAAAGCATCCCTTGCTCACATGGACCCAATCATGGAAGATATCTTGCTTCAGGGGACTCTCATTTTTTGGTATGATCCTTATCGTCCGAAAGTGCTAGATCCATGGGTCAACTATCATAAGATCGAGCCCTACACAAATTACTTATAGATTTTTCAAGATGACTATAGCACTTTGGTAAGTAAATATTGTTTCATACAAAATGGGAATTCAAAATTTTAGAATCTCCACTAAAGTCCTCTGCAAATTCCTCCTAAATTTCAATCTTCTTCATCACAAATAGAACTCTAAAATTTCATGAGCTATGATCCTAAGGATGTCCTGTATGTAAGGGATAAGTTTCTCATAGTAAATTGAAGAATTTTAACCATAGGCTATCTAAATGCAGCTTGTTGTAAACAAACATCTGTTAACAATGTTGATTCACAAATACCACACATAATGTAATTTCATGAATTAATAACTACATATAAAATTCAGGAATACTATTCAATCATAAAAGATGAACTTATCTATTTCAAGTTAGGATATGAATCCATTTTAATCCTTTTGTGGAAGAGTTTCACCAACATCCGCAATGGAAGCTTGAGGCATAGTCCTGGCAGGACACTGCATTGCATAGTGAGCATATTTGTCACATCTAAAGCATTGGATTTATGAAATATCCTTCCTTCTTTTGAATGTGGGAGCACCATTAGATTCCTTATCTTTCTTCCTTTTGAAATGGCCTTTCTTACCTTTAATCTTTGAGGAGTTAGAAGAAAGAACATGAATATCTTCATTTATAGGGCTTTGACCAATGCCTCTTATAGCTAATCTTGACTCTTATTGAATGCAGTCTATTTTCAATCGATCAAACTTAGGGAGTTTTGGTCTTGTGCTTATCCCTTGAATAAATGACTCCCATGAAGAGGGAAGACCATTGAGTGCCAACATGGATAACTCTTTTCTTTCTATTGTGTGACCAATGGTAGAGAGTTGATCTCTCAAATCTATAATCCTCATGAAGTATGATGTGATGGTTTCGCCTTTGATCATTTTTACATGATGGAGCTGTTGTTTTAATGCAAGAGATCTACTATTGTTATTTATCTCATACATCCTTTCTAGTGTTTTGAACATATCATCCAATTTCGAGATAATTGGAACAATATGATCTTTAACTACATCCACTAACATTTTCATGGCTTTATTATTCTTTTTCATCCATTGAATCTTCTCGCTTTCTTCGTTACTGATGTATTCTTCTTTACTAATTCATCTAATTCGTTTTCCCTTAATGCAAGCATGATTCTAAACTTCCAAGCTACGGAATTGGAAGCTCCTTCGAGATGATCTTCAAATCTAACACCATTCACCATTTTGATGTATAGATGGAGGTAGAAGAAGTTGAGTTTATATATAGGGTAACTTTGTTTATATATATAAATCTGATCTTGATCGATCTCTTAACCTGGCTCTGATACCATGTTAAAGTTTAGATCAGATTTAGAGGTTATAGTATTTTTAAATTTATAATCACTGCTCTCAGATGTATATACTGATTCTATATGATATGTTGATCACAATATCTCAATAATTTCACTTGGATATATATTAATATAAATGCATCATGAATATATATCGATATGCTAAGGTCTTAATATCAATATCAATGAGGTGATGCTTAGATGTAAGGAGAATGCAATACTGATATGAACTATATATATAATGCCACCAATATACTTGATGAGATGATTACAAACTATGTATATATTTTGTGTCTTTCTTAGCACTTATTGATTTATTTTTGTACCTCACAAGATGCTTGGATTGATCATTATATATATAATAGTGTGGAGACATGTCTCTATGTGAGACATGTCTCATGACTGATCATTAACTAATCAATATACTAATTGATATGTATGTTGTTTAATCGATACCCATTATCGATTCATGTTATAATTAAAACCAAAGTTGATACACTTTATCGATTCATATAATAGTCAATGCAAAATCGATATTAAATATCAATACCATATTATGCTCGATACTTATTATTGAAGCATAGTATGATATCGATATGTATTATCGATGCTCACTAATGTAAATGTTGATATCCACTATCGATGCATGATATAATTAGTATCAACATTAAGATTAATATTAACAACATTATTAATATCAACAGTATGAACAGGATGATTAATATCAACAACATGATTAATAATTGTTATATCAAACTCAATCATGTATATATTTATATTTAATAATATACATATAAAATATTAAATATATATACATGATTGTTAATTTACTAATTATTAATCATGTATTGTGATAACCATAATCATTAGCAGTATACAAAAGAAGGATAGTAATCAAATTCTCAAGGCCAATAGGCCACTTATGTATTAGATTTCATCGATAGGAATAATCTGACTGAAGTTACAATAAACTAACATATTTATAATTTATCATTGTAAATCTTGGCCATTTATCATTAGGTTAGAGATCTTACGATGGATGTTTTGTGCACTTTTGTTTTCCCTAGAAGGCAACCCTATTTTATGAGGGCATTGTATTACAAATGTATATCATATTATAATTTTATCTTTGTTGGATAATTTAGAAAAGAAGTGGACACCTATTTATTTGGTGCATGTAGCCCACATTGGGCAAACCACATTAAATCTCTATGTTATTGTATTTTGTTATTTTTGCCTCTCTTATTCTGCATTATATTTAATATTGTTTATTTCTCCAATCTTCCTTAAACCCTAACAACAAGGACTGAGCTTTGTAGGAAACTACTTTGTTTCATTTGGAGAGAACCAAGGGTTTTAGGACACAAATGTTTGAGTAAAGGACAAGTGCATTTTATTGAAGTTTTTTCAAATCCCAAATCAAATGACAATGAGGGATTCCATGATTGCCAAGAGCAAAAAGAAGAAAAAGAAAAAGAAATCAACAAGGAAGGCACTTTGGCAACTTTATTGGGATCTTCAAGATATTATCTTTTTAGAGTTTGAGGAGTTCTAGCTAGACAAAGAATGACTTTCCTACTTGATAGTCCCAGGGCTACCCACAAGTTTATAGATGGAGGATTTATTATGAAGAGAGGCTTTAAAGTAGAATAATTTGAATTTTTCAATGTTATTGTTGTAGATGGATTCACCATGCCTTTGATAGACAAATGACTTTGAGTTATTATGAGTTATGTGTTGATTTCTATGTTGTTGCCATTGGAGAAACAAAACTTGTTTTATGTGTCCAATGGCTACACTCTATTGGAAGTTACTATATGAATCATCAAACCACAAAGTTCAATTTTTAATCCAATGGGAAATTAGTTTTATTGAGAGGCTTATCAAATGAGCATCCAAAATGGTCACTACAAAGAAGATTGAGAAGAATTTTTGGAGATGTCAAGTAGCTTGGGCAGCGGGAATCATAATCCATGCAAAAAACTCTTTCAAGTAACAAAGTAATCACTATTTGAAAATTTAGAAAATTCTTGATAAGCATTGTTCATTTTTTAATGATATGCCTCCAAGATTACCTTTGGATAAACGGTTTGAGCATGTAATTAAATTAGAATAGGGTGTCAAATCTATTCTAACTATTCCATTCCATCATCCAAGGGGTTATAAGGAGGATATAGAGAACATCATTAAGGAACTCCTTGACACGAGATTCATAAGGCCTATTTCTTGTCCATTTGCTTCGTCAAATGTAATAGTGAAGAAGAAACATGACACATTAAGAATGTGTATAAACTACAAAGATTTCAACAAGAAGACTATACAAAAAAAAATCCCATGCCAATAATAAATGAACACATTGAAGAGTTACATGGAGCAATGTATTTCTCCAAAATTAATTTGAGATTGGGATACCATCATATTCACATGAGGAAGGAAGATGTGGAGAAGACTACTTTTTGATGTCACTATGGGCACTTTGAATTTCTTGTCATGCCAATTGGTCTTGAACCAATACTCAAACAACATTTCAATCTTGAATGAATGAGGTATTCAATAAACATCTCATAAATTTTTTTTTGGTGTTCTGTGGTGATGTTTTGATATAAAGTAAAACATGGAAAGAGAACCTAGAACACCTAGATACTATTTTGGGCATCTTGGAGAAGAAATATTTTATGCTAAGTTGTCCAAATTTGAGTCTAGCTTGACTAGAATTCTATTCTTAGGACATGTTATAAGTTTTGAATGAGTATAGGTTGACCAACAAAAGAATTAAACATTGTTAGATTGGTCACCACCAACCAATCTTACTTAGTTGAGAGGGTTCTTCAGTTTGTGCAATTATTGCAGAAGATTTGTCAAAGGTTTTTCTTAGCTTTTTACCCCTTTGACTAATTTAACTAAGAAAGGAGCCTTTGTGTGGACATAAGAAGAACGAAAAGCATTTGATGAGTTCAAAGAGGTAATGAGCTCATTCCTAGTGCTTGCAATTCTCGATTTTCTCTACCTATTTTTCTTGAATGTAATGCATCTAGAGAAGGTATAGGGGTTGTCCTAACACAAAGGGGTCATCTAATAGATTTTGAGACTAGAAAATTGAGTAAATTAGAGAATGGATACTCTATTTATAATAAATAAACTTGGGAATTATGCACACATTTTGTAAAGTTAGGCAATATGTAATGTCCCCATTTTTAAATAGGATTTAATAACAAATACTAATAATAAAATTAAAATATAAAAGAATAAGAATTAAAATAATTAAAATTTAGTTAAGTTTAATAAATGGTTAAAAGGCATGAAACAAAAAGTTGCAACTCCCTCAAACATGAGGTATAAAAGAGAGAAGAGAACTTCATTTGAAACAACAACTGGAATCTACAACTAGAAGTGTAGATTTGATTTAAATAAGAAGTGTAGATCTTATTGTGAAAGGTTGCGTCCCTTTCAAAGGGCAAAAATAATGAAGAGTTGCACTCTTTCAAAGGGCGCTAATGGTGAAAGGGTGTGCCTCTTGCCAAAAGACATACATGATGAAGAAGTGTGACCTCTCCCTCACATTGAGAGATATAAAGGAATGGAATAAAATATTCTAAGATAGAAGAGCAGAATCCTGAGGGCATTAAGCAATGAGCAGCAACAATAATATATTAAGTGCAACATAAGAGACAATGAATTAAATAATGCAACAATGAGCGGCTACACAACAATAGTATATATATGCATCAGAAACAAAGACAATAATAAAATAATAAGAAAATATCCAGATCGATTAGGAGAGAAAGTATAGAATACTAATCAGAACACAGTATAAAGTGTTAATATTTCAGTCCATTGTGCATTCGGGAACCACCAGATTGTTATTAATTGTTCACCAAAGAAATATAATATGAGAACATTGAAAGTAATTTCATTCCTCTTTAATGAAATCATTGTCTTCAACAGACAACCCACAGAGGATGGCAGAATGGTGCCAAATTTGGTCCCCTCGAAATAAAAGAGAAGAAATCACAGGGCTGATCACAACGATTGCAGAAAGGAACAAGGAATCAACCAACCATCATTCATCAAGCGGGGTAGGAAGAAAGGAGAAAACAATAAAACTAACAGAGTCTGCTCTCAACCTGCACAACAAACCATTCCCTGGCATGCTGTATCAGACTTTCCTCGCTACTATGTAATAATCTATAGAGTTTTATACTGAATCATATGGAGAAATTGCCATAATATTTATTAGATATATACAGACATGTTATCCTAGTACTTATGGTGATCTTAATAAATTGAATGCAATATACTAGAGATGTTCTACTATTAGAGATACATTGTTTAGTTATACTACTCTATTCTATACTTAGATCATGGCATGCTTAATTGTTATGAAGCACTTGGACAAAATTATATTTGTCATAGGATAATAAGTCATGATTAATTTATCCTAGTTATGCCACATATATTTTAATAGTAAATATGTTTCTCTAGATAATGTTTATGTATGTTTGCATCATAAGTGCATCCGTATGGAGGAAGGGTATGGATGCAATGAAGGTGTAATGAGGGGCTCATAAGTAAGCCATCCTTGGATGGCCAAAGTGGCATCGAAGCTTGGATGGCCCTTGCACAGAGGAGTCAAGGAACCTGATTGCATTCTCTATCCATTCCCTCACAAGACTTGATAGATAAGAGAAGTAGATTTGACAGGTGAGTCGATGAGCCACCAAGTGAAGCAAGAAGATTGTAGAAGACAACCTTTCTTAGGCTTGGTGTAGAAATGAATCCAAGAAAGCAATCATCTCTCCCTCTCTCCAAACTTCTATGCATTTTAATCTTATTATTTGATCTAACCCTAACTATGAGATGAGTATGTATTGTATTTGTTCTTATGTTTTATATGTAGGATCCACATGCAAGAGTTCAATTTCTTAGCAAGTTATTATGTGATAAGCTCAAATCCTAACCCTAATTTGTAATTTGTGTTTTCTTTAGGTAAAAGTAATCCAATTTGGGAAGGGGACATTACAAAATATTTGGTATGTGGGAAATTGTGGTAAAAGTAGATCATAATAGTCTCAAGTTTTTCTTGAATCAAAAGGATTTGAATGTCTGTAAACCAAAGTAGGCAAATAAATTGCAACCGAATTTGAGATTGACTATATAAAAGGAAAGAAAAATGTAGTAGCTAAGACTCTTTCTAGTAAGCCTACTCTATGTTCTTTATCTTCTATTTTTGCTAATTTGAAGGTCTCC
Source organism: Cryptomeria japonica (assembly GCF_030272615.1). Taxonomy (NCBI): domain Eukaryota; kingdom Viridiplantae; phylum Streptophyta; class Pinopsida; order Cupressales; family Cupressaceae; genus Cryptomeria; species Cryptomeria japonica. The sequence goes on along the minus strand of NC_081415.1, from coordinate 47,897,077 downwards.
ATAATTTCGTAATATGTTGAAGATTTTGTTGCCTCTAATATTGGACAAATTAGTGGAAGGTAGAGTCAACATTAATATAAAATATGACCGACCTTGAATAGACCCTTTTTCTAGAGGATTGGTTATTGCACCATGTGTACCAAAGCTTATTTTTGGAGTCTTACATCTTTCTAGAGAATATTTTATTTTTCAAACTCTTTTCTTTCTAGACAAAAAAAACTAGTTCATTATCATTCTAAATATTTTCTTTGCGTCCCTTTTTATCTTATTTGATCTCAATCATATTAACAACACATATTGGAATCCAAGGAACATTTGAAAAGTGTTGAGAAAGCCATTTCCACAAGATACATCTTTCTTTGTAATCATTGGAAGCATAAATGGAACAAATACCAAATTGACAACTCTTTTTGGCAACAATAATCCAGTCTACTCTATTACAAGTGAAAGAACACTTACCAAGCACAAAAGGGTCCCAAATGTCTCCCAAAAGTATGACAACACTCATTTTACCTTTGGAATGATTAGTAGAGAAAAGAGAATGAATTCTTTCATAAAATTTTAATATATGTTCTAATTGAAAATGAATAGCTTTGGTTACTTGTAAGCAAAAATAGTCCAAATTTTTCATCTTACTATAAAAATATCTTAGCATATCTTTTTCTATTTGGAGCTTCTAGACCACTTACATTCCAATTGACATTAAATAAGTTCATTTAGAAGGAGAAGTGAAAGTCCTACACTTCTGATTCTTATACAATCTATTGAAGCATTTCAGTATCTTCTCCTCTTGTCCTTTTTTGTTATTCTTTTTCCTAGAAACTTCATGAGAGTTTTATTTTCTTACTATTTTCTTCATGGTATTTGTCTCCTATTTCTCCAAATTTCCTTAAAACTAAGGGGTTCTCATGTTTTACCAATGTAATTTGCTTATTTGGTTGGTGTCTAAGGAAAGGTCTCTATTGAATATCTCCTTAGTTTCACCTATGATTGGCATTATCAAAGAGTACTTCAAGCATTCACTTGCACCTTGAGCTCTCAATTTTTCAATGGGCAACTATTGGGCATTCCTTTTAACAAATTTACTAGAAACTTCACGAGGAAAACAAACAACCTTCTTAGTAGTTTTGTAGGGATAATTTCATATTTCTCATCTCCCATAACAGTGAATTTTTGTCCACTATTAGACAACACTATTAATTTATTGTGAGAGGGGGATTAGAAGCATTAATTTTTGTTGGAACATCATTTTTTTCAATAATGGTGTTACTCAATAGCTCATTTGCAAAGAAAAAGGATCTTGCTCCTAAAGAGCTATATTCACATCTAAAACAAAAGTGATTTAAAAAAAATCCTAATTCTATAATAAGTTGCTTAATTCTACTTCATTTAATTTGAAATTTGAATTGTATATGCTTCAATGCGTTTTTGAAAAAAATATTTAAAAAGAACAAAAAATCACTAAAATTAAAGAGATGTACACTTTTCAAATATATTTGGTAGAAACCCTAATTTTGTAATAAATTGTTTAATCTGGCTCTAATTTCTTTGAAATTTGAATTGTAGACACTTAAATCTATTCTTAAAAAATCCTCCAAAAATTTATAAAAAATATTTATTACATATGGAGCCCTTCACAAGTTGACCTCCAAAATCAAAAAATATGTCTTGCCCATGTGGTGCCAAGATCATGCTTTGATATCACTTGTAATGAAATAACTGACAAAAAATAAGAATATGATATGAAATAATTTGCAAATACTTGATAATAGATATGAATAACAACCTATTTTGAGGGGGCGAACCTCCAAATATCTCCAATGATAACACAATTTACAATCTAATAATGAAATAGCATTCACTAATATGCCCTACTTATGCCTAGAGGGTATCATTGAGACCAACTTAGATGACAATATACATGTCCTAGGCTGACTTAAATAACTAAATAATAATATAAGAATGATAATATGAATCAATTAGGAGTTAAGGTAGCCGCAAGACAACTACTCATAACCCTATGCATAATATTATGGGTGTAGGACTAGATTAGAGGCAAAGGGCTTCTCACAACAACTAGACATTGATTACACAAACATATTCTCTTGTTGCTAAATTCAACACTCATGAGAATAATTTTAGCATTGGAAGCACAATTTGATGGAAAGTTTATCAATTTGATGTTAAATCAACTTTTTTCAATGCTTATATCTAAATGAAGAATTGTTTGTAGGATATGCACTAATTTGTATGAGGTTGCAAGACAAGAATACAAGGTCTACAGGTTCAAAAATGCACTTTATGGACTCAAGAAAATACCTAGAGTGCAACATAGTAGGATAGATGGCTATTTTTATAAGAATGGTTTCAAAAGGAACTTGAAAATGAGCATACACTACATGAAAATTTTAAGTATTGTGAAATTTTTGTCACGACCTGATTTCATAAATAAGTATTAATTATTACTTATTTATTTAATAAGTTTTCTTTAACTTCTAAATGTATTGAATTAGAATTCATATTATTATGATAAAAACTACTTTTATCAATATTTTAGAAACTCAAATAATAAATATATAAAATTAATAATAAATCTGTTGGTTTCTACTCTATTTATAATAAATCTGGTTTACTATGACTATTAATAATAAATCTGTTGGTTTCTGCTCTATTTATGCGCCTAATGACACTAAAGGTAGAATTACTCTATGGAATTGGTTATCTGCTCTCCCTGATATCCCCTAGTTTTTTGGCGGCGACTTCAACATGGTTGAGTCCCAAACTGATAAAATTGGTGGTAACCCCTTCAAGTGGAAGGACTATGAAAATCTGCATTGGTCTAACTTCATTAATACTAAGAATTTGTTTGATCCGATTGCTAATAATAAAGATTCTCATCCTGGTATCTGGCATACTTGGTGTAATTTTCAGCAAGGTCAGTCAAGGATTTACTCCAGACTGGATCGCTTTTATGGCAATAAGGATTTCTTCTCCTTTATTCCTGATATCAATGGTAACATTGTCTTGGTCTCTGCTACCACTCTCTCGGATCACCACCCTATCTTCACCCATGTTAGTATCAACCCTAAACCCACTCGTCACAATCCTCCTTGTGTTAAATTCTTCCTCAACGCCAAGCTCCTGCAAGATGAAGATGTCCTTTGTGCCTTGCATATCATTAGAAACATAAATTGTTGGAATATGAAGGAGTATTCCATGGTTGACAAGTGGAAAGCTAATCTTTTGGCCTGGAAATCTTTGCTCCAAACCATTGGTCAAAAGTGTGCCAAAGATTATAGATTCTCTGAAAAGATGCTGCACACTAATCTTCAAACTGCTGAGTGCAAAGTGCAGGCTAACCCCTCTAATTTGGTTCTCTTAAACCAGCTGGTTGCCATTAAAGATACCCTCAGTAAACACCAACAGACTAAAGTTCAAGGAGCTAAAATTAGATCTAGGATTAACTGGCTCCAACACGGTGATCAGCGTTCCAAATTCTTTTTTAATTATCTTAAGCACAAACAAGTTAAAGAGTCAATTGATAAGCTGATTATTGACCAACAGGAGATCTCTGATCCTAATTGCATATCCTTGGCCTTTGCTGATTATTATAGTAAGCTTTTTTCTATTGAAGATTCCATGGAGGCTGCTGAGCTTAGACTCAAATGTAGGCATTTTATTCTTGCCAAGCTGGATGCTGAGGATATTATGTCTTTATCTACTCCCTTATCTATTACTAAGATCGAAAGGGCTATTAAAGCCCTCAAGGATGATAAGGCCCCTGGGCCTGATGGGCTCTCTAGTGAGTTTTACAAGGCTAATATTAATTGGATCAGTAAGGATTTATTTGATTTGTATAATGAGGCCATTAACACTGGTTCTCTCAACCCTGAGATCAACCGTGGTATTATTAAACTTCTCCCTAAAGGTGGGGACAAGTCTCTTATCAAGAACTGGAGACCTATTATGCTCCTTAATGTGTCTTATAAAATTTTAGCTAAAGTTTTAGCCACTAGACTGGTTCATATTCTCCCTAAATTTGTTAGCATTACTCAAACGGGTTTCATCAAAGGTAGGTACATTCTAGAAAACCTCATTACTGCTTGGAAAGCCATGGATTGGGCCAAATGTTCTCATCAAAACGTTGCTCTTCTCCTCCTTGATTTTGAGAAAGCTTATGATAGGGTTGAGTGGAATTTTATCATTATGATGCTGCAGTCTTTTGGCTTTCTACCATATTTTTGTAATGTTGTTCAAACCTTGTTCAAAGATGCCTATGCCCAAGTTGAGATTAACAGTTCTATTTCAGACCCTTTCCCTCTTAGTAGGTCTATCCGGTAGGGCTATCCTTTGGCCCCTGCTCTCTTTGTCATTGCGGCTGAAGCTTTGTTCTATATTCTGAGAGATAATACCTTGTCTCCGGAAGTTAGGGGATTATTGCATCCCAATGGTGATGAGCTTATTAATAGTCATTTTGCTGATGACACTGCTATCTTTCTTGAGCTCTCTGATAATAACTTCAAGAATCTTCAAGTTAAGTTGGATTTATTTTGTTCTATCTTTGGTGCTAGGGTCTCCCAAGCTAAGTCGATCTTCTTAGGTTGGGATGATCAGCCTCCTAATTGGTTTCTTCAGCATAATTTTCAATGGGGAGGTCCCAAGAATATTGTTAAGTATCTTGGTATTCCTTACTCTGTTGATCCTTCTATTAAGGACATGTGGGTTTGGGTTAGGACCAAGATTGATAATAAGCTTAATAAATGGTACAATAGATCCTTATCCCTTGCTGGCAGAATTCAAGTTTGTCAAAAAAATTTATCCTCATACAACATTTACTACTCTTCTGCCTGGCTGTTTAGCAATTGCCAAATTCTTGAAATTCAAAAAGCCATCAGGCATTTCCTTTGGTCTAATGGCAAGGGAAAGAAAAAGTTTCATGTTGTGAATTGGGAGTGGTGTCACTCTGATAAGTCCCTGGGTGGTCTGGGGTTAAAAGATCTTAAGCTTCAAGGTATTGCTCTTGCCACTAAATGGATCTTTCAGTCATTGGAAGGTGACTCTCCTTGGAAAGTGCTTGTTAGACATAGCATTGAGAGAGGTTTTCCCAAGGAGGCTAAGTCCTGGAAGAACCTCCCTTTTTGTGACCTTATTTGTGGTAAATTTCCAGTTATGGTTCAAGGTTCTGCTGTCTTTAAGTCTATCTGGTGTGCCTGGGACCATGTCCGAAAGTTTCTCACCAATAAGGATTTTCATAGTGATCATCAACTTTATGGTGAAAGGTCCATTTGGTGGAACTTGAGAAGGAACAATAAACCCTTAGCCCTCTACCAGGGTTGCTTGGCCAAGTCTTGGGCTAGAGCTGGTATCACTCAATTTTTTGATATTTTCGAACATGATCTGCTTATTCCTTGGGATGAGCTGAAGAGTAACTTTAACTTACCTCAGTCTCAAAAGAAGACTTATAACTTAATAGTGGAAGCTTGTAAAGACCTCCCTTCGGCTTGCGATGTGGATTCTCATAGATTTCTTAAATGTAAATGGCCTGATGGTACTGTCTTAGACCAACTTAAAGCTAAAAACATTTATAAAATCATTAATCATAATGAGGATATTATTGCTCATTTGAATAGATTCTGGTACTGTTCTTTTGATGTTAAAATGTGGAAAAAAATGCTGAATTATATTTGGAAAAGTCCTGTTGAGCCCAAGATCCAATGTTTTAAATGGCTCTTGTTAATTGATAGACTTCCTATTAAAAGAAATTATCATACTGATTTATGTAATATTTGCAGGCTGCCCGATACTGGTAGACATATCTTATTTGATTGCCTATTTGCTAAAGAAATTTGGAATTTTTTTGGTATTTACCATCCCTTTAATGTGACTATTATTGAAATTGTTACGGGTCACATTAAAGGGCTTAGTAAGGATGCTAACTTCTTCTGGAATATGCTGTCTTCTAACATTCTTTGGCAGATTTGGAAGTGCAGGAATGAGGAAAAGTACCAAGGTAAGCCAAGGGGTCTTACTGAGTTTTTTCATAAACTCACTCATTTTAAAATCTTCCTCCAGGTTCAAGCTACCATGATTATTGAGAAGGATAAATTTCGAAGGTTCCTTGAGGATGGTCAAGCTACCCTTTTCTTCTACAAGCTCAATTATGGATTCCAATGGAGAAGGACTCTGGACAACTTACGAGTGTTCGAGCATACTTGCCAAAAGCTGAGCCAAGCTATCAGAAAGAACCACAACACTAAACAGGAGCAGATTTTGATGTTGTCCCAGGATTAGGATCAGAAAACTATTGTTTGGATGGAAGGCCCTCTTGGTTGGTCCGCTTGGGTGGACATCCACCTCGATCTTCTGCTCTAGCTCTTTTGTTCCCTATTTTTCACTTTCGATGTATCTGAGCTATCCTCTTTGTAATAGTACTACTGCTACTTTGATGTGAGGCCTCCTTTCAGGCTCTCGTTGGTTGTACTCTCTTTTTTGATCTCTCTATTTTTAATATATATATATATATATATATATATAGATATATATATATATATATATATAATTTATATTTATATTTTTCAAAAAAGAATCAAATAGAAAAGTTTGTTTTTTATTTATAGTAGTTTTTATCAATATTTTAAATATTTTAGAAACTCAAATAATAAATATATAAAATTTATATTTATATTTTTCAAAAAAGAATCAAATAGAAAAATTTGTTTTTTATTTATAAATGAAATTATATTCATAAACTTAAAATACTTTATTGGATATAAGTTATCTCCAATAAAAAATAAACTTTTCTATTTGATTTTTTTTGAAAAGTATAAATATTAATTTTATATATTTATTATTTGAGTTTATAAATAATTTAATATATTGATAAAAGTATTTTTTTATAATAATAATATGAATTCTACTTCAATATATTTAGAAGTTAAGGAAAACTTATTTAATAAATAAGTAATAATTAATACTTATTTATGAAATAAGGTCGTGACATATTTTCAAGTACATGTCATTTATAAGTATTTTGCATGTTGATGATTTGATTTACACAATAAACAAGAAAGTGTTAATGGTTAAGTTAAAAAATGAAATAAAAAATGAAGTAAAATGATGGATTTGGGCTCGATGCACTATTTTCTTGGGATAGAGGTAAGACAGCTAAATAATGGCATCTTTATCTTAAAAGGAAAATATGTTAGTGATCTTTGTAAATTCAAAATGCAACATTGCAAACCCATGAACATACTTTTGAACATAAATGAGAAATTGGGTATAGATGATGGTTCAAAATAGGTAAACTAGACATATCTTGCAACTACTAAATAAGACATTGTGAATATTTTTAATTTTCTTTTGAACATAAGTAAAATTTATTTAAGTGTAATGGAAAGGATTCAAAGTTATGTTTATGGTAAAAGCAATTTGAGTATTTTGTATACATCTATAGATGATTTTGGTTTAGTTGGGTATGGATCGGTAGTTGGACAAGATCTATTGATGATAGAATAAGCACTTCAAGTTATGTATTTAATTTAAGATTAGGTGTCATTTCTTGATTATGATTATAGTTGCAATTTTACCCTATCAAGCAATATAGTTAAAAATGATTATGACAAATTTAGGATAAAAACATAATAAATCAACAATAATTGATTTTGGTAATCTCAACAATTATTATTAGCAAAAATCATGTCTTCCCCAAATGAACCAAACATATTGATAATTGACATCATATAATTAAAAAATTATGATTGAAAAACAAATTGAATTTACGTTTTAGAAAACTGATGATTAACTTGATGATCGAAACAATTTCATTCTATAAAAGAGTTTAGTTATTTTTTTCATGACAACTATTCGCTTTATTAGTACTTGTCATTAGGCAATACTATTGCAATGAAATTGTCATTTTTAGTATTTAAATAGTTATTAAATAATTTTTTTTAAACTAATCATAAATAAGTATTTTGTGTTTAAAAAAATTATTTCCCATTTCTAAAATCTAAATGTATATTTTTTAACTTTATAAATTATGAAAAATATTTTTCTTACAATAATTAAATAATTTCTTTTTGGAATCTTATACAGGATTTTTTCAAAAGAATTTTTTTTTGATGTTTTACAGAATAATAAAGATAATTTTATTCACAACTTTTATTGTCATATTCCCTCATTATTGCCACTTTTTGTGGCTCTACTATTTTGTGTATTGTGCAATTTATGCATTCCTAGTCTATCGTGTAACTAATATTACGGTGCAAAATCACAATAATTTGTTTATTCTATTTTTACATAGGTTGTGCATAGATTCATGAGAATTACAACGCAGACTACCAAATAGCTTGCTCATATTTTGCATTTTTTTTCTTTCTGAGACGAGAAAATATGAATGGTCAACCTTTATTTATTTATTATTGTGTGTTGTAAGTATTAAAAAAATGGGGATGGGTGTTCTTTAGCTTATCAAGTTGTAATATTTGATGCTTTCAAATGTTTAATTTTCTTTATTTCCTAATTTTAGGAGGATTCTAAAATCCTTGATAAGAATTGTCAAAATCACAAAGCTTTTTACTTTTTATTTTTATTTTTATATTGGAGAAATGTAATGAAATTACAGAGAGTAGACAATTCATAGACTGTTAAGAAGAAAACTAAATATTGCAGCATTGCAACACCTAGCATATTGTCCAAAAGAGGACTAAACAAAGCAACAATACAATCAATACTAAGAGCCACCACAAGTAACATTACAATCAATAGATAAGGTAAATAAATACCAAGTTTGCAGCCATAAAATAGGGGACTAGAAGAACTCCATGATTGCAGCCATAGAACAAAAATTACAGCCCAACTAGAAAATAAACAAAGTTGTTGTTCGTTGAACATGAAAATCACCATCTCAAAGTTCTATCTAGAAACCACCAATAATGACATTTGCAATCTTGAAAAGCAGTCCCTAGGCCTTGTGCTATGACAACCTTCCTTTTGTCAAACAAAATTTTAACTTGAAGCTTAATTTATTGAATTTGGAAGTCAATCTTAAACTTCCTCTCTGTCTTAGCCTGTACTTGAGAAAAAAGAGAAGTCAAACAAAAAATGTCCGAGTAAAGCCTTAGATATGAATCTTCCTAGCGAGAATTTAGGTAACTAAAAATAGCTTTGCATTTGTATCTCCATATGTGGAACAAAATAACTTGCCTGATTCCATCAACAATAATATTACCATATAACCCCACACCAAGAATAGCCTCTTTCCAATTTAAATTGTGTTCAAAGATAGTTGGCAAATTATTAAAAAATGATTTCCATTGATTTTTAACAAACTGACATCCCCAAAAGATATGCCTTATATTTTCTTACCTCTGGCAGAATGGGCAATGAGTTGGCTGGACCATTATACATTTCAACTTGTCCCTAATAGGTAGTTTGCAATGTAGAATCCTCCAAGCAATCAACTGAGCACCTGTATTGACCTTAGATTTCCAAATTTTAGAATATAAATTTGACCGACATTTTTCCTTAAATTTACAATTCCATTTGATTTTCAAACAAAGCCTCAATGACAATCTTGGAAGGAGTTGCAAGTAAACCTTTTTTAAAAGAAAAAATAAGAAAGGATGTGATGACATCCATACCCACTCTTTATAAAAGCTATAGTGGATAGTACATAGTTTCATTGACAACTCCAATGGAACCAAAGACATCACAAAAATTAAAAAAGCTTTGTACTTATCATTAAGATTGAAATGGTCTTTGATAACATGCCATGGCAACCAACTCATGGTATAAAAGTCCCAAAGATCTCTAACATTACAGACTCTTTTTTTGAAAGGGCATAAGATTGTTTTGTAAAGATTAAGGCCAAGGGGCAGATCATGATAAAGAATATGGTTGTTCCACCAAATAGATGAGGAAGAGAAACTAAATCCACGTTGAAGATAATTATCACTCCATTTTAAAAGATAGTAGTTGTGTTGCCAAACCTTCCAAATAGACTAGAGGGGAGAAGAGACCTTAATTGAGAAAAAAGAGGCATGAAGAATTTTATCTAACCATTCCACATGCTACAATTTGTCGTTGATAATGGCAATCAGTTTCGTATAAGAGTCTTCCATGGTTTGTCCCTATGGACAACTCTGATAATCCATTTGGTAGCCAAACAAAACCCTTGTGTTTTTGGATCTATGAGCTCCATATTACCTTTACATTTAGGTTGGCTATAGTGAGTCGAAGATGTGGATATGAATCCTCTATTACTTTCCCATTTAGTCCAAAGAAATTGATAGATAATTTTAATTAAATCCTCATACCCCTTTTTTGAAGGCAACCAACATGAAGAATAATAGACATGTGTTGCAAGAAATGTTTTATTCACTGCTTGAATCTTGCCAGCCAAGGATAGAAACTTATTTCCCAATTGAACAACTTATTCTGAACTTTATCAAGGTACTGATTCCAGATGTCAGAGAGAGACACCTCGATACCAAGTGGTATACCAAGGTACCTTATAATTTCCCCATGTTTAATATGTTTCCATTCTCATGGATTCCAATCAAATTTTTGTTTTATTATGTGCAAGTTTAGACCTAAAACAACACAATACAATTCCAATATGTCCAACATATTAGAAATATTTTGTTCATAATTCTATAGGAATAATAGACTGTCATTAGTATAGTGAGAACTAGTAACAACTACATTGTCAGGGTTAGAGATTCTTGAAATCAACTTCCTATTATCAGCACTTTGAAGTAAATATCCCAAAGCATCAGTCTTGAGGACATAGAGATATGGGGTTAAACCAGATAGAATCTTGACACTAGAGGAATTGGAACACACTCTTCTCTATGACTCCTTATAAAATTCTTGACAGTGATGGGCTTCTTATGGAATTTTATCAAGCTTCACATTAAGGACGATTTTACCGTTTACACTTGGCATTTAAAATGGATCTTCTTCCTAAAGGAAAACAATAAGGTTCTATTTCTAATTGGTGTCCTATAGCTCTGCTAAACACTACCTATAAGATTATTGCTAAAGCCTTGGTCATTAGGATCAAACCCGTGGTGTTAGGATTTGTTAGAGTTGAACAAACAAGACTTATTGCTAACAGATTTATTCGTGATCTTATGCTAGCATGGGAGACAAGTGAATGGCCTCAACAAATAAGTCAAAATGTCATTTTAATCAAACTTGACTTTGACACGGTCTATGACATAATTAGTTGGAGTTTCATGCTTCAATGACTAGTTTTGAAGAGTTCTAAACATCTTGTGGATGTTGATATTGTTCTAGATGAGCATCTTATTGCCCAGGTGCAAGATATTGTTAATACTAATAATGTTACTCTTAAATCTGCTTTAGCTAATAAAGTAATTTCTTCGATATCGGTCGATTTAGGTAGCCTGGAGAATGATTTGGCTACTTTTCCCATAAACAATTCTTTTGATTTACTAATTCGGATAAGGCTTTGGTGGCATCAGTTCTTGGGCCATCTTTGGCTCCCATTGTTTTAGATAGAGAGAAGGTTGGGGTGTCGTCGATTCTTGGGGTAGGTTCCATTGAAGCTAGGGCACCCGTGGATACTCCTTTGGGTATTAACGAGTTTCCTTTGGTTCAAACACCTCTTTCCCCTACCTCACATTTGTCAACTCCAGGAAAAAGAGGTCGAAAGCCTAAACATATTAAGACTAAATTGGAAATTGATGCAGGCATTCAATCAACTCTTCTTTCCTCTTTGGAGTCTTCCAGAAAGAAAAGATCAAAAAAACCCTTTAGTCCGCTGGTCACAAGAGCTTTGGCTTCTAAGCAAAGTCTTCATAAGACTTTTTTGGTAGATAAGGTTTCTCTGGTTTCTTTGGTTGTTTTGAGGGGAGTTGATGCTTCCCCTCAGGGCCAATGAGGATTATATCTTGGAATGTTAGGGGCTTAAATGCCCCTAACAAACGATGCTTGATTAAGTCACAATTGGACTTAATGAAGTGCAATGTGGTGATGGTACAAGAAACTAAGTTAAATTTATCATCTGCTGATAGGTTATTCTCTTCTTGGAAAATGTGGAATTTTTGTGCATCTCCCTCTTCAGGTGCTTCAGGTGGTCTTGCGGTCCTTTGGAAAGATACTTGTGTGGATTTCTCATTAATTACTTCCTCATCCAACTAGATGCTTGGTTTGGTTAAGAGTAGGATATCAAATTTAAAATTCTGGCTTTTTAATGTTTATGGACCAACTGGGGTTTTAGAAAAAAGAAAACTTTGAGAATTTTTGGTTTCCCTTGCTGCCCCTCTACGAAATGTTTTTCTGATTTTTGGGGGGGACTTTAATGCAATTGCTAGCTTAGATGAGAAGGCTGGGGGAATCATCCCTAATAAACATTCTATGTTGGATTTTTGTCACTTTATTCATTCTTCGAATTTGGTTGATTGTAAACCTCTTAATGGGCCATTTACATGGACCAACATGCGGAGAGACTTTTGTCAAATCTCTAAAAGGCTAGATCGCTTTTTAGTTTTTGAAAATTGGTTCAATTCGGGCCAAGATTTTGTTTCCTTAGTTCTCCCCATTGGTTCTGATCATTTCCCTATCCCGTTTACTATTTTTGAGGATAGGGCACCTAGGAAGTTACCTTTTAAGTTTGAACCAATGTGGTTTCAGGATCGATCTTTCTTACCTTCATTAAAGCAATGGTGGTTGTCTACCCCATTTTTTACTAGGTCTCGGATGTTTCAAATTGTTAAGAAACTGGCCTTTTTAAAGCATAAGATTGGGGATTGGAATGTGACACACTTTAAGAATATTTCTGGAGAAAAGGCTAGGATTCAGGAAGAAATTGAGCAGCTTAATAAGAGCATTATTGCTTTAGGTATGTCCTCTCTTTTGTATGATAGGCTAAAGTTTTTGAATCTTCAATTGAGTGAGACCTTGGCTAGGGAAGAGTCTTATTAGAGAAGAGTCTTATTGGAGGCAGAAGTCTAGGGACCTTTGGCTCTCCGAAGGGAATAGAAATACTAAGTTCTTCCATTCTTCTTCTAAGCTTAAGAGGCTTCGCAATCAAATTTCCTGTATTATTGATTCTAATGGTAATAGTCTAGTTGATGAGGATGATATTGCTCCTAAAGCCGTTAGGTTCTTTAAATCGCTTCTTACAGCTGAACCGGTTGCTGTAGATAATGATTTTGTGAATTTGATCCCCCCATTAGTGTCTCAAGAAGATAATAAGATGCTTATGGCTCCCTTTTCATTGGCTGAGCTAAAAGAGATAGTCTTTTCCATGCATCCAGATAAAACCCCAGGCCCGGATGGTTTTATGGCTCTATTTTTTTAGAAGTGTTGGGACTTTATAGAAAATGATGTGTTGTTAGCCTTGGAGGAGTCCAGAAGAAATAGGTTGATATTGAGAGAGCTCAATACTACTCTTATTGCTATTATTCTGAAAGTGGACAATCCTAGCTCTTTTTCTGATTTTCGTCTGATTGCCTTATGTACTACTTTATATAAAAAATTTACCAAGGTAATTTCAATTAGGCTGTCTAGGCTCTTTCCTCGGATAGTTTCCTTGGAACAAGGTGGATTTGTGCCTGGCTAGGAGACATCTGAAGGTGCGATTGTTGCTCATGAAATTCTGCACTCCATATCACAACAAAAGGTTTCAGCCATGATTCTTAAACTAGACATGTTTAAGGCTTATGATCATGTTAATTGGCAGTCCCTTGTGGCTGTTTTGTATCGTTTGTAGTTTTCGTGTTGTTGGGTCAAATGGGTGTTTTCATGCATATCTTCTGCCTGCTTCTCAATTTTGATTAATGGTTCCCCTTCAGGGTTTTTTGCTTCCTCCCGAGGACTTAGGCAAGGGGATCTTTTGTCCCCTTTTTTGTTTATTCTTTTGGCGGAAGCATTAAGTAGGGCCATCTCTAATGCTACGACATCTGGTTTATGGTCAAGTGTCAAAGTTGATGGCCTTATTTCTCCACAATCCCAATGTTTGTTTGTTGATGACATGCTTCTGTTTGGGGCTGCTTCTTTGAGGGAAGCTAGAGTTATAAAGAAAATTATCTCTGACTATGCTGCTTTTTCTGGACAAAAGGTTAATAATCAGAAGTCCAAAGTCTTCTTTATGAATGTCTCCCCTCTAGTTAGGGATAGACTCGTTTTCTTTTGGAGTTTCCAAGTAGGGACTTTTCCGTGCATGTATTTGGGCATTCCTTTCTTTCTGGGCTATTAAAAGACCTCCTTTTGGGATAAAGTTGTTCATTCGATAACTTCCAGAATTTCCTCCTGGAACCACAAGTGGCTTATAATGGCTGGTATGATCCTTTTAATCAAATCAGTTTTGAATGCCATCCCTACATATTTGATGTCTCTTTTGCAGGCTCCCTCTCAAGTTATTAAGGACATGAAGGTTTCCCTTAGATCCTTCCTTTGGAATGATAACTTGGGAGGTAGAAAGAAGATCCCTCTTCTTGTTTGGGACAATATTTGTCGTCCCAAAGAGCTGGGGGGTGTGGGTATTCATGATTTAGCTATTCAGAATAAGGCTTTGGGGGCGAAATTGGTGTGGAAGTTATATGCAGACCCTCTTAGAAAATGGGCTTTCGTCATTCTTGCTAAGTATTTGAGGGGAGCTTCCAGAGAAATATTTTTACTGCTACATCTCTTCCGAAGGGCTCTGCATTCTGGAACTTTTTGGTATCTTGTAGGAGAGTTATTTTACCAAATTTATCTTGGGTTGTCCATAATGGGAAGAAGACCCAGTTTTAGGATGAAGTCTAGAATGGGCATCTTGCTCTTTCAGCTATTCGAGACTGGTCCCCTTTGCCTAGTATTTTATCGAATCTTTGGGGGCCTTTTGTTGCAGATTATTTTGACATTGTTTCCACAGGTCCATGTTTAGTGGCTAAATGGAAGAATATTCCTCCCTTGCCTATTCATAACGATCTTAGACTTTCTCTGTGGAAGAACTTCACAAAAGACCTCTTGTTTTTCACAATAAGGAGGACTCCTTGGTCTGGATTAAGAATGCTTCAGGTGCATATTCAGTAAAAGATGGTTATAATTCTTTGGTTCAGATTTCTTCATCCTCTTGCTGGCCTACTAAGCTATTTTGGCATCCGAATTGTCTTCCTAAGGCAGGGTCTTTTGCTTGGTTGGCACTCCAGGATAAAGTCCTCACTGGGATGCGATTGGACAAGCTTGGGATTACAACAGTATTTCCTTATGTTTTTTGTGGTTATCGTATGGAATCTATGGACCATCTTTTCCCGCTCTATCCATTTGCTTCTGAGTGTTGGTATTGGTTGTTTGGCATGCTTGGTTGGTCTTCTGCTCTTTGTCCTAATCTATTTTCACAATTCATGGCCCGGCCCTTGTTGTTCTCCTCTTCATTTTATTCATCTCTTTGGGTTGTGGCCCCATCACTGGTGATCTGGAATCTCTGGCTTGAAAGGAATTCCAGGATTTTCAAACATAAATCTGCCACCCTGACTGATGTGATTGGTAAAATCCAAACCTCCATTTGTGAGGTGGTACTTTCTTTCATCCATAAAAATTTAGATCACCTCAGGCCTTTTTCTCATTGGGACAATTGGGTCACTTGGAAATGGTCTTCGCTTCGTCTGATGCCTTCCCATGGGGCTATATTAGCTGGACTATCTTCTCTTGTTAAATGTAAGATGGCTAAATGGAGCCCTCCCCCCTTCCCTTCATTCAAACTACAATTTGATGGGGCTTCTAAGGGGAATTCTGGAAGGTCTGGTATTGGAGCAGTTATTTTTTATCATTCTTCTAAGATCATCAAAGCCGTGGGAAAACACATTGGTCAGGGTACTAATAATGTGGATGAGTTTCAGGCTTTATCCTGTGGGCTTGATCTCGCTATTTCATTGAATATTAAAGATATTGTTATTGAAGGAGACTCAATGGTGGTTTTTCAGGCAGTTGTTGACAAAAAATGTCTCTCTTGGCATTTGCAGTATTTTTTAGAACACATTCTTGTGCAATTAAAGTTCTTTTCCACTTTCTCTATCTCTCATTATTTCAGGGAGATCAATGTCATTGTGGATTTTTTGGTGAATAAGGCTATTGCTGAGGGTGTTGATTTACTAGAGGTTTCTCCTTCGGACATTCCAGTTTCTTGCATGAAGCTTCTTTCTTAGCAAGACCTCTTTTCAGAAACCTCCTTCATTTTCTATGCTTGATGTGGTTTTCTTTCGTAAGTGTTTGCAATTAAGGTGTTGTTCTTCGGGACAATATCTTTGTTGTTGATATTGTTGAACACTATATTTGAAATAAATAAAAAAAGTCTTCCCAAAGGCATGAAAACTAAAAGATATCGGCCAAAATATCATATCGAGCATCTCAAAAGGAGTTTCACCGAAAGAATGCTTTCATCGAAATAGAGCATGACGTGTAAAGCACTACGTAAAGATGTCTTCGGCGGAATATCACTTTCAATAAATGAAGGAAGCCGCTCATCGATATTCCAGTTTCATTGAAAAGCAAAAAGCAAAAAAGTGATTTCGAGGAGATACAACTGCCGAAGAAGTTCAAAAGGCATTCATCGAAATGCAAATCTCATCGATAACATTATATCGAACAAAAACAGAGGGGTCTTATCGATAAAGAGGATATCGAAGAAAAAAGACTTTCGAAGAGCTTGCATGAACTTTCATCGAAGAACAGAACTCATCGAAATATGATTTCGATGAAACTTGCGAATGACTTATCGAAAGAAAGTTCATCGAGGAAAATATGATTTCGATGAGACTTGAAAATGGTTTTTCGACATGGGCTATTCGCCGATGAAGTGATATCGAGGAAAGTGAGCTTTCGATGAAAGATCAAAGTATTCGGTCGAGGACAAGGGTTTCATCGAAAACTCGATTTACGATCATTTCAGTTGAATAGTACTTCCCACGAAAGAGTTAAAAGCCCAAGTGAGGAATGTCACATCAGCAATTAAGTTTAAACATTTGAATAGCCGTTATAGACACAGAGACATTAACTGTGCACAAGTTGCCCATGCAATTACAGCTGAGCTGATCGAATCTTCATAAGAACCAGATTGATGCCAAGAGACTGAAAGTTGCAAGGAATTTGTTGAAACTCGTGAACGACAATCAGAAGAGTTAGACAATTCTCCAAGTAAGTGTGATTTCTCGTATTTTCTGAAATTATGGAACCTTCTTCTTCTTCTAAAAAGAGTAGAAAAAGGAAAGAATTAAACCCTGAAGAGAAGCCCAAAAGACAGAAAAAGGAAGGTAGAGCTTTGACTCAGGATTTTCTGGACCAGTGCCCGACATCCAGTGTGAGCTCTAAAAAGATCAAGAGTGAAGAGGAAGGATTGGAGGATAGATTTGAACGTCTGGGAGACATATGGATAGAAATCAGAGGACATGAGTTGTTTTTGTTTAGTTACAAGAGGAGGGATGCTCCTGAGCCCATAAGTAACCTATGGAAGAAAAACTTAGGGAAATTGGTAGTCCTGAATGTATTTGTGGATGTTGAATTAATGAAAGCTCTGGTGGATTGCTATGATCCGAGAACCAAAACCATATGCGACTACCGAGGGAATCCCTTGGTGGTGATTAACAAACAGACTATTGATATGGTATTTGATCTAGACAGGGAAGTAGAAGAGAAAATTGATATGCAAAAACTGTCGCGAGAATTCTTTAGCTTAGAAAACATCTACAGGACATGGAGATTACCCATTCACTGGCCGAAAGTGGGCGGGTCCTTTGTTCCATTCAGCAAAAACGACAAGGTTCCATTTGATGTCAACCAATTCCATCCGTATTTTAAGTATACATATTATGCTGCAGCCCAAGTATTAGGCTTAGAGGCTCATCCTCTCATGGATATTGGGGTTATGGTTCTGTGTGCTAATTTACAATCGAAAGACCCTAGGTCATTTGATTATGCCACTTATGTTGCAGATGCCCTAAATCATGGGTTGGAAAAGTTGAAAGGAGACCTTGTGAATATCCATTTCTCATTGTACTCTTTATTGATGCACATTATTCTTTATTGTGGACAAGAAATCAATTTCTGGTCAGATGATTTCTGCATCAGAGCTTATGATAAGAATGGTTTGAAGAAACCAGTTCAGTTATGGGTTTCTGCATGGGATCAAAGATTCATGAACAACCAATACTGGCACTTTCAAGAATATTTTGTGAAGCCCCTTAGTGCGGCCTTTGGACAACATAGAGATTATACTTTGTCCCCTGAAATTAAGAGATTCCTCAGGCCAAAAGACTTCTCTCTAGAGTCCCAGATTGATCACAACTGGGGTGACTGGTATTGCCACAATAATCATACAGAAATCAGGGTATTTGGGTATGAAGGAAAGCCATACATGCTTCCAATTACCGTACCAAACAGGGTGGCTAGCCTGGAGATTGTGAGACAATTATCTACTGTCAGTGCCAAATATCTTACGGATTTTGGTAAACAATCCATTGTTCCAGGGTTATTGGTTTTTTCTGATTTTATTGTTAAAATTTCAAAAAGCTATCATTTACTTCGAAATAAATTAGACTATTATGGCACGACTCTGGGTGATCCTAGAGAGAACTTTGATCCTGAGGGATATATAAGAGCTGCTAGGGCCTCACAAAAACTAAAAGCTGGAATACATGTGGCTAAAATGCCAGATGACTTAATCAAGAACCTTGAAAGGGAAGAGGCCAGGGTTTTGAGAGAAAGGAGCGAAATGACTTGGGAAGCCTTCAAATGGAAAAGAGCAAGGGGGATGGTGGATGGAGACTTGCTTGGAAACCTCCAAGACCCTTTGGAGATAGCTAAAAGGCTACTTAAACATGAAGTAGAGATTATGCATAGAGTGCCGCCACAGTTCCTTCATTTTATCAATACTGAAAAGGATAGTCAACCATTGGCTCACATGTCACCGAAATCAGCTGCTAGTAGCATCCCTGCTGACTCTCCTAGAGAAGATTATCCCCCCGGTTTTGAAGCAGAGGTGGATGTGGACACTGGTGAATTCAACATTAAAGATGTAGTTGACATAAGGATGACGGAGCATAAGGACTTTGTTGCTGATGACGGATTCACCTCTTCGAGGGAATTCCTTTCATTCTTGTACCAGTATAAAGGGGTCGATGTGAAATGAAGCATGGCTGGAAGACCAAAAGAAGAACAGATGAAGAGACTACAGGATGAAATCGATACCCTCATGAAAGATATGACCCCTGAGAAAGGGAGGAAAATATTAAAAAAGGCTGGTGTTATCATCTTTTCTGGTTGGGACATAAATTCAGCACTTCTGTTTGACGGATTCTTGAAGAAACAGGACTTGAATCAACAAGTGTTGCCTCAGGAGGTAGATAAATTGTTCCTAGGCTCCGGGTATGATCCTGATCAAAAGGCTCTCCTACAATGGGCATTATATCCAAAGGGAAAAAGGCCAATTATTGTGGATATCGAAGAAACCTTTGGACACCTCATGATTCATCAAGTTGGAAAGACTGACCCTAGGGTCATTGCAAAGTTGAACCTGGATGTAGCCAAATTAAATATGGATCAGACAGAGTTTTTGGTTAGGGAAAATATTACCTATAAGGGCTTGTATGAAAAGTCTAAAGAGGAGAACCAAAAGTTACAAACGAAAATATTACAACTTGAGACAGGCACTCCCTTGAATGAATATGCCACATATCCCACAGGACAGAGCTTGGATGATGTTTCTGATGCTCTATATTGGAAGTATCAAGCAGATAAGGCTACCAAACAGGTAAATAATATCCAGCAAAAGATGGATAAACTGGTCAACGACATCATTGAACACCGATTCCACACCATGCTTATACATGTCGAACATTACTGGAGGGTGTACACTGGAACCATAAAAGCATTAAGAGAGCATGAAAGGTTAAAAGCACGATTGCATGAGGTAATAAGCAGTGTTGATGTGATGACACCAGAGGAGAAGGCTGAAGGGACTTCATAAATAGAAGATCATGTTAAATTCGAAGATATGCTAAAGCGAGATCTTAAAGAATTGGATGATGGGAGCCCTATTGGAATGCCCTCGTTCTATAAAGGAGGAGGAGTAATGTCTATGGAAGATTTGCGGAATGAGCTTGTAAACATCAAGGATCGGGCTCTGTCAAGATTGGACCGAAGCAAAGACATGGCCCCTACCGTCAACCAGATGATCTTCGAATACCTTTCACAAGGAGAAGAATTGAAGAAACGGAGTGTTAAAATCAAGACTTTCAAAGAAGATGATTATATTCACCATTTAGGAATTCTTAATCTCTTTTTACTTAAGTTTGTTAGGAATATTCAAATTAACAATTAGTATTTTGAAAAGACACGTCTTTTCATAAATGACTTTTGCTCTCATATATATGTGAGAGAGGTTTTTGTAATAGGGCAAAAATAGACATAGGAACAAGATAGCAATGTATGCCAACCTGTAAGTTTTCTGTTATACAAATTTTGATGGAATACATGCTATGATCAGTTGTTTTTCTTTGCGTATGTGTTGTGGATTATTTCATTTTGTTTTGGCAATCGCTTGTGATATTATCCAAAGAGATAAGGTTATTCATATTCTTGGAATGAAATTTATGTCGTATGTTATAAGGTTGAAATAAAAGTTCTGCTTACGAATTATAATTGTTCTTCGCAGTACTTACTTGAATGGTCCCTTAAAGGTAGGGTTAAATCCATTTAAGCAACTTATGATATAAGCATTCAATTGATTTCAAAAGAAATAATAACCGACAGGTCCATAAAGGGGTGGGTTAAAAAACTGTCTCACAAGTCCGCACAGTAAGTCCTAAAGAAAATATAATGACTCTGTAGCCCAAACAGCGAAGAAGGCACTGGTTATTTACAGATTACACTTATCATCATATTCATCATATGTTATTTTAAAACAACAGGAGTAACTAAGTAAGAAAAATAGATCGAATAGCTTCTACAACAACAATCTTGATCTCATCTGCTATGTCTCCATCCTAGGAATTTATGCCATCCTGAGATAGGAGGAAACCAGATCAGGACACTTAATCTACTATAAAAAGCACCGGTCATTAAAGACAACTGGTGAATAGGTATACCCGCTTAGGTCCTGCAGAACCAGAAGTGAGAGAGTTAACAACTAAATAGGTTCACTCTATAAGTTGGCCAAGTCAATTGGATGGTTTGACCATAGGAGTTGGCATTTCCTTAGAACCTTTCCAATCTGTTGATTTGAGACCCAACAGATTGGCGACTCTGCTAGGGAGAGAACTCAAAAGAAAGAAAAAAAACTTTCCTGTTAAGAAAAGAGGTGGCGACTCAAAGATAAAGGGGAGGAATATCTATGCACGGAACAAGGTCAGTCACAAAAGGACAATCTTTATCCTAGTTAGATTTCTCTCAACGAAAGAACAAAAACAAAGAACTCATGAATGAATTCATGAGAGAAAGATACAATCAGTATAAACATGAAAGCAACCAACATTCACCTTCAAGAGAGCAGGATAAAGCAACTACTTCAAGCCCAGTAAATGAGGATTTGGTTGCAGCATATAAAGCCCAAAAGGGGCGATATCAAATTCCCCCTGGTTTTGAAAATTATGAAGCACGATCCAGACAAAACACACCGCTTTCATCGGGATCAGGTATGGCAGATCCTGCAGATAGATTCACAGATTTAACTAGACAAATGATGGAGGCAGCTGCTGAAATGAGAGATTCAGGAAGGACTCAGGAATGTTTGGAGCTGTGTGCTAAATTAGGCATAAATGTTGGTGAGGATGACTTTAATAAAGATGTAAACAACTACAAGAAAAAATGTGCTCAGGGAGTGGGTAAGGCAAAGAGTAACAATTTTAAGGCTTATGAGAACCCCTTGTTTGGTAACAAAAGGGATGATCATGTGCAATCAAGTGAACCACCAATCCAGTCAAATTTACATAGAAACTTTGCTGCTCACAACCAATTTCCGCCTCTAGGTCAATTTTATAACCAACATCTACCCCTTGATCAATTTCAATATCAATATCAGAATCAATACCCTTTTCCCTATCAAAATCAAATGCCCTCATATGGTAATATGAACCAAAACTTTGGGAATCCTCATGGGGGACATGGATTAATGAATATGGAACAAATGAGGCAGTTTGATTTTTCAGGAATGATGGTATACCCATATCCTATCCCAAATGAAATCAGGACTGCAATACCAAGATTCACAGGAAGTAATGCAATTTCAGGAGAAGCTCATTGTAAAGCCTTTGATGCAGTAATTGAGGATTTTGGTTTACCACATGAAGATGTTAAGATCAGGTTATTTATGCAATCATTAACAGAAGATGCAAGAGATTGGTTTAGGGCGTTGCCTGATGTATCTATTAGAAATCTTGCAGAGTTCAAAAACTTATTCCTTGAGCAATATGGAGACCATAACAGCCCTGAATTTGCTTTGCATGAGATCATTCGCATAAAAAAGGAGCAAAATGAATCAGTGGTAGATTTCAATAAAAGATTTAACAGGGTTTTGAACAAAATCCCCAATAGGATGAAACCAGTACCTGAGGTAAGCATTCTATATTACATCAATGCTTATGATAGTAAAACGAACTATGAGCTGAGAACCAGAAATCCTAGAGACCTCCGGGATGTTATGAAAAATGCCATTGTTATAGAAAATAACAGGAAGGCTGCTGGTAAAGTGGGGAAAAGAGAAGATGCCAGGTTATACAATCCTAAAGCACCCAAGGCTAATAAAGATGAAGATAAGCTTGACAAGGTTTTGAATGCCCTGAAAGATTTATCTGTAAGGGTAAACAAAATAGAGAAGCAGCAATATTATCGTCCTGAGAGGCCCAGACTGCATGACATGCCCTATAACACTACCTGGAAAGATGGAAAACCAGTAGACAAGAATCACAGAGACAACCAGCAAATTCCAGATCCCTTGAAAAGAACAGTGAACTATACTCAAGATGATGATATGTGGTGTTATGCTTGCAATATGCCACATGCTCCCTCTTTGTGCGCTGTAGCAAAAGGACTGCAGGAGGAAGAGAATGGTTATGAAGAACATATGGGTGACCCAACTGTTAACATGATATCCTTTGCAGAAGAAGGAGGATCACATTCCATGAACATTGATCAATGCTCTGTGTTACCCGTAACCACCAACATAAATGAAAGTGTTAAGCTCAGAATCCCCACTGAAGAAGAAAAGAGAAGAATTACAGCTTATGCCGTTGCACAAGCAAAAAGAACTTATGATTTGAGGAATAGGGTGGTGAATCCAAAGCAAAGCAAACTCACTAGTCTTTCTATAAAAGAAAATGATGAAACACCCAAGCAAACAAATAAAGCAGTTAAGGAAGATGTACCAAAGAATAATACAAGGGGTCCTGATGTTCAAAAGGAAGATATAACAAAATTTCCTTTGGCACAACATTCCACTTCATTTGATATTTCAAATGCATTAACGCAATTAAAAGTTTCTGTTCCCCTAATGGAAATAATGAAGTTCCCTGAATACAGAGAAAAGACTCTTGAGATAATTTCAAGTATCCAGAAGGAAAAAGTGAACGAACAGAAACAAGAGGTTCCAAAAGGTAATAATAATGAACAAATGGCCCCAGTTATATATCTAGGGTCTACCATAACCAAAAACCCAACACAAGTAGACCCATTTTATCTCACCTTGGTGGTAAACAATAAAAAAGTAAAGAATTGTATGATTGACTCAGGAGTAGCCATAAATGTTATGCTTGTTGGAGTGATGAAAGAGCTTGGATTGGAAGTTGATACTACCTTTGGGAAATGTTATGCCATGGACAACAGGTCGGTCCCGGTGGTTGGCATCATGAAGGATGTAGAATTCAAGTTGCCAGCCTGTCCCGAAGCATTGTACAAGACAGATATTACAGTGGTGGATGTCCCTCCAAATTATGGGATGTTGCTATCTAGGCAATGGTCGAACATGATTGGAGGGTATGTGCAGTTAGATTTATCATATGCTACGATTCCAATAAATGGGCAGGAGGTAAAAATTGATAGGGAACCCCGGTCCACATATATCATAGAGGACATGGAAGAGTCAGCAAATCAAATATGTTTCTTGCAAATTGATATGGACAATTTCCAAGTACAGTTGACAAAACCTAAGGTTGATGAATGGATCCCCATTGAATCAGGTCTAGTTGGGAAGAATGATCAAGTATGGAAAATGTTCTTTGATGGGTCTTGTAGCAAGGAAGGGAGTGGGGCTGGAATCCTATTTATCTCACCCACAGGGGAAACTTACAAATATTCTTTCAAATTGCTATTTGAATGCACAAATAACATTGCGGAATATGAAGCCTTACTCACTGGTCTTAATATAGCATTTAAACATGGAATTAAATTACTCAGTGTGTTTGGTGACTCAGAGTTAATAGTCTCACAAGTAAAGGAGAAGTATTCTTCAAAGCACTTAAGACTGAAACAGTATAGAAATGTTGTTTGGGATACTATAGAACTTTTTTATGCTTTTCAAATAAACTGGATCGATAGGTCAAAGAACATCATGGCAGACTTTCTAGCCAGTATTGCATTGAAGGATAATGATATAACACTAACTGGGATATCTGAAGTAGAGATGAAAGTAAGACCACCAGTTCCTGACAACCTATATAATTGGCAAGTGTTTCATGATGATACGGACCTACTAAAATTCTTACAGTGTGTTGATCACTATATGACTCAGGCAATAAATTTCAGTGACTTCGTGGAAAAGACTGAAGGTAAGGAAACTTTATTTGGACATGAAATCATACAATTGAAGTCAAATAAATTACCAAGAGGCTTAGTAGCATTGGAAAGGACTTTCAATGCTCAGGATGTAATTGAGACTAAAGGATCAGCTGTTAAAGAAAGTGATGTGGAACAAGTCAATTTAGGAAGTGAAGAAACTCCTAGAAATGTTTTCATTGGGAGAAGACTAACTCCTGCCATGAGGCAACAACTGACGACATTACTAAGAAGATATAAACACGTGTTTGCATGGTCTTATGAAGATCTCAAAGCCTATAGAGAAGATCTTTTTCAGCATGAGATACCACTTAAGCCAGAAGCTAAACCATTCAGACAAAAGCAGAGACCCATTAATCCAACATTGTTACCAAAAATGAGGGAAGAAATCATAAAAATGAAAGATGCAGGAATTATTGAACCCTGCAGATATTCAACATGGGTCTCTAACTTAGTACCAGTCAGAAAAAAGAATGGGGATATTAGGTTGTGTGTGGACTTTAGAAACTTAAACATATCATCTCTAAAGGATAATTACCCATTGCCAAATATGGACAACATGCTGCAGAAAGTGACAGGGTGTGAGTTATTATCTATGATGGATGGGTTTTCAGGTTACAATCAGGTGAAAGTTAAAGAAACTAAAAAGTATAAAACAACCTTTACAACTCCATGGGGCACTTATGTATATGCACGAATGCCATTTGGATTGACTAATGCTGGTGCCACATTTCAGAGAGCAATGGATGTAGCTTTTGCAGAGCTGATTGATGTAATCATGGTAGTATACCAAGATGATTTAACTGCATACTCAAAAAGGGCTGATGATCATTGTGAGCACCTTGAGAAGATATTCAAGAAAGCCTTAGAGTATGGGATTTCCTTGAATCCTAAAAAATGCCATTTTGGTGTCGAAGAAGGAAAGTTACTTGGACACATAGTATCCAAGGAGGGGGTAAGAATTGACCCTGGAAGGGTGGCAGCTATCAATGAGGTTCCCATTCCTCAAACTATCAAGGCCATTCAATCATTCTTGGGACAAATAAATTTTGTAAGAAGGTTTATTCTAAATTTTGCAGACATAATAAAACCTATAGTAAAGATGTTAAAGAAAGGAGTCCAAATTGAGTGGACTGAGGAAGCAATTGATTCCTTTGTAGCGATCAAAAGAGCAATTTCTGAAGCACCAGTACTAATCTCTCCAGATTTTAGCAAACCTTTTATAATATTCTCATTCGCTTCTTGTCATACAGTAGCAGCGGTATTGTTGCAGAAGAATCCAGAAGGGTATGAGCAGCCCATTGCATATTTTAGCAAATCTTTGAGCCCTTCAGAAATAAAATATGAGTTGAATGAAAAGCAGGCTTATGCCTTGGTCAGATCAGTAAAGCAATTTAGACCATACTTAGTGGGAGCTGAAGTTATAGCATATGTTCCTAATGCAGCAGTGAAGGATATCTTCAGACAAACTAAGGTCACAGGCAAAAGATGTAAATGGATCAACCAAATACAAGAGTTCAACATTGAACTCAAAATTTCACAAGTTATCAAAGGACAAGGGTTGGCCAAACTCATGACAGGGACTGAAATTGAGGAATCTTGTGTAAACCAAGTGGGATTAGAGGAAGCCAACTTCAGCATTGAGAATATAGCATGGTATACTGACATCATATACTACCTTAAGCATTTGAAATGCCCGGATGGTATGACTGATAATCAGAGAAGAACTTTAAAGTTGAAATCTGCGAGATATGTGATTGTCAATGGGGACTTGTATTGGAAAAACAGAGATGGGATATTATTATTGTGCCTAGATAACTGCCAAGCAGAGAAGGTTCTCCAAGAGATGCATGATGGGGTTTGTGGTGGTCATTTTTCGGCTAAGACTACTACGCATAAGATATTGAGAGCTGGATATTTTTGGCAATGTGTTTTCAATGACTCTTATAGATATGTTAGAAAGTGTGAGGCTTGTCAGAAATTTTCAGGCAAAATGAAATATCAAGGGTCACTTCCATTAAGACCAATGCTAGTTGAGGAACCATTTCAACAATGGGGAATAGATTTCGTAGGAGAAATATCTGAAAGATCCAACAGAGGACACAGATGGATATTGGTTGCTACAGACTATTTTACCAAGTGGGTAGAGGCAATACCCACTAGACAAGCTACTAGTAAAGTAGTAATAAAATTCATAATGGAGAACATCATGACCAGATTCGGTGTTCCTGCAAAGATCATCTCAGACAATGGCATGTCCTTTAGGTCTGAGGAATTCAACACTTTTTGTGAAGAGTATGGCATTCAAATATCTCATTCTTCTCCTTACCACCCCCAAGGAAATGGGCAAGCTGAATCAAGCAACAAGAACATCCTAAAGATCATTAAAAGGATGTTAGGACACAACAAGAAGGCATGGGATTCAAATTTGAGTCTTGCATTAGGGGCAGATAGAATAACAATGAAGAAATCTATGGGAAAGTCTCCATTTGAGTTGGTTTATGGCAAAAGAGCCAGATTGCCTTTGGACAATCTCCTGCCTGTACATAGGTTCGTGACTCAAGAAGGGATAGATGTTGAAGACCCCTCACAAGAGAGGATGATGCAGTTAGCAGAGCTTGATGAAGTCAGAACAGAGGCTCAGAAATAGAATATAAAGATTCAAAATCAGATGAAGAGGTTGTATGACAGGAGGACAACGGATAGGAAATTTTGTGTGGGTGATTGGGTCTTAATGTGGAATGCCAGGAGTCAAGACAAAGGCAAACATGGCAAATTTGAGGCTTTATGGATCAGACCATATGTAATTATGGATAAAAAAGGAGAAGACTCCTACTTGCTCCAAAATACAAGAGGGGAAGTCCAAGAATTGCCAGTACATGGACAATTCTTGAAAAATTTCTTTTCTTGATGTGTTCTATTACATGTACAGTAGATTAGGATCCACTCCCATTGTAAATACCATGACTTGCCAAAATGTATCCTCATTAACCAGAGATTCTGATTTCTTGAAGACATGCATAATATGCCTCCATCCTCAGTCAGAGCCGCTGTTGAACACTATATTTGAAATAAAATAAAAAAGTCTTCCCAAAGGCATGAAAACTAAAAGATATCGGCCAAAATATCATATTGAGCATCTCAAAAGGAGTTTCACCGAAAGAATGCTTTCATCGAAATAGAGCATGACGTGTAAAGCACTACGTAAAGATGTCTTCGACGGAATATCACTTTCGATAAATGAAGGAAGCCGCTCATCGATATTCCAGTTTCATCGAAAAGCAAAAAGCAAAAAAGTGATTTCGAGGAGATACAACTGCCGAAGAAGTTCAAAAGGCATTCATTGAAATGCAAATCTCATCGATAACATTATATCGAACAAAAACAGAGGGGTCTTATCGATAAAGAGGATATCGAAGAAAAAAGACTTTCGAAGAGCTTGCATGAACTTTCACCGAAGAACAAAACTCATCGAAATATGATTTCGATGAAACTTGCGAATGACTTATCGAAAGAAAGTTCATCGAGGAAAATATGATTTTGATGAGACTTGAAAATGGTTTTTCGACATGGGCTATTCGCCGATGAAGTGATATCGAGGAAAGTGAGCTTTCGATGAAAGATCAAAGTATTCAGCCGAGGACAAGGGTTTCATCGAAAACTCGATTTACGATCATTTCAGTTGAATAGTACTTCCCGCGAAAGAGTTAAAAGCCCAAGTGAGGAATGTCACATCAGCAATTAAGTTTAAACATTTGAATAGCCGTTATAGATGCAGAGACATTAACTGTGCACAAGTTGCCCATGCAATTACAACTGAGCTGATCGAATCTTCATAAGAACCAGATTGATGCCAAGAGACTGAAAGTTGCAAGGAATTTGCTGAAACTCGTGAACGACAATCAGAAGAGTTAGACAATTCTCCAAGTAAGTGTGATTTCTCGTATTTGCTGAAATTATGGAACCTTCTTCTTCTTCTAAAAAGAGTAGAAAAGGGAAAGAATTAAACCCTGAAGAGAAGCCCAAAAGACAGAAAAAGGAAGGTAGAGCTTTGACTCAGGATTTGCTGGACCAGTACCCGACATCCAGTGTGAGGTCTAAAAAGATCAAGAGTGAAGAGGAAGGATTGGAGGATAGATTTGAACGTCTAGGAGACATATGGACAGAAATCAGAGGACATGAGTTGTTTTTGTTTAGTTACAAGAGGAGGGATGCTCCTGAGCCCATAAGTAACCTATGGAAGAAAAACTTAGGGAAATTGGTAGTCCCGAATGTATTTGTGGATGTTGAATTGATGAAAGCTCTGGTGGATTGCTATGATCCGAGAACCAAAACCATATGCGACTACCGAGGGAATCCCTTGGTGGTGATTAACAAACAGACTATTGATATGGTATTTGATCTAGACTGGGAAGTAGAAGAGAAAATTGATATGCAGAAACTGTCGCGAGAATTCTTTAGCTTAGAAAACATCTACAGGACATGGAGATTACCCATTCACCGGCCGAAAGTGGGTGGGTCCTTTGTTCCATTCAGCAAAAACGACAAGGTGCCATTTGATGCCAACCAATTCCATCCGTATTTTAAGTATACTTATTATGCTGCAGCCCAAGTATTAGGCTTAGAGGCTCATCCTCTCATGGATATTGGGGTCATGGTTCTGTGTGCTGATTTACAATCGAAAGACCCTAGGTCATTTGATTATGCCACTTATGTTGCAGATGCCCTAAATCATGGGTTGGAAAAGTTGAAAGGAGACCTTGTGAATATCCATTTCTCATTGTACTCTATATTGATGCACATTATTCTTTATTGTGGACAAGAAATCAATTTCTGGTCAGATGATTTCTGCATAAGAGCTTATGATAAGAATGGTTTGAAGAAACCAGTTCAGCTATGGGTTTCTGCATGGGATCAAAGATTCATGAACAACCAATACTGGCACTTTCAGGAATATTTTGTGAAGCCCCTTAGTGCGGCCTTTGGACAACATAGAGATTATACTTTGTCCCCTGAAATTAAGAGATTCCTCAGGCCAAAAGACTTCTCTCCAGAGTCCCAGATTGATCACAACTGGGGTGACTGGTATTGCCACAATAATCATACAGAAATCAGGGTATTTGGGTATGAAGGAAAGCCATACATGCTTTCAATTACCGTACCAAATAGGGTGGCTAGCCTGGAGATTGTGAGACAATTATCTACTGTCAGTGCCAAATATCTTACGGATTTTGGTAAACAATCCATTGTTCCAGGGTTATTGGTTTTTTCTGATTTTATTGTTAAAATTTCAAAAAGCTATCATTTACTTCGAAATAAATTAGACTATTATGGCACGACTCTGGGTGATCCTAGAGAGAACTTTGATCCTGAGGGATATATAAGAGCTGCCAGGGCCTCACAAAAACTAAAAGTTGGAATACATGTGGCTAAAATGCCAGATGACTTAATCAAGAACCTTGAAAGGGAAGAGGCCAGGGTTTTGAGAGAAAGGAGCGAAATGACTTGGGAAGCCTTCAAATGGAAAAGAGCAAGGGGGATGGTGGATGGAGACTTGCTTGGAAACCTCCAAGACCCTTTGGAGATAGCTAAAAGGCTACTTCAACATGAAGTAGAGATTATGCATAGAGTACCCCCACAGTTCCTTCATTTTATCAATACTGAAAAGGATAGTCAACCGTTGGCTCACATGTCACCGAAATCAGCTGCTAGTAGCATCCCTGCTGACTCTCCTAGAGAAGATTATCCCCCCGGTTTTGAAGCAGAGGTGGATGTGGACACTGGTGAATTCAACATTAAAGATGTAGTTGACATAAGGATGACAGAGCATGAGGACTTTGTTGCTGATGACGGATTCGTCTCTTCGAGGGAATTCCTTTCATTCTTGTACCAGTATAAAGGGGCCCATGTGAAACGAAGCATGGCTGTAAGACCAGAAGAAGAACAGATGAAGAGACTACAGGATGAAATCGATACCCTCATGAAAGATATGACCCCTGAGAAAGGGAGGAAAATATTAAAAAAGGCTGGTGTTATCATCTTTTCTGGTTGGGACATAAATTCAGCACTTCTATTTGACGGATTCTTGAAGAAACAGGACTTGAATCAACAAGTGTTGCCTCAGGAGGTAGATAAATTGTTCCTAGGCTCCGGGTATGATCCTGATCAAAAGGCTCTCCTACAATGGGCATTATATCCAAAGGGAAAAAGGCCAATTATTGTGGATATCGAAGAAACCTTTGGACACCTCATGATTCATCAGGTTGGAAAGACTGACCCTAGGGTCACTGCAAAGTTGAACTTGGATGTAGCCAAATTAAATATGGATCAGATAGAGTTTTTGGTCAGGGAAAATATTACCTATAAGGGCTTGTATGAAAAGTCTAAAGAGGAGAACCAAAAGTTACAAACGAAAATATTACAACTTGAGACAGGCACTCCCTTGAATGAATATGCCTCATATCCCATAGGACAGAGCTTGGATGATGTTTCTGATGCTCTATATTGGAAGTATCAAGCAGATAAGGCTACCAAACAGGTAAATAATATCCAGCAAAAGATGGATAAACTGGTCAACGACATCATTGAACACCGATTCAACACCATGCTTATACATGTCGAACATTACTAGAGGGTGTACACTGAAACCATAAAAGCATTAAGAGAGCATGAAAGGTTAAAAGCACGATTGCATGAGGTAATAAGCAGTGTTGATGTGATGACGCCAGAGGAGAAGGCTGAAGGGACTTCATATATAGAAGATCATGTTAAATTCGAAGATATGCTGAAGCAAGATCTTAAAGAATTGGATGATGGGAGCACTATTGGAATGCCCTCATTCTATAAAGAAGGAGGAGTAATGTCTATGGAAGATTTGCGGAATGAGCTTGTAAACATCAAGGATCGGGCTCTGTCAAGATTGGACCGAAGCAAATACATGGCCCCTACCGTCAACCAGATGATCTTCGAATACCTTTCACAAGGAGAAGAATTGAAGAAACAGAGTGTTAAAATCAAGACTTTCAAAGAAGATGATTATATTCACCATTTAGGAATTCTTAATCTCTTTTTACTTAAGTTTGTTAGGAATATTCAAATTAACAATTAGTATTTTGAAAAGACACGTCTTTTCATAAATGACTTTTGCTCTCATATATATGTGAGAGAGGTTTTTGTAATAGGGCAACAATAGACATAGGAACAAGATAGCAATGTATGCCAACCTGTAAGTTTTCTGTTATACAAATTTTGATGGAATACATGCTATGATCAGTTGTTTTTCTTTGCGTATGTGTTGTGGATTATTTCATTTTGTTTTGGCAATCGCTTGTGATATTATCCAAAGAGATAAGGTTATTCATATTCTTGGAATGAAATTTATGTTGTATGTTATAAGGTTGAAATAAAAGCTCTGCTTGTGAATTATAATTGTTCTTCGCAGTACTTACTTGAATGGTCCCTTAAAGGTAGGGTTAAATCCATTTAAGCAACTTATGATATAAGCATTCAATTGATTTCAAAAGAAATAATAACCGACAGGTCCATAAAGGGGTGGGTTAAAAAACTGTCTCACAGGTCCGCACAGTAAGTCCTAAAGAAAATATAATGACTCTGTAGCCCAAACAACGAAGAAGGCACTGGTTATTTACAGATTACACTTATCATCATATTCATCATATGTTATTTTAAAACAACAGGAGTAACTAAGTAAGAAAAATAGATCGAATAGCTTCTACAACAACAATCTTGAACTCATCTGCTATGTCTCCATCCTAGGAATTTATGCCATCCTGAGATAGGAGGAAACCAGATCAGGACACTTAATCTGCTATAAAAAGCACTGGTCATTAAAGACAACTGGTGAATAGGTATACCCGCTTAGGTCCCGCAGAACCTGAAGTGAGAGAGTTAACAACTAAACAGGTTCACTCTATAAGTTGGCCAAGTCAATTGGAAGGTTTGACCATAGGAGTTGGCATTTCCTTAGAACCTTTCCAATCTGTTGATTTGAGACCCAACAGATATTTCCTATTAGAATTTGCTCATGGATTAGGGAGATTGTTGTGGCTTCTCCTACTGGGTTGAGATCCTCTTTATTGTATTGTCTTCTCCTGTCTCCTTGCTTTGTGTGGTTTTTACTTCCCTATATGGCTATAGGGGGGATGTTGTCCTGCCTTATGGCAACATCTTTGTTGTAGCTATATCTGGCAGTATCTCCTCACTAAGTATGGAGGATGGAGGGGCAACTTTTGATTGGCTGGTATTTTTGGTTTTGGCGGGGCCTTTGTTTTGCTATCTGTCTGGTTGTGTGCTTGTTCATTGGGGATTTCCTTGTCGGTGGGCATCTCGGTTTCCTTTTGATGGCATTCAGATTTTGTTTCGGGTACTGATTGGTATCAACCTTCAACTCTACTCATTACATGCTAATCATTGTCTCTTCGATAGGGGTATGTTAATTATATCTGTTTGATCCTCTGCATTTTTTAGCAATCATTTTACTTTGTGATCGGAAGTTGGTGCCTTTCTCGAGGGGCTTCATATCATGATGAAATGAGTTTGTCCTTTCTTTGAATCATCTGGCATCGTGGTTGATCTTATATTTTGGGAGTTGCAATTTAATGATTGGGGATGTTGTGAGGCATGAGTTTATTTCATCATCTGTTGAGCAACTTTTTGCTTGCTGCTTTTTCTTATGATGGAAGGCTAATCATGATCTGGTTGTCTCGTTCTCTGTTATATTCTTGGTGTCATGCAGATATGGCATTCATTCTGTCTTTGTATTTATTCTTACTAACACAAAATGCTCTGTTTTTTATGAAGAGTTTTTGTCAAAATCGGTGGCTGGTGGCTTTTTCTGAGGAATTGGAAAGAACAGCTAACATGGTGTTGCAGATGGTTTCTTATTCTGCTTTTATTTCTTTGGCTTTTGCTTTGGATTATTCTATGGATTGGTCTCTTCTTGCTTCCTGAGGGTTTTCATCATCCTTCTCTGCTTTTTATTTGGATTGGCATATGTTTGCTCACCATTTTTGTGATGGCAGGATCACTTATTCTTGGTTCTCTTCTGGCTTTGAGTTTTGTTCTCTTTAGAGCCTTGGACTCATGTGGTGTGTAGACAGGTTGGTTTTGGGGTGATGGCACTGGTTATGGTTGGACATCATTGGCTCCATTTTGAGATGTTCTCTTCTAGACTAGTTTTCACAGCTTCCTTTATATCTAATGCGGTTGGCTATGTATCTGGGGGGTTTATTTGGGATGCCTATGGGCTTTTGTATTGGGTAGATAGGCTTATGTTCTCTTGAGCAATACTGAAGGATTTTCTTACTAGTTCTTTCCCTTCAGTGCTCTTTGAACCAGACACCTGTAAAAAACTAAAGATTTAATATAATTTTAGTGGTTCCATCCACTTTTATAAAAAAAAAACAAAAAAAAAACATTAAGTTTAAAATTGCTAATGAATAATTTATTTTTCTTTGTTGGAGGATGTTTATATTGTTTAATTGGTCTAGAATTAAAGTCATAACAAATTAGAATATATTTCTTTAATTTAAATAAGATTTATTTTTAAAATTAAGTTGAAATACTTATAATTCTAAAATAAAATTAGAATTAAAATTATACAAATTATTGTAATTTCATAGTCAAATAATCTTCAAGTTGGAACATATTAATTATTATTTTTCAATTTAAAATAATTACAAATGTTTTCATCAATTATATTATAACAATAATGTTAATTAATAATTATTTTAAATAGATATTAATCAAGATTAAGATTATAATTACAAATTTTAAGGTTATAATTAAAATAAATGATTATAACTTAATTTATTATTATTAATTATATTATAACTCTAATCTTAATTATCATGAATTATTATAATTCTAAAACTCATTATCTAATATGGGTTAACGTTAGGGTTCAAATTATTTCTAAAATTAAGGTGCTAGGCTTAGATTAGAGTCAAGGTTAGGGCTAGAGTTAAGGAAACATTAGGATGAGGGTTATATTTAATGTTAGATATTATAGGGTTAGACAAATTCTTTTATTATGCAATACTAAAAAGACAAGTACTCCTACTAAGGCAAGAGCACCAATAGTTGAGCATGCATGAATTGCTATGATACTTTTTGTTCCAAAAATAGTACAAATAAAAACTATTGTTTGAAACATATACATTGCACCGATAGTTGTGACTTTAAAGTTGTTATTGCACTCCTATTGGTTTCACTAATTTTTTGGGGTTGTTTTGGACACCTTGGCAAAAAGCATGCTGATGTGGTACCATACTTGATGATGTAGCCTTGAAATCTTAGTTATAAGTAGAGGTAGGGGATTTGCCAAGTAAGTAGGTGTAAAAAAAATTGGGAGTGATTTGAAGTGCACAACTACTGGGTCCTCTTCCCTACTCCCCACTAAGGCTGGGGTCCCATGGAGGGGGGCTTCCTAAAAACTAGAGCTGAGCTACTGAGATTTTTTAGGAAAATATTAAAGTGGTCCCATGAATTTTGTAGTGTAATTCAAATTAAAAATTTAAGCTCCGAAATTTAGGAAAGGTGGTGGTCTCATGAGTATAATATCTTAAGTAAAAATAATTTATTTCCTTTCCAAAACTATTTTTTAATAGAAATAAAACTTAGATGTTTGACAAGTGATATATAACATCCCTAAGCTGGTGGGGTAATTTCTAGCCCCACCCCTGCCTAAATGGCACTCGGTAAAATTCCATAATAAATTGTATTCTCAACTTCCAAGAAGGGGTGGATGGATGTTTCTATTTTCATATTGTATTATTTTTTAAGTGGCGCAGTCATCTCTGTAGGCGCTTTTGCTTCTAAAACCATTATACCAGGGCGACATTCTTTTGTTTTATTGCCTCTACATATGGAGTCAGATGTCTGTGATGAACGTTGTATTTATGTATCAGCTGCAGCTGCATTGTTTGGAAGGAGGACATTGTATGTATCAGAATCTTATAAATGAATATGATGAGATTGCTGCAGCAATTTAATTATTCTTGGATATGTTTATCTGTTGAATATTTGCATTAAACTCGTTTAGATTACATGCAATGATTTATATCTGGTAAAAAGCATTAAAAATGATTATTTCTTTTATCGGTCTTCTCTTCCAACATCAACAAACAGTTGCTTTGAAAATCATGATGGGCCTTCAATTCCACGCAAATTCCTTTCTCAGTGGGAATGAAATAGTTTACTAGATGGTTATTGACGAAATTATAGGGTAAGTTGATTTCTTAGCTTGGACTATCATGATCTTGAGTTTACCGAAATCTACCATTATATTGGTTTTTTCTGCAGAATCGCTGAAGGGCACTTAATAATTGTTCAACTCTGCAATAGTTTTGGTAAGTAGGCAGATACTGTAAAGGTAAGGTAGTGGTGCAGAGCACCTAGCTCAAAGTTGTTTTTTTATTGTATTTTAGAGTTTTTGTGTGATTTCAAGTTATTTTATGTTGTAATAAGGTGGAAGAAATCCTATGATGCTTTTTGAAGCCATAATTTGGTTGTCCACAGTTTTGTTGTGCTCAGGATCCAAAATTGTCATTAGCCTGAAAAGTTGTCAAAATGTCAATTTTTTGTTTGTACCGGGTGGATACCTGGAAACTTGCTAGAATGTTTGGAAACGGTTTAAATCCATTGTGGGATGCCATTTGAGTGATTTTTCAGGCCTTGAGAGCCTTGAAGTGTGTTTTTGCACTCATAGGTAAAAGTTGTCAAAAATTGGTCATGACAACTTTTGCATTTTTAGGCAAAAGTTGTCCATGAAGGAAATGGTGTTGGAAGTTGGTTGGAAACAACTTAAAATGGTGTATAAAACCTTCTAATCATATTCAATAACAGGTTAATCAACTTTTGGTTTGCATTCAATTCATTTGCCAAGGGTTTCCTATGCTTTTTCTCACGTTTGGACTGTTTTTTCTTTGAATTTCTGATTTTGTACAACCTGTATGGTCTTGTACGGTTCTCATATTAGCATAGGAAGTTATGAATTTTTTTAACCTTTCCAACAAGTATAATATGAAGGTCTGAAGTGCTTTGTATCAAAAGTTATCACTGTTTTTGTAAAAGTTGCTCACAAACCCTTGAAATTTGGGGTTTTGATTGTAAAAATGCATTTTACTTGAGCATCCATGAATGAAACAAGTTGAAATCCATTGGATGGCTTGGACAGGCCCTGTAAATAGTTTTAGGGTAGGCTTTTTGTGTTTTTTTGCAGGCCACAAGGAGGAGAATGGGTGAGATGAATAACACACAAGCTTGTAGCTAGTGTGTGAGGGTAGCAAAGATTGCTCATTTTTCAGAGCCATGGAGAAGTGATACCCCAGAAAACCATAGTTTTTTGGAAATTTCTACGGGTGTACTAAAAGAATCCAAGATTTTTTGGGTTGGTGATTTTGACTGGTGAAGAGTTTGGAGCACATCTTCTGAAACTGCCTGGAAGCCCTAAACCCCTTAAAAATAGCTCTTGTCAGTTACCCTAGTTGTACGAAAAATCCAGATGGGAAAATTTGTGATCTTGTTTAACTTCCAAATGAGTATCTGAATATGTAAAAATATTTGGGGGTTGTTAGAAAATTTTGTGGAAAAAGACCAAAAAATAGTCCAAGAGGGGCTAGTCAATTAGGCCTAATAGCAGCCAGTAGAAGCAAGCTGAAAGCCTAAGGCTTGGGAGGAAGGTGCAGACTTTGTCAATGTATAAAATGACCTTGTAAATACCTGCAAAACATTACCATAACCTTTTAACATCCTTTTAGAGTGAAGATCCTTGGTGGAGGTCTTTGGAGCTTTGGGAACCTAGTAGGAGACCATCTCAAAATCTGAGATTTGGGTCAAAAACAATAAGAAACCTCAAGAGGCTATACCTAGGAGGCAAGACATTATATTTTAGGCCTTAGAGGTCTAAGGAGTGTACCCTAACAAGTTACCTTGGAGGAGCTTGAGTAGAAGGGTGAGTAGAGGAGTTGGGGTGAGTAAAGGTGAATTGGAGAGCTAGGCACAAGATCTTTGCATCAGGTAGTTATAGCTTGATAGGAGATTTTGCCTCACTGGGAACCTTTTGTAAAGATTAAAAACAAGCAGAGAAACGAAAACAAAACATAATAAAGAAATAACAAGAGACAAGACACGATTTATAGTGGTTCAGCAATTGCCTACGTCCACTCTCAAGGGAAATCTTATCTACTAACCAACCTCCAGTACATGATTATAAACATCTATTTATACATTTATTCAAGCATGAAACGAAGAGTCTGGGGAAGGAAAACAATCATGTGACCATTGGGCTTCATATACCCAGCAATCTCCCCCATGAAGTCCAACTGGCACAACCATGCACTGTGTCATTCCTTGCTTCCATTTTGAAACTTATAGAACTAGACCCATGGAAGATTTTAACTTAGTTCTAGAGATTGTTCACGAACACTACGGATAAGCCATCTCCAAAATAGATCTGACTCAAAAAAATCTTCTCTTATGCTCCCCTTCACACTGAATAAAGCATCTAAAAGATCAATAACTGGTTCTAAAATGAACCCTCCATCCAGAATTGAATCCTTAAGCACATACATGATATGGTCATCTGTGCTCCACATTGACAGAACATCTAAAAACATGTCATCATCCTTAGACACCATGGAATCTACCTCATCTTGCAGAAGAACAACAACATTAGGGTGTGTTACGGTACCCAGATCCACTTTCATTACGTTGTTGCTGGTATCCTCGTGCAACTAAAAATTCAGCTCCTCGTCCTATTCCTCTGCAACTATTCTCATGGGAACCACATGGAATTGCAACAACTTCTGCAAGGACTTGAGATTCCCAAGCTCACGCAGAAACCTCCTGAACTCTAGATCCAAATTCTTCTCCCAAAAAACATTGTTGGGAGCAAATATTGTGATGTTGCTGCTCCTCACAACCTTCTCAAGAGCCTGCAACAACAGGGCTTTTTCTGCCAGCTCAGTATAACCATACCGCGAATTCAATTTTGCAACCAAAAAAGAGTTAGAGCTTATGACATGGCCACTATTATCCACATTTGAACCAAATGTTGCTTATGCCAATTTTTCAAAACTTGCTCTAGCGCAAAATTTTGGAAGAACATGGAAAGAACATCTTTTAGAAAACATGATTGCCTCTCTCCTATGGCCACAAACGTGACGTGCATCCTCTACAACAACCCATTTCACTGCTTCTACCATTCTTGCATCTGCTAGTGTATATGGATCCTTATCAAATGTGCTTGTGAAAATGTCACCCGTGGAAGCTGTGATTGCAAATGTATCCCCTGATTCTAGGCTCTCTGTAAAATAGTGTTCCCAGAACCTGTCATCATTCATACTTGTAAAAATAGTGTTCCATTTCTAATGTAGCTTCCTCTGTATGTACAAAGCCACCGACTCTACAAAAACCATCGCCTCTGACACCACGTGCCTTCATCTCCTCAGACATTATACAATGCAGCAGAGCCTCGCCCTCAAATAATCGACAAGGATTCTTCTCATGTGAATTAAAGTCTTCGAGCCTCCTTGAATTTAAACTTAGCCGAGGCAAATATGGAGTCGTTTCTTTTGACCGACCTTTAGACTTCATGAGGTTTAAATTTAAAGATTCTGACAATTCTCGAGGAAAATTTTGGAGAAAGATAGGCCACGAGATTCTTTGGATTGGTTCCATTACAAAATTGAATGCACAGTGAGGAAACTCCAATACAAGGTATCCTTCATCAACTTTCGCCTTGGTCTAAGGCACCACCAACATGTCGTGACTGTCAAATTCCTCAACGACAAGCTCATTATTATTTCAGTCTTCTCAAGAATCTTCATCTTTCGAAGATTCTTCCTTCATCTCGAGTGAACATAACATCCATGTCACTAATCTAGAAGATTCTTATATCGTCATGGGAGTGCCTCGTCATCTTCTCCAAGACCATGCCATCTGCAGAGCTCTCCGAAGCCACAATTAATCCCAGGCTCCTTTGTCCTTCTACCTCACTCCAATCTACACCCTCCTCATCTTGGGAGGCAAAATCAACAACAGATTCAACTTGGGTCTCCGATGACATACTCTCTTTCTCCCGCAATCTTTTGAGTTCCTCCTCTTCAACAACTACTTCTTTTCCAGCATCTATCTGCCCAGAAATTCTAGTGTCTACACATGGACTATCTTCAACTCCAACCGAGGTATCATGATGTTCAACCTTCACCACACGAATGCCAACAATTTTTCGACCATTAATAGTTTGGCCAATATGTGTCAAAGCTAGCTCAAGAGTGGAGTAAATAAGAATCTCAACATCCTTCTCTTTAGCTGAATTCTCCTCTTTAATTGAATTCTCCTTTTTAGTTAAATTCCCCTCTTTCGTCCAACCATCCCACCAATGTACATGATGCGTGAAGCACAGAGAAACATGGAATGTAAAATTACCATACAACTTTTGAATTTTACCTTCTCCTTCTTCCCCCATCTCTGCTCAAGCCAACATAGGCTCTGATACCAATTGTAAAGATTAAAAATGAGCAAAGAAACAAAAACAAAACATAATAAAGAAATAACAAGAGACAAGACATGATTTATAGTGGTTCAACAATTGCCTATGTCCACTCTCAAGCAAGGAAATCTCATCTATTAACCAACTTCCAGTACATGACTATACACATCTATTTATACATTTACTCAGGGATGAAACGAAGAGTCTGGGGAAGATAAACAATCATGTGACCATTGGGCTTCATATACCCAACACCTTTTTTATTGGTTTTGTGTTGTCTATGCTCTTACTCCCTATTGAGATTGCAAGGTGATTTAGGTTTTGTTGTTGATATTTTGGATGGATCGGATTGTTTTGATGGTTTTGATAATTTAGAAGCTTGTTGTTTCAGATTGTTTGCCTACTTGGTTTCTAGATGTGATTCCCTCTTGGATGTGGAGTTAGGTTGTCTTAATAGAATTGGCCAATATTTGCAACTACCAGACTGTAGGGATTTTGAAAGGTCTAAACGGCCTAAACCTTTGTACAAGGAGAAAGGTTCTTGTACAAAGAGAAAGATAAAGCAATAAGTTTGATAAGACACCAACCAACAGTTAAGGAGTAGCTACAATACTACAAAAAACATGACATTACAAAACCTTACAAAGGACTAATCCAAAATCAAAGTGGTTTAAAAAATTGTTCCAAAGATTTTTTCTTTACCACAGTACAATGTTTCTTTTCCCCAAGGCTTCTTTTCTTGTGATCATTTAGAGTACAAGGAGAACTCTTATTCAAACTCGAAACATTAAAAGATGTGTCAATCATAGAGCATAAAATAGTAGATTTTCACTTATTATCAACCTTTTGCCCTCCTCAACATTATTGTTAGATCCTTCAGATATTTGTTCCTTATTCCTCCAAACAACATGGTTCTTATTCCTCAAGCAAGTAGCCGTAGCATGGCTCACTTTACAACAATAATGGTAAACAACAAGAGTCTTCAAAATCAATCTATGACACCTACTTACCATATCTTGAAGACAAGATAATTTGAGTATGGAGTAATCCATTCTTTTCTACAAACACACAAAATTGAGCAAACAACAAATGCTACTTAAATTTTGTGATCAAATCAATAGCACAATATTGTCCAAAAATATTTGCATAATCATAAAAAATCTTTTCATTCCAAAATTCAATGACAGCCCTCGCAAACGAATCCAAAAAGGGAACTTGAAAATGGAATTATTCATTGAATTGAAACCCCAAAACTAATTCTTAACACACAAGCCATTCATCCCTAAAAACTAGGGACCTTCATGAAGAATCCTTGAGCAATCCTTCAAAATTAGGAAAGGAAAAAAGGAAAAAGATGTTCAATTACCTTAAACTGGCCTCTTAGTTTCCAAATTCAAAGAACCCATTCTTTGATAGTATCAATATTAGGATGATAGCCACAAAATCTCCCAACAAATGAACTCCTAAGCCAAGCAAATGACAACAATAAGAAAATCAAGAATATCAATTTGGGTCTACCTTCCTCCATAACCTTAGAACTCCCGGCAATGCAAAGTTCCTCCAAAACCCTATGGTTCAGAGTAGGAACAGCAACAGGAAGGGAAGAAACAACAACTGTAGGAGCACCAAGACTCTCAGTAATCATATCACCAATCTGTAGGCTTGAAAGACCACAAGCCTCCGTTTCCTCCAAAACCCTAGGGGTCAAAGCATGACCAACAACGAGAGCAGGATAAACGACACCCTCCTCGACAAACTTAGGCTCAATAAGATATGTAGATTTAATACTCTCCATCTCTCCCTGGGTAGAAGAAACACCCTTTGAAGAGAGGAGAAGCCCTTTATGCAGACCCGAATAAGGCCTTTTGCCTCTGTCTCCTCAACATGCCCTTTCACCTTCAAACGAGCTTCAAGGAGGATATCCAAGAGAAGCTCATCGTCCTCTTCTAACACTTCATCCTTAGAAAATACCACCTCAGCGTCGTCTACAACAATGGGCAAGAAAAAAGTAGGAAGAACTTTGTCCTCCCCCGCTCTATCGTTCTCTCAAGCCGCATCCCCAAGGATGGCACCATCCAAATCACCACCATTTGTATCATCATATGTTTCAGCTGAGATAGAAAAACCAAAGGAAAAAACCATTGTTGATGGGGTTTTAGAACAAGCATCGCCGAATCCTTTGCCCTACAACGCAACAAGAAAGGCGCCAAAATCACCATCCCCCTCATCATCATCTTCAATTCCATCTTCAGTTTCTTCTTATGCGATCAGGGTTCAAGAACCCACCTTCACTTTACTCACCTTTGCAACATTTGTTGTTCTCACCTCCATCAGCTTGGTCATCACAGCGCTGAACCTCCTCATGTTGGTCGTTTACTGTATCTGATTGGCATGTTTCACATATTTGCTGGTGATTGAGATTACTTGTACGAGTGAATGACTTGATTTGTTTTTCTTGAATTTTCACAGAGTTTAATTATTTTAAATGGATCCTTTAGAAGATTACTTCTTTCACTAAGAAATTTTAAGATACTTGTTGCTATTGATACACACAGAACGAAAGTAATATGTTAATGTCAATATGTGACCAGAAGTAGTTTCATGGATTCAAAAACAACCATCACAACAGACAACGAAAGGTAACCAAAGTAAATTAGTACACAATACGGTTTAGGTTTTGTTGTTGATATATGCCATTCATTAGAACGAACTTGTTTCTAACCATCATGATTGGGTTTTAAACCCAGTAAAAAGCATGATATACAAATTACCAAGGTTATCCTGAAGCAAATAATAATGTGTCCTAGTACATAGGTGGTAGGATGAGATAGGACAGAATATTAAATTTATCTGGAATAAAAAATTCTCTAAATGGCTGTTGCTTTTTTCAAGTATTGGCATCATCTCTTCTGAAAATTGGTTTTGGTAAGGCTAATGGCAAACAAAGTTGCAAAAAATACAGGGAAGATCACCAAAACTGCAGCCACAACACCCAGCATATCGTGGTGAAATCCAAAATAATCTTTTACGAAGCCTTTGATTGATTGTTGAGAGTTGTCATTGATTCTTATCTGCTTTGTCATATCTCCATACTGGGAAGTAATGAGACAATTCAGGGTCCAGGAAGTTGGGCAAATCCAGTAGTACCATACCCACCAGCCAGGAATTTGCTGCAGTCATTTTGCCCATAATTTTATCATTAGTAGATTGCCAATAAGAACATCACCTACAGAATTTGGTAAGACAATGCATGCCGTACAATTTCAATATTCAGTAATATCTACTATATGTAATTGCCAATTCTATGGAATTTCTATGATGCAATATGCCTGGACTAAAGCAATAGACAGTTTTCTAGTCTTCTGCCACTAGTAAGTCTAGAAAATAGTGTCTAGAGCATTGTGCATTTATGTACATCATTTAGCTCTGGCACCTGTTAATAAATCTTCCTTTCTGTTTGAAATCATTTATCTTTAGAATGTATTTGAGGTTTGGCACACTCACAGGTTGTGGTATAAGGAAGCCTGCGAAAAGATTGAAGATAGAATAAAATGCAGATGCAAGAATGGCTGCAACTTGAGCATTTGGACTGATCGAGACTGCCAGCATCCCGTAGTATGTGAAGTAGAGAAAAGTGCAGAAAGATGCAAATATGTACCAGAAAAATTTATCTGCAGACCAGTGGTAGCCCATCATTGAATAAGTGATAAGCCCATAGATGATTGCTTGTAAAAGGGCATATGGGAATTCTACCACTACCTGCAATAAACCAGAATCAAAGATGTGAAATCATTGTAAGTGCACACACTAAAACCTGCCTCTATGACTTAGCTTGGCAGTGTCCTGTATTAAAAAATTCTGTTGAACTTAGCAAAACTCAAATTCACTTGGAAAAATTCTTTGGTTTTTTTAAAAACAATGTAACATACAATATCCTATTGGGTTTTTGCCGAGTATCTAGTTGACACCTACTCTTATGGTTGTAAGCTATTACTTGTCTCGAATTGATCTTCAAAATTAATCTATTTTTAAAGAAAATATTCTCAGAAGAGTATAAGATACTTTTGGGATTGATGTCAATAAGAATTTGAATCAAATTACCTGTGCCCAAGCATATACACTGCCAGAATACATTCCAGCTGCCCTTTCTCTATAGAAAACCTGGCGCTCTACATCGACAACAGGTTGTACAGAGGAGCAATTAGTTACTCCTAAATATACATTTGCAGCATACATGGCT
This sequence comes from Cryptomeria japonica, assembly GCF_030272615.1. Lineage (NCBI taxonomy): Eukaryota > Viridiplantae > Streptophyta > Pinopsida > Cupressales > Cupressaceae > Cryptomeria > Cryptomeria japonica. The sequence goes on along the minus strand of NC_081415.1, from coordinate 47,852,552 downwards.
CCCATCATCTTGAGCAAGTCTCCTTCGGTGTCTCTGTTGTAAAATGTCAATATATGTAAATGCTACTTAATTTACTCTTGAACCTTAAATAAGTATGGATTTATAGTCCAACAGCTAATACAACATCGAAATTTTACTCTCACAATTTTGAATTACAGAACGACAGATGGTACATCAGATGGATAATTAAATTCCCAAATCATAACAGAGAATATGTGAGATGCTTCCGTGAAAAACTGAGTTTAGACTGCAACACTAAACTCAGTTTTTTCCCAGAAACCTATCTCTCATTCAAAATTTATGTTAGATAGGCTTACATTTTTGCCCCTTGTTGCCAGTAGATGGTACCAAAGAGCAATGCTGAGGCAAAAGTGATAGAAAAGCGGACCAAATTGTAACCAGGACTTCGCCAATATGCCCAAAACTGCTTCCATAGGCAGCTCGTAAATTGCTTCCGAGTGTTCTGTGCATACTGAGTTGAAAAACAAAGGTCCTTGGCATCAGAAACAGGGGTGCTTAACTCCTGAACTAGCTGAATATTTTCCCTATCCAAAATTCAAATGGCATCTATAAGTATTTGAAAATGATTGAAAGATTCAGACTGAGATGGAAGATGCCGATTCGATTAGAAATTCACTGGTGCGATGAGTTTATTCGGTAGTTACCTACAAAGACTTGATTCTCTGTAGATCTGAGCGAAGTCTATACCAAGTTGCTGCTCAACAGCCACAGAGGTTACCTCTAACATCCATGTTGCAGGATTATACTTATCCCTGATCTTCGGAACACCTGCTATAGCCTTCAATGACAATTAATCCAATATTACTCAAAACTTCCCTTAAATTTTAGTCTCTCTTATAGCTACAAAGCAAATGATGCTTAAACTTAAGTATAACTTTTTGGTATTTAGAGTTGGTTTCTACCTCAAAGTAATCTATGACATTTTTTGAATGGTGACCTAATGCACCAGCATAAATGATTTCACCTCCTCGCTTCATTAACAACAACTGCAATGGTTTAAATTTTCGGCTAAGTTAGAGTAAATAGAGATTCATCTGCCATCTTGAATTAACATATTAAATCTCTTTGATCTTCATCCTTTTGAAGTAATAATTCGTCAAATCTTTTGATAAATGAGTTAGACCTAAACATCCCATCCTATCAAAAGTTTGGGTAATAAAAGAAAACTTATAGTTCAGTGATAGAACACCCAACATGCATATAGAAGCTGCATAGGAAATAACAGAATTACCTCATCAAATGATTCAAAAATGCCAGTATTTGGCTGGTGAATAGTGCATACTACTGTCCGACCTGTATCAACTGTATTCCGCACTGCGCGCATTACTATAGCAGCAGCCCGAGCATCTAAACCGGAGGTGGGCTCATCCATGAATATGATTGAAGGATTCGCGACAAGCTCCACTGCTATTGTCAATCTTTTGCGCTGTTCTGTAGATAAACCAGTAACGCCAGGAACACCTACAAGAGCATCTTGCAAATCATCTAATTCAACTAGCTGCATGACTTCCTGCACAAAATGCTGTAAGAGATAAAAAGCATTGTCAGTGATTCACCAAAGCACACTACATTGGATCAAGGACAAAATGAATATGAGTTCTGCTCATTATAACATTCCCAAGATTGTGAGTTTTGGTACCCGAAAACTGTAGCAGCGTGACCTATTTAATTTGAATAAGTATCAAATTATCATTTATAAAAAAGCCACACCTTCAAAGTTCATATGGAGCTAAACCTCAGAGCATAAAAACATAAACAAGGCCACTAGATGGAGAAACAATAGCAGGAAGAGTCATTTGGTTTGTCCCATACATCAGCAGAGCATAAAAACATAAACAAGGCCACCAGATGAAGAAAACAATAGCAGGAAGAGTCATTTGGTTTGTCCCATACATCAGCAGATCTAGAACGTCCACAGCAGGACCCCACTCATTTGAAAAATAAAAATAAAAAAATTTCTTAAATGGAACATCAAAATCTAATTGCTGGTTTACATTTTATCATCATTTTTTTAAGTTACTGTATTCTTTTATATTTGAGGTCAACCTTAGTTTGCTACCATGGACTATACCTTCTTGGTCTCGGAATCTATTTCAGGTGCAAGGCGTAACCAAGCTGAGTAAAGCAGTGACTCATGAACAGTAACTTGTGGAGAGTGGATGTCATTCTGCTCACAGTAACCTGATATTCGGGCAAATGTTTCTTGCACTTTCGGGAATCCTGAGATTCGTATGTCCCCCTCAATATAACCTCCAGTCTTTCTTCCTGCAAGAACATCCATTAATGTTGTCTTTCCAGCTCCACTGACACCCATTAAAGCTGTCAAAACTGCTGGCCTAAAAGCTCCTGTCACATCTCTCAGTAGTTGAAGCCTTTCCTCTGTCACTCCCTCTTGTTTCATTTCCTACAGATAGTAGTTCGAATGTATTCATCAGTTGAAGAAAGGCTCTCAATTCAATTCCAAGCAGGTGCTGATTTCAGGGAGTTTCAACTAAATTCTTACCACAGGCATGTCAACAAAATACTGGATATCTTTGAAGACGATTGATAAAGGCTGGAAAGGTAATATCATTCCACGTTTTGCATCTATAAATCTGGCAGAATCAGAGCCTTGATGGAATCTTTTGCTTTCATCAAAGGCCCTGTCTGTATGCTGCATGTGTACTTCAGCTGCCAAGGACAAGACGAGAGAAATCAAGTCAGCTGCTTGCTAAGTTAAATGCTAACATCCAATATAATAGGTAGAAGATCAGTTATTTGTCTCAGGCATTCATCCCCTTGTAATTACTTATGGTGTTTAACTCAACCATATAGTTGTGTGATAAGCCTTCAAAGGAAATAATTGTATGCAAAAAGATAAAAATCTGACCTGTAATTTTGTTTTCAGAGCTAGACACTGAGCCTGATCCATCATGTAGATCATCGGTGGCATCTGCTTGGCTATTTTGCATCTGAGCTAGCTCTTCTCGAGAAATTACAGTTTGTGACTGGACAATTGCTGCTTAAAAAATAATGTTATTAAATTTAAGTGTAATATTGTTTCTCATGAAAATCCTAATGGATTGTTGATTGATACTGTTTTTTAGCAGAGCGTATCAGATTTTATTTCAAGGATCATAAAATGTAATTAAAAATATTACTGAAATTTTTTATCAAAATTTAAATCGTTTAATTCAAAAATAATAACAATCAACATTATGAAATCTGAAAATCTGATATCATCAATCTCAACCATCCTTTACTTCCATGATAGAAAACTAATGTCTTAAGGTAAGATAGTTCTTCATGATCATACTTACGGTTCAAATATGTCAAAGCAATGGTGTATGCAAAGTTGAATAATAGTGTAAATCCAATCAAACTTCCAATGCCTATCCAATAAAATTTATCTTCATGAAAAAGTGCACGATTTTCCAGAATATGCACACCAAGGCTGGTGTTTTGAAAAGACAACTGCCAACAGAGAAAGGAAGTTAATATGCATACAAATTCATATCATCCCCACTAAAAGCATAATAAAAATGGCTGAATCATTTCTTTCAGCACGAACACTTGCATAGAATGATAAAGTATCGAACTAGATATATAAATGTTACTAGTGGATATTTGTAATGAAAAAAATTATATTAGTTTTGGTGGATTTGCAAATTGTAATAAATATTTAAAAATTAATTATGAAAGTTAGAGGTATTTAAATTTAAATTTGATTATGGAAGAATGGTGATGATGTCTATAATCAATTTGTTTTCTACAAAATTTGTAATCTTGACATAATGACTATCTGAAAAGCAAATGTTACACAAAAAGTTCTATGGTTCAGTCTCAATTCATCTATGATGGATTGACAAACTTATTTTTATTGATGAACTACGTACTTCTAAAACTTGTTTGCCTTGATCTTTGGAGTCTAGTAAGATTGTAAGATTAGAGTGTCTATAAATATCATTAGGGAATAGTCAAAACCATTAGATAGGTTGGCTTTATAGTTTGGAGTGAAGATTTGAAGACAACATTCACCAACATGTAGGTGATCTATCTACAAATGACGTGGATCTAACTCATTATCCTTTTAAAAATTGAAATGTGTTCTAATGATTCTCCTTGATGTACTTGTCTATATTACTTTATGAATTAATGACACATTGAATGTCTTTAAATACTAAGACATAACAACAGTCACATAAATGTACATACCAAGTTAGCTCATTATAACTAGCATAAAAGATTGAGAATGTTAAAATTCTTTGAATTTTAGAATTTTAAGTTCATTCTCACATGTCTTAGGATTAATGAATATAAGAATCAATTATTTTTTATTTTAGACCTTCTAAAATTTTGTTCCTATAATTTTAATGATTAATATAATATATCTATAGAAGTGTTCCCAAAAAAATGATATTCATTTAAAATTAATTATAATTGTCATTATTGACAAAAAAATCAAAATCAAAATCCAAGGTTTATAGTAATTTAACCCTAGTGTGATGCAACAAATTTTAAAATTTGCAAGATAGATATTAACCAAAAATCTATTGCAAGGATTAGATATAATAAAACTATAGATACAAATCATTAAGAAATCAAAATATTATAATAGAGTCAGTTTCCTAGATCTAGAGAGACATACAAATGCAATAAGAAAAATAGCATAATGAAAGCTCACAACCACACACATAAGCAATGAAGGTAAGTGGGTACATATAGGAGTGATGGTAGAGAAGATGCGACAAGATTGACCAATAGGAAGTGCACATTAGTAAGATCTAAATATAATAAGTATGTCTCCTATTAGAATTGGAAGACACTTCAAATTACACCTCACACTCATGACTTACTAATACAACCTAAGGAAGCTTAGTCAAAAGAAGGTTTGGGCTCTCCTTGTGGCTCTTGAGAAAGCTTGCATATTGGGTTGGAAGAAGATAATTTGTGAGATGGATTCAATGATTTTGATCTTCCTTTGAAATAATGGGAAGTCTCAAGAGTCTTCTAAGATGTTAATTTCTTATGTTGAATAGATTATATGTCTTTTGCAAAGTTTTGAGTACATACCCTTTATTTATACCTAGAAAATGGAATGTTGAACTACCGATTGTTTGGCTAACTAATCCTCTAATGTTGATCTCACTTGGAAGGTCATAGATTGGATGCCCTTGTTGTAATCTTTGTAATTTCTTCAACTCCTTGAAAATGATTTGGTTTGACCTATTTGTTTTGTTTTTTCCTTTGTATGTTATGCTAAAATTTGTTTCATGATTGTTCTTGGTTCCTAGAGGTTGTGGGTTTGTGGAAAATATCCTTCAATTTTTACACGATCTTTAGTGACAACTATTGTTGTTTGGAAATATTTTGTAACTTTATAAAATTATTTGATTAACATGTTTTCACCAATAAAAGTGTAGGAAAAAAAAATCATCTCAATAGATGAAAATATATAATTCTACACTAACACTCACCCTTAACCATAACTTAGGTGCATAAAAAATAGGTCACAAAAAATAAAGTCTACTAACTTCCCAATCCAAAGATGGAGTGAAGGGCAAGAACAAGAAGAAGGGCTCCAAAAAATGCTCACATATATCCATGCTAGTGCCCAATGTGCTATATTATAATCAAGAGTCCCAAACATAACTATAGAAGATGACAATAAGTAAGAATGAAATGGAGGAGAGAGAACAAGAGAGTTCAATACCCTAATTACATCCAAAGAGAAAATTCCCTTTCATGTAGAAAGAGAACAAAAAATGGGGCCATGTAAGTACCCATGCACAAATGTGGTCCCCTAAAGAGAGACAAAGAGAAACACCCCAAAAGAAAGGAGTACAAAGATGGCTCAAAATGATACTCAACAATGTTGATGTTAAATTATGCCAAGTGTTGATGAACTAAATTAGGTACTAAATAAGACACAAAATGGCTCCTAATATTGATATGAGAACTAAACCAAGAACCAAGTACTCTCACATAAGGTTTCGACATGGATGACATGACATAGGTGGATCATAGGATTTATAAACTATATGTTGTCGCCCATGTAATCATATAGAGGTAAAGAAAATACATCCAAAGAAGCAGATGCAATGCCATTAGAGTTGTTATTAAAGCGTTGAAGATCCTTAATAGTACATTATCATGATTTAAAATGTGAGAGTCCACAAATAGTTATAAAATGTCTAATAAATAGGTCTCCCAGTGAAGTGGTTCATGTAGACATGAAGAATCGGGCTACTATAGAGAATCATTGTAGAAGGCCTCAAATAAGTGACTCTAAACTATAATGAAATAATTTATGTGATAGAGGAATTTTTTCAAGAGAAAAGTTATGTCATCAATAGTGTCATATTGTAAATCTAAAATGTAGGACTCTACAAATGAATAAGAGATATTTGGTAGGAAAGTGTTCCAATGAGGCAAATCTAGAAGACATATATAATCCTTATAAAAACCCTTATGAAAAGAATCACTAAAATCTCTTAAAGAAGTGACTTTGAACTCTAAATCAACAATAGGTATAAGAGGAATGCAATCAATTATCGATGGGGTATTAGAAGAAAAAGGAGGATTAGTAGAAATGTTAGTATCACCTACACGTGTAAGATTCTTAAAGGAAGCATCATTGTTGGTCTTTTAATAAGTAATCATTGAGACACCAAAAACTTAGTGATTCTAACAATTTGTCTCACCATGCCAGCAACACGTCAAAACCATGGAAAAAAGTGGGTTAAACACTCCAAAGACTATTTTTTTGGTTTTATAAGCATTGTTTTTGCCTTTTGAACTCCACAAAAAATGTATGCACTTTGAAGGCATGTGTGGTTTTAAAGGTCTTCATTTGCGCTTGATGGTGAAAGCTCCACCCCTTGATTCCCACCTATATTGCCATGGGCGATGTACTAGGAGCATTGCTAATTGTACCTCATGAGGGGTGTCGCCCTTTGACCCCATTGAGGGCACTACCCTAGGACTCTCACCAAACTCATTTGATACTTTTTGTAGCTATGTTTTGCATAAACTTTATGTTTTTTTTTCAAATGTCTTTTTTAATTTTCAAATTTAAGTGTTTTTTAAGTTGCCAAGTATTGCCACTTACTCTCCAAGATTGAAATTTATGGCTTGTTGAGTACTTTTTGAGTACGCGTTTGTAAACTATGATCACAAGGAAGAGATGAATCTTTGGCCTTGTGGATGAGGTGCTAGTACAACCCATACTTAGTGGAGCGTTAGGGTTGTGGTTACCTTGTGGTATTTTCACTCATATATCAATCTCATTTCAAATTCAAATGGTGAAAATATGAATTCTTTTTTATCTCCACGTGGTGTAATGGTATTGACAAAACTGTGGCAAGAGTGCTCCCACTAACAATAGTTTATTAGCTTATAATTATTGACACAAATATCTTTATTAAATTCATGATTCAAAGATTAAATCCGATAGGCTGAAATTTAGTAAGAAACTTGTGCATGTTGATGATAGTATAATTGTTCTACACTCTCCCTCTTCTCAACCAATTCATTAATAGTTTTTTTTTTTGATTGGTAACCAATTCATTAATAGTTGGAAAGAATCTCTTATTTATTATTTCATAATTCTATATGAATTATTTGAAGTAGTTATTTTTTAAAAAATTGTGATTTTTTTTTCTTTACCCTCTATGCTGAGTTTTTCTTGAACAAATGTTGAGAATTTGAAAAGAATCACTTAAACAAGATTTTGACTAGATGAATTGCAACCTATGATTAAATTGTCTTTTTCTTTAATTTTTTTTTTGATAGAGGATTTGATATTATCCACAAAGAACTTGCACAATCCTTTAGGCTGAGATCTCTTTGGTTGATAGCCAAGGATCAAGGGATATCCATTCCACCAAATTCGCTTAGTACATGATCCTAGCCTCATCCCTTATGATGTTGGGGCCTTGCACTGAGGAAGACGTGATCCCTAGTGGACTCATTAAGAACCATTCAACTTCATCACTAGATCAAGGACCCACTAAAAACTTGTAGAAAATAATTTTAAAAAGATTTGGTAAAATAATTTAGGGTTTCTAGGTTTTTCATTTTTGTGGTATTTTTTAATTTAACATTTCCTTACACCCAACCTTAACCTGATTTTTTTCCTATTTTTCTCAATTTATAAAATGAAATAACCTTCATCTTTTGATTTGCCAAATTATTCTCAAGAAAATTTTTCACTAGTATTTTCAACCAAGGAAGATAATCCAAATGGTCCCATTCTTCACATCTGATTCAATAGTATATACAAATATGAAAAGAGTGATATGATATCAATGATCAAAATCTAAATGGTACTTTCATGGACGTTGTTGGTGTTTCCAACTGATTACATGAATTATTGTAAATTTTAGCCATATCTTATTATTGGAGACCTCAAATCATTGGCCAACAGGAGACAATCATGAAATTGCCCTCCTCTACACTTGAGGTTGTGCAAAACCTAGGTGGCAACCATTCAACAATATCAATTGTTTTTACAATCTATGATCTGGTATATTGTTCTAACAAAGATGCTTTCACAAAATGCACCAAGAAAGTGTTAAATCTACATAGAATTGGCTTAATTCTTGGATATTGTTCATTACTGGCTTTGAGAACATACATAATTTAAAATAACATATGAAAACATGAAATATTCAAAGGATTTATTAGTTTAAGCTTTGCTTCTAGATAATGGGTGAATGATAACACAAACCAGTGCCTTATTAAGGTAATAGAGTCAATTAAAGCCATGTAAATGTTTCCTTCCAGCAATTAAACTTAGTTTAGTGGGTTACTAGCATTAATGCCTTACAATAATGCACCCTACGAAAGGAATTTAACACAATTCTTCTTCTTGATTGTTAAAATACCACACAATTTCTTATTTTTCTCAAAGGATTTAATCTCTTCCTTGAAAAGAAGTAGAAAACAAAACATCCACTACAAAAAGTTGTAGAGATGAGCTCAAAAACCCTTGATCTTTTCATTTTTGGAGAATTAGACAATGCCAATAAACTCATGTTATTCATATATTGCAACATGAATTGAAACTTCCTATATAGAAATATATCATTCATAGACCAAAACCTCCATCTATTATCAAAATAACTAACTGCTCTAATCTATAACCTGACCAATATAAATTTTCTAGTTGTGGTTTTTGATTTTTAGCAGCCTTGTTCTTTTCTTTCGTATTCTTGGCAGTGCTTGAATTCTTTGCAGCACTCTGAGTTTCTTTTATAAATACATTGTGTGGTGTTCCTGGGTCTGTGTTTTGTGTTTTACCCAAGTTAAAATTACTCCTCACCCAAGCTATTGCAACAACAATTAGAGACCTAAGCACCTCATCTGTTGGTCTCCTTAACTTAATATCAGATCAAAATAATTCAAGGTTATGCATAGATACATTTTGTTCTTCACTTTCATCATCAAGAAAACCTCCTGATGTTAATTACTACTTTTATACCTCGAATCATGAACATTTGACTTTGTAGTCTCCATTCGTAGAATGCAATCTTGTTGAAAGCTTATTAATGCCATGATCCTCAACATAATGAGTGTCATTGCATTCGCCACATGGCACAACAAAATCCTCAAGGGATTGTGCTACCATGCACTGCATAGGTGATTGGGGTAACTGACATGCTACACATCATGGGTTATCCTCTTTAATGTTTAATCCAAGCTTCTTGATAGGATCGAGGGTTTCTTTATTTGATGAACCCCTTTGATTATTGTGCATTAGTTTACTAGAATGGTAGTTTGTGTTGTAAGACTTCAATCAAATAGCTTTGGCATTCTCTTTGGCTTTGGTAACTGTGTTTGTCATGGGACAAGCCCTTCTCATTTCTAGCTACCTTCTAGCTTAGGTCTTTTAGAGAACTCATTACCTTGTCAAGCTTATTCTTTGGTGTAGGAGATTTGGATTGATGTCCCCTATGGTTCTAGAAAATCTTGACATTATCCCTTTTATTTACCTTGCTTGGTGCTTTCTTGTTGTTTTCTAAATGCAATGCAGTTTTGAAAGCATCTCTTAGAGATTGAGGATTCCTATCCCTCAATTCATAGACCATCTTTGCATCATAGGCATTGCAATAGATCACTAAGCACATAGATGCATTGGGCATGATATATGAAGGGATTTTATTAAAAACCCTATTAAGTCTAACATTAAAATTTGATTCAAATTCTTTAATTCCTTTGACAATGCTAGTAAATTCATTTATAGCAAATCCAAGGTTAGTCTCTATTAGATAATATTGCAATATTGTTATAATGGTCATCTTAGTCATTTAGTTGGTATTTAGAAACTTTCTTTTATGTGGAAGTTTCCTTTCTGTTTTTCATGTTTCTATTTTCGATCATTTTTGTTATAGAAAGATCCTCTTGTAATCTCTATTTAAGGAGCTTTTTTCTTCTTTTATAAACATTGAATAATCAATTATCATTTCATGGAATCAGAGTGGGGAAAGATCTTTTGTCGGATTTTTAAAAAAATACGTGGTTATGTGGATTTTATTTCTTGAATATTTTTGACGATTTTTTATGAAAAATTATGGTGGTGTTTTTCCCTGAAAAAACTTTCAGAAGTTTTGACAATTTTTAAATAGACCTTGGTTTTTTTGTGAATTTTTCATGAGAAATTTTCAAAAGGGTTTTTTGATTGATTTTTTTCCCAAAAAAAAAATTGAGGGTTATATTGAAGATTTTTGAAGGTGCTTTTTGAAGGGTTTTTGGCTGTCTTTCTTTTTTGGGGTTCTTTCTATGCTAGAGGGTTTTTTATTTCTTTCCACAAAAACTCATAAAGGTTGTTACTGTTTTTTGGGTTTTCTGATTTTTTTTCCATAAAAAATCATGGAAGGGTTTTGTTTAATTTTTTGCATAAAAATTAGGGAGGGTTTTGCATGATTTTTTCCTAAAAGTCATGGTCATGAGGTTTTATCCTTTTTTTGATGAAAAAAAAAAGGTTTTTGACAATTTTTTTATTAAAAATCGTGTGATTTCATCATTGCATCAAGGATTTGAAATTTTTTCCACAAAATCGTGGTTTCTTGTAGCTTGTTTTTGGATTGCACCTAAGATTTCTAGGGCGAACGGTGTTCTTCTACAAATATTTTCGATGGTTTTCTATAGAATCATAAATGTTGCTTTTTTTGATGATTTTTGACAAAATCATGTTCTTTTAGACTTGCGAAGTTTTTGAGGGATAGCATTGCTACCCAACATCATGTTAGAAGGGTTGTGGTAAACTAGGAAGAGTCTCAGTAGGTTCTTGCAGAGTGTAGCTAGTAGGATGACTATTAAAGGAGGGTATTAAAATAATAATATAATACTGATAATGGTCATCTTAATCATTTAGTTAGTATTTAGAAACTTCCTTTTATTTCTTTTATCTTTAGTTAGTTTTAGGAAGTTTCCTTTTTGTCTTTTGTGTTTCTATTCTCAACGATTTCCGTTATGAAAAGATCCTCTTGTAATCTCTATTTAAAGAGATTTCGTCTCTTTTTGTAAATATTGAATAATCAATTGTCATTTCAGTCTCATCTCCATACTGATCTCTGAACATCCTTTTAAATTCTTCCTATGAAGTAATGCTTGCATTAGGGAGATTTCTGTACCAGTCTTTGGCCTCATTTGAGAGAGACTGCATGAACAATTTCATGACCACATCCATTGCTTCTACTTCAAAATCATCTATCATGTTCAAGAATGCTTTAAAGCGGTCCTCTCTGGACAAAGCATTGTTGCCAGAGAATTTTGTCAGTGCAGTCCTTATGTCATTGTTTATGACATTGGAATATCTAGGTATTCTAGTAAAATCCAATTCCAATTGCATAGGCCTTCTGCATTGAAAATTCTCTACTACAGGATTTCCCTAGGCATTTGGATTTATAGGCACATTTTGCTGTTCCTGAACATTCTAAGGATTTGGTTGCAAATTCTGCTGTGGTTGAGGGTTTGGATTTTGAGGGATATTTTGTCGAACAGCAGGATTTTGTCCTCCATGTGGATTTTGAAATTGAGCACCCACATATCTCCCATAAGGGTTTTATCCGTACTGCTGATCCATACTTCCAACAGACAACAAACTAAATTGCTAAATATAATGTGTCATAACATTATTGAAATTGGTACAAATCATACAGAAAGGGAATAGGAACAATATGTACAATGATAGCAAACCCCGTGGAGAAATGTCTCACCATGGACCAGCTGCTTTGTACATTTGGATGATAATTACTTTATAGCTACTTTAATAGGAAATGAAAAGTCTACAAATAGAAAAAGAATCAATTCTCCTATAATTTGAAATAATTGTTTATGTTTCTGTATTTTGTAATTCTGCAGTCCATCAAAACATTTTTGGTGGTCGAAGAGCACATGAAGTGGTTTTTGAATTCGATCAACAGTGAAGGAATTATGCCTTGACAAGGTGATCAGCTAGCTTTTCAGTATTTTTAAAAATGTTCTCTCAAACTACCATGTGGATCATTTAGAGTTCTACATATGCAATAAAACATTTTCTCAAATATGTTGGGTTTTGCATTTTGTATGCTATTAGAAGTGTATGCATGGAGTGAATACTGATTATAGGTCACTGGTTATGTAAAGAATTGACACACATATGTTGAATCACATGATAATCATGGAAATAAGAGATTCAACCATCTTCTATTTCAAAATCATGATTCCATCAAAAGAAAAGGTGTCTGACTTTCTGGTTTGTGAAACCAAATTTGTACTAAATATCAATTAGGTAAACGGTTGGAATAGTCATTGCAAACAGTTAATCACAGCTTAGAGAAGGGAAAGGCTTGAAAATGAAATCAAATGGAAACAATAAGAAAATTGATATATTAAATGCCAACATTTCTTATATGTAGTGTACCTTTTCCCAACGTGGAGCAAGAAATTCATTGACTGTAATTGCAGTCTCTGCATAGGAGAAAGGGGAAATCCAGTATGCCCATCGGCACCATTTTGGAATAGAAGCTGCAACACAAACATCTTCTGATTGAGGTATTTGTCTTATATGATTGCATAGAAATAATTGTCAATCTTCGTAACCTGGAATGATCTGGTCTTTTGAACATCGAATAAGTCCTTTTCATGAACACTCAAATAATTTACACAGAATAAGCAGTGGACTTACGTCTTGGAATTAGGAATCCACCAACAGTCAAGACACTCAATATTGTAAATGCACCTCCAGTGTTAGCAATGGCTACGGTTCGACATAATCCAGCAATTGCACGAAACAACGAGCTTGCCATTTGATGCAGAGCAAAGAATACAAGAAATTGACGAAAAAACCTAAGGTAAGAAGGGACCAACAGCTACAATAAATCAACAAATAATGTGCTTTGCAAACTACCGTGTGGAATTACATTTACAAGGAAAGTTCTTGTTAGGTATGGTATAATTCTCTTTCGTTTCCATGGCAAAAGAAAAAGTGAAAAAACAAACAAAATGAATGAAACACAATAAATACATACTCCCCTTCACATCATGCACAATTGCATAAGGATTTCATACAGTGATATGATATAGATATGAGAAAATATAAACTAAAAAATAAAAAGGGAAAAACACTATATTATGGGTATTTGGAAAATTAAAGCATAGAAGTTGTTTTTAGAGAATATATGGTAGCTAGCTAACATTTGTACATATTGAATTGATATCGACTTAGTGACATAATTAAACAGAAGTAATTCTAACACTCACACAATCATGCTGCCCTTCAAGCAATTTAACATACTTGAGTGTTTTTTAAGACATCCAGCCATTCATTCTCTAATTCTATATAAAAAATATCATTTATTTATGAAGAAATTTTGTAGCATACTTGTAGTGGTATAAAGCTATTGCCACCAGTCCCAAGAGGTATCCTATCTGTAAGTGCCCAGAATGTCTCTCTGATACAGGATAATTAAGAAGATGATTACTTAGTGTTAGGAGGTTGATGTCTAGCTTTAAGAGAAAAGTTAAAAAAAAGATTAGTGTGCTAAGTTTTATTTTTCCTGCTATTCTCTTTTTTTCCTTCTTGTGAGAAGTTCTTTATAGACATGTTTGTTTACAGTGGTAAAGCTATGTACTTAATGTCTCCTTCCCACAGTTGGGTTCCAAAGGACCATATATATGGGACTTTCGACCTTGAACCATGATGTGGTCAGGCTTGTTGGATGTTCAGGTCAACCAGGGTTTCCTGTTGAGGTGCTTTGCTAATAAGCTTATTCATAGGACGTTTCTTGAAGTGCAAGTTGTGTTTTTTTCTTGGCTATCTTATTTCAGCAAAGATGTTATTACAACATTGTGTTGCATGGTTATTCTTTTGTAATATCTCTAACTATTGTTGGGTCAAAATATAAGGATATCCAATACTTAACAGCAAAGTTGCATGGACATGGATACAGATACAAATACGGATATGGTATCGGATATGGATACAGTCATTTTTTAAGACTCCTAATATGGATACGACTAGATATAACATTCATAAAAAACACATATACATACATTTAACACAATTTTCAAGTTATTAGAGGAGATTTTCATTACTTCAAAAGCAATATAGACACATAATTGCTACATAAATAATTATAAATTGATTTTTTTTTTTTTCAAAAATTGCATCAATGAAGTTTTTATAAATTAAATTTAAGAAACTTTATGTCAAATTTTGAAAAAATAATCACATAGTCTTCGGCATGGATAAAAATCAAGGTTTTTCGAGTATGCTGAGTATAATATCTGACGTGTATCCGGGCTGTATTGGATATGTATCCGTGTCAGATACAAGGATATGCACATCCAGGGAGGGAAACAGGAGTTTCCGGCTACTCTTCTTAACAGGGGATATGACTCTTGGTGCATTAATTCCTGTAGCAAGCCTTTGCCCCATGGCTGGCCTACTTTTCTGCCTCGAAAAACTGTTCCACCTTGGAACTCTCATCAAACAATAGCAGATGGCACTAGCTATCAACTCTTTTATTGGAGCAAAGAAGTTGAGCCTTGGCGCATGGTATATTTGCACGATTATCTGATACAGTTGCATAAACAGATGGTAAAGGAGATTGAAGGCGCGGAATCTGCATGCACACCCACACTCACACAAAGGGAGTGGGGTTTCGAGGCAGAGAGCGGTAGCAAGAGAGAGAGGGAGCAAGTAGGAAAGGGAGGGAGAGGTGGGGAGGGAGAGAGTTGGATGGGGGAGGGATGGGAGAGGGAGAGGGAGGAAAGGAAGAGAGAAGTAGAGAGGGAAAAGGGGAGTGAGGAGAGGAAGAGAGAGTGGAGCATGGAAGAGAGAGTAAGAGAGGGGGAGGGGAGAACAGATATAGTGAGAGAGGGGGCAGTGAGAGGGAGAGGTAGAGAGAGGTTGAGAGGGAGAGAGGAAGATGGAGCTCTAATTCGGTTTACTCAAAAGCAAAAATATGAGAGGAAGAGAGGAAGATGGAGCTCTAATTCAGTTTACTCAAAAGCACCGCTTATGCATTTAGTAATAAGAATGTTAATGTGAAATGCTTCTCAAGATTAGAGACAAATTGTATTTAGTTTGCACTCATGATCACGTATGCATTTTCTTTTATCATTAGAGCCAGTAGTTGAAAAGTCCCTCATCTTGATGTCAACTGGGTTGAAAGGACTGTAATTAAACTGATTTTTTTTTCTATAATAGAATAAAAAGTGGAAACATTGAGGGAGAACCCTCTAAATTCCCAAGCAACAGGAGTGGCTGCCAGGGCACAAACAATTGATGAACTTATAATATTGGATTCAAAATAGACACATCTAAATGAACCTAAGTTTTTTCTATTACAAAATAAGAGAGTATGCCCACTACTATATTTACAACAGTGCCCAAACTTGAAACTGTGTATACAATATAAGAAATATTTTCTAAATGTTTTTTTGTGATTAATTGTAACTCATTTATTGTTCTATAGGATTTTTGTCAGTCTGTTTAATAATTTTTAATACTCTCTCCATCTTAGACAGTTGCTTTTTCAAATTACGACAGTTTAAAAACAAGATTCCCTTGTCATTCTACAGGCATTCAAGCCGTATTCATGTGTTCATCTATCTGTCCAGAGAGAGATCAGCATTGAGGGTTAACATAGATTTTAGTTTAATTTTAATTTTCATGACAAGTCGGCATGATACAGAGCAAGACAGGGATAAGGAAATACATTCATACAGACCTGCTAGCTTCTGGGGAGTAACCAATCACATAGTAAGTAGTTGAGGTCCAAATAAATGACTCCATCAATGCGAGTGGAATCTTCAAAACAAATCCTGGAAGAGTGTAAGCCCATGCTGGAAAGAAGAAAAGATCCCTTTGTTTGTAAAATATAGGAAGCCGAACCAGTGTCATGGTTAGCTCCGCGAAACCATTAAACATCAGAAATATGAGTGAGAAAAAAAGAGCTCCTAGATAATAATTTCCATGCTCCAAGTCAACTTTCATGTTTGTCCGAAGGAAGACTGTCATTGCGATAAATGCTATAACAAGAAGCTGCAATGGAAGATTGATTCAGAAATGAATTAGCCGTTCATCCAGGCTCTGTGCAAGCTTACCAATTACAATGGATTTCATCACATCCACTATTTTTTCCCACATATTTTAACCTACCATTTAAAAGCATGTTTAAACAGTAAGATTTATAAAACTATAGAATGTTATTTATTTTAAAACAACCTAAAAGTAGGTGTTAAAAAATATAAAATCTACTCTCTTAAATCATGATAAATAAATAATTGAAATGTTATGGCAGTGCAGCAGAATGAAATATGGGGTCTGAAATTTCGACTCTATTTTGAAATTTTGAAATATTGTGAATGACTCTCTTGATATACAATAGAATCATAGATGTCTAAGGCATAAAACACTCTGTTCGAAAGTGGCTACCTTGGCTATAAGCTAGTAGATCAAGAGAAGAGAACCTACTTGTGCTGCCTTGAATATATAAATAAATGAGTTTCGCTTCATAAGTAGCCATTCTCGGTCAAAACATATCTTGAACAATTCCCATTTCGTATGTGAATATTTGCTGAAAGACAGAGCATCCTTGTGGCTTTTGGACTTATCATAAGGTTTCAACAGTTCTTTTGACAGCGCTTGTCCAACATGGAATTGTTTGAATCTCTGAGAAAACTGCCCTACTGTAAAGTATACATATGGCTTTTCCCTGTTGTACCAATACTGTTCTTGATCCTTTCGAGAGGTAACCTGCAGTTTCATACAAATATATTTAGATAACTGGTACGATGCCAAAATCATGAAAATAGTGTGCAGATGGATACATATTTACCTCCTGGAGAAAATCTGCAGTGTCCTTGCGTTCAGGGCACTTGAAGCCACAGTTTTCAAAGAACTCTAGTGCATGATCGCGGGGCCCATGGTACACTATCTGCCCTTCTGACATTAAGATGATATCATCAAAGAGACTAAATGTCTCAGGTGCTGGTTGGAGGAGTGATATCAATATAGTTGCCTTCATAATGTGAGCAAAATGTTGAAGGCACTTCACAATCTGAAATGTAGTGGAACTATCCAAGCCACTTGATATATCATCCATGAAGAGAGTTTTCATTGGAGATACAATCATTTCCCCTAGACATGTGATGGATGACAATGGATTTGAGACACTAACAAACTATGAAATGAGTTTCAAAAGACTAATTGAGAGGCATAATCGCATCTATTACCAGTTGTTACCCTTTTCCTCTGCCCTCCTGAAATCCCTCGTACCATGGCATTACCAATCTTGATGTCTGAACAAATATCCAAACCAAGGATCTAAAAAAGGAAATACAGGTTGTAAAACATCGGAACTGGACTAGAATAGATACCATTTCAAAGAATACTCCTATGGCTTAAAGGAACATGTCATTATCATATAATATTAAATATCTATATCAGACCAAATAAAATGCTTTTTCTTTTCTGAGTTTTGAACTCTTAAATGTTGGAGAAATGGAAGTGCATGTGAACCTATAATAAGGAGCCTAGCAAAAAGCCCTGGTCACAAAAAGGACTGGTAGCTTAGTGGTAGACCACCCCAGGATACACATGGAAGGTCTTGGAATCCTAGCTGATCCATAGAAAATAACATTAAATAGTATCTTCCCAACATGAGACATTAATAAAAGAAACAACATCCTCACCTTCAAAATATAATCTGTTTGAAGATTTCCTGCCAGCCCCTCAATTGAAACTGCCTGAAACAGAAAGAGATCGTTTTGATAATTGAATTTGCAGAAAATTAAATTTTGCAATCTCACTCTAGCTTCTTTAAACATTGAAAATAAAATCAGTGTTAGTGGCCTCTCACTTTCATATATGTGTCTATATCCGCTTCAGGAAGTATCCCCGCTTCTTTTTCTCTTTTTCCGAGTTCCAAGAGGAGTTCTACATTTAGAACAAAAACTGACAAACCTTCAGTCCTCTGGTCATCTTAGCTTAGTGATGTTCGTCCTAAGCACAACCATTAACATTTGAAATAACTAGAGAAATGAAATTCAAATGAAGACGATTTATACCATGCCTGCTACCCACTCCTTGGCAACGAGCTGAGAAATCAAATGTCTCTCTAACTGTCATTTCTGGAATATGCAAATCATATTGGCTGATGTAAGCAGATGTCTTTCGAGGGACAAATTCATTAAATTTGAATCCATTGTATGAGATATGGCCTTTCATCTGTCGCAATATGCATTGCAAGATGGGTGAAAATCTTTGAATTTAATTTGGAGTCAGCAACTCCACAAATGTAGCCGATAAATATACTAAGTATATTTTGGTTAGTACTTAACCGAGCCTTTAAGCCTAAAGCATAGGAATTTCATAATAATAATAACCTTCAATTTTGGGTCCAATTTCCCTGAAAGAGCCTGGAGCAAGGTTGTTTTTCCACACCCTGGTGGACCTAACAGAAGGGTAAACCTGCATCAGATTTGAAACAAGTCAAGTGTTAGAAATTGACTAACAGTATCTTATGCAAGCAAGAATTGTTGATGTAATATAAACTGTCTTTGCAAGAGACGAAGAAGTAACATAAAAAAATTATTACTAAAAAGTTAAAAAGGTTACATAAAAATGAAAATATTCATCTGAATTTTAAGAGTCAACCTAAAGATGTAGAAAGAGAAAAGGAGAAGAATTGGAATTAACAACATCTTGGACACTATTTTGCATATATTATGGTTCACAATGTGCATCCATAATTTGGAATGCAAGATCAAGATTGGAAATTGCTTGTTATTTACTATTATATTTTATGTCCTCGGTTTTCAACCCTTTTATCAGAAATGCAATCAATAATTTATACCCCATTGCGTTCCAGGTAATGTTTCCTGTACAAAATAATCCATAAAACATTGTGGACATGATGTTTTTTCTGCTTGAAACTGCCGGACATTTTTGGCCATTTCTGTGGCTGAAAGAGCTGGGAAGCATGTACATGTGGTATGCGTTTCTAGGTGTCTCAACATTCAAACTACACAACTTGTCTTTGTATTTTCTACTATTATACTTTTGTGATTCTTTTGGTTTCATCCCGTTAATCACTCTAACATGGACTACTTTTTTGTCACATAATGTCTTAGTATTCTTGCTTATCCTTGTCACCATTTAGGTTCATCAAGAAAAATCATTGATTACCTTCAAAATACACTGAACTAAAAGCATTCCAATCTTCGATTATAAGGGTATGGAAATTTTAAAACTACCTATTTTGTGGTCTTCCAATGAGAAGCTTTTACTGGAGCATTTGCATCTTCAAAAAACACAATAGTCCATTTTATCTCTCAATTTGTGTTGGGATTGATATTTTGGTCTCTCTGAGCTATGATACTGTAAGTATCTATAGCCTTTAGTTCTCTATATGACACCATAAATCCACCATAATAAGGTGCACTACCATCATGATCTTAAAAATAATCACTGTCCTTATTAGCTTCTATTATAAGGTGTACATTTCTTTGCAAAGCTGCTTTCATATTGAAACGATACTGTCACTTATTACATCCTTTATATCTTATTTTGGCAGTCTTTAACACTTTTTTTCTTGGTTGACCTAAGGCTCATTATTTGAATTTCATATTTGCATGCTCTACAACCTAGCCATTAGGCCTTCAACAAAGACAGTATTTTTTTGGCTCATCCTTTACTTCTTGATTTGAAATGTTAGCTGCACCAGTTCTATGTTCTTAGTGATTTCAGAATATTAGTAGAATCATGTATTAATTGCTTGCTCTTCCTTCGATTAAGGTACATGAGGTGTTTTTTCTCTCACTATTTCCAATGGGTCATAGCTGCATTTCTTTTACTGCATCTCCAAATTTGTAAGTATATGTTGAAAGCAAAACCATGTATTTTGCTATTCATGCTCTGATTTTGTCTTGCAAATGAATCACATTTGCTCTGTGCTAAAATTTCTCATCTATTTGTTAGATACTTTACATTTTTGGGGGTACAATATCTATGGTATGTTCCATTATTTTTATCTATTAAACTTAATTATGATCAAGATAAGATATGTGTCTCCAATTCTTTATTACCTACTCTGTCTTTCTATCAGCTTCCATCCTGAATTTTCTATGCAACCAAGTTTTCTACAGCTAATGACCCATAAATTTCCTTCACTCTCCTCTGCCCAATACCAGGGCTTCCCTTTTTCATTTCTGTTTTCTCTAGCTTCTCTTGCAGAGTCCTCATTCTCTCTTTCTGACATGATTTCCTACATCTGTCTGACCACTTATAATAGTCTCTCATTCCTACATCTTCCTAACTACTCATAACAATCAATCTTTCCCTGCCAGATTCAATTTGTTACCATGCCTCACTGGCGAGCGTAATATTTTCCTATTAAAGAAGACATAGATCCTCTACGTGTCTAACATATCTTGGACATTTTACAGAGATATTACTTACCGTGAAGGCTTGAGTACACCACTGACATCTTTTAGAATAGTAAATTTTACTTTCTCCGATGGCGAAAGATGCACACTGTCCAGGATAACCTAAATTCAAACAGATATACCCAACATTAGTATTCCTAGCAATCATTAAACAATTATAAACTCCACTACTCAACAATACTTTGTTTAAAATAACCTCCAAGCTGTTTGATTAGAGCTTCATGGTCAATCCCTCTTCAGAAAACTATTAACAGTATAAAGTTCTTAAATGAAAAAACAACTGATCTGAGCGGTTTCATACCTCAAAACTATTTCTGACAACGTTCCAAAGTGTTGGAAGGGCTCTACTACCAATGAGGCAATTTGCATCAACGGTCAAGTTTTGGTATCTGACTTCCACTGTTGGCATCTCTATGCCCACTCTGCTAAACATGAAGATAAAACATGATAACTTGTTTTTTTCATTTTAAGCATTCCAGATCTAGAAGATAGCTTTGGACAACATGACACTGTGCCGCAGAACTTCAAAGAAGATTGTAATGCGTACATTTGATTAAAAAATTGTAATTTTGTTTTAAATCAGACATGTAACCCAATATAAAGTGTTTGTGCATCCAACATACAAGGAATGACTTTCACAAGTCTAAGCTAAAATATGTCTCTGAGCCATATGAAAGATTTGTCCAGCCAAAGTTGGATAGTACCATGCTAAAATTTTGGGCTGGTATAGTCTTCTTTTGTTATGTCAGTTATTAGCGGCTTATTTTTCACATAAGTTTGCAATTATGTGAAAAATAAAATTAGCTATAAGGCTGCTCAAATGACAATATTGTTTTTCCAAACAATTGCAAATTCAGATGAAAGATAAGCTCTTACTAAAGCTATCCCACTGGAAAGAAATCAAGCTACTTACTTGTCTATTCGTTTTCTGAGCTTCTTAAGTAATTTTTCATTGTCTTTCTCTATGTCCTTGATCAATTTCTCAATAAGCAGATGCCTCTGCAGAGGCTTGAGATGCCTGACATCCACAATATGCCTGTTTGTGACTATGCCATCCTCATCATAGTCCTTGAGGATAGATGCTCTGATTTTATCATAGGTTGGAAGTCTTTCTATGGCCGCCCAATGTAGGGCCTCCTCATCATCTATAGCATCTTCTCCTTCATTGAATCGGGAAGAGGATGCTTGACTGAAGATGCTACTGTGCCTCTTGCTTCTGAAGCTCAGACGATTACTACTTATCAGTCTCATGCTCCTTCCCACTTCAGCCAATTCCTCTCTGAATGACTCTATGTCATCTGTTGATAAACGATGTGCCATTGTCCTAAACTATGCTAAAACTACAGTTGTATAGTACTTTATAGCTTCTTATACTGCTACTTTTTTCTAAGGGACCATAGAAGCCAACTTCCAAGCAAATATTACATATCACAGTTCCCTCTATGATATTCCAGACGTTGTTGGCATCTGTCTCTATTTAAGAGCTGTTACAAGTTACCACCTTGTGATAAGACCACGTTTCGTTGACCTTAGATTCCTGCATCACTGAGCATAATGCAGAGATTGAAAAAATATGTCGGGTATTATTTATTTTCTTATAGAATATGAGCGTTAAAATATTAAGCTGTTCAGTCCCAGATAGTGACTACGAAAATATATTGTTTAGTGGTAGAGTGATTGCAGATGAACATGTATGTTTATTTTTCTTATAATTATTCCTTAAAAAAATTTAAAATGTTTTTCCTTTTAAATTGAATAGGTTTATAATCTAATCAATTTAGTAATTGTTCTATAGAGAAAAATAAACTGGAATATTTTTTATGATTAATATTAATGTAAAGTTTTTTTTGAACATTTTGGATGAGTATAATCGATTTAGAGAAAGTACAAATACATACAAAATTGTTGTGTGAAGAAAATCTTTTATCGCAAAATTGAAAACTACATCAGATACAGTCCATAATAAAAACCAACAAAAAGATTCTTTTATAAAATCTTAAAATAAAATGTAAAATTATTTATTTTCAATTAAATTTATTGTAAAAATTATTTTCAAGCATTTTGTAACTATATTTATTAAATTAATTCTTTCATTTCAATATAAAACTTTTTTTTTGATTTAAAGATAAAGTATCAAAGAATTACATCATCACCATGCTAGTTCATGAGTTTGAATAACAAGAGGTAAGCCAAAATATACACCATGTCCAGATCTGAGATGCTACACCCAAATTATTTATAAAGGAGATATATCATGATTACAAACTTATAAATCGAGGAAGAGCCAATAACCAAAAAAGGATAAAGAGTCAGAGATCCTAGTTAATCAAAAGATATATCATTATCAGGTAGGTTGTTGTTTCCAATTGGCGGAATCTAGGTAGTCCATCCTCGTTCACCTTCCATCCATACTTCAATCAACTCGTTAACAATTTGTTAAACATGTGGATGAGTAATGTGTGTTCGGATTCGGTCTTCTTCTCCTCGGATAGCATCCATCCTAACCTGCCTATGTTCCAGCTGATGCATGAGTCTTATCAGGGCCTGCTCAAAGGCTGAATTGTTACTGCCAACTTGGTCCCATGAAAATCATGAAAATCCATGAGACAATTCTCTCAAGTAAACCACTGTAGAGCCATCCTTGATCCATTGGTCAAATTTTCCTTCGTCCAACCTAAAAACCACAGTGACCTGTAGAAATTAGGCGAAAAATGAATCTCTAAAACTTTTTATAAAAACTCTAATTAATTATTAAAAATAAATACAATTATTCATGATATATAATTATTTACAGTTTAATAAACTTCTTATAAAAACTCTAATTAATTATAAAAAATAAATACAATTATTCATAATATATAATTATTTACAGTTTAATAACAAGATAGAACTTAAAAATTTAATTAAATATAAAACAATATTCAAAATAAAAAAATATTATTCCAACAAAATAGATTCGAGATGGGATACCAAAGTGAATATATTCCTACTATTGTCGTCTCTCCTTTTCTAATAGCAGAAAAAGAAAAAGACAAAATTAGTAGTATTTATTGTCATTTAATTTTGGGTTATAGTGTAATTATATGATTGACCATAGATTCCTTATAAATATTTTGAACATCCCTGCTGCGCCCTTGACTTTTATAAGGTCTTTATCAAAGCATGTTCGACCTCAATAAAATAAAGGATATGGATATCTTTATAATTATAATTTTCTGTTTTTTTATTGCCAAAAAAGTATGGAGGTTTTGATAGTGGAACAGATTTGTTTTGGTTTTAAGTTTATTGTGATGTCATGCTTTAATATAATCATAAATGGTGTAATTTTATGTGAAGATTCTTTTTTGGTTTCACATATTTTTATACATTTCATTTAATTATATTTATGTTCATACATATCTTTAAATGCAATTTATTCATTACCCCTATCCTTAAATGCAATTTATTCATTACCCCTACTATTATACATATATTTGCACTTTAAATTTCCACATTGATATTAGCACTTATATGTCGACATGAAATGAACTCTTACCTATAAAATTGACCCCTAAAATCTAGATTTCAAATCCTAATCTAAAGTTTTCATCGCTTTTCACTAAGTGTTATGAGTTGACTAAATTCAAGTTTGTGTGATTTATTGTTGTCATTGTATTTAAGGCATTCATTCATAAGAATTATTTGAAAATTGTTTGCATTTAAGAAAGGAACGTGTTAGGACATCTTCAATTGGAACATGCAAAAAAAATTTAAGTTTGAATTACATCATCTTAGGACATGTACATTTGCCTATTGTATGTTGATATTTGACATAACTACAAAGCTAGTCTTTTGGGGAGTTGACCTAAGAGAACTCTTGTAATGATTCGATAGCTTGCATAGGTTTTTCTAAATATTTTCAATCCTTGAACACTGAAAGAAGCAAGACAAATCAAGCAAATCAAGAAAAGATCGCGGATTGTACTAAATTGTGTGCATAAATAAAGGCTAAATCCACATCTACAATAATTTACCAAATTCATGGATGCAACCCTTCACAAAGATAATTTACTATTCTAATTCCGAAGTATTAAGATAGATCAAGTTCAACATAAAATTGAAAGAATTCTTCTTCATTGAACATAGAGTTAAGGATCCATTATCTTTCAAATTTACTTTCTACATCTAATGATTTTGGTATTCTAATGATTAATATTCTCTCAACTTTCAAGTATTTATTTTAGATTTCTTTATGCTTATGTTGATACCTCTTATCTGATTAGCTTAAGATTTAGGAGAAATTTAGTTTCCTTTACGTTTTGGAGAATTTGTCTATGCTTACACCCTCTAAAATTTGACCTTGTTCTAATTTTATTATTTGGATTCTTTAATACTTATTGTACCTTGATTAAGGTCCGGTTTGTTTATTATCTAGTACTATACATTAATGAAGGATGAAATATGAGGAAGATTCTAGGAATATTACTTATCAATGTTCCCTCTATGACATTCCAGCCATTGTTGGCAAGTTTCTATCCATTTAAGAGTTGTTAGAAGCTACCACATTGTCATAAGATTATGTTTCGTTGACCTTAGATTCTTGCATTAGTGTGCACAATGCAAAGGTTCAAAAGAGATGTTAGGTATAATTTATTTTCTTATATAATATATGCGTTAAAATATTAAGTTGTTGAGTATTGGATAGTGACTAAAATTTAATGTTTTAATGGTAGAGTGATTGTAGATGCAATGTTTGTTTTCTTAATAATTTTTCTTATTATTATTTTAAAATGTTTTTGTTCTTTTTAATTGAATATGTTTTGAATACAAGTAACTTCATATTGATTTTATGTTTTAAAAAATATTTATGGCATGTTAGAAATTGAGTTAGTAATTTTTGTTTAGAGAAAAAGGTAGATAGTGTATTTGGTATTGTATCAATTGTATATTAAAAAAAAGTTTAAATTTTAATAATCAGATTATAAAAAAAAATTAACAAAAAGTAAAACAGTGGGAGTTATTTGATGATTAATAACCAATTTAGAAAATTTTGTAGCATTTTTTATGACTAATAATCAATTTAGAGAATTTTGATGTACAAAGATTTACAAAATTGTCATTTAAAAAACAATAATCACAAAATATTGTAATAAAAACTATAAAACAATTCTTTAAAAATGATGTTAAATTATTTTCTTCAATTAAATATTATAAAATAAAAAACGTGCATTATTCGTAGTATTTATTGTCGTTTTTGTTTTACTTGTTTATATGATTATCTATTTGATTCCTTATAGGTTTAGTTTGATCACCTTCTAGATGCTCTTGACTTTGTTGAGGTCTTTATCAAATCCATGGTCAACCTCAATAAAATAAAGGATATGGGTATCTCTCCAACCATAATATATAGGGATTATGATAGTGTGTAACACATTTAATTCATTTTTAAATGTATTTTGATATATTTATAAGTGATGTAATTTTTATGTGAAGATTTATTTATTTTATTCAATTTTCATCTCTTTTCATACATGTGTTTATATGTTTCACTTTATTATATTTAGACTGATACATTTTTAAATACTAGTTATTTGTTACACCTACTACTAAATGTAGACAAATAAAATTAATTAAATTGATATTTAATTAATTATCTCATATCACATAATTAATTAATTTATTTATGTTAGCCTTTTAGTACTCCTAAATTAATCATATTTAATTAATAACCCTTTTCCATTGCTCCTAAAGTTTGATTTATTTTAATAGATCAAACTCAGCCTTAGGGAATATTCCAATCCTATTCCTAATTCCAATTAGTAAAATTAATTCAAATTAATTAAACTAATTTTGTGATTTCTACAAACTTATCTTTTAATCCCCACATTAAACTAATCAACCCAAGACCTAACCCCTGTTAGTATTTATTCAAATTTTGAATACTACACATCTACCCAAAACCCACATGTGACTCCACATGTGACCCCCTTCCTAAAGGACTTGCTTGCACAAGTCACTTCAACATCTCCACATCAGCTTTGACCAAGGGGTGTTCACGTGTGTGAGTATACTCTTCCCCATAGAGTCACCCTACACTTTCCTCTTTTAGCCCGTATGCCATAAGCTCTCTTCCACTAGCCCTTACACCTTTCCACAAGTGTTTCCACTTGTCTATCTTTTAGACTTCCCAAGATTTGCTCACACGTGTGAGCAAATCTTCCCCTTTTCCCTATGTCAATTGTTCTTCCCAAGATGTGTTCACACATTGCACGTGAGAACACCTTGATCTCTCCTTTAATCTGAGCCCCTGATCAAATTTTAATCTTGACCATCTGTTTTTAGGCTCCCAACTCTATAAATTGAAGCCTCTTTTCACATCAAATCATCCACTTATCATCATAGTCTTATGCTGCCCTTTTGGTTGCATATCCACCTCATTAGTATTCTTATGTTGTCCTTATGAGAACATAAATCATATCCATTGCACAATCATGTCGAAATCATTATCCACCCATTTGTATGTTGTTATGTGAATGTGAGCAATCCACATTCACCCCTAACTATCTTTCCCACTCTTCATTCATCAACCTTGGAGCATTCTAAGTTCATGGAGATGAGGAGGACAAGGAAGAGCCATGACAATGGGAGCGTTATGAGAGAAGTTACATTTGTTTAAGTGTGCTTTCTTATTCATTGTTTTCATTATGCTTAAGTCTTTCTTGATATTGGTTTTAAAATGGTTCGATTTATGATTATTCACTAATTCTTACTAATCATTTTGAGGTGAAACACTACACTTATTTCAACACATTTTATTTTCACTTTGAAAATTAACACTTCCATTCCTTAAATTAACATATAAAAAATTCAAATTCAAATTCAAATTCAAATTCTAAAGTTTCCATTCTTTTTCATTAGGTGTTATGGGTCAACTAAACCCACACTTATGTGATTTATTGTTGTCCTTGTATTTAAATACTTTCATTCATCACCCACAAGTATTATTTGAAAATAATTCACCTTTAAAGAACTATAAATTCTTCAATTTAATTATGTATTGCATCATCTTAGGACATATGTGTACTTGTCTATTATCTGTCAATTTATTTGACATAACAATAAAACTAGTTTCTTGAGCACTTGACCTAAGAGAACATGTTCCTTAATGATTCAGTAACCTCTAAATAAAGATTTCTAGCATTGAGACATTTTAGAGAAGTAAGGAAAACCCAAAAAATCAAGAAAAAAGTTTGCATTGTACTAAATAGAGTGCACAACCATAGATTAAATCCACTAAAGTTGACTAATAACACTTAAATTACTTCATTAAATCGTGTAAAACTCTCTTCTTCCCCAAGGTTCCCTAAATTTAAGAGATAATAAGGAATTTTGGTAGTTACGATTCTATTAAATAATAAATAAATGAACCATAGGAAATTGCAAGGTTGAGACACCTAATTTTCCAACAAAATTTTCTAAGGTATAAAGAATTGGAAGCTCTACCATGTATATATGGTCACTTACATGTTTGTGTGTGTTGGCTTCAAATATTCCATAAGAGAGCTATAAAGTTGGTTGAGCTTCCTGGCTTAACAACAAAAGTTGTCCCATACGCAGCACCCTTAGGTACATATGATATCATCCTAGGAATGAACTAGTTAGGAAAGCACAAAGCTAGGGTTGAATCACTATTGCATTTGACTCCAAATTCTGACAAAAGTTCGTTGCTTTTTCGACGAAACACCCCAAAAAAATTCGTCACATTTTTTTTTGTCGCTTCTTTCAACAAAATTTGTTTCGTCGGAATTTTGACGAACTTTCATCGGATAGTGGCACTATATTTTTATCGATAAATCGACGAAAAGTTCGTCCAAAATAATCACAAAATATTGTTGTTAACTGGTCATTTATTTAGTCATGTGCAAGTCATTTATTTGGGTTTGTGTTATATATTTGTTGATTAATATCTTCTTTCTCTTTTAGATGGATAGAAGCTAAGCTTTGGACTGTGTATATATATATATATATATATATATATATAATATAGTTTAAATAAGTTTCAACTTAAACTATTGAAATTTAATATAAAAAATTAGACTTCAAATTTTAAAATTGAATTTGAATTTGAATAAAATATGCTTGTTGTAATAAAGAAAGCACCTATTCATCTAGAGAAATTCTGACCTTCAACATGTGAATATGAGCGCTTTTAACATCAAACTCATAGATAAATTTAAAACACACACACACACACACACACACACACACACACACACACACACACACACACACACACACACACACACACACACACACACACACACACACACACACATGCAAATAAAAACAATCATTTTGTTCTAGTTATTGTGTATATGTATATATAGTACTTATACATATATACAAACATATAAATATATATATATTTGTATAATATATATAATATTACATATAATAATATATTAATATTTTAGTATTATATAATATTATATATATAATTATTATTTTTTAAATAAAAAATAAAAAATATTTTAAAAAAATTACAAACGAGGGACTGTGGCACCCCCATGGTGGTGTCACAACCTCCATGGGACTGCGACACCCCCATGGGAGTGTTGCAACCTCCATGAGACTGCGACACCCCCATGGGGGATGTCTTAACCTCCATGGTCTGTGGCACCCCCATGGGGGTGTCACAGCCTCCATGGGATCGCGACACCCCCATGGGGTTGTCACAACCCTTTCAAAATAGAAAAAAAATGAAAATTAAGTAAATAGCCACCATTTTTCTACAGATCTCATTTCTTCCGCCTTTTTTTTTTTTTTTTTTCTGCAGATCTCATTTCTTTTGGATCTATACCTGGATGCCTATAAAAACAAAATAAAACAAAAAGAAGAGACACATTAGATCTAGGGTTTTCTTTGAGAAAAGGAAATAAGAGGAAAACCATATGCTTCATACGAAATAAAAATAAAACTACAACTAATAAGAGGAAAACAAGAATATTCAAACTGCAAACAAAACCCTAGTAAGAGGGCAAGCAACCTGCAAACAAAATCCCATTTATTTATTTATTTTTAATAAGTAAATAGTTGTAGAGGGGCAACACCCTTGTATTAATCAAAAAAGAGAATACAAGGCCTGATTCAGTGAGAGCGGTAGGGGGAAAGAACCAAGAAGAAAACCCCCTACCTTAGCTCTATTCCTTAAACAAAGAAAAACCAACAATGAAGGATGGATGAGTACATGACAACAGATACCAACCTCTTAAGGTAGATAACAAACCTGCTTTAAAACAAAAACAAACAAAAAAAAATTCAGAGAAACCGGAGAAAACAATGACAACCAGAGTCAAAGGGAGTCTTCAGAAGCACTATCCACATGAGCATGAGCCGCATCTAGGACAATAGGGCATTCAGTGCCATAGTTTGAATGAGCCGCCGATTCTGCCTTCTCCGGAGGGAGTTGATAGTCATTTGGGAACAACTCCTCACCAAGCCCAAACTCCCAATCATTACCAACCACCAAGTCTCCATTATCCAAAACCCCAAAATCATCAGCACTTGCTAGCTCTTCATCACGAAGAAATTTTGCCCTCCACTCCGACATGAAGCCGTTTGAATGCCAACTGCTTTAAGCAGGAATTCAATGTTCTTGGTAATGACAGGCCGGGTTGCTTGAAGACAATCAAAATCCAAGGAGTTAACAATCACAAGCTTCCTCACCTCCGCCCCGTTGCCTAAGGTCATATAGTAATTTTGGGGAAGTGGAATTCACAGATTGGCATCAATATTATCCAATACAGTATCAATCTCCCCCAAAAGGTGATGTTTAAACATCATTTGAGTTAACAGTTTTGCTCTCTGCTTGCTAGTACCCATGTATAATATCATTGCAAGGAAAAACACCGGGATATCGACATTAGCTCTGTACCTCTGATAAGCCATAAGGAATTCCTTTCTTAGAATCTTCTTAAGGCTATGGAGAATAAGAGGATGTCGAGAGAAAATGACCTCCTGCAAACGTTTGTCTGTGATTTCACCCAGGAAAGCCATTTGGCGACAAGTAGCTTCGAGGAGAATTGGGGTCTCCATAGAAAGGCACCGAGAAAAGAAAGCAATTGTTTGATGGAAAAAAGAGGGTATTCCATTGTTAAATAGCAAGACATCAAACCAGAGAATACGACACCCTGCAAGTAGTTCATGCCAATTGAATATACACACGTGTGAAATGCCAGTGTCCAAACAACATTTGAGCCAAAGCTCGTCAACTTAATGTCGACCGTCTTTAACCATCGGGTGATTATGAGCAAATCTTGAAAGGATCTAGTCATAACTAGATATTAATTAAAGTACACTTATATCCAATTGCCATGGGGCCCAAACTGACACAGATCAAGCTGTTCTCACTGTTCAAGAAATGGGTATTCTTGTCCCATAATTGGCTAAGTTTATGAAATTTTTTGAGTCTGGTATGGCCTTGTTACCTCTAGATTCTTTAGGTCCAAAGAGGGTTTAGGGTTTAAGTTTTAATCGCTTCAATGTTTGAGAAAAAACCCTTTTATTTCTTATTCTACGTTACTTTATTCACTTAAAGAAGGGTCCATTTGTCGTGAGAAGTGTTCCCCCCCTTCTCATTTCTTCCTAGGCGGGTCTAGCAACGCATTGTTTTCTTGAGCTTTTCCTAAAGTTTTTAATGTTTAATCAGGTTTCCTAACTAGTGAGTAGGTTCCTTTTGATCTAGAGGCGCACGTGATTTCGCTGCCTTAAGATGCTCATGAGTTACCATTCGTGAAGTGGCGAAAGGCAGAAGTGGGTCTGGCATAGAAGGTTTTCGCTAAAGAGTAAAACCCGATCAAGTTCTATTTGATCGGACGACCCGTGCATTTTCACAGGGCAAAAGTGACGGAGATTTAACCTTCGCGAAATGGCAAAAAGAAAATCGGCTCCGGCGTCCAGGCAAAGACTCAGCATAAAAACCGATCAAGTTCCTTTTGATCGGACGACCCGCGCTATTTTGCAAGGCAAAAGTGCACTGGTTTTACACTATACGAAATGGCGAAAAGTAAAATGGGTTCACGAGGCAGCAAAGACTAAAGTTAAAGGTTGATCAAGTTCCTTATGATCGGACGGTGCGCGCCATTTCGCAGCCCGAAGGTGCCTGAGATTTAATCTTCGCGAAGTGGTGAAGTGACATGGCAGCCACTTGGTTGGTGTCGTGGCAGAACAAATGGATCAGACCGCGAGCGAAAAGACAGGTTGTCAGATGCACATGGCGGATCTGAAGTGGATCCCGTGGAAGTTGTTCGATGAGTAAGCGAGTGACACGTTGGTTTCTTTTGCCACCCAGTTGCCAGGGTGGATGGTGCTGAGTCAAAGGGCCCACTTCTACTGGTTATGTTAGTTAAAGGGCAGGTATCTCAAGGAGGATCCTATGGCGGGTTTTGTTTTGTAGCCCGAAGATGCAAGGTAATTACAGTTCACAAAGTAGCGAAGACCGCTAGCATTAAGCACTTGGTGCGCAATTAGTGGGGTTAACCGCTAGTCACAGGATAGAATAAAGACCAATCAAGTTCCTTTTGATCGGATGACCCACGTGGTTTTGCTAGAAGAAAGTGCACGATGTTTATCATTCGCGAAATGGCGAAAGAGATATGAGCCCATCACCGAATGAAGAATAGTCAGTAAAGTAAAAGCCATGCAAGTTTCGCTGGATCTAATGGTTAGCGTGATTTCGCTTGAGGAAGAAGCACTGATTTTAGGCTTCGCAAAATGGCAAAACAAAAAAGTGATGGAAACACAGACATGTTACAATCCGTTGGAGCGAGATTTTCGAATTCATTCGTGAATTCAATTTTGAGGTGATGGCCGAAGCATGTGGTATCAATGTCACAGTTAAGAGCCTGATTTCCGTATATACGCTCACATCAATTGAATATAGGCATCATTTCGAAGAGTTGTTGCAAAAAAGCTGGTGCAGAGCAGAGTTCTTCAGGCCGAAAATAGGTTTTCTTGTATCTTGTTTACTAGTTACTTGAAAGTTTTGATTGAATTGTGGTTTTGTTTTGTTAAAGAATTGTTGTAATTAGTAATTGAATTACTTGCATATCATTGAGATAGCACCCAGAAGAGACTTCATAGGGAAAGTTAATTACCAGGAAAGAGCAATTTGTGATGATTTCCTGAAACATTTGTCTATGTCCACAAACATAGCAGCTAAGGTTAAGGAATTAGTGCCCAAGGCTCCTCACTTGAGAATAGGAGAAGGATTGTATGACAAGGGTAATTGGTTGAGAGACCCTCAGATAGGGTTGTTTGGTTTGGGTCTATTCAAGGTTGGATTCGGTATGAGACATTCCCCAACCCCAATGAATAGTATCTGGGAGTTGGATGTAGGTAAGTTGGTGGTCCCTGGAGTGTTCATGGATGTGGATCTCCTAACTCAGATTGCACACAACTATGACCCTATTACTAAAAGTGTTAGGGATATAAATGGAAAAACCCTCTTTGAAATAAATGACGATGAGTTTAGAAATGTATTTGGGCTCAGTGAGGTGTCCAATTATTTGGAGCCCATTAATTTTGAATCATTGGCTCAGGTCTACAATGCACAGAGGAATCACCTTAGAAATGGGCCTCTTAAAGAATTCTTTGTTAAAATAGGTGGGTTGACTGTTGTAGGACCTAATACCATGGAGCCTTTCTCTTTAAATTTGTTCACTCTTAGAGCAAAAGGATTGTATTGGTCACTCTACCATATTTTTGGAGAGCATGTTGAAGTAAACATGCCAACTCATTACATGTTAATGATTGCTCAAATTTTAAATCCTTCTTTGACAGTTACTTTTGATTATGCCCCCTATATTTCTAATGCAATCCATGAAGGCTTGATAGGGATAAAGAATGGTAAGGTGGATAGGCCTTTCGGATGGTAGTCCCTTCTTATGCATCTGTTTCTATTTAAGGGTGGTGATTACTTCGCCAATGGAATGGATCTAGTGAAAGAAAAGGATGGGGAGAAAATGCCAATTTAGCTATGAAGCATAGCGCTATCATGGGACATAAAATATGCTAGCTACTTGAAGTTTGATAAGTGCTTTGCATCCAAGATCAGAATTCTCTTATGTTCAGAGAATCCAAGGGTCCCCAAAGCTCTTTTGGAGTTCCTTAGGCCAATGAAGTTTGCTGAAGGAATCAAAATTGTTCACAATTGGGGTGACATGTACTTGTACCCTGTTTCCACAGTTTTCAGAGTGTATGGTTTTAGAGGCACTCCATTTTTGTTGCCATATCAGGTCCCACTGAAAGTAGGAATTGCAGAAATCCTTAGGCAGATTGGGAGTGTGCAAGAGGCAGAGCTATCTAATAGAGGAAAAGGGACCATTTTCCCTATAGTAACAATAGCACACCAGTTTGTGATTACCAAAGGAGGATGGAAGTGCTTTGAGGAATTCTTTCAACCCTACCATTTGTCCACTGCAGTGTCAAGATTTTCTGACCTTGAGGATTTCTTTAATAATATGTTCAAGAAGAGGGCAGTATGCAAAGGCAGACCACACCAATTCCAATTCCCTGAAGACCTCATTAGAAATGAGTTTGATTTGGATGAGCAGGAGCCGAGGAAAGAGAAATGGGTAGCCTATAAGAAGGCTCTAGATTTTGTGCATCAATTTGACACCAGCTATGACCCTTTGTCCAGTTTTCACCCTTTTGAGGAAAAGACAAAATTATTAATTCTTTGTTTTGAAGATGTAATGCAAACATTGAAAGAGAAGAGGGAAGCAGTGACTAAAAATAACCCTGAGAAGGCAAGACTAGTTTTTATCTAGGTCTACATCTGCTAAAGTAATCCCTCCGAGTGATTATGTTTTACATAAGAAATCCAAGTACAACGTGCTAGTGCCAATAACAGGGGAGCTTTCTACTTCAAAAGGAAAGAGAAAAATACAAGATGTCATTGACATTCAGGAATCCCCAAAGAAGCAAAGGGTGGGAAAGGAAGTGCAATCTAATGAGCCCTTGTATTCCCCATCTCAATCCCCTATTCATATAGGAGATGAACATGCAGCAACTGAGCAATTATTACAGTTAGGGAGTCTTGGGGAGATAGCTTATACTTATGATGAAATAGAGTATGGAATGCCTCGAGAGCCAGAATATGCCGAGATGAACATTACCACCAACGAGTTCAAAGGCCAAGAACTGGATCCTGCCATTAAATAGGCCAGTGAGGAATTCTTAGTTGATAGCAATTTTGTCACCTCAGGAGCTTTCATGTAGTTTGTGTGGAAGCAGAATATTGATAGGTTTAATGCCAGATGTGAGAAGAGGAAAGGTGAGCAGCCCCACAAGGATGCATCTTTGGTGGAGGAGGAAATAAAGCAAGAAATGGTCACTAAGTTTAAGACCATCACTCATGAGCAAGGAAGGGAGATGGTAGCAAAGGCTGGTGTACTCATCCTCCCTGAATGGGATATAGAAAATGCCTTGGTTCTAGAGGCAGTCAGGAAAGAAACTAAGCCTATGGAAGGAGTAACCTTCATCAAGGATAATGCTGCTTTGGTCATGTGGTCTCTGAAAAGAGATGAAAATAAAAAGAAAAAGGATACCCTAGAGTCAAGCTACCTTGGAGGTATGATAGTAAAGAGAGTGCAAAATACCTGATTGGTGGAGGCTGCTAGCACAGTCTTAGAGACTGCAAAGTTCAGTGCTGCAGTGGCAGAGAAAGAAGCAATGGAAAAGGTAGTTCTCCAAACTAAGTTAGAGACTGTCTTGAAAGCTTACAATGATGCCAAAGGAGAGGTAATGAATCGAGACACTATTATTGCAAATTTGAAAAGCCAATTGGCAGGTCAATACCATCGAGATGAGTCCTCAACATTGATGATTGCTTCTTCTCCTGCAAAGCCTCCCTCTACTAGCCCTATCATTGAATTTCCACCTTCTCCTACACCTTCTAGTTCCCAATCAGTTGAGATCACTCCTCAAGAGTTGGAGAAGCTAATGATGAATACTAAGAGGGGGGGATGAATTAGTATGCCAAAAATCACAGCACTAAAACACTTACACAGTCTAAAGATAAACCGGTAAAGCAATCTAACAGTCAAACCGGTTACCACACATGCAAACTAAAATGCGAATAAAGCATTCACCCACAAAAGAAATACAACCATAACACAAGATATTTGACGTGGAAACCCAAGTGGGAAAAACCATGGTGAGATGGAACTAAAAAGTCACTATCTGCAAAATAGAAACCCGACCGGTTAAGGTCTTACAATGTTCTTCACCAGAACAGATCCTATTAGGAATCTCAATCTCTGTTAGGAGATAAGTCCGATTAAAGAGTACCATGTTAGAGGATTTTAGATTCACATGTGTGAACCACCTTGTTAGAGGATTTTACAAAGGCTTTGAGGCCTACCCGGTTAAGGGCTATAGACTTGTCAAAGATGTGAGTAATCAACAAGTGTTTGATCTATCTAATAGCACAAACTGCTTGGTTAGATCCAGTATTGCTCACAGCTAATGCATTCCAGCATTACTTCAGTCTTCTCTCTCTCTCACACAGTTACAACTTGATCTTCTCAAATAAGATCGTTCTCAACTTCCACCTTAAACCCTAGCACAACATTAACCCTTTCAGTAACAACTTAAAACCCTAGACATGATGTCCTTTTAAAGGAATCTGATTTCATGTCGGTCCAATAGGATTACATTACAATTTCCTAGGTTCAATGCATCTAGACATACTCAGTAACATGACACAAAAAGCACCGTCAATGTGTCAGCACCGTCAAACAATCGATGGATTGGTAACTCATCACAAAATGCCAGTTGGTAACTCATCACAAAATGCCAGTTGGTAACTCATCACAGAGTATTATCGGTTCATACAAAATACCGGTTGCCAGTTTGACAAAAATGAAGACTGGTAGGAATGTGTTGTGCCGTTTTTCTCCCTCATGCCGCCTTGGATCTACGAACCGCTTTGGGTCGACATGCCGCTTCAGATCGGGAAACACATTCTGCAAAATCACCACTAGTCTAAAGACTAGTATACATCATACCTGTTGGAAAAAATGCCGGTTGAGCTTGAGCTCATACATATAAAGGGGATCTCAATACAAGTGTGTGTCCATCAATGACAATCACAACATAAACAACAAAAATGCCAACAGCTAAAACAGGCTCAAACTTTGTTTGCAAATAAATATGAAGAGAGAGTGAGGGCCACAATTTTGAGTTTTGCTGACACTATAGGATCATCATTGGTGTATAATAATATGAGTAAAATTTTGGATATGTGGAATGAGCTAAATGGAGACAAGGCTATTCTAATGCCTATTTTGGACAAGTGGAAGCCTAGAGAGGACCTAGAACTCATATGTGTATCTTACGATGAGGCAGGGGTTGACCCCATTATCAAATCCACTTGTGACGTGACAAAGGACCTGGCAAAGTTAGCAGAAGGAGTGGATAATGCAGAAAGGAATATCAACTTGTACAAGAAAGAGTACACTGAGAAAGTGTTTGAATTATTTCCTGGAGGTTTTTCCAGTCCAACTCAATTGAAGGACAAACAAGTATGGCTTAATGAATTAGAAGCCATCCTATCATTAAGAATAAAGGGAATAATTAGCACAGATGATACCTCCGTATTTATTAGAACAATTGAGGAGATAGAAAAGATTAAATCACACTATGGTTTCCTAAATACAGAGGTAAATAAAATGAGGAACTCTTGGAAGAGATTAGACAAGACAAAAGGGAAAGTTTTTAACTTCTCATGGCCTGCTAATGACGTGTACCAGGATTGGAAAAGAAAATATACTATATTGGATGCAGAGGTTCAAGAAGAAGCCGCAGAATGACAACCGCTAGAAAGGGGTCGTTAGAAAGTGGGAAAGATTTGATACTTCTTATTCAAACAAGAAGTTTGTTGTAACAAACCTTTTGAAAAGGTCCGAAGCTTGTATGCATCCATGATATTATAAATGGATACCAGGACTAGTAAAAAATGATCGCAAGAATTTGTAAAGAAACTCTACAGAAATATATCTGAGATTTTCTAGTTTTACAGAGAATTTTCAGAGTTTTGTAATCCTTTTCAAAATTTAATATCAATATACAGACCATGAACTTTTGGGCTTAGAATTTGTGTTGTCTTCTGGTTTTCTTTCAATAATTTACTAGTTTCAACTTGGGTAATCTAGGGTTATTCATTTGAACATGGATTGTAATGCAATCTTTAATAGATGTGTTTCTTAGCTTTTCTCTTCAGGAGGGAAATTAAATACGCAGGAAATATCTCTGTCAGTAAGTTACTTTGTTGGAGGCTTTGAATTTGATGAACACTGTCTAGTCCAATAAGGAAAAACTCTTATATATGTCAGGCATGTATGGGTTTGATAGAAGCCGAGGTGATTAGATGTATGGAGATATTTAATTGTGAAATCCTTGTTTAACTTAGATGACTCTGTGGCCTGGACAAGGCACTGGTATCAGTTGTAGATATCTTTCTACATTTCTTGTAGATCAATACTGAACATGAGCATAAGCTTTACTTCATTATTTCAGTTTGTGTTAAGGTGATATGATTCATTGGTTTTGGATTGGTTTACTGTGGATCTGTTTTAAAAGTGTGAATTCATTCACAAGAGGTATACCCACCTGAACTTTGGATAAGTTCAAAGTGTAGAAGGTTTTTAAAACCTTGTCATATGTTGCTCTAAGGTTCTTTTTCCTTGATCTCTCTATTTGCAGAC
The DNA here is from genome assembly GCF_030272615.1 of Cryptomeria japonica. NCBI lineage: Eukaryota > Viridiplantae > Streptophyta > Pinopsida > Cupressales > Cupressaceae > Cryptomeria > Cryptomeria japonica. Next base: position 47,813,865 of record NC_081415.1, on the reverse strand, counting down.
AATGTTATTAATTTCTTACAGGGGATAAAAAGGGAATCAGAAATTGAGAACAACAAAAGTGGCGACTCTGCTGGGGAGAGTCATAGTGTGAATCCAGATGCAGATTGGTGCTTGGATTATTTCAGAATATTACTTGAATGTCTGTGTTCAAAATTGTTTGCCTAGCTTTTGATTCGTGTGTTCCTTTCTCTCTCTGAAAATCTTTGTGATTTTGATTTTTAAAGATTGGCAAATTTTCTGTGTAAAGCTTGTTTCCATATTTCCCACAGTCTTTGTGGGTGGCGACTCTGATAATCTTAACTAGTCCTTTCGAAATAATTGAATTTATTTAAGGAAACAAGCATAATGCAGAGAGGAAAAAACACTAGATCTTTCATGAAGAAACATCCTCGTGAGACGTTGCAGGAAATATTACTTGAGCAATCACGTAGAGGTCAGAAGAGATCAGTGGTTCATGAAGCATCAAATGCTACTTGGGTGAAGAAAAGCACAAATACGGGTAAGATATCTAATAGACCTATTTATGCAAATTCAAATTCATCTTCCCGTGAATCTGAGAATGATGTTTTAGGTTTGCATTCTGGCTTGTTTGGAAATTTAGAAGATGTCCATTGTTCAAATCAAAGGATATCACATGCTAGTTTTTCTGGGAAAGACAGAACTAGTTCAAACATAGTCAGAGATTTTGTACCTAGAACAATTGATGGGAACATCAGTTTAATTGATATTGATCAAGTCAACATCTCAGACTCTGAAGAAATCTTCCCTGATGAAGATAAGGTATCTCAGGAGATAGAGGACCTGAACAAAAGAGTCCATCATTTGATCTCCTTATGAGCACAAAAAGAAGCAAATAAGGAGAGAGAAGTAAAAGCAAAATTGATGGAGAGAGACAGACTCCTAAGACAAATTGCTGACCTCGAGTTGCTTGCCCAAGAAAAGGCTAAGAGTGAAGATGAAGGTCCTATGATTAGAGAAATCCTAATTCCCAAGGCCAAACTGGTATATAAGTCAGTAGTCCAACCAAGTAAGGAAGTTCTTAGTAACCCACAACTTGCTAGAAATGATGTTGATAAAGGAAAGGAGAAGTGCATGGAAGATGGGTCTGGATCTAAGACTATAGTGGAGATCTCTCACAGGCTTTCAACACATGAAAGAGAGATGGAGAGGATGAGAAAAGAGAAGGAAGATTTATAGATGGAATTAAAAAAGGCTGAATTAGAAGCAGCTAATCAAGAAGTCAAAAGGAAGATTAGCTATTTGAAAGCTCCTCCCATCACATTTCCTTCAGTAGATCATAATAAACCTGTTCCTTAGAAAATCCCACTCCCTCCTGTTAAAATTCGGCCAACTCTGCCTGTTAGCACTGCAACAGCCAATCAAGCCTCTGGTACTAACCAAGGTAGCCAGATCTCTCTAACTCAGAGCCCCAATGTAAGAATGAACATGGGTAATAACCATGTTGTTAACCCTTTCCAGAGAAGACCTATCAACTTAGAATTTTATAGGCAACTCTTTTTTGATGGAATCCCAAGATATCCTAACCATGTTCCTACCGAGTTAAGAGATAGACTTCATAAGTTTGCTGGAAATAATGTAATTAGTGTAGAAGAGAACTTAAAGTCTTTTGGTGACCTGATCAATGATTATGAGATTGTGGATGAAGACATCATCATGAAACTATTTGTATAGTCCTTAGTAGATGATGCAAGAGACTAGTATAGAGGTCTTCCTGTGAACAACATTGGGTCTTGGGAGGATTTTAAAAATTGCTTTCAAGAACAGTATGGTGATAAAACAAAAGTGAGCTTCATGCTTAATGAGTTTAACAATATCAAAAAGTCTGATAATGAAATAGTCACTGATTTTAATGCTAGATTCCAGAAAGTAATGCATAGATTGTATCAAGTAATGAGATTAGATGACAACATGTGCCTGAACACTTATTACAATGCATTTGATTCCAAAATGGCTTATATTTTGAGGGATAAAAATCCACATAGCCTTAGAGATGAATTTAGAATTGCTATTAATGTAGAGAGCAATAGACAGGCATCTGGAAAATTAGGAAGAAGAACTAATGGTAGGCTATGGCAGGAAACAAAACAGCAACCTAACAAAGTTGCTAAAGAAGAAGATAAAATAGAGAAGTTAGTGATTTCTATGAAAGATCTGATTGCCAAGGTGAGTAAAAATGATAAACCCCATTATAACTGGTAAGACAGACCTCTCAGGTTGCATGATATGCCTTACAACACCACCTAGAAGGATGGTAAACCTCAGAATGAAAAGCCAAAAAATACTCAGAGCCAAGATACCCCTGATCCTTTAAAAGGAAAAAATGTTCATAACATAGAGAACACTCCTTGGTGTATTGCTTGTGATGGGCCACATTCTCCTCATCAATGTGTTGTAGCTCAAGCCCTTGAAGAATCCATGAGACAAGAAGTTGAGCCTGATATTAATATGTTTGAAACTATAATAGAAAGTGATGAGGAGTCTCTGCAAAGTGAATGTAGTGATTGTGATGTGTTGGACAGTAAAAGGTCCTACCAAGGACAAATAACACTTGATTGGCATCCCACTTTGAATGTGGTAACAATCGAAGATGAAGAAGTTCATCTCAGGAGGCCCAGTGATGAGGAAGTAAAAAATCTCACTAAGGCTGCTATAGCCAAGGCCAAGCACAATTATAACATGAGGAGCACTAAAAGGGATAGTGATCAAGGTGAACATAGTTCTATGTTTATAAAAAAAGTATCCTAGAAGAAAGCAGCAAGTAGTGCTACTTTGCCTCAAGTTGGTCAAGAGAAGAAAGATCAAGTTAAGGAAATACCCAAGGGTACAGATAATAAAGCTACTAATGATATACAAGGAGCTACCACAACAAAGAAGGCAAGTCAGCCTAAGGCAGAAAAAGCTAAAGCTAATACTGAGTTGAGTAGTAATTCCACATTTGATATGGCTCAGGCTCTGACCCAAATGAAAGTTACTATCCCATTAATAGAGTTACTGAAAATTAAAGAACATAGAGAAGTTGCTTTGTCTTTATTTTCTAACATATCTGACAGTAACATAGTTCTACCTACCGATTCAATTAAATATGAAAAGGATCAGGAGTTACAAACCCCAGAGGTATATGTTGGAACAACCATTACCCAAGAACCCTCATAGGTAGAACCCTTTTATGTTACTCTGTTAGTGAATAACCGGTTGATCAAAAATTGTATGATAGATTCTGGTGCAGCTGCTAATGTAATGCCTTATGGTGTTATGAAAGAATTGGGATTGTCAGTGAGTACAGTATATGGGAAATGCTATGCTATGGATAATAGAGAAGTGCCTGTGATAGGTACAATGAGAGATGTTGAAGTGAAGATAGCAGCATTCCCTGAAGCGACATACAAGATGGATGTTATTGTAACTGACACCAAGCCTCATTATAGCATGTTATTATCCAGGCAGTGGGTTGCAGTAGTAGGTGGGAATGTTCAGTTGGATTTGTCATATGCTACCATCCCAATTAATGGGAATCAAGTTAAATTGTACAGAGAACCACGTGCCCCTAGGGTAATTGAGAAAGTAGATCCTAGCATGCTCAATTATATGATTGAAGTGGATCTTGACAATTTTAGAGTACAACCAATTTTACCCCAATTGAAGAATACTAACTCCATTGTGATTGAATTAGAATCTCAACAGCATGGTTTGTGGCAAATGTATTTTGATGGAGCTTGTTCTAAAGAAGGATCTGGAGCAGGAGTTCTCTTTGTATCCCTGTTAGGTATGACTTTCAAGTATTCCTTCTTGTTAGCCTTCTAATGTACAAATAATACTGCTGAATATGAAGCCCTACTATTGGGGCTTGAAGTTGCAAAAAGGCATGGAATTCAATTGTTAAAAGTATTAGGAAACTCAGAATTGGTTGTCTCTCAAGTTAGGGCCAAGTATGCATCTAAGAATGATAGATTGAAAAGATACAAGCATGCAGTATGGGATGTCATTGAGCATTTTAGTGCATTCTCTATAAATTGGATAGTAAGATCCAAAAATATCATGGCAGACTGCTTAGCAAATGTTGCATTAAAGAATGATGATGCAACACTAACTGGTATATCCATAGTTGAAGTAAAAGCTAGGCCTGCCATTCCTGACAATGTATATAATTGGCAAGTGTTTATTGATGATGAAGATATTCTCAGGTTTATACAGTGCACTGATGACTATGATGGGCAAAGAATTGATTGCAATGCCTTGGTGGAAGTGGTTGACAACAGAGAAACTGTATTTGGGAATGACTTGGTTCAATTAGAGACTAATGAAATACCTAAAGGGTTGGTAGAGCTTGAAGGTATGTTTAGTTACAATGATAGTCATCTACACCAGCAATCCACCACTAAGTTGGATGAGTTAGAGGAAGTAAACTTAGGGACATAATCATCCCCTAAGTTGGTATATATTGGAAAAAAGTTGCCTCCTCATGTCAGAGTGAATCTCATTAATTTATTAAGGAAGTATAAACATGTATTTGCTTGGTCTTATGAAGATCTAAAGGTGTATAGACAAGATTTGTTTCAGCATGAAGTCCCTTTGCTTCCAGATGCTAAGCCTTTTAGACAAAGGTAAAGACCTATTAACCCCCTGCTGGAATCAAACATGCAGCAAGAACTAACCAAATTAAGGGAAGGGGGAATTATTAAGCCTATAAGGCACTCCTCATGGGTCTCAAATTTGGTCCCGGTGAGAAAGAAAAATGGGGACATAAGACTCTGTGTTGACTTTAGGAACCTGAATGTTGCTTCCTTGAAGGATAATTATTCTTCTCCTAATATGGAAGCTATGTTGCAAAGAGTGACTGGTTGTGACCTATTGTCAATGATGGATGGGTTCTTTGGGTATAATCAGGTGTTGGTAAAGGAATCCAAACAATTCAAAACCACTTTCACCACCCCTTGGGGAATTTATGTGTATGTCAGAATGCCTTTTGGTTTGAAGAATGCTGGAGCTACATTTTAGAGGGCAATGGATGTAGCTTTCAAAGAATTCATCAATATTATCATGGTAGTATATTAGGATGATTTAACATTCTTTTCCAAAATAGCAGATGACCACTGTGGACATTTAGAACAGGTTTTCAGTAAGGCTTTGGAATTTGGGGTATCTTTAAATCCTAAGAAGTGTCATTTTGCTATTGCTGAAGGAAAGCTGCTAGGGCATATTGTCTCTAAAGAAGGAGTAAGAATAGACCCTGAAAGAATTGAGGCAATAAACAATGTGCTTGAACCAAAGAATGTTAAGGGTATCCAATCTTTCTTGGGCAAACTTAATTTTGTTAGAAGATTTATTGCAAATTTTGTAGAGAGAGTTAAGCCCATTGTCAAATTTCTTAAAAAGGATACAAAATTCTACTGGGATCAAGAAGCTTCAAAGGCTTTTGTTGAGATCAAAAAGGTTATTCAGGAGGCACCAGTGTTGAAATCCCTTGATTACAGTAAGCCTTTCTCTTTGTTTTCTTTTGCTTCATATCAAACAGTGGCTGCAGTTATATTACAAAAGGATAACAAAGGATATGAACATCCTATAGATTTCTATAGCAAATCTTTACATGCTGTAGAGTTAAAATATGAAATCATGGAGAAGCAAGCATATGCTTTGGTCAAAGTTGTCAAAGCTTTTAGGCCATATCTTGTAAATGCACAAGTAGTTGCATATGTCCCACATGCTACTGTTAAAGACATCTTATCCCAGTCCGAGGTCATAGGTAAGAGATGCAGATGGATAAACAGAATCCAAGAGTTTGATTTGGAAATAAAGAGCACCAAATTGGTGAGAGGTTTAGGCCTTGCCAAGCTCATGGCCGAGTCAAACCTTCTTGATGTTGAAATAAATAATGTTGAAGTTGAGAACATCTTGGTCACTAGTATTGAAAAACAGCCCTGGTACTCAGAGATAATACATTTTTTAAGGGATGCAACATTTTTAGAAGGAATGACACATAATCAGAGAAGAACTCTGAAGTTGAAGTCACAGAAATATGTCCTTGTTCAGGGTGATCTATTTTGGAGGAATAGAGATGGGGCCTTACTAATGTGTTTGGATGAATCCTAGGCTAAGAGAGTGTTAACTGAAATGCATGATGGAGTGTGTGGAGGTCATTACTCTACCAAGACAACTGCTGGTAAGATAGTTTGGGCTGGGTACTATTGGCCTACTTTGTTTAAATATGCTCATGAATATGTCAGGAGATGTGACCCATGCCAAAAGTTTTCATCCAAATTGAAGTATGAAGGAGCTTTACCCCTTAACCTAGTCATAGTGGAAGCCCCTTTTGTCCAATGGGGCATTGATTTTATTGGAGAGATTGTTGAGAAATCAGGAAGAGGTCATAGGTGGATTATAGTAGCTACTGACTATTTTACTAAATGGATTGAAGCTATACCCACCAGGAGAGCCACAAGTAAGGTTGTTATTGACTTTCTAATGGATAATGTTATAACTAGATTCGGAGTCCCTATAAAACTAGTAATGGATAATGCCATGAGCTTCAGGTCAGAAGAGTTTGTTGAATTTTGCACTAGTCATGGGATAATCATGTCTTACTCTTCACCTTATCATCCTCAGGGTAATGGGCAAGCTGAATCTAGTAACAAGAGCCTCCTGAATATTATCAAGAAAATTTTGGAAGAAAATAAAAGGGCTTGGGACCAAAAGTTAAAATTGGCTTTATTGGCTGACAGGGTTACTATCAAGAAGGCTATTGAGGTCTCACCTTTTGAATTAGTTTATGGCACATAGTCTAGGGTGCCACTAAATAACCTTCTTCCAGTATATAAGTTCCTCCAAGCTAAAGACATGGAGCTATCTGAACCTATGAAAGACCGGATGATTCAGATAGTGGAAGTTGAAGAAATCAGAACTCTAGCCCACAAGAGAAATCTTAAAATCCAATTGCAGTCTAAATACCTATTTGACAAGAGAACCTCATTGAGAAAGTTCCAAATCGGTGATGTAATTCTTCAATGGAATGCAAAAGGACAGGATAAGGGAAAGCATAAAAAAATTGAGTCACTATGGATTGGCCCCTCTATGGTCTGTGATCTTAATGGAAAAGACTCATATTTTTTGAAGAATATGAATGATGAAGTACAGGAATTTCTAGTGCATGGACAATTCCTAAAACATTACTTCTCTTGATGTCCATGCACAGTAGGTCCTTGTTTGTATATATTTAGGTTTGCTTTAGTTGTTGTTTTTTTTGGGCTTGTGTTTGGTCTGTTTCTCCAGAGAGTTTCTGAATTCTTGTGTTGATCTTGCAATCAACCATCCCCAGTTAGAGCCACTGTTATCACTGTTCAAGAAATGGGTATTCTTGTCCCATAATTGGCCAAGTTTATGAAATTTTTTGAGTCTGGTATGGCCTTGTTACCTCTAGATGCTTTAGGTCCAAAGAGGGTTTAGGGTTTAAGTTTTAATTGCTTCAATGTCTGAGAAAAAACCCTTTTATTTCTAATTCTGTGTTACTTTATTCACTTAAAGAATGGTCCATTTGTCGTGAGAAGTGTTCCCCCCCTTCTTACTTCTTCCTAGGTGGGTCTAGCAGTGCATTGTTTTCCTGAGCTTTTCCTAAAGTTTTAAATGTTTAATCGGGTTTCCTAACCAGTGACCAGGTTCCTTTTGATCTAGAGGCACGTGTGATTTCGCAGCCTTAAGATGCCCGTGAGTTACCATTTGCGAAGTGGCGAAAGGCGGAAGTGGGTCTGGCATAGAAGGTTTTCACTAAAGAGTAAAACCCGATCAAGTTATATTTGATCGGACGGCCCATGCGTTTTCACAAGACAAAAGTGACAGAGATTTAACTTTCGTGAAATGGCGAAAAGGAAATCGGCTCTAGCTTCCAGGCAAAGACTCAGCATAAAAACCGATCAAGTTCCTTTTGATTGGATGACCCGCGCTATTTCGCAAGGCAAAAGTGCACAGGTTTTACACTATGCAAAATGGCGAAAAGAAAAATGGGTTCATGAGGCAACAGAGACTAAAGTTAAAGGCCGATCAAGTTCCTTTTGATTGGATGGTGCGTGCCATTTCACAGCCCGAAGGTGCCTGAGATTTAATCTTTGCAAAGTGGCAAAGTGACATGCAACCACTTGGTTGGTGTTGTGGTAGAACAAATGGATCAAACCACGGGCGAAAAGACAGGTTGTCAGATGCACATGGCGGATCTGAAGTGGATCCCATGGAAGTTGTTCGACGAGTAAGCGAGTGACATGTTGGTTTCTTTTGCCAGTCGGTTGCCAGGGTGGATGGTGCTAAGTCAGAGGGCCCACTTCTACTGGTTAAGTTAGTTAAAGGGCGGGTATCTCAAGGAGGATCCTATGGTGTGCGCCGTTTCGCAGCCCGAAGATGCAAGGTAATTACCATTCATGAAGAAGCGAAGACCGCTAGCATTAAGCATTTGGTGCGTAGTTAGTGGGGTTAACCGCTAGTCAAAGGCTAGAATGAAGACCAATCAAGTTCCTTTTGATCGGACGGCCCGCGCAGATTTGCTGGGAGAAAGTGCACGATGTTTATCGTTCGCGAAATGGTGAAAGAGATATGAGCCTGTCGCCGAACGAAGAATAGTTAGTAAAGTAAAAGTCGTGCAAGTTTCGCTAGATCTAATGGTTGGTGTGATTTTGCTTGAGGAAGAAGCGCAGATTTTAGGCTTCGCAAAATGGCAAAACAAAAAAGTGATGGAAACACAGACATGTTATGATCCGTTGGAGCAAAATTTTTGAATTCATTCGTGAATTCAATTTTGAGGTGATGGCCGAAGCATGTGGTATCAATGTTGTAGTTAAGAGCCCGATTGCCGTATATACACTCACATCATTTGAATATAGGCATCATTTCGAAGAGTTGTTGCGAAAAAGCTGGTGCAGAGCAGAGTTCTTCAGGCCAAGAACATGTTTTCTTGTAACTTGTTTACCAATTACTTGAAAGTTTTGATTGAATTGGGGTTTTGTTCTGTTAAAGAATTGTTGTGATTAGTAATTGAATTACTTGCATATTATTGAGATGGCACCCAGAAGAGATTTCATAGGGAAAGATAATTATCAAGAAAGAGCAATTTGTGATGATTTCCTGGAACAATTGTCTATGTCCACAAATGTAGCAGCTAAGGTTAAGGAATTAGTGCCCAAGACTCCTCGCTTGAGAATAGGAGAAGGATTGTATGATAAGGGTAATTGGCTGAGAGACCCTCAGATAGGGTTATTTGGTTTCGGTCTATTCAAGGTTGGATTTGGTATGAGACATTCCCTAGCCCCAATGAACAGTATCTGGGAGTTGGATATAGGTAAGTTGGTGGTCCCTGGAGTGTTCATCTCCTAACTCAGATTGCACACAACTATGACCCTATTACTAAAAGTGTTCGGGATATAAATGGAAAAACCCTCATTGAAATAAATGATGATGAGTTCAGAAATGTATTTGGGCTCAGTGAGGTGTCCAATTATTTGGAGCCCATTAATTTTGAATCATTGGCTTAGGTCTACAATGCAAAGAGGAATCACCTTAGAAATGAGCCTCTTAAAGAATTCTTTGTTAAAATAGGTGGGTTGACTGTTGTACGACCTAATACCATGGAGCCTTTCTCTTTAAATTTGTTCACTCTTAGAGAAAAAGGATTGTATTGGTCACTCTACTAGATTTTTGGGGAGGATGCTGAAGTAAACATGCCAACTCATTACATGTTAATGATTGCTCAAATTTTAAATCCTTCTCTGGTAGTTACTTTTGATTATGCCCCTATATTACTGATGCAATCCATGAAGGCTTGATAGGGATAAAGAATGGTAAGGTGGATAGGCCTTTTGGATGGTAAGGTGGATTGTGCTATCATGGGACATAGAAGATGCTAGCTACTTGAAGTTTGATAAGTGCTTTGCATCCAAGATCAGAATTCTCTTATGTTCAGAGAATCCAAGGGTCCCCAAAGCTCTTCTAGAGTTCCTTAGGCCAAAGAAGTTTGCTGAAGGAATCAAAATTGTTCACAATTGGGGTGACATGTACTTGTACCCTATTTCCACAATTTTCAGAGTGTATGGTTTCAGAGGCACTTCATTTTTGTTGCCATATCAAGTCCCACTGAAAGTAAGAATTGTAGAAATCCTTAGGCAGATTGGGAGTGTGCAAGAGGCAGAGCTATCTAATAGAGGAAAAGGGACCATTTTCCATACAGTAACAATAGCACACTAGTTTGTGATTACCAAAGGAGGATGGAAGTGGTTTGAGGAATTCTTTCAACCCTACCATTTGTCCACTCCAGTGTCAAGATTTTCTAACCCTGAGGATTTCTTTAATAATATGTTCAAGAAGAGGACAATATGCAAAGGCAGACCTCACCAATTCCAATTCCCTAAAGACCTCATCAGAAATAAGTTTGATTTGGATGAGCAAGAGCTGAGGAAAGCGAAATGGGTAGCCTATAAGAAGGCTCTAGATTGTGCATCAACTTGACACCAGCTATGACCCTTTGTCCAGTTTTCACCCTTTTGAGGAAAAGACAAAATTCTTAATTCTTTGTTTTGAAGATGTAATGCAAACATTGAAAGAGAAGAGGGAAGCAGTGATTAAAAATAACCCTATGAAGGCAAGACTAGTTTTATCTAGGTCTACATCTGCTAAAGTAATCCCTCCACGTGATTATGTTTTACATAAGAAATCCAAGTACAACATGCTAGTGCCAACAACAAGGGAGCCTTCTACTTCAAAAGGAAAGAGAAAAATACAAGATGTCATTGACATTCAGGAATCCCCAAAGAAGCAAAGGGAGGGAAAGGAAGTGCAATCTAATGAGCCCTTGTATTCCCCATCTCAATCCCCTATTCATATAGGAGATGAACAGGCAGTAGCTGAGCAATTATTACAGTTAGGGAGTCTTAGGGAGATAGCTTATAGTAATGATGAAATAGAGGATGGAATGCCTCAAGAGACAAAAGATGTCGAGATGAACATTACCACCAATGAGTTCAAAGGCCAAAAACTGGATCCTACCATTAAACATGCCTGTGAGGAATTCTTAGCTAATAGCAATTTTGTCACCTCAGGAGCTTTCATGTAGTTTGTGTGGAAGTAGAATATTGATAGGTTTAATGCCAGATGTGAGAAGAGGAAAGGTGAGTAGCCCCACAAGGATGCATCTATGGTGGAGGAGGAAATAAAGCAAGAAATGGTCGCTGAGTTTAAGACCATCACTCCTGAGCAAGGAAGGGAGATGGTAGCAAAGGCTGGTGTACTCATCCTCCCTAAATGGGGTATAGCAGATGCCTTGGTTCTAGAGGCAATCAGGAAAGAAACTAAGCCTGTTGAAGGAGTAACCTTCAGCAAGGATAATGCTGCTTTGGTCTTGTGGTCTCTGAAAAGAGATGAAAATAAAAAGAAAAAGGATATCCCAGAGTCAAGCTACCTTGGAGGTATGATAGTAAAGAGAGTGCAAAATACTAGATTGGTGGAGGCTGCTAGCACTGTCTTAGAGATTGCAATGTTCAGTGTTGTCATGGTGGAGAAAAAAGAAATGGAAAAGGTAGTTCTCCAAACTAAGTTAGAGACTGTCCTGAAAGCTTACAATGATGCCAAGGGAGAAGTAATGAGCCGAGACACTATTATTGCTAATTTGAAAATCCAATTGGCAAGTCAATACCATCGAGGTGAGTCCTCAACATTGATGATTGCTTCTTCTCCTACACAACCTCCCTCTACTAGCCCTATCATTAAATTTCCACCTTCTCCTACACCTTCTAGTTCCCAATCGGTTGAGATCACTCCTTAGGAGTTGGAGAAGCTAAAACAGGCTCAAACCCTGTTTGCAGAAAAATATGAAGAGAGAGTGAGGGCCACAATTTTGAGTTTTGCTGACACTATAGGATCATCATTGGTGTATAATAATATGAGTAAAGTTTTGGATATGTGGAATGAGCTAAATGGAGACAAGGTTGTTCTAATGCCTATTTTGGACAAGTGGAAGCCTAGAGAGGAGGACCTAGAACTCATATGTGTATCTTATGATGAGGCAAGGGTTGACCCCATTATCAAATCCACTTGTGACATGACAAAGGACCTGGCAAAGTTAACAGAAGGAGTGGATAATGCAGAAAGGAAGATCAACTTGTACAAGAAAGAGTACACTAAGCAAGTGTTTGAATTATTTCCTGGAGGTTTTGCCAGTCTAGCTCAATTGAAGGACAAACAAGTATGGATTAATGAATTAGAAGCCATCCTATCATTAAGAATAAAGGGAATCATTAGCATAGATGATACCTCCCTATTTGTTAGAACAATTGAGGAGATAGAAAAGATTAAATCACACTATGGTTTCCTAAATACAGAGGTAAATAAAATGAGGAACTCTTGGAAGAGATTAGCCAAGACAAAAGGGAAAGTTTTTAACTTCTCATGGCCTACTAATGACATGTACTAGTTGTGGAAAAGAAAATATACTGTACTGGATGTAGAGGTTGAAGAAGAAGCCGCAGAATGACAACCGTTGGAAAGGGGCCATTAGAAAGTGGGAAAGATTTGATAATTCTTGTTCAAACAAGAAGTTTTTTGTAACAAACCTTTTGAAAAGGTCCGAAGCTTGTATGCATCCATCCTATTATAAATGGATACCAGGTGTAGTAAAAAATGATCGCAAGAATTTTTAAAGAAACTGTGTAGAAATATGTTTGGGATTTTCTAGTTTTACAGAGAATATTCAGAGTTTTGTAATCCTTTTCAAAATTTAATATCAATATACAGACCATGAACTTTCGGGCTTAGAATTTGTGTTGTCTTCTGGTTTTCTTTCAATAATTTACTGGTTTCAACTTGGTAATCTAGGGTTATTCATTTGAACATGGATTTTAATTCAGTCTTTAATAGATGTGTTTCTTAGCTTCTCTTCAGAAGGGAAATTAAATACGCAGGAAATATCTCTGTCAGTAAGTTACTTTGCTGGAGGCTTTGAATTTGATGAACACTATCTAGTCCAATAAGGAAAAACTCTTATATATGTCAGGCATGTATGGGTTTGATAGAAGCTGAGGTGATTAGATGTATGGAGATGTTTAATTGTGAAATCCTTGTTTAACTTAGATGACTCTGTGGCCTGGACAAGGCACTAGTATCAGTTGTAGCTATCTTTCTACATTTCTTGTAGATCAATACTGAACATGAGCATAAGCTTTACTTCATTATTTCAGTTTGTGTTAAGGTGATATGATTCATTGGTTTTGGACTGGTTTACTATGGATCTGTTTTAAAAGTTTGAATTCATTCACAAGAGGCATACCTACCTGAACTTTGGATAAGTTCAAAGTGTAGAAGGTTCTCAAAACCTTGTCATATGTTGCTCTAAGGTTCTTTTTCCTTGATCTCTCTATTTGCAGACATAGTAATTAATTTCTTACAGGGGATAAAAAGGGAATCAAAATTTGAGATTAACACAATGATGATGACAATGAGTCACATCTCAGTGACAAGAAGAAACCTTAACCTATCCAGTAGAAACCACGACATTATGTTGAGAAGGAGTAAAGCGAGAACCGGGGAGCAATGGACCGGTTTGCACCACAACTGATGCTTAATATGGAGAGAAACTTAATTAAAAAAAGAGAAGAGCACAACTGGCAAGAGACCCAACCAGAGAGCACCGCCCTCAATGAGAAAGCAAGGATACCATATCAACTGGTGGAGGCAATATACTGTCACCAGCCGACCCAACTGAGAGCCATCATCTGTAAGGAGCAGACAATCGGTAGAAGACACTACCGACAAACTCAACCAGAAACCCTCATTGCTTGGTAGGATAAGCATGCCATAACACCGGTGGAAGATCAGGGGGGGTCACCAACAGCTATCGCCAATTTAGAGAGTCTATCAGCCTCTCCATTACCTTTCCTATAGATGTGGCTAACCCAAAATTCATCAAAGGAGGTTAATAACACCAGAATCGGTTGAAGCCATTGGTGAAGGCGTCAACTATGGATGTTATTACAATAGATTGCATTAACCACATTTAATGAGTCACCCTCCAGGTGAATTCGCTACACCCCAAGCTCCTTCCCTAATTGAAGACCTCTTAAAGTTGTTCTGAATTCAACTTTATTGTTAGTAGCAACTCCAATCTTTTCAAAGATTTATTTTAAGAAGAAACCATCAGAGTCCCTCAAAATACAACCAATACCATTTTGACCCAGATTTCCTACAGAAGCACCATCAAAGTTTACCTTGCTCCATCCAGGTTCTGGCACATCCCATTTCACCCCTACTCTTGGATTGACCTGATCCACTAGGGTTCCCAAACCAAAAAGTGGTGGAATGAGTAAATTTGGGAGAATCGACTTAATCTTACAATCCCAGTCCATGTATAAATTCTTCTTTTAATGATTTGGATTGAGCAACCTCATTTAGGAGCTTAGTCAGGTGGACCTCAATTTTCCCACAAAGAGACATTAAGCTCATCTCTTTACCCTAGAATATTCTACGATTCCTTTCTTTCCAAATTTCCCAAATCAAAAGAAATGGTAGGATATTAAGAAAATCAACAAAAATAGCCTTTTCTATCATTTTAGGCCATTGGGAAAACCACTTATCCAGCCCTGATGGGAAGGGGCCAAAGATTCTCAATTTTCTGATGAAATGCCACCAACAGTGGCTAAAGTATTTGTAGTGGAGAGGTAGATGATCCACAATCTCTTCATGCTCTAGACATAGAGTGCATCTGCTGGGTCCATTAATACCCATTGAATAGAGCCTTTCTTTAGTTAAGATCTTTTTCTGACAAGCCAACCAGGCAAAAGAGCTTACTTTGGGAAGGAGGTGTCGATGCCAAAAAAGATTAACAAGCCAATCTTTTTTGTCTATGGCTACTTCTTTCAATTTGTAACCAAAATATAATTTGTATTTACCATCAAAGGAACCACACCACCTAATAATATCCTTTTCAAGGGAAGGGAAAATAATTCTTTTGCTGAGAATGTCGGCAAACAAGTCTTTCTGATGTTGATCCAAGTCCAGGGGATCCAAGGAGTTCCATTTCCACTTAGCAATACCATTTTCTTGGATAGGATAACCATAATTACAGATATTATGCCCCCAAAGGTGATAGGTTTCTACCATAATAGGTTGTAGTGAGGGATTGAGAGATAAGGCATCTTCACCAACCCAAGAGAATATCCAAATGGAGGCATCCCTACCATTCCTGACATCCCTAGTAACTTGATCACTAATGATTTCCCTGCTATCCACAATAAAATTCTAGATGGCCGAGCCTCTGGGGGGGTTGTTTATGGTGAGAATCCTTTTTGGCTCCAGGGACTCCAGATATTTATGTTTCAGAAGCCTTACCCATTTTTGTTTCCCACCACTACAAATTTCGCAAACCAATTCGACACCTATAGCTAAATTCATAGTCGAGAACACCCCTTGCCTTTTTTGGTTTTTAGATCTTATTCCAAGCTACCAAAGGAAATTTCCCTTTGTCATCCAAACCATTCCAAAGGAACTTTCTCATTAGAGAGATCAATTCATCTTCAATTGCCATTGGTAATCTTAGGCAAGCCATGGAAAAAACCAGTAGTGCAAAAAGGACCGATTTTATCATAGTGAGTTTACCAGCAGAGGATAACCACTTGCCTTTCCAAATTGCAAGCTTGGATTTGCACTTATCAATAAGATGCTTCCAATAGTGAATTCTGTTACTGCCAATGAAGAGGGGGGTTCCAAGAAATTTCCCTGGAAAGTTTGCAACTCTGAGATTAAGAATCCTTGATAATACACCTTGTAAGTTAATCGGAGTATTGACAAAAAACACTTCAGATTTGTGCCAATTGATTTTCTTCTCAGAAGCCATACAATAATCATCGAGGCATGATTTAATTGTTCTTTCCTCCCTCCTAGAAGTCAAACCAAACAAAATGGTATCATTGACAAACTGCAAATGAGTCATTTTTTCAACCTCTGTTGCTACATTGACTCCAATCCAATGATCATCTAGCTGAAGAGCTCTGATTGATCGACCTAATGCTTCAGCCATTATGATAAACAAAAATGGTGATGTTGGATGACCTTGTTGGATTCCTCTTGTCGAGGAAAAGAAGCCATGAGATGAGCCATTAACCAAAACAAAGAATTTGGGGGAGGACAGACAACTCGTGACCCATGTGATCCATTCCTTGCAAAAGACAAATTTATTAAGAACATCAAATAAGAAATCCCTTTCCACCATATCATAAGCTTTCAGAATATCCAGTTTTAAAATCATATAGGAATCCTTGGTTTTCTTGGCCATGTGAAGCAATTCATGAGCAATGATAATGCCTTCCACAATGGATCTTCCAGGGGAAAAACCACTTTGTTTATCTGATATGATATGTTTAAGGAGGGGCTTCAATCTATTGGCTATGATCTTTGTTACAATCATATAAACTGTGTTGCATAGAGAAATGGGCCTAAAATCACTCATCTGTTAAGGGCTTTTCTTCTTCAGGATTAGTGTAAAAAAGGTGTGATTAATAGCACCTAGCATAATCATTTTCTTTCTTGATTCTTGTACAACAATATGTAGATCTTGAGTGATGATATCCTAGAAATGATGAAAAAAAGCAGCAGGGAAGCCACCAGGGCCAGGAGTCTTATCAGGTTTTAGCTGAAAGGTAGTTTTCCTTACTTCATCAATTGAAATAGGAGTACAAAGAGATGTATTTTGACTATCAGATATTACAGATGGGATTGAGTTAAGAATTCCGGCTCTTGCTTCTTGTTCGATCTGGTGATCACCATTCAACAAGGAATCAAAGAATATTATAGCTTCTTATGCAATGTCCTCATAATTCCTGACAGTGACTCCATCCGGTCTCATAATCTCTGATATTCTGGTTCTATTTCAAATGGCAATGGCTGACTGGTGGAAGAATTTAGTGTTTCTGTCACCTTCCTTAAGCCATAACTCCCTTGATTTTTGATGCCAATTGATTTCCTCACATTGAAGAATTTCATTTAGATCAAATTTGAGAGTATTTTCTTTGATAAATAACTCCTCATTCATTCCTGAAGAAATAACAGAGTTGGTTATTTCTTCTAGCTCAGCCTTAATTCTCAATTTCTCCATATGAATATTCTTGAATTGGCTCTTATTCCATTCTTTGATCTTAACCTTAATATAGTTGAGCTTCTTATTGAGAATAAATAATCTCGAATGGTTCCCAAAAATCGGTTCATTCCACCAAACAGATATAAGATCATATAACTCAAGCACTTTGAACCACATTTTCTCAAACCGGAAAGGAGTACCTCCCTCTATTTGTCCCATAGCAACCTCTAGACGGATCAGGTAATGATTTGATCCGATAAGCGGGAGAATCGACGACTCTAAAGCAAGATTTTGTCCTAGCCACTCACTAGTAACAAGAAACTAGTCAAGCCGTTCAACAATATTAGTAAAACCCACTCTCTTGTTCGTCCATGTGAAAACTCAATTTTTCGGAATAATGTCTAGAAGGTGATTCTTCTCAACAAATTCCAAAAAGTCCTTATGGGATGTACCAGTCCTCTAAATACCCCTACTTTTCTCACTTATGGAAAGGATCACATTGAAGTCTATGGCTACCACACAATTGCCATCGGTAATACTGTTCAATTTGATGGTTAAGAGATCCTAGAGAGCACGTTTATCACCAGCAGAAGATGGTCCATACACATTGAAAAGATTGAAACTCTCATTCCGACCAAGAATAGTTACCAGGTAATGTTGCCAATACTTATCTTCCTCAACAAGAGAGATCCTAGCAATCATGGGATTCCAAATGATTCCCAAGCTACCAAAGGCTCCATCTGATTGCCTAAACAACCCATTCCATGGTTTCCAAACTCTCATCTTAACATGAGTCTCAACCTTACTCCACTTAGTTTCTTGTAGTAGCGAAATATCTCCTTTGGTATCATCAATCTGGTGCTTAATCAAGCACCATTTTTTAGGAGCATTGATGCCCTTGACATTCCAAGATAAGAGTTTCATTGCTCACGGGGAAGGGCATTTCCCTTCCCTAAATTAAGTTTGGTTTGACCATTGGTATTACCAACCACTGCTAGCATAATTTTTTTTGATTTGCGCCCCCACACACCTTTTGGCTTAAAATTTGGTTTGTCAATAGTTGAATCCGACTTCCCAAACCCTTTTGTAGTAACCTCCAATATAAACTCAGAGTCATGTTCAAAGTCTTCATCACCCTCCAAGGAGGAAGATTCAATTTCACCATCTTCCAATTCAATACCTATCAAGGAGAAAATATTCCCTCCCATGTCCCCTAGAGTACTAGCTTCCATACCCTGAGTGTGAAAATTGCAATCTTCAATTACCAGTTGATTCCTGGGCACAAGAGGAGAGGGAGGAAGCGAATCCACTAATTTGGATTCAATATCTACCTATAAAGATTTAGTCTTTTCCAGAAGCATGAGAAGATCTTGTTGGCTCTCTCTTTATCCAGAGGAGGGAGGAGCTATGTTCAAAGGAGTTGCCTCTGTCAATGGAACATTCTCATTATCATGAGTTTCATTGCAAGAATCTTCCTCAGTATCAGTGGAGCTAGGAGGTTCTGGTTTCAGCTTTTCTTCAATAAGAAATTGCATACAGGAATAACTTCATTGTATCAAAGCTGAAACATCACAAATAATGCTGGTGTGATCCAAGGAGAAGCATTTAGGACAAATATGCAACTGATCTTCTCTATCAATCTTTTGGATCCAGATTTTCCCAGCACCAATAATTTTGACTTCATCCGGGATCTTGGTGATTTGATCTGTGCTAATGCGAATTTTGAGGAAGCTTCCCCATAATTTATCCTCCAAAATGTCATCAACTCATATAAAGGTGCCAAGTTTTTGCATATATCCTTAATGACATCAACGTGCCAATAATTTGAGGGATAGTTGTACAATCTTATCCATACCTTGATGTTCGGTAATACATGCATTTGGGGATTGAAATTGGGCTGCCAATCAATGATGTGAACTTCAATGCCATCCAAGATATATGGACCTTTGTTTTTAGCTTGCCATTTCTCCTCATCAGTCATATAGAAATCATTTGGGAGAATATTAATGTTAATATCCTTTCCCCATTGTGCTCTACACCAGGATTCAAAGTTATCCTTAACCCGTTTTCCACCACCCCACTTGATGAAAAGGCAAAACTCAAGCAAACTCGACCTAGCAGAATTAATTTTATTTTCATCCAAAAAGATTGTAGGTCTTGAGGTTTTTCTTACCGGTTTAGGATGATGGGGTTGCTGAGGGAGGGAGGTCCATCTGTGGAAGTCAGGGTAGCTCTCTCGGTTCGACTAAGGGTTCCAAATTTTAGGATGGAAATTGGATCTCCAAGACTTGGCATGGTCAGCCCTTGAGTTATCTTCCCCGAAGCACCCATTTCGCATTTGGAAATTATCATGAGTTTTTAGAGGGACTAGAGTAGGTTCAGAATGAGGATTGCCTCTCTTAATTGCCACATCAGGGATGCTAGATTCAGGCAATGGCTAACAGTTTTGGGGGGCCTCAGAAGCAAGATGCTTAGCTTTGCGAAACCAACCCTTATTATTCCAAATAAAACCATTTTACTTCCATTTATGAGGGTTAATAGGGCACTAGTTACCACTTGAATACAAATTTCCATAGTTCATCTGTGGTCTGGAATATCTGTTACCCTGGAACATGTCTGTTTTCCCAGCATTAACTAGTTTCAAAGCTGATTGCAATCTACCTATTTCGATGGGAAAGGCAATATCCTCTTCATCACTCCATGAACCTACCTTCACAACCTGATCGCCAGAGCATCACACATCGGTAGACCAGCTCTTATCACCACTACCGATCCAGCTGCCTTCCAACGCTGCCATTTCCAATGAGGAAGGAGATTAAGAATATGCCAAAATCCCCAAAAAAATTATTAGCATATGCATTTGAAAATAAATTGTGAAAAAACAATATCCAATGGACTTTGCATGAGCAAAAAATTATCGCGACTCTCTTCTTAGATCAATCCCTCTTCAAAACCTCAATCATGCCTTCAAGTTGAGGAATGTTGCTACAACCTGCAAAAATAAAGTTAGGGTTTGAACTCCTTTCCCTTTTTGTTGTTTGATTTTAAGTTTCTTTGTAGCCCTAGAATCCAATAGTGGAGATTGAATTCATCCTATTGATGAGATTCAATGCACATCCCATTAGTGGGAAAATTTAATGAAAAAATATAGTATATATAATTTGTTTCTTTTGTAATTTTTAGTGAGAAAATTTAATGGAAAAATAAGTCAAAAAATTCAATCCTAACTTTTTTGTAATTTTTAAAAATAATTTAGTGGGGAAATTGTTAAAAGCATAATGTATTTGAAACAAATAAAATGTAACCTTTGAGACAATTATATATATAAATTAAATATGTATGCATGTATGTGTATATATATGTTTATTTAACTAATATATATATATATATATATATATATATATATATATATATATATATATATATATATATATATATATATATATATATATATATATATATATATATATATATATATATATATATATATATATATATATATATATATATATATATATATATATATAGCTCTTAAAAGAGAGGTACAAGTTCAAATCCCAAAAGGGGGGTGAGGTATCTACAAAAAAATAAAAAAATTTATCAAAAAACTTTTTTGACGAAAGTTTGTCGAAATTTCATTGGAAATGTTCATCGGAAACTTTTGTCAAAATTTCAAGGAACATTATGCATAAATTATTTTTTTTAAAAAAGGAATCTGACAAAACAACAAATTCATTCACTTTCGTCGGAAACTTTCATCGGATTTTGAGCTTAAATGCATTAGTGAATGTTACAATAAGATAGTAGATTGTAAAGATGACCTAGGGAACAAGGTGTTCTTGGAATGCACTTAGCATGAGGTCAAACTAGAACAACTCTCTACTATCCAATTAAAGTGGAGTGAAAAGAAAGGTTTCCTAATGTTTGCAGTTAGAATGGAAGAATTACACATAGCCAATGAGGTCAAATTCCACGATGATATGATGATTTATGGGACAAGTTATCATAGTGGAATAGAATCTAGGGAGAAAGAAAGACAAGAGGAATCTTTTAAAGATAGATATCCCTATCTTCGGGATTATCAAGATGTGTTTACTGAAGAGTTACCTAGATTACCACTTAAGAGGATATTTGACTTCTCTATTGAGTTTGTACTACCAACACCCATATCAAAAGATCTTACAAAAAGACAATTGTTGAAGTCATGGAGTTGAAAGCACAGTTACAACAATTGTTAAATAAGGGGTTGATTAGACCTAGTGTATCACTGTGGAGGAACCAGTAATATTTGTTAAAAATAAGGATGGTACCCTTTGCTTATGCATTGACTACAAGATGTTGAATAAACTAACAATTAGAAACAAGTATTCTTTGTCATGAATTGATGATATGTTCAATCAAATGCACAAAACCACAATGATTTCTAAAATAGATATGCGACTAGGGTATCATCAATTGAGGCTTAGAGATGAGGATGTTCACAAAATGGCCTTTATAACTTGCTATGAATAATACGAGTTCACTGTGTTACATTTTAAGCTTACCAACACACCAACCACATTCATGAATTTGATGAATAGTGTGTTCCATGATTGCCTTGACAAATTTGTGCTAGTGTTCTTAGAGGATATTTTGATATACTCTAGGAATGAGGAAGAGAACTTGCAACACTTGCAAATAGCCCTACAACACCTACAAGAGCACAAATTGCACAAAAATTTGTCCAAATGCACCTTCTTTCAGAAAGAGGTGCAGTATCTAGGGCATATCATCTTTGCTAAGGGTATAGTCATGGATCTAGCTAAAATAAAAGCTATTTCAAAATGACCAACCTCTAGAAATGTGTAAGAAGTAAGAAGCTTTATGAGTTTGGTTGGTTACTACAAGAAGTTCATAATGAACTTCTTGTGAATAGCCTATCTCATGATTTTACTCCAAAGAAAAGGAAAAAGGTTTGTGTGCACCAAAAGCTGCCAGAATGCTTTTGAACTCCTTAAGGAGTAATTGACCACAACGTTGATATTAAAAGTGC
This sequence comes from Cryptomeria japonica, assembly GCF_030272615.1. Lineage (NCBI taxonomy): Eukaryota > Viridiplantae > Streptophyta > Pinopsida > Cupressales > Cupressaceae > Cryptomeria > Cryptomeria japonica. The sequence continues at coordinate 47,791,723 of NC_081415.1, read as the reverse complement.
CAGATCGAGAGGGACATTTTTTATGGTGGTAACCAATGCATTCGGAGAAGGATTGGGTGGAGTACTAATTTAGAATGGGCAAGTGATAGCTTATTGTTTCTACACCTGAATGTCATATGTATTATTAAGCTAATTAGCAAATAAGAATGAATCACTAATTCCTAAGTAATTAACAAACAAACAAATATAATCAATAAAAATCAATACGAAATAAGGAATGAATTCAAATAAGAACTCCCCCATTCTGCATCTTTGCTTCCATTGTGCTTCTCCAATTTGAGTGGTTGGTGGCTCTCAGGTATTGCACCAATTTCCTGCATATAAATACTTTGAAGACTGTGATTCTGAAAAAACTAGATCGAATTGATGAAAATGATGCTTAATTTATAAATTTTTAACACAAAGGAGGTGAGAAATAGAACTCAAGTGTTGATTGATAGATAACTAAAATTGATTGATTAGTGAGCTAGTCATGATTGATTTGTTAACTCAATAGATTGATATGTTAATAGGATTGATTAAGAGTCAACTCAATAGATTGGCTAGTAAACTCATTTGATTGATTAGTAGACTGAATGGACTAGGGAGATAACTGAATTGATGGATTAGTCATAAAAAGTTGATTTTGAGTTAAAAAGGATGATTGATGAGCTAACTAAGTTAACTGATTAGACAACTGATTTGATCAATTAGTTTTGATTTTAGCATGTGTTGTAGGAATTTGAAATTGAATTAGATTTTCATTTTCAATTTGGATTTGAATTTGGTCATTCGAATGTTGAAATACATATGAAATTATCTAAAATTCAGATTTGGTGAAATGTGAATTTGGAAATGTGAAATTAGATGAAATGATATGAAATTTGAATTTGAGGAAATATGAAATGAAATTAGATGGAATTAATTGGAATTATAATTTGGGGATTTGGAGCAATTTAATTAATTAATTTAAATAATTTAAATGAAATTATTTAAACTTAGAAGCTTGAATTAATTAAATAATAAAGATTATTTAACTAAGGAATAAATCACAATTAATTAAATAAATAATATTTAATTAATATTTAGAAAGGGAGTTAAATGATTAAAATGGTTTGAGAATAGAAATAGAATAATTACAAGTGTTGAAGGGCAATGATTAGAAGAAATAATTAGTTTAATCAAATAATTATAGAATTACTTAATTAAATAGATGAATAATTAGTGTAGAATTAATGAGACATTTTTAGGTGTCTACATTTGCCCCTCTTTGAGACAATGTCGAAACGACATTGTTTCAAAGAAAAGAAAAGAAATTATGGAATGAAGACCAGTTTTTAAGAAATGTTCTAGATAGTGAAAATATGAAGTTTGAAGTGGTTTCGATCTTGTTTGCTATGTCTACAACTACGTTGAAGTTGGAGGGGTCCACAAGCGTTATGTTGAGAAAAACCCTAATTTTTGAGCTTATAAATTGAAGATTGGTATTGATTTGAGCTCATTTGTACTATTTTGTTTTGCAAGAAGTTCTTAAAGATATTAGTGCTTTCGGCGTCCTTGGAGCGAAATGGTAGGTCATAGAGCAAGGTTGCATTTATATGAGTGATTGCGGTCTTATTAGAGACCTCCCGAGACTGGCAGCATGGTGAGTTGCATGATTTATTGCTTGTTTATGCCTATTTTTTCCAAATTTTCAATCATTTGATGATATGTACTTTTTTGTGAATTTTGCATTTGACTGTCGATTTTTCTGCAATTGATATTATTATTGTGCAACTGATTCAAATGTACCACATTTGATATTTTAGATCACACTTGCTTCTCCTGATTCGATAGTTGTGTTTCACATTTGCTAAAAGTAATTCACATTTGCTAAAATCATTACACAATTGATAAAAACCATTCCATTTGATAGTAAAGGGAATTTTTTCTTATGTGTCCTGACAATTTAATGATGTAACTGACTCATTTGTATGTTTTCCAAATGCAGGCGCATTATCCAGCACTGCTTGCTAGACAGATGAGGCCCGATGGTCTTGATCGACGTCATGAGTTGGATCCCGAGGATACCGCTTTGTTACGATAGGTTGGATTGTATTACATAACGCATTTTCTTGAGGTTACAACCAACAGGGCCATGATTACTGCTTTGATTGAGTAGTGGCATTCAGAGACATGTTCTTTTCATCTTATGACAGGCGAGGCGTCCATCATACTTGAGGATGTGTGGCGTATCTTAGACATTCCGATATTTGGTAGACAAGTTACTTTTGATCATCATGATGGTATTTCTGCTTTGTGTACATTGTTCGAGTGTGAGGAGTAGGATCTACATATCCGTGGTCGTTACGAGATTCGTTGGGATGATTTTGATTATGATGATCTCATCATTGTTCTTGCTTGTACTGTTGCTGGATTGTTGATTCCTGATAGACTTACCCATGGTTTTCCTGTTGGATGGGGATGAGTCATACATGATATGATTATCGATAGACGTGTGTTTTCTTGGGGTCCTTTTCTTCTTGCAACTTTGTATCATTAAATGAATGGGATTGTTTACTTGCAACAGAAATAAGTTGGATGTGGCATTACTTTGCTCCAGACATGGGCTTGGGAGCACATAGCTATCTTCCATCCTGTATTAAATATTGATTTAAAGCCATATCAACCATATGCTTTCAGGTACACTGTTGGTGTGAGACATAGGGCATCGGGTAATGTCTTGTATTGGCGACATCAAATTGATATCTTATAGTATTTCTCATGGAGACCTTATCTTACTTTCCCCGGTTGGACTGATGATGCTCAACATCTTCCTTTTTTTCGACAGCAGAGATATCTTATTGGTTGAGACATGGGTGGTCATAGGGTTATTGACATGCATCTTCCTACTCATGTACTTAGATAGTTCAGGGAGGTACAGGGTATTCCAGATGTGACAACTTATTTTTCTCGCACTACTTGAGAGGTTGGTGATTGGGGTGCTTGCGTGCAACCTCATGTTGCTATTGTTGAGTTTGATGCTCTTGCTTTAGTTATGTGGGGATGGTGTGTTGGGGTAGAGGATCCAAGGTCCACAACACAATATAGTGTATGGTGGATACAACACAAGCATATACCTTTGACAAATCTGATAGTTCCTATTGGTGCTCAGCAGATTAGACATGGCAGGGATCCCAAGGGGAAAGGGAGAGGTGGGGGGAGATATGGAGGAGGTAGAGATGGAGGAGGTAGAGGTGGAGTAGGTAGAGGTGGAGGTGGTATAGATCTAATAGCAATGGTTGTAGAGCAGGTGGATAGTGGAGAGGAGGATGTGGATATTAGTGGAGAGATTGCATCTATGAGTAGTTCTGATGAGGGCGATGAGTCAGGATCAGGCTCATCGAGCAACGATGGGGATGAGGGTGGAGATGATGGACATGATGTGGAGATGCCCCAGGATACAGAGTTTGGAGGTGCAGAGAGAGGAGATGAGGAGGGATTGAGAGATCAATTTAAGCGTTTAGAGGACCTGGTCGCTACTTTGTGGTAGTGACGGATGGAGGGTAGAGATCAATATCGACAGGAGATAGAGGAGTTGACTGTAGAGAGGGATCAGATAGCTGCTAAGAGAGATCGATTATAGAGGGAGAAGGATGAGGAAGTTAGGAGAGCTCAGATCACCATGGATGCATATGATCAGTTATTTGGGTCGATGATAGAGGCACATAGCCAGGTAGATAGATATTTTGTTGCTGCACAAGAGGCTATTTATTATCGGTAGGCTTATGAGAGAGTTATTCCTGAGGGTCAGAGGGAGCCTAGTTTTAGTGCTTTCATGTGGAGAAGATCAAGTCGATCTACCTCTCGACAGACTAGCAGTGGAGGAGTGATGGGTCCACCTAGAGCACCGTCAAGATAGACTGGGTTTAGGTGAGATGCACCTACTGATAGAGGCAACATAGGTTGAGAGATTGAATACTGATGTTGATGTTGTGGATATGATGTATTTTGACACATTTCTATATGATATATGATATGCATTCTCGATGAGCTATTTGATGATGAACTTAATGGTATAGTGTTTTTTAATTGTGTTTTATGGTATTGTGAGGATGAATGCAATGTGAATGTGATGTACCTTTATTTTGCGATGTATAATCGTTGATGAAATTCTTATTATAATGCAACAAACTAGCATTATGAAATGATATATATGAAAAAGAATTGTGATGATGTTTATTTTTGTGTGTCAAAATAGGTGTTGAAAATTGTGAATTTGGAAGAATTGTTAGTTGTTAGACGTAGGATAGATATGAAATGATCAATCAATTGAATCAACCTTTGTTTATTCTAGATTTAGATATGATAGAGATGGTTTGATAGAATTTTGATGAGAAAGTCTTCATTGCTTTATTCATAATGCAATATATTATCATCATTGAGCCTTATTATGTAACAATGGAGCTTATTACACCAGGGTATGAGGAACCAATATGTATAGATATCTCATTGCAAAGAAACAAAAACATAGCAGACAAGGAATGAACCCTCCATTCTAGGAATTACACTAGGAGTCGAGGTATGTGTGGCATTCACAAGATGAATGCTCGTATCACACACACCCACTAGAGCAATTACCCCAAAACTTCATTGGTTCAAACCACAAACAACAAACAAAGAAAAGGATCATGCTCATCATGACTCCTCTAGTCACTTTTTGGACATACTTGAGTAGCTAAAAGCAATGATCTTCGCCAATTTGATAAAAAGAGTCAACCAAAATAGACAAAACTCAACAGGTAGATTGACTGTGCCTTTGCTTCAATATGTTTGATATGATTTTGATAATGTCTAGTTTCAGAAGTTTTGGACCTCATTTAAGACTGACCTGTCTGGTTTCGAGTGTACCGATTCTCTTTAAGACAAGATGTTGATCATGTTGATAGTTTGATAGTGATTCGATAGATTAGATAGTTGATCAGCTTGATTGTAGATGTTTTGACAAGATAGTTGTATCCTTTGTTTAACTTCGTGTAAAGTGTTTGCTGGATATCTGCTAGGGTATTGGATTCTTGCGAGATAATTTATTGCAAGTTTTTAATTGATATTTTAATGTTTTTAGATTTTGTGGATCAATATTGATTGTTTTTGGATTGATTTTGGACTTTTTTTGTATGTTTAGGATTTTTTTTCAGAACTTTATTTGAATGTTTTTTATTTTTTTTCAGAACTTTATCTGAATGTTTTGGTATTTTTATGGTTTTCAAATTTTTTTGGTATGTTGATGTTTTTTGATGTTTTTGTTTGATTTAGAATTTTTTGATGTTTTTGATTGTTTTTGTTTGATTTTGAGTTTTTGATTGTTTTTGGATTTTGATGTAACATGATCTACCATTAATTGATAAAGATAAGACTAACTTGGACAAAATCCAGTAATCATACTAATATATGTCATTGTTTTGATTTGTGTGTTCATTGATAGGAATGTCTGGTTTCAAAGAGTGATTACCCCGTATAAGACCGATTTGTCTGGTTTTGAGTATACCCTTTCTTGTATAAGACATGTTGATGTTTGATAGAGTTTGATCGATAGATTGATTAAAAAGACATTTGATCAGTTTGATTGTAGATTTTCATAGTTTGTTTGTTGTTGATTTGATTTGATGGATGGCCCATGCTTTCTAACTTTGATTTTTCAGATTTTTTGTTTAATTTTCGATTTTTATGGCTTTTTTCAAGACATTTTCTGATTTTTTTTATTTTTTCATGACATTTTAAAAAAAAATTTGTAGAGATTTTTTCAGTTATGCCCTTGGTATGCAGACCTATGATGACATCATGATTTAGGTGATGTGTATGTAGACAGTGAATTTTTTATATGAGTTATGCTAGTGCAGGATGCATGACAAAAATGCAGTTCCTATTCGAACAAGGATGAGTGTGTGTGTGTCTTTCATTCTAAAATGCACTAATTGGATTAAAGGTGCGAAATGTTTCAAAGATGGGAGTTCAATCTGTTCTCAAAAGACAATCCATCCAACCTAACACACTATGTAATTAAGATTTATGAATGGAGGCACGAAAAACTTCTCCATCCATTCTTGAAACTTTGATCTTCTTTTGCCAATGTGTGTGCATTTGAGTTTATTCTGACTCTTATAACCATCAAAGACCCTTGGAATCCTATGTGGCTAGCTACATGAGTTATTCTGACTTCAAAAGCATCCCAAATAGAGCCTCATTGCCAGCAAGCTTTTAGGGCTCCGACAAGGTTATACACTGTAATCTCTCGAATATTGCTCCATTGCCAGCAAGCATCCATAGCCCTAATGGAGTTATTCGCATGTTCCCATAGTCAAGATTTTTGTTGCACTTGTATGCATGATATTTCAGTTATATATCTTTTCTCTTTTTTCTTTGAGATGGATATTGACATAACACTTTTTTCTTTTATTCTCTTGCCTTGACTTGTAAGTAATGAAACCTACTTGGGTATGACAATTACAGCAGCGTTGAAGCAGAATATTTGATTTTTCACTAGCCACATGACCAACTAGGTATTTGTAATGACTTAGAGCTTTTGATTAATGTGTGAGATATAGAAATTGATAGATTTTGGGTAACAATACTTGATAGTGAAACTTCTACCCAACCAAGGATAAAGCTTAATCACAAGGTGATGTTGAAGATGAATAACCAAATTCTTCCTAAAGACTTCATGAACAAGTATCTAGGAAATGAGACAACCTTAGTTCCTTTCAGTGCAAACAGGTGAATGACTCAGACAATTATCATGTTTTTATTGATGCAACTCTATGAGAAAGCAATAATGATATGCAAGCAACTATGGTGCATTTTGAAATGGAGATATGTAATGTAGTAAATACAGTATTGAAAATTGAAATGAACCCACCCTTAGATGTAATATCTTTTTAGGTGCATGTTGTTATTGAGTTGGTATAAACTTTGTGTAGATAATTCATTGGTCTTTGTTTGAAGAGTTGGATGAACTTGTCTTTGTCATTAGGATATTCAACTAGGAGTCTTTCATGTATAGTTTTTTCTATAGCCTCTTTATTTTCAAACCAATTCAGCTCTGATAGATCTTCTTGCCCCCTGTCTTTCAAGTGTGGGTGTATGAGGAAAATAAATTTTGGTTTAGAAGTTGTGACATGAGTGGGTGCTATATTTGTTTTTATTGACGCACTTAAGAGTATGATGAATCCAACCAGGCGTTAATCTCATTAGTTGGTGTTATGCTTGATTTCATCACTACATTAAAATTTGATGATGGCACACATACCATTGTTGATAAATTATTCTCTGCAGTATGATCTGAATTGGTGATTTCATTGATGAGGGGTTCATGTACAACTTTTGTAGAGGCATTGGGATTATGAGGAATACTAGGAGAAATGGTATATTCATTTGAGAGGGAATCTTGTGAGAGAAATGGAGGATTATGACATGGAAATTAAGGGAAAGAGTGATCTTGACAAGAATCTGGAGAAATAATGAGATCTTGTTTAGGACATGAAGGTGAAGGGATACTTTGATTTTGACTTGGAAAGAGATTATTGGGAAGGATGGAAGAGATGTCCTTATCTTGGATGGAACTTGAAAGTGTTGGCATTTTTTATGTTTATGTTGTGATTGTCATTGATGGACACACACTTGCATTGAGATCCTCTTTATATGTATGAGTTAAAGCACAACCAATATTTGTTCCAACTGGTATGTTGTATTATAGTCTTTAGACTATTGATGTTTTGCAGAATATGTTTCCTAGTCTGAAGCGGCATGTTGACCTCAAACGGTATGAGGGATTAAAGTGGCATAACACATTTCTACCAGTCTTCATTTTTGTCAAACCGGCAATAGACATTTCGTATGAACCGGTAATACTTTGTGATGAGTTACCACCCACCAATTGTTTGACGGTGCCGATACTATAGTGATTCTTTTTGTGACGTATTACCTAGTGTAGTCACACAAATCTGTCTAGCTTAATTAAATAAATAAATGCTATTTATGTGATTAAAAATCCACTAGCCATCAATTAATTAAATTAATATTTAATTAATTCATCCCCAAACATTCTTCTATTAATTAAATAAATTATTCAATTTATTTTAATTAATTCATTAAATCAAATTCCAATCAATTAAATAAATAAAATCTATCTATTTAATTAAATCCCCCTATTCCTCTTTTAAATAAATTAAATAAAAACATTTATTTAAATCATTATCCCCCCCCCACTTGCATTTTCCTACAAATGCAACTTGCGCTCATTTATTGAAATAAACTAATTTTATTTTAAATAAAAATCTTATTTTCCCTCACCCACCAAATCCAATTGCAAAATCTAATCCCCTTCTAGATTCTTCTAACCCCTTCCTAATTAGCCTAATCTATCCCCTAATTATTGTCACATTCCTAAGCAAAATGGAGTTTCTTCTCAAAGACTTCAAAAGTCTTTGAAAAGCATTTAATGCTTTGTGTGTTCAACAAATTAACCCCCAAAATCTTCAAAAACCACTAATGGCTCTTACATGACCATTTATGGCTCTTACATAACCATTTATGGTTATTTCAAATTTGTCCCCCCAAGCATTTATTGCTTTGACCATATTTATCCTTCTTGCCTTTGCACAAGAGTTCATCCATTGGATAAAAGCTTTATTATTTGAATAAAGAGTTTATTTATTCAACTAACCTTGACTTTAACTCCCAAAGTCATGTCAAGCATTTAACGCTTATTCCCTCTCCTCTCAACCTATCTCACATTGACACTTGTCATCTTGGGATTGGGTTGAAAGCCCTCACATGGATTTGAAATCATTCAATCCTGACCCTTGTTGAGATTACTCAATCTCAACCATCCATTGCTCCATTTTTCCTATAAATAGAGCCCATTTCTTCATAATCCAGATCCTGAAAACTTCTATGCATTTAACCTATAGGCATTTTAGAGAGCATTTAGCATAGCAAACTAATATCTTTGTTATTTTAGTTAAAATCAATCATTTTAATAGCATCCAGTATTTTAGTTTTTCATTTCCCATTTGAAGCAAAATACTCAAATCTCAATCCTCCATAAGCATCCATAGTGCAAAAAGTTGCTGAGAGCTACACTATTTTGGAACTTGGAGAGGAGAGGAACAAAGGAGAAGAAGCTAAGAGCATGTTAGGAGGTATTTGGAGATGCCTCATCATATTTGCTTCTTTAGTTAAATATGCTTTCATGTTTTTAGTATCTCTTTTGATATGCCTGTTTAGATTAGTTTTTGATTGATTAACACTAACGGTTTCTTGTGTGTGTGTTATTTATCTTAGACTAACCTTGTCCATTTAGCAGGGCATCATTTGGTGAACCCGACGTGAATCGAACACCCAAGAAATCATTTTTTTTAACCAATAACATGTTTGCATGTTGAAATTGTCACACAGGTTGCGCTTTAGTGCTATTGATCGCGTTCTAGCGCTATTGATACTTGTTGTTCTAGCGCTATTGTTCTTACAATAGCACTATTGTATCAAGTTTAGTGCTTTTGACACTGTTTTGGCACTTTCGACATTGTTTTGGCGCTATTGACCCTGTTTCAGCGCGTCTGCCTTCTCTGTCTTTCTTTTTCTTTTAGCACGTTTGTGTTAAATAGCACTTCTGTTCAAACACAAACTAGCGCTATTGTAATAGAACGTTGTAAAAAGGACCTTGTAACCAAAAAAGTGAAAGTTTATAGGCTTGTGGAAGCCCCCCTTAGACATGGATTTTACTAACCGGTTGTTGTTTGTGCAGGTTTAAAACTCACTCTTTAAAATCACAAAATTTATTTTGGTGTTTTAAAACTTGAACAAAAACAAACTTTCCTTGTTTTCTAGTTAGGGTCACTCGTTTCTTTGGTGCATTAAAACTGAACAAAACAACATTTGTTTTCTTGCAAGTTAGGAAACACACTTTATTTGGTGCTTAAAATCAACAATTCCATTTTCTTGCATCAAACTAAAGAATTTACAATCCACACTTCAATTTTTGGTGCACATAAAATACACAATCCACTTGTTTTGATTTTTGCAAGCGATTTTACTTCATGCAAACATGTTTTTCATTAAGTTGACCAGGATTTCAAATTCTAGTTTACTCAAACATATTGCCTTTGAAGTTAAAAAGAACACCATGATTGTTGGAGCAACATCTCCAAATAGTTAGATCACATTGCAATAACAGATTAAAAAGAACAAGTGTTTTTCGTGCTTGGCACACTTGTGCAAAAAGTCGGTCGAGTGGTCCTACTTCTAACACACACTATCCTCTCCCTTGGCTTTCATGGTCCTAGGTGCAAGAGAAAAGTGTTAGTAACACTCAAAATTTTATCTTTGTAAGAGAGGCCTGCCAAGAGACACATCACTCTTGGGAACGACCTCGCGCGGTAAATCCTTCGAGCCACTATAAAAATCAGGTGAGAGTGAAAGCTGTAGCCTTGGGTATAGCTGTTCCTACAGTGTAACTGGCTGAAAGGACAAATGGGCCCCACCACCAGTTACAAGGCTCTTAAGTGAGTCACTGCAGAATGAACTTTTGTCCGAAAACATCGAACATGACTAAACACCTTTAAGTAGTAGCCCACCCGTTCTATTGATTGAGGATATTTACGATATAATTTAGTGCAAGAGAATAGATGGTTTTGCTCCCAAGATACTCACCATACATATTTCCTTGAGTAGAAACATAGCTTTTTGAAAAGTCACTTGTGGCTTGATAAAAGTGGTGACTCCCCCATCATAGGGATCATCTATTTGTTATGCTCGTGCAAGACTTAGTATATCACATCCTTACCTACCAATGTGGGATTCATAAGGTATGTAGTACCAAAGTTGAAGAAATATCAAGATGTGGGCTAAATTTATCACAACTGGCCATTTGACCTTAGGGATAAAAAGTGTTTGAAGTGTGTTCGTTTTAGTCAAAACCAAGTGCAAATTGAACTGACTTCAGGCTTTGGAAATACACCTTAAAATACATCTAAAGGAAGGGTCATATACAAGTCCAAGGATTGGGTTGATCTAGACCCATACTCATTTGTGCCTTTTTAGGCAACATTCTTGTGTTTGTGTGCTTGCTTTGTTTTTTTGTCAAAGAAAAAAAAAAAAAATCACTTCCAAAAACAAAGTATTCATCCAACCAAACATTTCTCAAAACAACCAAACACATAAAAAAAAAAGTGCAAACAACAAGAGTATCAAAACTTTATGACCATTCTTCACATCTTGCGAAAGAAGAAGTGTCATCAGAATATCAACTTGAAAAGAAGACCATTAAGCTCAAGGCTTTGATCAAAGGAGGAAATTCTTCTATATAAATAGACAAATCTTTGGCTCCCATAGAGTTTTTCTGCGTCACATGCCCCTCTACCTTCAAGGCAAAACAAATGAATTTGATTCAAAATCATTGAACCGCAGAGCTTTTATGCAATATAGAGCTCTGAGTTATCACAAAAACCAAGGAGGTAAGATTAATCCCAACTTTTTCCCAAACGTCTGTATCACATACAACACAGCTCGAGAAATACCACCAACACCCGAAAGAGAAGAGGTAGAGTTTGTCCCATTTGTGACACAAAGTTTTTATTGAAGTTGAAAACATTTCATCCATTATCTTACTTATACATCATCACTTCATCATCAATCCGTCCCAACTCTCAAAACATTAAGAGGTTCTTGTCCCAAGTTCTCTTTTAGATATTGCTTGAAATCAAAAACATCACATCACTTTTTAGATTGTTTCTACATCCAGGATAAGCTCATCCTAAGAGACACATCTACGCAGGTTAAAACTAGTTCATGAGTGAATCCTCTCATTACTAGGTAGTTAAATCTGTAACACATCTCAGATTTCTCTACACCTTATCACATCAAAACTTATCAAACAAGCAAGCAATTCAAAGAAGGAATTTCAGTTACATCCACCTTAAAAGTGCTAGAGATCCATGTGCAACACAATTCGCCAACCATCAATCTTTCATTTCATCAAATAACTCATCATCATTTTCACACAACTTCAACAAAAGCTTGTAAAACAAAATGGCCCAAACCCGATCACAGTCAAGGCAACGAGAAATAGAAATGGAAGAAGAAGAAGAGGAAAATCTCAATGAATTTCAAGAAGCACTTGGAGGAAATGTGAATGATGAAAACCCAAGTACTCCTACTCCTGCAACAATAGAAAGGGCCTAGCATAACCCTCTCTTTAACAGACTGTTTGACGAAATACTCAGGAGCAATGCAGATGCTCACTTCTTAAAACTCGCTCAAGAAGGAGAAAAACTCCTCTCTGACTTTGATCTTGCCCAATTAAGACAAGCATTAGAAAAAAAAAGTTGCCATGAAGAGGAAAGAGGTAGAGATCCCATCAGATATAACATTCCTCAAGGTAACCCACCACCTCCTCCTCCAAATGAAATGGAGATGTTGTGGCAACAAGTCAAGAATCTCACCCAACAACTTCATAGTGGTGTTAAAACTAACCAATTCTCCCTCAATGACATCTGTCCCTATCCTTTTGATAGGAATCTTTATATGCCACCCTTTCCACGAGGATTCGAAACACCCAAATTCAAAAAATATAGAGGAAAGGGGGATCCCCGCGATCATGTGAGAGAATTTCATTCCGCTTGTCTCGAAGTAGCATATGAAGACACATACCTAATGCACCTTTTTCCCCAAAGCTTGGGAGGAACAACCACATCATGGTTTTCCTGACTATCAGGTGGCATTAGAACATTTGAGGAACTTATCCAGAAATTCCTCACTCATTACTCTCATAACATTGAATGCGACATCACCATGGCTAATCTATGCAACACCAAACAAAAACTAGGTGAACTTTTCTCAGTATTCTTGCAACGATGGTGCCAAATGTCTAGCAGACATTCTCTTCAGTTACCTGAACGAGAACTAGTGGAAATGTTCATTTCCAACTTAAACGAAGAAATGGAATTTCACCTGGATGTCAAAGACACAGACTCTTTTAATGATATGATCACCAAGGGTTTGAAATGTGAACGGGCACTCATCAAAATCTATAATGAACCAAAGGATAGTCCTCACCCACACTTCAATAGTGATAAACCAAGCTTCTGGAACAAAAAAAAGAATATCGTCAATGATGGGGTTGTGGATGCCAGGACTATACAAACTGCACAACCTGTGGTTCGGTTTGTAGGATAGAATCATCCACCTCAGAATAACACAAATGTTCTTTCCAGTCAAAGTCGCATCACATCTCATGATGAACCAAGACCTCTTCAGCAAAAACAAAAACACACATACACTCCCTTAGGGGAACCCATTGAAACAGTATTGTGACAATTCATTTCTCAAAATTTGGTCACCCTACCAAAAACATCAAACTATGAACCTCAGGTCAAACCTGCATGGTGGAGAGATATTGAACACTGTGAATTCCACCAAGGAAGAGGACACAAGACAATTAATTGTCACTGATTGAAAGATCTCATTCAGGATCTTATTGATCGAGGAGAAATTGAAATAGAAGGACATGACCCAAAAACAACAAATAATGATCATCTGATGTTCAAAAATCCACTTCCATCACAAGATCAAAGGGGTCCTTCCACTTCCAAGCAAGGCACTGATACCATGGATTATACACAGGCTACATATAATTATACTGTAAATCACCTGTATGATGCCAGTGAACAAGTTGCAACTATAACCTTCAAAAATCCCAACTCAAATTGCAATGTTGTTACACGTTATGGAAAGGTCACCATAAAGGTAGCTCCACAAGGCACCACCTCCATCCCAAAGCAGTACAATCTTGTGGAACAATTAGACAAAATGCCTACGCTTATATCCATTTTAGAACTATTGCGCCTATCGCCATCCCATAAAACTATCTTGGATCAAGCACTCCAAGAGGCGTCAGTCCCTGCAAACCTGAATACAAACCAATTTCAAGCCATGGTTGGAAATCTAAAGTCATCACCTTGTCTCACTTTTTCCAAAAGTGACAACTCTTCCTTCTAGCAACCTCATAATGCTTCGCTACACATTGAAGGCTTCATCAACCAACACAGGATCAAGTGAGTCTTGATCAATAATGGAGCAGGCCTGAACATTTGTACACTACAGTTGGTCATAGCATTGGGATATGCAATAGAATCAGTGGATCCTCGCAAGAAGATCACAATCAAAGCCTATGACAATGCAGAGCGTTCATCCAAAGGAGCTGTGGTACTCCCAATCCGAGTGGGCCCCATGGTAAAGCACATCATCTATCAGGTTCTGGACCTTCCTCTGCCATACAATCTATTGTTAGGAAGACCTTGGATACATGCCATGCAAGCCGTTCCATCTACCTACCATCAATGTATCAAGTTCCCACATAATGGTGTAGAGATCACAATCCTGGGCGATGCAAATCCCTTTGCATACTATCATTATATCAGCCATCAACTAGAGATTACCGTTCCTAATAATAGAGAAGCCATTTCCTCCACATCATATATAAGTCTCGCCTCTCTTGCCAGTTCAAACACCACTATACCAAAGAAAGAAAAGCTTAAAATGAAAATAGTAGAGGAAGGTCCTAGGGAATACAACTTGAGTCAACTCTTTTGTGTGGGACAGATGCCCACTTCTCCTAGAACACATGGTAAACCACAGCAGGTACTCCAGCAATCACTAATCATGCCAGCATGTGCTTTGACACCTTTCATCCTTGGAAAGAAGCAAGAAGAAGAAACCCAAGATGAGGACTTAGTAGAATGGATCTATAAAGATCCCATCACCACTGATATACCAAAAGTTAAACTTCCTACATATCAGTATGGCAAAGGTCTCCTCATTATGCAAAGAATGGGGTATGATGGTCAGAGTGCTTTAGGATATTGCAAACAAGGACGACATGAACCTCTGCTGCCAGAATTAAAGCCCAAAGGTAATACAGGCCTAGGCTTTGAAAAAGAGATCTTTCCTAAACTCAAATTCAAAGGAAAACCCAGCAAACCATTATGTCAGCCTACTGCCAAAAGGCCACCTTTCATTATCAAAGCAGCATCAAACACCATCACAACTGCCCCACCGAGGCTCAGAATCCCAACACAACTATCACCAATGCCAATCATCCCACCAATCGAACCAGTAATCCCATCTACAACAGCCATCACATCAATAGTACCATTAGCAGCAGCATCCATGGCACCAGTAGTACCAGCAGAAGCCATTGAGTCAATATTACTGATACTCCCTATACCAGATTCTTTAATCCCCATCAACCTTCCTGCAGCACCAATCACTACAAAGGTACATCAACCAATCACACCTGCAGTATTTAACTCAAAAGACATCCCAATATGGTATAGTAATTGGATGCTGGAAAGTGACTCAGAGACCGACTCACATGAGTGGGAATTTGATTATGTACAGCTTAACACTTCAGATGAGGAAGATGCATCACTACCTCCGCCACGCAAAGACATCCCTATTTATGGAGAAGCACAGATAAAGACCACATGGGTTCCTGAACTGGAAACATCTTCGACAAACCCTATGTCTCATCCTACGCCTGATTCTGACATGGAGAATACCATCAATGACCTTCACCATAACGTCTTAACCCTCACTGATACATCTAACACACTTAACCTAATCGATGAAGTAATGCCCATTATCCACCCCGAACTCATGGAATGGAACTAACCAAATCCCCCATGTCTTGACTTCTTCCAAAATGATGAGGCCATCATTGACTTTTTGGAATTAAGGGATAACCTACCAAGTGGGGATCACAAAGTTGGATTCGCCATTGAACTTAATAGTGCAGCATACTTCGGGGCAGATGCCAAACCTTTTAGCTGCAAAAATATAACAATAAAACATGGATCTTCCAGTGAAAACCACACTGTGGCACTGTTTGATCCAACAAAAGCAAAAAGAAAGAGCGTATCCAATGGTGAAAACCTCTCTGAGGTGCCTGAGAATGAAGGGTTTGACATCCTCCCTGCTAGTACACAATAGGAACGATCAATGATTCTCATCAAGGAAACCAAAGAATACAATGTGGGGACTCCTGAAAATCCTCATCTCATACATCTAGCATCTCTTCTCACTCCAGAGGAACAACCTAAATTTATAGAGTTCTTCCAAAAGCGTCAGATCAA
This sequence comes from Cryptomeria japonica, assembly GCF_030272615.1. Classification (NCBI taxonomy): domain Eukaryota; kingdom Viridiplantae; phylum Streptophyta; class Pinopsida; order Cupressales; family Cupressaceae; genus Cryptomeria; species Cryptomeria japonica. The sequence continues at coordinate 47,775,575 of NC_081415.1, read as the reverse complement.
CTTTGCATGGTCATATGCAGACATGCCTGGGCTTGATCCTGATTTAGTCATGCATCACCTCACCATCGCAGAAGGAGCCAAACCTGTCAAGCAGAAGCTTCGTAAGATGCATCCTCAAATTGCAGTACTAGTCAAAACAGAACTCAAGAAACTCCTAGATGTTGGTTTGATTAGACTAATTGATTATGTAGAATGGATCTCCAATATTGTTCCTGTTGGCAAACCAAAAGGGGGCATCCGCATTTGTACTGACTTTAGAGATCTAAACAAGGCATGTCATAAGGATGACTTCCCCTTACCAAATATCGACATCATAGTGGATCTGACAGCAGGACATGCCATGCTTTCACTCATGGATGGCTTTTCAGGATACAATCAGATAAAGATCACACTAGAAGATCAACATAAGATAGCCTTCACATGTCCATGGGGCACATATTGCTAGAATGTAATGCCTTTTGGTCTAAAGAATGCAGGAGCGACTTATCAAAGAGCAATGGCCACCATCTTCCATGACATGATGCATACTATGATGGAAGATTATGTTGATGACTTACTAGAAAAATCACTCACTAGAGAAGGGCATCTCCACATCTTAGATAAAATCTTTGATAGACTGGAACAATACCATGTTCGACTCAACCCAAAGAAATGTGTCTTTGGAGTAACCTCCGGGAAGCTTCTAGGATACATTGTCTCAAGCAAAGGTATCGAGGTTGACCCAGCAAAGGTAAAAGCAATCATGGACATGCCACCACCAAAGAATATCAGTCAGCTAGGGACATTACAAGGGCGGCTTCAATCCATCTGAAGATTGATTGCACAGTTGGCAGATAAATGTCACCCATTCAGACACTTGCTACACAAAAACATGCGCTTTCAGTGGGATGCCAGATGCTAGCAAGCATTTCAGACGCTTAAAGACTATCTCATGAATCCACCATTGCTGATGCCACTAGATCTAAGTAGACTGTTGTTACTCTATATCTCAGCAACAAGTACAGCATTGGGTGTACTACTACCACAACATAATACAGAAGGAAAAGAGTGTGCTATTTACTACATCTCTCGCACACTGGTGGGCCATGAACTCAATTACACGCCTATTGAGTGAGCTTGCCTAGCAGTAATCTTAGCAGCCACTAAAATGAGGCACTATCTGTTAACACACAAAGTACAACTCATTGCAAAGATTGATCCACTCAAGTATTTACTCAGCAAAGCAGCATTGACAGGTCGCTTGGCCAAATGGGTGATGATTCTAAGTGAATTTGACATCGAGTATGTAGATCATAAAGCTATCAAAGGTCAAGTTATTGCAAATTAGTTGGTTGATGCGCCTCTCATAGGCGATCATCCTCTCATTTCCAATTTTCCAGATGAAGAGATATTCATGATTACAACAACACAACCCTGGAAACTATACTTCGATGGTTCGTACACTAGGCATGGCTCGGGGGCAGGCATTTTGTTTATCACACCTCAAGGTGATAGCATCCCAAAGTCTTACAGGCTCACATTTTCATGCATCAACAACATAGCAGAGTATGAGGCATTGATCACAGGACTCAGGCTAGCCATACAATGGAAATTACAAGAACTACAAGTATATGGCGACTCCCAACTGGTCATTCGACAAGCAACAGATGAATATCAGACCAAGGATGATAAACTCAGGACATATAAGAAAATGGTGGACAAACTAAAGACATCATTTACTACTATCACTTTTGAGCAGATGCCAACAGATCAGAATCGAGCTGCTGATGCTATGGCTACCATCGCATCTCTCCTAGATCTTCCATAGAATTCAACACACTACGAGTTCTTGGTAGAATAGCTTTGGATTCCCGCTTATGATATCCCCAAATCCGAAATGATATGTCGCCTTGTTAGTTTTGAATCCCCATGGTATGGTGTGTTCTACACCTATCTCCATGATCACACCCTTCCTCCCAACCAATCAAATAACCAACGTAAAACCTTCATTCGCCAAACTGCTCGATATACCATTATTGTTGAAACCCTATACCGATGCGGTCTTGATGGTACTCTCCTTTGATGTCTGGAACAAGCTGAGATAACAAAGGCTTTGGAAGAAGTCCATGAAGGAATTTGTGGGACTCACTCAAGTGGTCCGTCACTAGCCAAGAAACTCCTACGCAATGGATACTATTGGCCCTCTATGGAAAAAGATTCCTACTACTTTGTCAAAAAATGTAAGAAATGTCAAGTTCATGGCCCTGATACATGCATTAGCCCAGGAACTACAACCAATCACAACACCATGGCCTTTTTGTCAATGGGGCCTTTACCTTGTGGGTAAGATTCATCCATCTTCATCCAATGGCCATAAATTCATTATTACCGTCACTGAATATTTCACAAAGTGGATCGAAGCTGTTCCACTTACCCAAGTCACCGGCAAGCAGATCACCTCATTCATCCTCAACTACATCATCTACTGGTATAGTGTGCCCATGTCCATCATCACAGATAACGGTCTTCCTTTCAAAAATCAGGATGTCCGTGAACTTTGTGAGAAATTTCATATCCAACACCGCTTTTCCACTCCCTATTACCCACAAGGCAATGGTCAGGCTAAAGCATCCAATAAAAACATATTGAGGATCCTAAAGAAGATAGTCAATGATGTCGGCCATGATTGGCATGTTCAACTGAATCCAGCACTATGGGCATATCGAACTAGCATTCGGACCCCTACAGGCGCAACTCCTTATTCATTGGTCTATGGTGCTGAAGCTATCTTACCTATTGAGGTGGAGATACCATCACTACGGGTTTCCTTGCATAATCTAATAGATGATGAAGCCTACAGAGTATCCTGTCTTCAGGACTTAGAGTTACTAGATGAGAAGCGACAAGCTGCATACAACCATCTCAAAGCCTATCAGCAGTGCATGAGCAGAAGCTACAATCACCGAGTTAGACCTCGTACATTTGAGGTAGGTGATCTTGTTCTATGAGAGAATCCTTGCAATCAACCAAACAGAGAACATCAGGGCAAGTTTGAATCAAACTGGCTGGGCCCATATGTTGTCACTGCTGTACTCGAGTCTGGGGCATATCAGTTGGCTACATCAGAAGGAGAACTGCTTGTAGATCCAATCAGCAGCATGCACCTCAAACAGTTTTTTACCTAAGCTGAACAGAGCATCAGGCTCCCCTGCATACCAGAAAATACCAAAAACATTCAAAAAAATGTCCTGAAGAAATACAAAAAAATTCAAAATGTAAAGAAAAATCATGCATCCAAACGGTGAACAACCACTCCGGTGGCACCTTGGGTAAGTGCGATGGTGAAAACCTGGCAAACAGGCACCACTCGTAAAGACAATGGCTCCAGTATCTTTCAATCTCGTTGTGATCACTTCATACATACATCCATCCATCCATCAACCATGGCTTGTTATAAATCTACAAATCCAAGAAAGTACTGCATGCATCCTACATCCCGCTTTTTTATAGTCATGTCTAAAAACTGGGGGCAATGCCTTTAACCTATTGATGGAAGTGGATTCTACATTGTCTTGTGATTCATTAAAGTTCTTCATTTAAAACTATCTCACAAAATCCAAAAAACATCCAAAACAATCACCAAAATATCAAAAACATTGGAAATCAAATCAACAAAATCCAAAAACATCAGAAAACATCAAAAATCAATCAAAAACATGGTAACACATTGTACATACTCATTCGCGTAGATACCAAACAAACTTTGTGATATACTCCACAAAATGATCACTTATCAATCGACCACACAATCAACATCAACACTCAAAACTATCTTCAACAAGGATGCATCCTTCCTTACCAAAACAAAGACAAGATGACATTTTCTTTGACAAGAAAATTCTGTTTACGCTATCAAATACTTGGTTGATTTATGGGCTAGTTATTTATATCAGGTTCCTACAGCATTGTTTGTGTATTTTCGGTGCATTATTCTGATGAAGTTTTGGGGCATGTACTAATGGTGTCTACATGGGAAGTTCACCAAGCTACGTGATCTTATGCCAAATGCAGTCATAGATCATTACGGCTTGCTGACTATAGCATATACCTCGACCATATGAGCATGAACCATTATCAAGGATCCATATTCTTTATTCTTTATGTATATACTGTTTGTTTGCAGGTACAATGCTCTTTCTTTGGTTCCTCCTACCTCATCCAAACTGGATAAAGGTTTTATCTCTTATTACGATATGCACTTGTCTCAAGATATGATCAACCTAAGATCAAGGAGGACGATTCAAGTCATGCATGAAAGGAGATAATCCTTGTCTATTACGCAAGCAATACTCAAGTCAACTTGATCCATTATATCAAGTTGCTTGTATTAACTTGCTATATCAAATCCATGTAAGAAATACTCTGGTCATCTTGAATCTTTATGTCAAGTTGCTTGTATTTTCTTACAACATTTTAAAGCTCAATGATGAAAATAGAGCACTATGGATCGTCATCTCATCTCATCTGTATATATTGCATTTCGTTGCATTCCACCCATCCATACATTCATAATAGCTACATATCATGCATACATAGTCATAATAATGCATACTCTATTTTACTCATCTTCTTCCATAGGACTTGGTCCTAGTCCTCCATATCTTCTATCTAAAATCGAATCCCCCCTCACCCTCCCTATCTTGATCATCAACATCATCCTAATCCCTTCATCGCTTCCCATCCTCACTCATCCACAAAATTAAGCCAGTTACTCTGTCTACATAGATACATCGACTCCCACACACCTAGACTATCAACAGATACTCTGATCAAGTATCTTCGGGTCTCAACAGGTAATCAATCATGGTAATCCTAGACTACATCAGGCATTTATCATAATGACCTAGTCTCAACAGGGTTGCCATGATTCCCCACAACCATCCATCACATGCACACACTATCAATTGATCAACCAATCAAACAGAATCCAACGGACAATTACATCAATTGTCTACGTCTCAACTTGTATTTTGCTTCATATACCTTGACTTCATCAGGCAATTACATCAATTGTCTAAGTCACATTAGGTCACTTTGATTCACTTACTCAGACTTTATCATGTCCAAGCGACCAACTGACATCAACTGTCACACTTTGACTTGATCAGGGCAATTAAACCAATTGCACCAGATTGTCCAAACAATTTTGATCAATTGTATAGCATCAATCCAAACCCCATACTACATCTGCTATGTATCTCTTGCATGACCTCAAGGTACTCACTGGCTTGTTGTTTCTTCATATTCACTCCATTTTCTCCCATTCTTTCATCATTAGTTCTAAATTCTTCTATTCTACTTCCCTTCCACTTCTCATTCTTTTTCGAGAGATCGCCCGATTTTTCAAAAAAAATTGGCCCATCTCTCGAGGGGGCATACCACCCATTAAATTGACATTTTATGGGGCATTTTCTTCACACCAGTTTTTCTTTCTTTGAAACGACGCGATAAACCGCACCGTCTCAAAGAGGGGCAAATGTAGTCACACAAATCTGTCCAGCTTAATTAAATAAATAAATGCTATTTATGTGATTAAAAATCCACTAGCCATCAATTAATTAAATTAATATTTAATTAATTCATCCCCAAACATTCTTCTATTAATTAAATAAATTATTCAATTTATTTTAATTAATTCATTAAATCAAATTCCAATTAATTAAATAAATAAAATCTATTTATTTAATTAAATCCGCCTATTCCTCTTTTAAATAAATTAAATAAAAACATTTATTTAAATCATTATTGCCCCCCACTTGCATTTTCCTACAAATGCAACTTGCACTCATTTATTGAAATAAACTAATTTTATTTTAAATAAAAATCCTATTTTCCCTCACCCACCAAATCCAATTGCAAAATCTAATCCCCTTCTAGATTCTTCTAACCCCTTCCTAATTAGCCTAATCCATCTCCTAATTATTGTCACATTCCTAAGCAAAATGGAGTCACTTCTCAAAGACTTCAAAAGTCTTTGAAAAGCATTTAATGCTTTGTGTGTTCAACAAATTAACCCCCAAAGTCTTCAAAAACCACTAATGGCTCTTCCATGACCATTTATGGCTCTTACATAACCATTTATGGTTATTTCAAACTTGTCCCCCCAAGCATTTATTGCTTTGACCATATTTATCCTTCTTGCCTTTGCACAAGAGTTTATCCATTGGATAAAAGCTTTAATCTTTGAATAAAGAGTTTATTTATTCAACTAACCTTGACTTTAACTCCCAAAGTCATGTCAAGCATTTAATGCTTATTCCCTCTCCTCTCAACCTATCTCACATTGACACTTGTCATCCTGGGATTGGGTTGAAAGCCCTCACATGGATTTGAAATCATTCAATCCTGACCCTTGTTGAGATTACTCAATCTCAACCATCCATTGCTCCATTTTTCCTATAAATAGAGCCCATTTCTTCATAATCCAAATCCTGAAAACTTCTATGCATTTAACCTATAGACATTTTAGAGAGCATTTAGCATAGCAAACTAATATCTTTGTTATTTTAGTTAAAATCAATCATTTTAATAGCATCCAGTATTTTAGTTTTTCATTTCCCATTTGAAGCAAAATACTCAAATCTCAATCCTCCATAAGCATCCATAGTGCAAAAAGCTGCTGAGAGCTACACTATTTTGGAACTTGGAGAGGAGAGGAACAAAGGAGATGAAGCTAAGAGCATGTTAGGAGGTATTTGGAGATGCCTCATCATATTTGCTTCTTTAGTTAAATATGCTTTCATGTTTTTAGTATCTCTTTTGATATGCCTGTTTAGATTAGTTTTTGATTGATTAACACTAACGGTTTCTTTTGTTAGTGTTATTTATCTCAGACTAACCTTGTCCATTTAGTAGGGCATAACCTAGTATGTCCAGGTTCATTGAACCTAGGAAATTGTGATGTAATCCTATTGGACCGACATGAAATCAGTTGCCTTTATAAGGACATCATGTCTAGGGTTTTAGGTTGTTGTTGCGATAGTTGATATTGCGGCTAGGGTTTAAGGTGGTTGAGGAGTTGGAGAGATTATGAATGTGTAGAAGACTGAAGTAATGCAATAGTGCATTAAGAACGAGCTATCAAGGATCTAACCAAGCAGTCAGTGCTATTAGCTAGATCAAACACTTGTTGATTACTCAAATCTTTGACAAGTCTGTAGCCCTTAACCGGGTAGGACCAAAAGCCTCTTGTAAATCCTCTAACAAGGTGGTTCACATCTATGGATCTAAAATCCTCTAGCAAGGTAGTCTTTAATAGGAGTTGTCTCCTAACAGAGATTGAGATTCCTAACAGGATCTGTTCTGGTAAAGAACACTGTAAGACCTTAACCGGTCTGAACTTAACCGGTCTAGTTCCTATTCTGCAGATAGTGACTTGTGAGTTCCATCTCACCGTGGTTTTTCCCATTTGGGTTTCCACGTCAAAATATCTTGTGTTATGGTGTTTGTGCTTCTATGGGTAAATGCATTATTAGCTATTTGGTTTGCATGTTTGTTAACTGGTTTGTTTGTTAAATTGTTTTACCGGTTTACTGCTAGTCTTGCAAAGTGTTTAAGTGCGAAGGTTTTTAGCATACTAATTCACCCCCCCCTCTTAGTATTCATCAATTGGTATCAGAGCCAACCCTTCTATAAGTTTAACCACTTGAAAAGAGATATGGGGGAATACACATTGAGGGAACTTACCCACCGGCTCACTCAGTCTGAGCAAGCCTATGATGATCTTATGGTCAAATACAAGGCATCTCAAGCAAAATGAAGAGAACATGCAGAAAAGCTGATGGAGCTATCTGAAAATAGTTCTTCAGATGAAGCAAACATGGAAGCCTTAATTGCTGAAGTAAATAAGTTGAATGAATCAATCTCCAACCTAAAAAAGGAGTTGGAAGGACTGACTATCAGGATGTGTCAAGAGCTTGAGAACCGAAGAAAAGCTGAAGACCTAGTGAAAGAAAGAGATCTTGAGATCTCTAAGCTGAAACAAGAGATGAGTGCCCTAAATGCTCAACTCCATTCAAGCAAGGTGGAAAAGGAAGACATGCAAGGAGAACTGAACACTACCATCTCTGAGAATGAAAACCTGTTGAAAACAAATGCTGCTATTTCCAAAGAACTCTCTGAGTCAAAGGAAATACTTGCTAAGTTCAACAAGAGTACTGTCAAGCTAGAGCAAAAGCTTGAATCTGCCAAACCGGTCAAGAATACCAATGGACTTGGTTATTCCGGTAATGAGGAAGGTGAAACCTCTGGTACAAATGCTGGAACATCAAAGAAACAACCAGCATCAAAGGATGAAGGTAAGCAAAAGTTTAAACTTGTTTGTTTCAACTGTCTTAAAGAAGGACATACTGCAAATGTGTGTAGGAGTAAGGCTTACAACAATTTTTCTTATTTTCTAAATGATTAGCCTAGACCCTATAGATTTGATGGTAACTGTTATGCATGCAACAAGTATGGGCATAGAGCATCGGAAAGCAAGTCTGTTATGAATAACACAACCGGTTTAATGTCTTCAATCATTAGCCAAGAAGCAGTAGTTATCAAGTGGCAACTGGATAGAGAGAAAATTGTATGATCTGTCATGGTCATGGTCACACTGCTACAACATGCAGAAGGAAGAATGGAAACATGAACAATGGACCTTGGAGAGCACCTGGATTGGTCTGCTATCACTGCAACAAACTGGGTCACATTGTCAGATTCTGTAGAGCAAGAAAGGATATATTTGATGATATATCGGTCACTCCAAAAGGAGACATTGATGTTGACACCGTTCAAATGGATATGAACAAAACATGGAAGAAGAAACCAGCGGTGTTACAAGAGGAACCAGTTTCTGCACCTAGTGTGGAAATCACGGAATCGGCAAACTAAGCTTCAGAAAAGCTTAGGGGGAGCAAACAGCAAAATGTTTCGAACCCTCGGTTTACACCGGTAAAAGACCTTAACTAGTATGTTATACCTGTCGTTTGGCAGAAGACCGAAAATGGTAAAAAGGGAAAATTAGGGTTTGCACCCTAATGAAGGAGCATTAATGACGGTAGGTGAGGAATATGTTTAAAAGCATTTTACAAATCATTTGTCACTATCAGTTTTCAAGCGAAGAAAAGTTTTTCAAAGAGTAGAGCGACAAAAAGGCGATTTGAGCAGAGATTTTGAGAAATTGAGAAACCAAGAAGGAGATTCAAATTCAAAATGGAAACGGGCAAGTGGAGAACACAAAGAGGTGATTTAGCAACCAACAGAGTGTGAAGTGAAGAAGAATCGACAAGCCTTAATTTCACATATTTCAAAAGGTATTTCTCGAGTTCTTAAGATTTCTATCATGGCTTTTGCATCACATACCAGTTCTAGTGCATCTGTTGAGTCTGCAAGTTTTATTCAACAGAAGTCCAAGTATAATGCCCTATCACAAGTTCTAGCTGGTGTGATAGTAGAAGAGGGAATTTCTGACTACATAGGTTGCAAAATATAAGACCTAGGGTCTCTAGCCTTCCACACCCAGTTAGGTTTATTTTGCGGTAAAGATAAGAAGATCAAATCGGATATTAATATTTTGGAGAAGAAAAAGCTCCACAATGCTGTTTACTTCCTAGAAGATTTCACAGAAGATCATAAAAGGATCATTCTGAGCAGAGTCCATGGTGATAAGATGTACCTGGAGAGGACACATGACATCACACCATAGGCAATTCATGCAGTCACCAGATTCTACAACATAGGGGAAGTGCCAGCCCTAAGAATGGTAAGCAAAACTAAAATGGCCAAGCTCCCTGGTTCAACGAGCGACTCACGAGGCATGACAGTAAATTCTATCAAGGATGATCTAGTGAAGTATGTGTATATGGTGATTGGATACCGGACATTCTCAGCCAACAGGATTAACTCTGTATCTGCTGTAGCGGTAAATGTCGCTTACCGGATGATAAAGGAGGATGCATCATTTGATCTGTGCACCGGTATGCAGAGACAACTCCTATTGAATCTGAAGGCAATCAAACAAGATAATGCACTTAGGTTTAGTTTGGACAACTACTGGTTGGGTTTCTCTTCTATTTCGAAGGCTACTTCCTAGGAGTAGGAGATGTTTAGTGGTTTGGTGACCAACCGGTAACCAAGCAAATCGAGGAAAGCATTGAAGCACTTGAAACCAATTACCCTGATATTCTGAACAAGTATTTTGATGAGTTCAGAAGGAAGATGAGCCAAAGAGTGAGGATATCAGGTGACATCGTTAAGAAATATGAAGACGATATCTGCTTCACCATCCAAGTAGATAAATGCATAATGGAGGTTGTTGAGCCTAGACAGGAAGAAGTGGAGCCAATGGGCTATGAGGTGATGTACGATATGCTGGAAGGGTATGCCTCTACCCTTATTGCCTCACCACTTGATCCTAAGGTGAAGAGAATCGACACCTACCTAGAAAGGATAGCATCGGTTGAGGAACCACCAGCAATGAAAGAAAAGGAACTGGCAATGAAGAAGGCAAAGGCAGTGCCTGCAACATCCTCACTGGTTACTACTGGAACTCCAAAAGTGACCAAGCAATCACCAACCAAGAAGAAACCGGAAGCTGCACCAGCTAAAGTATTCCAGAGAAAGAGGAAGACAAGGAACACCTTTCCAGACTCAGAAGAAACCTTGTCTAAGGAAAAGCCAAAGAAAACACGTCAAGCAAAGAGGAAGACAAAGGATGAATCGACAACGTCTAAACCGGTAAATATTGATATCTCCTCATATAAACCTTTGACACATTGTCAAAGAACAATAAAGAATATTAGGAGAAAATTATTACATGATTTAGTAGACTACTATGATGATTTTAGTGATGAGGAGAAAGAAGAAGTACTATAGGAGATTATTGTTTATTTGTGTACAAATGACCGATCGCCATCAGAGATTAAATCTCAGACACTGGATTCTTTGTATAAGGCATTAGATAATAAATGGTGCATTGCCATAGAAAAGGAACAGGAAATTAAGGAGAAAGTTTTTGCTCAGTACTTTCCTGACCTGTCAAATTCTGAATTATTTAATGTTATTGGCCAAAATAAAGGGCTCTTCTTCACTAGAAGAAGAAGACTCTGGCTGTTAGAAGGAAGAGTTGATGATGTCGAAAAGGAAACTCATCAGTATATGATAACCATTGTCCAGACTCACAAAGCGCATCTAGCCAACCGACAAGCTGAGAAATAACCGATTATATGCAAACCGGATGAAGCATTTGATGATGAAGGAAATCTGGTTGTTGAACCAATTGACACCATTGATGTCGATGCTTTGGAAGCTGAGGATGTTATCCAGGAGATACCATCTGAGGCAATAGGACAGGAGCATCAGGCTGAATAGGAGAAGAAAGCCGAGGACAGAGCGGCGAAGGAAGAGTCAGAGAAGTGGAAAAAGGATGAAGAAGAGAAGCAGAAAAAGGAAGAAGAAGAGAAGCGGAAAAAGGAAGAAGAAGAGAAAAAGAAGAAAGATGAAGAAGAGAAGAAGAAGAAGGAAGAAGAAGAAAAGAAGAAAAAGGATGAAGAGGAGAAAAACAAGAAAGATGAAGAGGAGAAGAAGAATAAGGAAGAAGAAGAAAAGAAGAAAAAGGATGAAGAGGAGAAGAAGAAGAAGAAGGAAGTAGAGAGGAAAAAGAAGGAAGAAGAAGATAAGGAATAGGAGAAGAAAAAGGAAGCAGAAAAGAAAAAGGCTAAGGAAGAAAAGGAAGCAAAGAAGAGGAGAGAAGCAGAGAAGAAGAAAGCGGAAGAGGACAAGGCAGGAGAAGTGGCGAAGAGCACCCAGATGGAGACTCCAAAGGCAACCAAGAGTCAAGCTAAACTAGCTGATCTCACCAGTCATATAGATCTCCAGTCTGCAAGTGAAACGGAAATAATGTAGAGCATCAAGGTAGCTTAAGAGCACCTTGAAATCATTTGACGAAAGAAGGAGCAGGATGTAATCCAAGTAGCTGTGGATACGCTTACTAGTTTGATACCCGGTACAAATCTTCCAAACACCGATTCATCACTAGCTAGACTTAAGCTCCTATGCATAGTAGTAGATGATCAGGTGCAGAGCCTTGAAGAGACAGCAGAGGCTAATGTCAAGAAGAAGCATCAAAAAGCTCTTAATATAGCTTTGGTGAAGAAGTTGAATGAGCTCTGGACTGAACTGAAGAAAGGACAAAAGGATATAAGGGACGCTCTAGATGAGGGGAATTTTCTACTCAATAAAATTTGCCAACCCCATCTGTTCTATGATGATGTGCTTGCTCAAAAGCAAAAACTTGAAAAGGACTTGCAGTCCTACTTGAGCACATTCAAGCCGCCTTATGATTCCTTTACAACTTATGGGCAAACCATTCACCGGTTTCACATCCAGTGAACAAAAATGGAGCAAGAGATCAGCACTCGTTCTAGAGATTTGCAGGAGCTACAACTGGTTCTACTCCCACGATTGCAAATTCTTCAGAAGTGCTATCTGAACCTGGATGCCTTAACAGTTACATAGGAGATGAGCACAATCGATGCCATGGAAGAATAGGTCTCCCAGATGCAGACAGAGCAAGAAGTAGCCACCTCCCTACTTGAGTCCTAGTCTTTGTCGATGAAACAATTCTTGCAGGACTTTAAATCTATTTTTGACAATTATCATTCCTTGTTGTCCTAAACTTTTATTATTTTTAATATCAAATGAAAACAGGGTTGTTCAGCTGTACTTTGTCATTGTTGACAAAGGGGGAGAAGAATTCTATTTGGAGAAGTATCTGGTAATCAAAATTTGATTATATGCTCTGTATATCTCAATGTTTATCCTCTTTATGCTCTTTATGAAAAATTGTTATACATTGTATTGTCAAAGGGATAGTGTATATGCTTAGGGGGAGCAATTTTGCTAATGGCATGATTTTGTTGTAAAACACTTAGATGTCAAAATTTTATTTTCCTAAGTGTTGCCATCAATGCCAAAGGTAGAGATTGTTGGCATTTTTGATGTTTATGTTGTGATTGTCATTGATGGACACACACTTGCATTGAGATCCTCTTTATATGTATGAGTTAAGCATAACCGGTATTTGTTCCAATCGGCATGTTGTATTATAGTCTTTAGACTATTGATGTTTTCTAGAATGTTTTTCCTGGTCTGAAGTGGTATGTTGACCTCAAGCGGTACGAGGGTTTAAAGCGGCATAACACATTTCTACTAGTCTTCATTTTTGTCAAACCGACAATCGACATTTCGTAAGAACTGGTAATACTTTGTGATGAGTTACCACCCACCGATTGTTTAACGGTGCCGATACTGTAGCGATGCTTTTTGTGACGTATTACCTAGTATGTCCAGGTTCATTGAACCTAGGAAATTGTGATGTAATCCTATTGGACCGACATGAAATCAGTTTCCTTTATAAGGACATCATGTCTAGGGTTTTAGGTTGTTGTTGTTATTGTTGTTGTGATAGTTGATATTGCGGCAAGGGTTTAAGGTGGTTGAGGAGTTGGAGAGATTATGAATGTGTAGAAGAATGAAGTAATGTAATAGTGCATTAAGAACGAGCTATCAAGGATCTAACCGAGCAGTCAGTGCTATTAGCTAGATCAAACACTTGTTGATTACTCACATTTTTGACAAGTCCGTAGCCCTTAACCGGGTAGGCCCAAAATCCTCTTGTAAATCCTCTAACAAGGTGGTTCACATCTGTGGATCTAAAATCCTCTAGTAAGGTAGTCTTTAATAGGACTTGTCTCCTAACAGAGATTGAGATTCCTAACAGGATCTGTTCTGGTAAAGAACACTGTAAGACCTTAACCGGTCTGGTTCGTATTCTGCAGATAGTGACTTGTGAGTTCCATCTCACCATGGTTTTTCCCATTTGGGTTTCCACATCAAAATATCTTGTGTTATGGTGTTTGTGCTTTTGTGGGTAAATGCATTATTAGCTATTTGGTTTGCATGTTTGTTAACTGGTTTGTCTATTAAACTGTTTTATCGGTTTACTGCTAGTCTTGCAAAGTGTTTAAGTGCAAAGATTTTTGGCATACTAATTCACCCCCCCTCTTAGTATTCATCAGAAAGAACATCTCACTCTTGAGAAACAAGGGTGTTATTATGAGTGGAATAGAAAAGAATGCAAGAATCATCATAAGATTCTTGATAGGTGGAGTCTTCATCAAAAATTGGGAAGGATGAAAAGGTTTTTTCTTGATCTTGATTTATTTCATGACTGATTTCTGCTGATTTTGGATTGTCCTCCTGACATGGGGAAGGATTTTGGATATTCATGGGAGATTCTTCAAAGGTTTCAACATTTTGACTTGATGAGAAAGGATTTTGAATGAGACTCTCTAAATCATGTCTTGGATTAGATTGGATTTGTGCTATGGATAGCCCTTGGGAGATTGTGTTATTGGATATAGATGGCATGTATTGGTCTTGTGTGACTTCAGGGGATGATGAAATGGTGGATAGATATGGTTGATTTGGACTTTAGTTGAAAGGGATTTGGCTTGGGTTCAAAGAGTTTTGGTTTTGGTTGAAAGGGTTTTGATTTGGGTTGAAAGAGGTTCGATTTTGGTTGAAAAAGGTTTGGTTTGGGTTGAAAGAGTTTTGGTTTTGGTTGTGTATGGGGGAAAAAGTGACACTAAGCAAACATGCCCTAATCTCACTTTCAATCACACACTTGTGGAATAAGAAAGAGCCTAGAGGTATCACACAATTGGCTACTTCTTTTTGTGGAAGAGAGAGCCACGGGCTACCTATTAGGATTTCTATTCCTTTGTTGCAAATGATAGATAGAATGATGCAAGTTCAACTATTAACCCTAAAGTGTAAGTATGAACTAGTAACTTTGAGCACAAGATTGTAGAATTGAGATTTAATGATGAACAATTGTAAGGATAAGAGGAGAAATGTAAATGTGTACCTTGAATGGATTTGATTCTACAAGATCTGCCGGTGAAGCCGGAAGCCTGAAATACTGAAGCTGCTACCTCTGAAACTGCCAAAATTCACTGAAATGGACAGGGACCAAGGTGCCCAGCTCCCCTATCCCAAGGACCAGGGTGCCTAGCGCCCCTATCCTGGTAGGACCAGGGCGCCCCACACCCCTGTCCTAGCTTTCTAGTTTGGAATTTGGTGTGAAGTTCTGTCTCAGTCTGCTTCCATCAGATCTGAAACTTGCGGCGTCCTTCGAATTCCGAAATCTGCACTTATATCTGAAAAGGGTTGTAGGTGGCTATATAGGGTTTTGCCTTAGTCAAACCCCTGCTTTGGTGATTTCCACCTCCACAAATAGCCAAGTTGTATAGTAAAAGTTGTGTGTGCAGACCTTGTGTGTGTGCAAGATCCTAAAATGAAAGTAAGCAAACCAGAGCAGCCTACAAAGTAAACCCTAATTTCTTGTAATTGACAAAGTAAAATGCTCTAAATCAAGATGCAAAGTGATCTAAAGTATGAGTGCAAAGGATGTAATGAAGCTTGTGCAAAGATACGAAAACAACATGAAACCATACCCAACCCCAAGGGAGGGGTACAAGCCAATCTTCAGTCAGTGATCTCTTATTGTTCTTCTATGTCTTCAAAGCCCTAAGTTGATGAATGAAATTGAATGCTTGATTAATGGATGTTGAGTGTTGTTGAAGATCCCACATGAATTTCTCTTTTGCTACAATGCCTTCCTTCTTGTTGCTTGTTGTTGTTGTCTCCATTCATGATTCTTCCTTATATGTCTCTTGTGCCTTCAATTGAGAAAAGAGAATCTTTATATAGGAAACCCTAGGTCTTAATTTCACTTTAGGCCGACTTAGAGATTGAATCTCCCACCAATTTCTTGGGGTTAAGCTTTATTTTATGATTGGATCATGCTCCTAAAATTTCGGGAAAAATGTCCGGGACCGTGTGCACTCCGGGCGCCATGGTCCTCTCCGGGCGCCATGGTCCTGACAACTTTTCACCAAATTTTTAGGGCCATCGGATATGATGATTTTAGAGAGAATCCCAAAGTTACAACTGATTTCAAGATGTTTTGACCCCCGAAATCAGGCCTTAAAGTTCAAAATAGGACCTAATTAGGGTTTTAGATTAAATGATGTATTGGAAGAATAAAATGAAAGGGGCACACTTTAATGAAAAGAGCCCAACTTTATGATATGGGAGATGATAAAATAGAACCTTAGACCTAATTAATTTAATTAATTAAGTGCTAAAGGGGAAATGCAATGCAAAATGCAAAATGCGCCAAGGCGGGTGCTAAATTAGGTGTGAAATTGTACCACCCTAGCAAGTGCATACAATTTACGACGCTACAGGTTGAAAGGAGTTTGAATGTTGGGTTGAAAGAAGGTTGACATGACTCTAATGTTGGTTGAATTGAGGTAGGAATGATTTTGTTGAAGAATGAAGGTTGGCATGTTTAAATGGTCTCACAAGAAGAAGAAGGTTGGCCTAATAATGATTCCCTCGTGGTTATCACTTCTATCATCATTTTTCTAACCAACCCCTATGGTTGTTAGGACTAGTCATGTCTCATTTTTTGTTACAAATTCTTGATTTGTTGAGCTAAGGTTTCTATGGATGGCGATGGAATAGGAATAGAAAGGATGAATTGTTCGCCTTCCCTACGAAATGCATAAAACCAGTCCATGATGTTTTCTTGATTGGTTTGGACCTTGGATCACAACATGTAAGATGTTTTCTCCCTTTTTGAATGTTGCAAAAGTTTGATGTTGATCTGATGTTTAATGTTGATGTTGATGTTGCAAAGACACGGTAGCAAGAAAAGAAAACAATTCTAAACAAAGAGAGCACCTATTTAAAGGACTTTTTCAAATCCATAAGAATGTTGAGATCTTTTTCAAGACCCCATTTGGTTTTCGATAGTATTTTGGCAATTTGATAGCACATCAAGC